>NC_138838.1:1478533-2078533 GCF_965183815.1 Platalea leucorodia
TTGAAGCTCTGCCCAGCTCCTGGGCAGATGTCCTGGCAGCACAGGAAGGGCTGGGAGTGGGACTGTGACTCTGCAGAGGTGTTTTCCTCCAGCTGAAGTACGTGGTGGTCCCAGGGGACATGTGTTGGGGAAGATCTCCTTTCCCCTAGTGCTGCCCAGGGTCATGAAAGGGCTCCTGGGGCGTTGGGGTGGTGGTAGCATCTGTGCCGGCTCACCTGTGTGGATGCAGCCTCCCGCTGTGCCCGTTTTCCTGGCTGAGCGGGCTGTGGTACCCCCGACCTGCCGCTCGGCCTGGGATGGGACCTGGGGTGGTCTCGGTGACATCCCCGTGCAGCTCCCCGGGGCTCAGGCCAGGTGGCTCCTGCCGCTGGGCACCCTGCCCAGCCGGGCTGCTCTCGGCTCCGTCCCCTTGTCCTCCCCGGGGAGCCAGCTCCACAGCTCCCATCCATCCCCTTCCAGCCCTGGGGAGAAGTGTCCACTGCCCGCTCTATCTCACTGTCTGGGAATTTCTCCTGAGACTTTGCCTGCATTTTGCTGTCCTTATTTGCACCTCTCTAGGCTCGTTTATACCCTTGCATCGTCTCCTCTCCTCCTTGGTGCATCTCCTTCCCTCCGCCAGCTGCCCTCAAGGCCCCTCTTGCTCCTGGACCTCTTTTTGTGGCCCTGGGGCCATTGTCCAGCACTGGTGAGAAGGACCATCACCTCTCCCTGCTGACCCCAGTTCCAGGCCCAGTCTCTGAACCCACAGAGCTCCTTCCACCTCCAGCCAGTTCCTCTCTGCCCTGCTGCAAGCTGGCTGTTGGGTCCCCACCGCGTCCCCCACCCCACCGGGTCCCCCATGCCACTAACTTGTGCCTGGCCCTGCTCGCAGCCCCTGGTTTTGAGGCTATTTTTTGCTTTTCATCTGTTTCTGAGCTACGGCGGGAGCCAGCCGGGTACCTGCACTTTCAGGCTAGGTGCAGCCGGCATGTGTTTGCCTGTTTCTCATCCCTCCCCGCAGCTCTGGGGTAATGCAGCACATCTGGATTCCTTGCATCCAGCCCCCATCTGATGTGCCACATCTGGATTCCTTGCATACAATCCCTGTCTAACAGGCTGTGTCTGGCATGTGATTCCTAGATAACAAGTCACTCCTGGATTTCCTACATGTGATTCTTGGATAACATGGCACATCTGGATTCCTTACATTCAATTCCTGGACAATATGGCACATATGCTCCCTGGCCAAGGCTGGGGCTGGAACAGGACTTTCTCTTTACAGTTTAAAGGATTTTTTTTTCTGGAGAAAAAGAAGCTTTGACCTGAATTGCTGGCTGCCTCACAAAATCTCCCTTCTACCTCGGCTTTGGCTGCTCTTGGCTGGGAGCCTGGCTTGAAAACAAAGATCCTATCTCCCCCCACCCCCTGGGCTTTGGGACTGCTGGCGGTGGACACACCACCCCTCGCCAATCACTGCTTACAATAATATTTTTCTCTAGGATTGAGCTTTGAATAACTTTGTTTTGACATAATCTGAACTAATGTCTCCCCGGCAATGACAGTAAACACTCGACAATAAGTCGCAGCGCAGCCCTGAAGCTCTGCAGAAGGGGCTCCAGCGGCTGGACATGAGGGAGATGGTACGGGGCACAGCTGCAGGAAAGGACCTGGTGATGGCAGGGAGCACCATAGCCCCAGAGGTCCCCTTTGCACCCTTTCCCCTCCAGCCACATCCCTCACTCGCTCCGCAGAGGGTGATGGAAAATGCAGCACAGGGTCATTGCTAATCAGTTCCTCGGGCACGAGGAGTTATTGTGTCTGCGGCGGTGGCAGCTCCAACTTAAACACTGTCACTGCACTATTAATGGTCCTGGCGCTCGTTGGCTCGAGAGCTCAGCCTGGGACGTAGGAGCAATAACGTTTGTGCAGCCCAGAAAGAGCCGCTGAGCTTCAGTCCGTGTCTTGTGCTGGCCGTGCCCTGCTTTCTCCCAGTGCTGTCCCCATAAACTGGTGTGCTCAGGGTGCCTTGTGCTGGCACTGGCTGATATTGCCATTGCACGCTACATCAAGGCATGATTCCTCCCCATCCCATCCCTCACGGGGAGGACCCCAGGAGGCCTCACCTTCATGAGGTCAAATAGCACCCAATGAAACAGCTGCAAAAAGGCTTTGTAGCCACACAGCACCCCTTGGAGACCAGCTCACTGCTGGACTCATTGGTCCAGCATCAGAGGAGGTGGTCATGGCGGGAGAAAGACAGGGGGCAGGGGCTGGGGCCCGTGGGGAGCGAGCAGACAAGGAGAGGAGAGCCTGAGATGTCCCTGTAGAGAAGACACATGGACAAGAAGTGGTGGGGCCAGGTTTCTTGCCAGGATCCTCCTGCTGTCCCCATGTTAGCCAGCCCCCAAGGGCACGGTCTGCCCTCTGCTCCCTTTCCAGTGGCACCTGCTATCCAGCCATACCTTGAGCAGTAGCTGGACCTGGACCTGGACCTGGACTTGGGCATGGACCCGGACCTAATGTTAGCCCTGGGGTTGCACATGGGGCAGTGGAGAGCTGCCCATGTGCCTCTGAGCTCTCCACATGCCCCAGAGCCTCCAGCTCCTCAGGACCAGTCAATGTCCCACTGGTGCTGGTCCCTTCCCAGCTCTGATGCTGTGACCCTGTGAGCCAGTCTCCCATGGGATCTCTCAGGTAGCACTAGTCCCAAACTGACAGCTCTCTTAAGCCCATTCTGGTTTGTTTTATGAGCCAGCAAAGTCTGTCCAAAGGCTAAAGCCACTAAAAGGGTCTGCCTCCCTCCCTTGCCTGGAGATCTCTGCTTCCCATCCATCCCACTTGCATCTCCTTGTCTGATCACTCTCCGAGACAGTGCAGGGTGAAAACCAGTCCTGATAGCAAACGGCTTCCTGCTGGTTCATCTCCCCTTTTCAGCTCCAAGTTTTGGTGTCCTTAAGACACTGACAGCTCTTTAAAATAGCATCCTGAACGCGGCAGAGGTCTGTGCGTTGCAGGTGAGCGAGCTGTGCCCATGCACTGCTTCTCTCCACGAAGGCAGCATTGGCTGTGGGCAGTGCGGACCTGTTTCTGTCCCCGTGGTCAGGGCCTGGCTGCAGCGCTGCTGCCTGCACATGAGGACCAAGGGGGTAATCCTCCCTCATCCCTTTATTTTGTGAGCCAGACATCTCTCGCTGTGGGCCTGATCCTCACAGCAGCGAACAGAGGCTCTGAGCTTCAAAGCACTGCAGTAGTTTCAAATCCCAGGGCTAAGGACACCTGAGAGTAGGTGACACCAAGTAGACCCATCCCTGCCTCAGCAACGTTTGGGCTCTGTGGGGAAAGGCAGAGCTGCAGATGGGAGGTCCATCAGGGCAAGCAGGACTTCAGGCTGCCAAAGGTGGCTTTCCCAGAGATCTGCAGCCCCATTCCTGCTCCTTGCTGGGGACCACGGAGGTTTCCACAGCATAGGAACTGGAGGATTATCCCTGCCTGGGAACTCAGCACTGCGGTGTGGAATTTGTAGACCAGCATTGAGCATCTCCTGAGGGATGTGAATTACTCTCGACGTCCTCCTCCAATGGTCTTCTTGAGTACAGCTAGAGCTGCGGCTCCTCTGGTTGTTCTGGAAGAGCACAGGTTGCCCTCATTTTTGGTTTTGGATGGATGAAACCATGTTCTTGATATTGGGGCAGGAAAAGGGGAGATGGAACAATATCTGGGAGACTTCTGAATGTCAGTGGAGCGAGCCCTGGAAGACTGGAAGATGGATGGATGTGTCTGATGTGACTGATGTCAAGGACAGTAAGAAAAGTCTGCCCTGGGCTGAATGTTTCATGCAAAGAAAGCAAAGAAGAGTTCCTTGGGGAGGATGCAAAAGGGACAGGATGAGATATGAGGCTCATTTTATAGCTGCAGAACTATTAGCTGCTCCAAGTGGTCAGGGCAGAGGTCAGGGAGTTAAGGAGCAGTGTCCCTGTTTTGCAGAAAGGACCTCTTCACTGATGAATTTGCACCAAATGGCTTGTCTGACTGCATGTTTCAGAGAGGAGGAACAGAGGGGACCGGCAGGTGGTGACAGTCTGGCCACCGAGCAGGTGATGAGGTACCTCTCCTCAAGGGGATGGTGGGCTCCCAGAAAAGCCTGGGACCTGTCTGGGTGGCCTTATTCATCCCTGTCTCCTTTTCTTTCCTTTTTGTCATGTTCCAGGAATCCTTTCATCCGCGTGTTTGTTTTTCTTTCCCTCTCCTTGCAGATGCTCAGTAATTCTTTGAACATATCAGACGGGTTTGTGTATTCCTGTATCTGAGCTGTTCTGTGGATTTCCCCCAGAGGAAAGCAGGCACCTCTGCAGCATGTTGCACACTGGCCTGAGGTCATGTCTAACGGCACCCTGGCACACTCTTGCTGGAATGCTTGCTTTGGGCAGAGGGCAGGCGGCGAGCTGGAGGGGAGAGTGATGTTGCATATGGGAGCGCTTGGCGAGGTGAGGAGGGGTGGTGGGCACTGATGGGAATAAGCACTGCGGTGCGGAAAGGATAAGGTGGCAGCTTGTGAGTGCAAAAGCCTGGGGCCATGGTGGAGCCATGGACAAGTCTGGCAGCTCCTTTGGAAAAGTGAATTTGCAGATCTCCTTTCCCTGGATGCTTTGTGGAGCATCAGATGATGGCTGTGGGACAGTCTTTTCTGCAGGAACATCTCCCCTCCAAGGCCAGCCTGGCCCAGGAGTGTCAGGACCTTCTCTACCCAGGGGTGAGTGCCAGGACACCAAGTCCTGAGGGTGCCTCTTACTTGATGTCTTGGCCATGTTGGATGTTCCCCTTCAACGTCTGAATGAAGACGTGCCCCAAAGTGAGCGTCTGATCCCTCGGAAAGCCACAGGCACACAAGCTCTCCAAACGCTGTCCTTCACGTGCCCCAAACCAGCCGCTCCATGCGATGTGGGTCCTGTGTCATGCTCCACTTCTTCATTTGCTTGGATGTTAAGTACCGCAGTGACCATGCGGCACCTGAGCAGCTCAGGGACCAGGGTCCTAGGGATGTGAAGCTGAAGAGTTCAGAACAAGATGCACAAGACAAACCATCAGCAGCTGGGAGGGCAAAGCTGCTGAATGAACGCCACGTGATTCAGCGATAGCTGCCGCCCGCCCGCTCCTATTGCCCTTCAGTGCGAGGCCTTAGGATGTCCACGAGCAGTGGAGTGGATGTAGGTTGGCAGGGATCCCCATGCAGGTGCAGCCAGCCCTGCCTGCCTGGCAGCTGCCTCACGGGATCCTCCACGGTTGGGTTACCTCCCCTGGAGCAGCCTTGAGTGCTTCACAGGCAGGACCTGACTTCTGGACAGACAAAGCAGATCCCTGTATATTTATGTTAATGGCATTACAGGGGAGCAGGGGTCCAGCAGATCCTTTTCAAGGGCCCAATCCTGGCCTACTGAGGCAGAACGAGTCTTCCTTGGGACCCCCAGGGCAGCATCATTGTATTGCACAAGAGCTTGGCCAGTGCAACCCAGTCCTTCTCTCACACCCTGTACCTCCTTCCCTCCTTCCCATGCCCCAGTTTAGCTCCCAACCCAAAAGGGACTTTCCTTGCAGGTTGGTCCTGCATCGCCCATCACCTGCACAGGGCAGGGACACATCCTGCACATGCACACCTAGCACCGTGTGGGTGGAAGACGTGGTCACTGTTAAACATGAGAGTAACTCTTAGGTCCTACCAAGGAGTCTCTGGTGAAGCAGGGAGGACGTGAGGCTGTGCAGCCGCGTGCTGGGGCTGGAAGGGATGTCAGAGGAGGGGCCGCATCAGCAAGTGTGGAGAGCTGGGTGGCTGAGCGTGGTCCTGGAGGGCAATGGCAGCCATGGTCACAGGGTTTCTGGAGGAGCCTCACAGGAACGACTTCAGAGGGGCCCACAGATAGACCTCAGGGGACATCTCCAGACTTTTGCATCTCTAGATCTGTGAGCTGCAGTGAGGAAGCAAAGGGAGCCTCGTTGCAACCCTGGCAAATGCTGGTGCAAGACAAGTTTTGGATAAATATTTACTCTGAAGACTTCCATCTTCAAGGACTTCCATATTTTTGGTGACAAAATATAGAGGTCCTCCTGCCTGTCACGCTGAGCAGACATCACTGTCCTAAATAGGTGACCAAGAGGAGGATAAGGACAGAGCTACTGCCCTGTCACAACCCGTTGCACCCAGGGATGGGACGTGCTTGTTGGGGCTGACCAGAGGCAGCCAGGAGCAGCTCTGCAGCCACCTCCTTCCCACGGCCACGCGACAGCACGGGGAGAGCAGAATCCACTGCAGCAACTGGGGTCTCCCCCAGCACCCATGAAGCCCTTCTGCAGGCTGCGGCTGCCTCTCCTGCCTCCTTGAAGGAATAGTCTGAGCACAGCATCCAGGAGCCTGCCTCTGCCCAAGTGCAAAGGAGGCTTGAGGACATGGATGGGGAGGGGGGAGCAGAGGGGGGCAGCACAGAGGAACAATTGAAAAGAGGAAAAAGGAAATCCTCCTGGAGCTGTGAAAGTGTTTTCCCAGACTGTCTGACCGCTACGATGACCTCATTCTCCGAGGTGATGTTAACTGGGCTGAGAGACTGGAGAACAGGACATCCAGCTCTGCCAGCCCCACCACCAGGGTCACCTGCGCAGCCCCTCGTGCCCAGCAGCTCTCCCTAAAAACCGCTGCCCCCCGCGGGGACTCCGAGTTCCCGGGCTCCTGCCAGCGGCTGTTAACGAGGGTTAACAAGCCACAGATTTCCATGAGTTCATCTCAACTGTTTATCCTGGAAAATCCCTTTGCAAAATCCAGTGATGCATGCATAAATCTGGAGGGAGAGGGGAGCATCTGAGCGCTGTGCAGGCAGAGAGACTGTCTCCGAGGTCTCCGCTCATCCCCAGGCACTGATACCCTTGGGTGCCAGTGCCCCCCGTGATAGCAAGGCTCAAGGGACCACGCACCGAGGAACAGGAGCCAGCAGCCAAATCTCAGGCTGCTGGGCTGGATGGGAGACTGCAGGATAATTCCTTACCGGTGATAAGGAGCTCATGGGGTGGATGTCCTGTTCCATGCACAACTTTTCCAAGGTTGTCTCCTGGTGGGTCGATATTTTAACTGAGATAATGGAGGTCTGAGTAAGAGATCCCCTCCCAGATCATCTGCTCTAGAAAGATGTGGACACCAACAAAAGCTTTTTCCACATTCTTCCCTGGAGGAATTTTAATGGGAGGGAGAGAAACCAGCAGAGCTTCTCTCCTCCCACACGTTTGCCTCATTTTAAAAAATCCTTAAAAGTTACCTCCTAAGGCGACTAGCTGTCTGTCAAATTTGCCTAAATTTGCTTCACACATTAGGAAGGTATGAGGAACAGACACACGATTGCATAAGGCTTGCTTCCTTGCAAAATCAAAACACAAAGTGAGTACTCGGGAGCTCTTTTATTTAGCAGAGAAATTAATATAACGAGATGCAAAGGCTGGGAGTTAAAGCTGGACCTGCTCAAATGTGGACTAGCAAATATTTCAACACTGACCATGACTGGAACTCGTTGCAGAGGGCAGAGGTTGAATTCTCCTCAATATTGTCACATGCAGACTGGCTGCCTCTCCGGCAGAGGATCTTAAGCCAAAAGATAGTTCCTGGTCTCGATGGTCACAGGGCAACTTTGTCAGGACCTCTGATGTTCAAGTCATATTTATGGCCTCATGGCCATAAATTCGATGCATCTGAAAGACCGCAAGCACAGTAATAGTGCCCTGCTGCTGGCTCCTGCTCAGTGATGCTCATCAGCCGCCCAGTTGCCTCCAGGCAGTCAAGCAAACAGATCAGTGGCCATCTCACATCTTCTGTGCTCTCTTTGCCTCCCCGGGCAAAATGTGGGTATTTTTAAGGTGGGAAAAAGTTCCTGTGGGCTTTATATTCCTCTTAGAGAGGACATGGTCAGAGCCAGGCCCCTGGGACATGGGCTAGAAGTGGGAGAGCAGTGAGTCTGTAGACGTGGACCTAGTGCTGAGAGACAGCGTCCTCAGTTGGATGAGCTCTTCCCTCATTGCCAAGCTGCAGGCACCGCAGGAAAAGCCACAATATTTGCTAACCGCAGTCTTCGCCTCTGTGTGCGAGTCGCCCAGGGCAGGCCACCAGAGAGGGACTAAACCTCAACGGTGATTTGGTTTTCTCTAGAAACCTGCAGTCACTCCTCTGGGGATCCATGGGCAGCAAGAGTTGGGTCAGGGTCTCATGGGGGCTGGACCTTCCTCACTGCGCAGAGCTGCTGGGAGCTCCTGTCTGCAGACACGAGGGCCCAGGATGAGAGAGGAAACCAAAATCACAGACCAAACCCACAATTAGGAGCAGGGAAAGGAGCCCGCCCTGTGGCTGCACCACGTGTGCTTTCCTCTGGCCACCTGAAACGATGGTGAGCAGGAGCCAGGAGAGCACGAGCTGCTGGAGCAGCAGCTTTTGGGGGACCAGGGGGCTGAAGCAGCATCCACAGCAACCCACGGAGGGGACTGTGCAGGGTGTGAGCAGCTCTCTGCTCCCAGGAGCTGAATGACTGCAGACAGGCAGCCTTCATCTCCGTGTCCTTCAGTTTCCTCCTCTTTTCTGCTATCCACTCCTCTGAGATCAGCCTCATACCTTCTCTGAGATTCCCTAAACGTGAAGCATTCAGTGCTTTTCTGTGCTTTACTTCCTGCTTAGATGCAAATGTGCTGCAAGCACCTGCCCTCAGGTCATGGTGGCTTATTTCTTGGTCATCCCATCCAACTGTCTCAGTCATTCATCTTCCCGCTCTGAGACCATAAGACATGACCATAAGTACAAAGCATCTGAAAGAGGTTTTTTTTCATTATTTGGCTTTCAAGAGTTAAAGGAGCTTCTTTTTACCATCAGCATTGCTGATAAACAAGCTCTAAAATGCCAAATGCCGTGTATTTGTAGCTTTCTTTAAAGAAAAGAGAGGGTTCCCCATGGTATTGGAGACTCTGTTCCCAGCCCGGCTGGGTGCCTTTATAATGGTTGTGGCGCCATATTTGTCTGTTTCAAACTGCAAAAGGTCTTAACATCTTCTCCAATGCTGGCATGTTGCTATGGGATCTTAAATGCCAGTAATTAGCAGGGACTGATAGTGGCATTTTTTTGTGGTGGAGCCTCATCAACTTTTCCTCTAGGACAGATAGCAGCAAGCAAAGCCAAGAAGTCCTCTTGGGAGACTCTGTGCCAGACATGAACCATGTCTCGATTGCAGCTTTGGAATAGAGATCTGGCTTGCTGAAAGCAAGCTATGATACCACTGACAGCACTTGCAGTGCCTCTCACATCCATAGGAGTGGAGCTGGAGGAGATACTTGTGTCATATCCACGCAGAGCCATTGCACTCGACGGGCAACCAGAAGTCGATCTGCGGAGTGTCTCATTCATCTGCTCCATTTTTGTCCCCATGGGAGATACCTGCATCTGCCAAAGTGGTCATAGCTCTCATCCGATCAATCCTAACTTTTCAAATAGTTGGGAGACATCTAGTTAGCCAGACACTTTGCTGTCCAAACCTTCATTCTTCATCGCCAACTCTCACCTTCCCTGTGTCACTTTGCAACCCCCCGTTATAGGACTGCTTGGAAAGTTTTGCTTGTCTTGAGTGCAGTGAAGAAAAGATTTTAAGACAAAGAGCAGATGCCATCTGGTGTCAGTGCCCTCAGTACTTGTTTTTGCTGCAGGATCTCTTAACCATTTCTGTGACAATCTTTAGGTTTTGTTTTCCGAATATTTTCTTAGGCATTTTTAATGTGGACAACACTGTTGTCATACCCAGATTATTCTCTGGAAATGCGTAGTCTCTTCCAAACCTGGAAAGTTGGGACCTGCTCCTGCTGACCTTCAAGATGTCTTTTCTTTGGTTGGTAGTGGAGAGTGTTTGTCCACAGGACTGGATTCTGCTGCAAGAATTTTATTTTTTTGACATTTGTCTTAGTTCTATCATGAACATTTCAAGTTGTATGACTTCCACATACTTTTTATTTCCTACTAGTTTTGCTGTTATTCCCTTTGGAAATGCCTTTAGGTTGAGACTTCAAGCCCCCTTTTTTATAGGATACCGCTGATTTTTCTTATGGGATGACTTTAGCTGATGAGTTATGACTTTGTCTCCATTTTTCAAACTACTTGGGAAGCAGCTGATGTTAATTGTTGAGTCTTAGTGATGTCATGGGATTGCATTTGGAACAGAGCTTCCATTATGCTCTGTCTCAACTTAAATTGCAGATTCTAATAGCGAAATCTTGCTGTCTTCTTTGCTGTCCAAATTTGTTCGAAAAGTCTCTTGCAATACCGAGGAGTCCATCTCTTCCTTAAGGATGTCACTGAAAGCATTGTTATTAGGCATGAGAGTATTGACCTCTGCATCTGGTTTTGTGTTGTTTTGAGACATAACTTGAGATCCAGATTCTTTGCTAATAAAATCATCATCTCAGACAGAATTTAGAGCTGGCATATTTTGTCCTAGTACTTAAGTTTTAATTTTCTCTGTTTCTGAATAAACAAACCAGACCTGAATATGGTATTTCTTCTTTTTCCTTTTTTTTTCTTAGTATATTTTTTAGTCTATTTGAGCCAATAACTTTACATGGGTCCAGCCCACGCTGTTACTCACCTCTCTTGCCTAATCTAGATCTGAACTAATTTAGAATAGCCTTGCTTTCCTCTGATGAGCTACTGATGTTTCTTTAATGATGTTTTCTACTCCGGCACTGGGACACCGCTCCCTCTCTCCCCTTCCCTTGCCAGCTTGTTGGTGGGCAGCAGCGGGTCCTCCCTGGCTGGAGAAGGGCTGGTGCTCAGCAGATGTTCTGAAGGTGGTCCAGCTGCCGCAGCAGGCAGCACAGACTCCACCACGTCCACAGGCAAGAGCCTCCCTGGGCCGGTAGGTTGGTAGAAATTGGCCAAACTGGCATGGAGAAACCACACGGATTGAGCCCCTTTGCTCTAAAGCAGCCAGCCTTGCCTTGGAGAGGGTAGGGTGAATGTCTTTTTCAGGTGGCCATGCTCTCCTCTGCTATGTTGACCAGAGCTGAGCCCTGATGGTTTGGAACAGGGTGCTGGTGGACTGGCTGTACTGAGCTGTCCTTTGGGCCGGTGCTTGGTGGTGCCTGGTAGGGAAATGCATGGGGGCACCACGGAGGCTTGGCTCATCTGCTCAAGAGGCAGAACAGGCTGCGTTGGGCGAGGGGATGGATTTCACCTCTGGATCTGTGCCCCATTTCAATGTAACTGGCGCTTTTGCCTATTTTATACAGAAGTGATGCTCGTGGCAATGACAACAAGAGCTGACAGACCCAGCCTCCAGCCCCTAGGAGGGCACCCAGGTCTCATCTGCTCTGGGGGGCTGCATCGTCCCCTACTGGAAGGGAGAGGCAAGTTGTCTAAAGAGGGATGGTGGGGCAGGAGGGCTGTGCTGGGGCTCTCCACTGGGCTGCTGGTGGAGTTGTTAGGCAGGAGTCGGTCTGGGACGTGTTTTGTGGTGCTGGTGGCCCCACTCACCCACGTGCCCCCTCACCATGGGGTGACCATCTCCAGGAGATGCTCCAAAGCCTGCCTGAGATCTTCCTGGCTCCTCACTTGGGAGCACGCAGGAATCCCAGGCAAAGGACACAGGGTGCGTGTGAGGAGAACCCCAGGGTCCATAGGGATGGCTGATACTAACACCCAGGTCCAACAAGACAAGGGCAGCCGGGCTGCTCCGGCTGACCCTCCCCAACCAGCTGTGCCCATGCCTTGCTGCCATCCTCCCTCTGCAGTCTGCTCGTGTCCTTTGTTCCTGCCCATCCCTCCTCTCTGTCCCTCCAGGAGACACCTGTGGGCAGCAAGGGGGTGCTGGCAGAGCAGCCCATTCATCCTGGATGGGGCGGCTGGCACGGCAGCCGTACGGCACCCTGCCCCAGCTCTGCTGCTCAGCTGGTCCCTGCTCAGCCGGTCCCTGCGGCCCAGCCCTCGCATGCTGTCCCAGCGCTGGGAGATGAGATCCTCTGGGGATGGGGCAGGGGAGTGAGTGGGGACAGCAGCATGCCCTGGTGCGGCTCTAGTGGGGTGCAGTTGCACCCCTGTTGCCCCAAGCCTGGCCTGCCTCCCAGCAGAGTGGCAGCGCAGCCCTGCCCTCGCTGCTGTGCACTCCGTGGGCAGCTGTCTGGACCTGCCTGAGTGGCTCCAGATGTGCCGGCGACCGGCAAGCCAGCTGTGCACTGCTGCTGGGAGTCCTCAGACCGGCTGTGTCTGAGCGATGCTGCCAGCATGCCCCCCTCCCCGACACGGCAGGGGGTTGGGGGCACAGCCACTGGGGACACCCCTGACCCCCAAGTGCTGCCTGTCTGCAGGGAGCCCCTTTGCACGGATGCAGGATGGACCGCGCCTCCCTCCAGATGTTTGTGTGGCCCTTGACCCCCTGTTCCTTCGCAGCAGGGCCTGTCTGGGTCAGACGAGGGGCTGGGGCTGGGCAGGCTCCGAGAGCGCCGGCTGTTTTGGTTGCCGGAGTGGAGATGAGAGGTGATGCAGTGCAGCAGCAGGCACGTCCTGGCAGGCAGCGGCGGCCCGAGCAGCCCTCGTCTGGCAGCAGGGAGCTGGACCCCCAGGGTGCCATGGGGAGAGCATCCCTCTGAGATGTGCTATAGGGAAACGCAAGGTGCTGGGACGTGGCAGGAGGAGCAAGCCAGCCCACGGTCCGACCAGTGGATGTGAGCATGGAGAGCAGAGGGGCAGGAGCTCAGCTGCCAGGGCCAGGCAGGGCATGGCAGCAGCATGGGGCTGCCCTCCGCACTGATCCCCGGCTCCCTGACCCACTGCTTTGGCACCAGCCAGCGTCATCCTGCTGGGAAGCCACTGGGGCAAGTGCCAGCAGGTTCCCACCTTGGCTGCGGTCTCAGTGCGGTGCCCTGTGGGTCTCAGACCGCCATCCCCTCCCAGCCCTGCTCTTCTTGGGCCACACAAGCCATATTCAAGCCCTGGTGTCCCATCTGCCCATGTCTAGGGAAACTGAGGCACACAGCACGACTGTGATGGTGCCAGACCATCCCTTTGCCTGCGGAGTGAGGGGCTGAGCACTCCCAACTATTGGTGGACTAGCTGGCCATGGGCAGCACGGCGCCAGGGTGGGGATGACCTTGGGGGCACATTCAGAGGAGCCCAGGAAGAAGCCTTGGACTCTGGTGTCCCAGACAGCCCAGGGACCACTGAGCTCCAGCCAAAGTCCCTCGCAGCTCCAAAACACAGGGGTCCTGTGAGCAGGGAGGGAGGACAGAACAAACGTGCAGGTGGTGCCCAAGCAGAACATGACTGCTCTGCTCCGGTATCTTCATGTCTCTCATGCACAGGCTGCTCAGGGGACCAGGGTGCTGGTGCTGCCCTGGCTCCCTGAGCAAGGCAGGTGCATCTGAGCCAGCCCAGGCTGCAGGGACCCCTTCCCTGCTTGGTGAGGACACCACGGTCCCTCCCCACCAGGGCCAGGCAGGTTTGTGCCTATTCCCATCCTTCACCCTGTGGTGCTTTGACCCCTCCAGGCCAGACTCCTTGTCCCCCTCAACATCCCTCAGCTGGTGCTGACCCTGGGATCCCAGCTGTGACCACGGTTGTCCTTGGGCAGCCCGGAGCCAGCCCCGCGTCCCCACCCTCCACACCCTTTATCAAGTTCCTGCAGCCTTCCCCCCTTGCCCGCCTGGGCCCTCTGCCAGTTCGGACTGGGAGAGAGAACGTGGCAGGCTGCCCGCAGCCCACCTGCCCGCTCTGCCCGGGCACTGCCAGCTCCTGGCTGCTCACCGTTTCAGCATGCAACCTGCTGTCCACCCTGACTGCTTCGGCAGCGTGCAAGTCCACGGGGAATGGATGTCCTGAGCACAAGGGAGTCCAGGCATCTAGGCAATGCACAGCCATGCTTCAGCAACATGGGAAATGCCTCCCCGCAGAGCAACCCCTGTGCTGGCTGCAATGCTGTGGCAGTGCTGCCAGGGGCTGCTTTCAGCACAGGGGTCCGGCTGGCACTGCCTGGGCGCTGCCACTGCTTGCTGCCCCTCACAGATGTATGGGGGAGCAAAGCCAGCCTGGCATGGGCTTTCCTGGGGGCAGGGGACACCTTGTACAGACCCAGCCTCTCTTCCTCCTGGCTTGTGCCCCATGGGCACCTCCTAACCACATCTATGGGCTTGGCACACTCCGAGCCCCAACAAGTGGTGCCAGGGCAGCTGTGCGCCAATGTACTGGAGGCCAAGCAGTCCCGTGCCCACACTGGGGACCCCTGGCCTTTCCTCCTCCTTCCTGAAGCTCTTCTCCTTTCTCAGGCAGCCTTGCGGCTTGTGCCCAAAGCCTCCTTCCCCTGCTCCAGCCCTTTCCCTTGCCTCGGGGCTCTTCATCCACCCTGCAGACATGTGACAAGCAGAATCATGACCTTGACCTGCTCAACAAGCTTTTGGTAGTTTTGAGGCAGCAGAATTGGGCAACCAGATGAGGAGGCTGTTATCTGCATGAGGGAACCTTGGGGGACAGCAGCCTTGGAGACACGACTGTCTGGAAGAGAACGGGTCTTTCCAGGCTTTCTGCCTTCCCACGGCCCCTTGGCTGGCCGAAATGCCTATCGAGGGCTGTGCAGGAAGCTCTCCCTGCCCAGGACTCACCCTGACTATCAGGAGTTGTTTCTGGATGAGAAATTGTCCAGCAGCAGCTGCAAGGAGGGATGGGATGGGCAGTGTTCAGAGGAAGCAGAACCAGGATGGGATAGGATGCCCAAAGTGTGCCAGAAGGAGCAAGCACTGCCGGGGTACCTCCCCTCTAGGATGCCCCTGGCAGCAAGCAGAGGTTGGGCTGAGACAAAGATGCTAAAGGACACATTCCTGATGCTGAAGAGGGATGGAGGAAACAAGTAGCTGGAAAGGCTGGAAAATACTGTGTCAAGGCACTGTGGGATGTGTCTGGACCCAGGATGGGGCAGCACAGAGTTTGGATCCCTGGCCACTGCCAAATTGGTGCTGCAAGGCAGTACCCAGAGTGCTGCTGCCATCCTTGGGCTTCTGCTCATGGTCATGGAAAATCCCAGCTGGAAAAACAGAGAGAGACCTCACAGTGACTTCCACCAAACTGTCGTCAGATGGAGAGAGTTGCAAGTAAGTCTAAGGACCCAGATGCTCAGTTATAACGAGTCATGCAAAACAAAGTTTTCAATGAAAGAGTTGTCAGCAACTTTTTTCCCCAACCACTGATCAAAAACCAAAGTGGCCTTGAAAAATGCACAAGGTGTGTGGTGAGAAACTAAACCTGGAACCTCACAGGTCACTTTTTCCATGAGATGTGCCTCTAAACAGGCACGGCCCTGGGGAAGATGTGGTCTGTGCTGGCTGGGTTCCCTGCACCTGGCGCTATCCTGGATTTTCCTCATGGCTCCAGCGCTCCCATGGCTGGAGAGGGCTCAGCCCACCCAGTGCTTTCTCCCTCCTGCAAACCCGCCTCGGTGCTGGGCACTGCCCTGCAGCCTCGCACCCAGGGTCCTCGCTCTGCTGGGATGGCGTGGAGCCACCCAGCCCATGACGTGCTCAGAGGGGTCCCGTGCTGCTTGCCAGGGTCTGAGCCTCTCACCCAGGCACGGTGCCTGCTGCAAGCCCCAGGCAGCTCTGTTAGCACAGGAGGCTCCTGTCCAGCCACAAAACGCTTGCTCACACCTCAGGTTACTCCAGGTCTCTTGCTGCAAGGAGCTGGGAGAGGTGGCCAAGCCCTGAGGTCTACATCTGTGCCACAAGCTGGGAGGCAGAGGCCAACAGCGATGGCCTCTCCGTGCTTCTCAGCTCCACCATCCTCTGCCACCCACTAACACTGCTTTGCAGCCCTGAGCACCAGCAGGACACAGGGGACACCGCAGCAAGGTGCCCCTCTGTCTCCAACAGCACCAAGGCATGGGGGCAGATCTCCCCTGGCCATGACCTCCCTGTTAAGAACAAGGTGTCCCTCCGGAAGGTGCATGTCTTGAAATCTCCCGTCCTGGTGCCTTGGCAGCCTTGGTTTTGCTGTTATTTTTGTCTGGGCCCCTTATCTCGCTGCCCCACCTAGCATGGTGCTGGTCCTGGTGTCCCCAGTGCCAAGGCCATGGGCTAATCACAGCCCCATGCCCAGCCCGGCACCGCTGCTTGAGGGGGGACAATTGGAGGAAGCCATGTCCCTCGGCAAACCCTGAAATTTCTTCTGGAAGTGACAACTGCCAGGAGAGCTGGCAGGGGATGACGCCGCACGTGGGGACTGGCATGGTCCCAACCAGCACAGCAGCAGCTGTGCCCTCCCCTGCCCACATGCAGCCCCTTGCCCGGACCCCCACAGTTGCCGGGGGGTTCGGACACAGTGGGCAGGTGGGTGTGCACATTGCAGGGCGCACATGCACGCAGTCAGCGAGTGCCCCATGCTCGCTGCAGGGCTCCCACAGACTTGCGTGCACTGGCTTCACATGGTGATGGCAGAGCCACACGTGCACGTCTGCACACACGTACCTGCTTGCACACACCTGGCTGTGGCAGGATGGCACGCACATGCGAGCACAACACAAGAAGATGGGGGCCATGGTTGTTAAGACAGATAGGAGTTGTGCGTGTGTCTCAGGACGCAGACACAAATGGGCTGTGCATGGGAGCACCCAGGCAAACATGCACCAACAGGACCATAGACATGCATGTGTGCAGAGAAGGTGCAGCAGTGCATGCATGTGTGCGTGTGTGTGCTTGCACACAGCCATGGATGCCCTCCTGCTATGCTACCCAGTGCGTTTGCCCCCATGTAGACACACAGCCCCAACCCAGCGGCTGTATGCTCTACCTACGCACACCGTGGTGCTCAGTGGAGGTGTCACGGTGATGCACCTCAGCACCTTCTGCCAGTGCTCAAGTCTGGAGAGCCCTCAAATCCCTGCCCAGGCCCTTTCCCACCCAGTAGTCCCCTCCGCTGCCTCATAAGCCACGGTGCTGCAGGGTCCTGGCTTACCCTGCCTGTGGTGCACGGCGTGCTGGAGCGCAGCTGGCCAAGCCTGCGCCGCGCCGTCCGGGATGCTCAGAGAACGCAGGGGGAGTTCAGCTGTGGAGGACAAGCTCCTTAAAAGGCTGGAGACGTGCAGGCAGCCGAGGCTTTCCCAGGCAGCCAGGAGTTCCTGGAAGTTGGCTCCCGGTGCCAGAGAGCAAGTCCTGGAGAGCTGTGCGGGTGAGCCTTCCTGAAAGGAGTCACCCGGTGCCAGATCTTGCCCTGCTGTGGGATGCCCCGGCGGGGATGGCTGCTCTCCCCACGTGCCCCCGCTCGCTCCCGTGAGCAACGGGTGTGCGCGCAGCCAGTGCCACAATCTCCGCCACATCACCGCCGTCATCACCATCCCCATCCCCGTCCCCAGCCTCGTGTCTCTGCTGGCCCCTTTCCCCAGCTGGGAGACTGTCCCGGGCGCAGGCTTGGGTACCTGCCAGCCAGGACGTCCTGCGGCTGATAATGCCCCTTAGCCCTGTAGCTGCTTCTCATGCCTTGCACCCTCTTGGGCTCCAAGCAGCAAGGTGGGTCCTCAGAACCTTCCTTCTGAGTGGGATAAGGGTAGGTGTCTCCTGTTTTAGTCTCCCCGTTACTTGGGAGCAGTCCAGCTTGCCTCGGCCCCACCACGTGTTTGGGATGCCCAGTGTGCATCCTCCAGGAGCTCATCCCATGGGCCAGTGACACCTACAGACCCACACGGACACTTGAAAGGTATCTATTCTCCACCTGAGACATCTCTTGGCAATGGCCAAGGTCTTGTTTCCTTGGAAGCTCTGATGAAACCCCAGCCATCAGGTCCCTCCAGCGAGCCAAGGCCATGCAGTACTTCTGTCCCCTCCTCTGAGTGGTCCAGATCCCACCCCCCCCAGCATCAACAACCAGTCCAGCACATGGCTGGACAGGAGATAGTCATGAGACAGTGGGCAGCCTCCAGGACCCCACGGAACTGCATGGAGGCCTGTGCAGAGCTCCACCATGGATCTGTGCTTCCCAGGAGAGGACAAGGGCACATGGTGAACAAGCGGTAGCACAGAGGTGGCAGATCTCATCCGCCAGGATCCCATCTCCTTGATCCCAGGACCCCAGCCTCGGTGACCACAGGATCCTTTTGACCCTTTGATTCTCTTGACACAGCCACCACACATTGCTGACATCTGCACCCTGGCTTTGCCTCAGGGGTTTCCACCAAAGTCACCTCTTATGGCACAGCTCCCGTGGACAGCTCTAAAGGCGAAAGCTCCTTGCAGCATCACGCCATGCCCGTTTTCTCTTATTCCAGTTCTCAGTGTCACCCATTTGTGCTCTCCTGAAGCCTCCTGACCTGCCATAATCCTTGCTGTGCCTCTTGTTCTTCAGGGATGCTGATGACCTGGCCCCAAAAATGCATTGTAAGGAGCTCTGCTAGCTGCTGTGCCTGGCCCTCCAGCACACCCCATCCTCTCCCTTATAGCCCAAATGATCCTGTGTCACCATCCTTCTCCAGCCTTCCTCATAACTACTTCTTGTCTAAAGAAAAAAAATAAAACCCAAAAGTGAGCTTTATTTTTTTTTTTTTAAAGATGCCAAGTCAATCTGGTACAGTCTATCCCTGATAAACAGCCCTCCCTTGGGGCCTCTTGGGATCAGAAATAGCACAGGGGCTGGACCTGCCCGGAGCAAACATTCCTGCCCGCACACGCATGTCTGCTTCCCCTGGCTGCCAGCAGCCCGGTTGTCCCCCAGGAGCCGTGGGGCCTCGGGGACCAGGGCCACTATCGCTTACTGCAGGTCCCAGCGGCGCCCGGGGAGGGGGTCCCCCTCGCCAGCCTTCCCTGCAGCATAGCTTGGCTGAGCTCGCTATTTCTGCGGGGAAAAATATTTATTTATTAAAGTGTGCCACTGAGTTGTGACAATCCCTGAGGGGCAGCCGGTAAAGCCCTGCTGATCCACGCCGTGCTGACCCGGCGGTTGCTCATGGCTGGTATGTGCTGCTAATCCCCCCGGCCACCTCCCGGGGGAATGGTCACTGCTGGAGCTGGGTGGACCTGAGATGGTCCAGTTCGCTCCCGGGGAAGCAAAGCATGATTGCTCGGTTGCCCCCCTGCCCCCTGGCCCGCAGGGCTTTCTGGTCCACGGAGCGATGTGGGGTCCTTCCCAGAGCCCAGGAACCTCCTCTGCCATCGGTGCTGGGCCGGTTCCCTTGCTGGGACCGCTCACAGGGCACCAGGACCTACCCAGCGCTCCCAACAGGGGCTGCCTGTTCCCAGCCCTTGCAGCGCTGTTGGGTGAAAACCTGTTGCGTTTCACCCAACCGACGTTGCTCTCTGCGTCCTTGTCCTGCTGGCCCTTCCAAAGGTTTTCTGTGGTCTCTGTCCCCTTTACCTCGTGAGGGTTTCAGCACCCACAGCGGACCACGGTGAGCTGTCCCTTCCCGGCTCCCTGCTGGGACGCTGGCTCCTGCCCACCCTGCTGTACCTGTGACCTTCCCTCCCTGTCACTCCCCAGGGACAAAGTTTTGTCCTCTTCTTCAAGAGGGGCTGCTTAATGCAATCAGTCTCTGAAAGGATTGCAAACGCGACTCTGTGAATAAAGACATGGAGCCCCCATATACCGTCCATCACAACGTCTTTGTGGACATCATAAAGTGTCCCCTGTAGCTCAGCGGCTCCTGATGCTGTCTGCTTTCTTCTCTATAATAATTTTTGTGACTCTTCTCTGGCCTTTCATCCAGCCAACCTCCCCTGTGATGGATGTAAGCTGAGCACAGCCCCTGGTGGGGGCACACCAGGACACTCACAGCTTTCCCACGTCTGCCCCGGCTCCCCCGTGTCACTGCTTTGGGGAGCGTGATCACAAATTACCGGCCAGACCCCCAAGCCGCCTCCTGGGAGGGAGCCCCCCACGCATGGGAATGGGGGTCAGGACCCTCGGTCTGCGGATACGGGGCCAGAGCCCCTGGTCTGGGCTCTGCTCCTGCTGGAGTGGCTTCATACGTGGCTAGAAACACTCTGCTTCTCACAGGGCATAGTGGTTGCTCTCTCCCACCGCAGCCTGTGCCATCTGCAGACAATATTAATCATGTTTTTCATCCATTAATCACTTATAACATTAATCATGTTGTCTTCATGTTAAATAGCGGAGGAGTAGGACTGCAGGAACTCACTCGCAAGTGATGGGCCTCATCTCAGCTGCTTCTGAGAGCTGACAGCCAGCCAGCATTCAATTACATTTCACGTATGCCATGTGGCTTTTATATTGTTTAGTCTCTAATCGAAATCTGGGGCCGGATTGAATTACCTGTCCCATAACAGTGCACTGCGTTGACACAACTACCGCCTCTAGAATTACATTGCAGAGCCTTCGTGTTCGCTGGAGGCGATCCCTCACCCGTAATTGCACAGCTGCTGCTAGGCTGTCAGCCGTCCACAGATGTCTCACGAAGCATGGTCTCTTTGCCTGGTCTGTGGCTGCCCGTGACCGGAGTCCGTCTGGCAGGAATGTGACTGTGGAGAAACAGCCATATGAAACATGGGCCTCAGCCTGTGGGCAGAGCACCTGGATCCCCTGGCAGGAAAGGTCTAGCCTTTGAAAACATCCCCTTGGGGTGGTTCTCCCAGAAACTGCCAAGGTTTGGTGGGAAGGGGGGCTCTGGAGACATCAAATCCAGTCTGACTCACAGCAGGACTGTCCCCAACATGAGGTCAGGGTGGCTGTGGCTTTGTCTACCTGAAGCTTGAAAGCCTCCAAGGATGGAGATCCCCCACCTCTTTTGCTTGTCCCCATGCTGGGATCCTTCCCAAGAGTTGATATCTTGGGCGCAGCAACGAACACCCCAAATCTTGGCCACAAAATGCACAGTCTCTGCTTTTCTACCAAGAGCAGAGAAATCTTTCTCCTGTGCTGCGAAGTACTTTTGGCTGGGGATCTGGTCCCTGTTTCATTGCCACAACAACGTGTATACTTCACGTCTTCACATCAGAAGGATTTATGTGCATAACTGACATTTAGCACAGCTTTTCCTCACCTTTTATCCAAAGTTTATCCCTGAATCCACCTGGGGAGGACTGTCATTCCTTCAGCAGACAGACACAGCGGGCAGCTTTCTCCTATCAGGTCCCTACACTTCTCCCCAGGGACTGAGCCCCTCATGAGCCCCTCACCGCTGCTCCAAGCTCCTGGAGCTGCTGGAGCCTAGTACCAACACAGCGCTCATGGCAGCTTGGTCCGGGTAGAGCAGCAAGTCTGGATTTCTAAAAAAAAAAAAATTGACATTTGAAGATTTGGTTTTGTTTGGACGTAGAATGAACCCAAGACACAGAGCTTCTCCAGTCAACAGATTTTTTTGGGGAGGGCGGGGGGCTTGGATGTGAAGCTGGCTGCCCTGACGCCCAGGCCCAGGGAATTCCTGGGAACGCTGACTTCACGCTACTCCTCTTGCTGCTCTGTCCTCCAGCCAAAGCCCAGGCCAGCCATGGGAGCTGAGCTTCTCATGGAGCGGTGAGTGGAGACCTGGGGCTTGCAGACTCTTTAGGCTGTTGGGTTGCTGCCCATGCCCCAGGCAGCTGCTCAGGAGCAGGGGGAGGAGGAGGATTGCCAGGCAGCAGGTCTGGCAGTTTCTTGGCAGAGTTCGACTGCAATCAAACTGTCTCCACAAAACATTGCGATGAGCCAGCACATTCCAATGGAGAAATGTCTTGTCTAAGTGTTTCTGACCAACTCTCGTGCGGCGGCTTTCTTACTTTTCCTCCTGGCTGTGTTTCTGAAGGAAAAAACTCTTCAAACACACAGCCCTGGGTAGGGATGCTGTAGGTGTGACTGTGCTGTCTCAGCCCAGGTCAGGACCCTCCGCCTGGGGTCTGATGAGCCTCAGGAGAATCCCACCAGTGCTGGGCTGCCTGAGGAGCCCTAAATGGACACGAGAGGAGCATGGCATGGGTCAAGGAGCCCTTCTTGCAGTGGAGGGCTGCACGGACCAAAGCCTGAGGAGCCCTGAGGCTGGGCTCGGTGTGTGTGTGCATATGACCCAAGAGAGCTGAGGTGATGCCCAGCAGCAGATGAGACCCAGCCTTGAGGTGTATTGGATGTGTGGAGGACAAGACGTCTTGTCCACAGCAAGACTAGTCCCAGCTCTCGGTGCTGAGGTCTTCTGTGGTGGAGTGTGTAGACCTGCTCCCAACCTCCCACTGCAGTCAGCTCCTCTGCATCCGCATCAGAGGGACTTGGGATTTCCTCCTCTGCTGAGAGCTTCTAATGGTCCTCAAGCTTCTGCTGCTTCTTCAGAGGTGTCCCTCACCCCTGTTGTCACTCCTGGCATGGGCAGCAGAGCAGGGCAGGGTGCCCTGATGCCTGCAGGCTGTTGGAGCAGGTGTCCCTCATCCCAAGGATGGGTGATCCCTGCCACACCAACTACACCAGGGAGCAGGAGATCTCCCAGGACTCTCTGAGGGCACCTCCCAGTCCTGGCCTTTGGCACTGCCATCACGGGGGAGCTGGACAGGACAGGAGGAGATGTTGTCCCCATGCGGAGGGCAGGTCCACCATCAGCGTGGGGCTGGCTGGAGATGTGCATGCTTCCAAGGGGGATGAGGTGCACGGGGACACAGCGTGCGCTCGCGGGGAGCACGTTGGGCAGCGTATGCCTGGCGGGGTGTGCACGCACATGTGTCGATGTGCGTCTCTGGCGGCGGGCGTTGTTGTGCTGGTCTGCGCAGGGAGGGCGTGCGCGCCGGCCAACATGTGGTTTGTGTTTAGTGTGTGTCTGGTGGTGCTTTGTAAATGAGGTGCACTCGGCGATGTGTGTGTTCATTCTGGCACGTCACGGCCGGTGGTGCAGCGTTCCCTGGCCGGCCGCGCGCTGTTTGTATAACGGGGCATGTGTTTAGCAACGCGAGGATGCTCGTGCATGTGCGCGCCTCCAACGCGTGTGCGCGCCTTCGCGTGGCAAAGCGTGCCTGCTGCGCGGCCAGCCCACAGCGGGACCCGTTCTCATTTTGGAGATGTATTTGGGGCTGAAAACCATTTTCCCCATGTGGCTGCCATTCCTAGGATGGCAGTTCCTGCTCCCTCCCTCTGCCGAGCTGACCCCGACCGGGATGTGTGAAGGGGGGAGGCACTCACCCACTGCCCCCCACTGTGCTGCGCTCCCCGGGGAGCTGATGAAGTGCGATGTTTTGCGGCCGGTGGCCCCAGCTGAGCCCAGCAGCCTCTCCCTCCACAGCACCCTTTCTGCATGTGAGACCCGAGCAAAAACACCTGGAGCCAATTCCCAGCCCCGGCAAGCCAGCAGAAAAATGAGGCGTCCGAGACCTCGCTTCGTAAATGCGCAGTCACTGGGCTGTTCTCTTTCCCCCCGAGGAGGAAGGAAGGGCGGTCCAGTGGGCTGGCTGGACGGTCCAGGGATGCTTGGAGCGAGATGAAGGGCGGCAAGGCGACGCGCAGGGTATCTCCGCGCCGCGCCTGGGGATGCATGGGTCTTGGACAGAAACGGCCAGTCTGGGATTGAGCGGCCGGCTCGCGGCTGGCTTTATAGCACTTTGGAGAAGAGGAAACGCCGTCTCCGTGGCGGTGAAGCCGCTTTCCAGCGCTGGCGAAAGTTCAGCCATCCCGAGCCCAGGCAGGGAGAGAGGCTGAGGGAAGGCAAGGCGAGAGGGCAGGAGAGGAGGCAGGAATGCACCCGAATAACCCTGGAAAAAGCCCCCCACCTCTCCCACATGCTGCAGAGAGGCAGCAGGGCCAAAGCCACCCCACACCCAGGTTTGGGGCACGTTAAGCAAGTCCCGAAGTATCAGCACCAATGGTGCAGCATGGGGACCATCAGTTTCTCTGGGGCCAGGACAGGTTGACAGCATGGGGACACAGCAAGGGCTTGGCACCTGGTTTAGACAAGGAGGGGTGACTCGTCAGCAGGAGCAAACCCTGCTATGGCAGGAGCAATCAGGGGACCCACCAGTGCCTGGCTCAGGAGGGGGAATGGGGCTGTTGCACGATGTGGCATCTTCTGTGCTTCCCAACAAGATCCAGGTGGCATTGAACTGTCCTCCTCCTGGCTCGGACAGCAGGCAGGCTGCCCGAGAGCAAACCTGGCAGATGGTGGATGATCCATCCTGGTGCAGCTCAGCAAGGCCAGGGACAGGCGTTGGTGGAGAACAGAAACTGCCCGAGGAGCCGATCGCTGCACTTGCGTAAAATCATGAGCAATGGTGAAAGCAGCAGAACGTGGGAGGGATGCTGATGCAGAGCAGCTTCAGAAACAGCAAAGGATGGAGAGAGAGTCTGGCAATCAACATCCGACTTTTATTCCTAGCTAAATAACAGAGCATGTCGTATGAGAAAAAGTCATTAAGTGTCAAGAGCCAGATTTCAGAGGAGCTCAGTGCCAGGTTTCCCGGTGCTCGGCACCGCAGCCGGGGCCAGGCTTTCCGAAAAGCCAGCTCCCATTCAGAGCTGCCACAGCGGCCAGGCTTGCAACGGGGCTGGCTGGAGCTCCCGGGGGACATGTCTGGATGGACTCGAGGGAGAGCCAAGTGCCTGACCTGCTTGCCTCTTCTCCGAAATGCCTGATCGGTGCCTGGTGCTGACGAGATGCTCCCCAGCACCGACCCTGCGAGGTGTCCCCACCGGGCAAAAGGAGTCGTGTCACCTGGTGGGCTGGGATGGTTTCAGCCCCTCGCTGGCTGAGGCTTTTCAAGCAGGAGACTGACAAATTGTGGGTTGTCAGCTTCCTGTGGGAATTTCTAAGTGAATAATCATTGTGAACACCATGAAAAGCATTTTAATAGTCAGAGAATACCATCTGGATGTTCACAAACAAAGGCGATATAAATCCACGACTGACAGCGCGCTGAACTCACTGCTTTTATAAGAAAAAGTATTTCCAAATTGTTTCCCAAATTATTTAAGCAAGTCTTTCCTCTAATGAAATTCAGAAAAGATCCTAACATAGACAAACAGTACAGACTGAGCACAACAGAGACTTTACATAGATGGATTAAAGTTTGGGTTGGATGTAATCAAATGACATCCCCTGCGTACGAATGTAGTCCATGTTCAGAGATAAGAGGAATCCCAAACACTTCTGCAATGGAAGGAATAAATCTGGAGGTGCCAAAAGGGAACTGGGGGAGAGAACGGGGAATAACTCAAACCAGTTTTTGTGGGTGTGAAGGCCTTGCATGACGGTGGGAGCACCACGGGGCTCATCTGAGAGCATACCAGGAGGGATGGGCTCGGTTTGGTTGCAGCTGCCTCCAAGGTCCTCGCAGGGGGGGACCCTGGGAGGGGCGGGAGGGGAGGGATGCTGCAGATAAGAAGAGGAGAAGCTAGCCAGGCACAAGTCTGTTCTGCAGGGAGGAGAGAGGTGCTAACAGCCCGGCTGGGTGTTGGCTCCGAGGTGATGTGCTGCGAGGCAGGTGAGATGGAGAGCAGAGCTCTCAGGAGGAGAAGATGGCAGGGACGGGCACGGGGTTGTCTCCAGCAGCAGGGATGGACCTCGCCACCCACAAGTTTTGGGTCAGAGGTGTGCAGACCAGCATGGCTGGATGGGGAGGCTGCGGGACTTCCAGCTTGTCCTGGATGGTGACGTGCACAGGGCTGCTGCTTTCCTGGACAAAAACTCTGGAAATCAGGCAGCAGTGCAGATCCTGACCTCCGTGTCCTTACGTCCTGGAGTGCACCTCTTGATGGCCCAAAGCAGCTGCTGAGCCAAGGGCTTTGCTCAGCATGGGCCTCTGCAGAGAAGGAGCTGGGAATGGAAGTGGCAATCCAGAGCCAGTGAAGGCCACACTGACAGCAGAGCAACCTCAGATGTGTTGGAGGCAGAAACCAGCCAAACCAGGCTGCGAGCTGGCCACTGGTGTGCTAGGACGGCCACAGGAGAGGTGATTTCACTGGCAGCACCTGGACGGCTGTGGCTGGCAGCACCACTTTCTGACTGATTGTAGCCCGAGGACAACTGTGCCTCTGTCACTCTCGGACCCATGGCCAGGCTTTAGGATCCTGGCAGATGATACAGAAACATCTGCTCTTGCTGGCTTTTCCTGATCCAGCTCTTGCAGCAGCGGTTGAGGGTTCTCCAAACAGCAAGCGCTGGGGAAAGCTGCGGTCTGTGGATGAGGGGTCCAAAAACCCTCGTACCATGGCATTTGCCTGCAGATGTACCCTTGCAAACATGGGACAAATCTGTCTTGCCCTCCGTACAGGAAGACTATGTCTCTCTGCTTGCTGGAGAAGCCTTGGTTTGAAAGCGGGCAGTCCCCAACACCATCATGGCAACCCAGCACTTCACCTCCTCCTCATCACCTCGAAGCAGAGGACGCCCCACTGTCCAAGGGGGCAATGAACCCCAGTTCCTGGATTTCATCTGAATTCACCTTCTCCTGTGGTGCTGGACAGTCTTCAGAGTGGAAAAAAAGTCATATTTATTTGTCACTGTTTCAGGCCAAGGTCTGAATGGGAATGGGCACAAGGTTTGGAAGCAAAAAAATTTGAAATGGGAAATAAAATCTGATCTCTCCACCGTGATGGGATGCCTGCTCATGACAGGACACCTACTGACAGCTGGACGCCCCCTCCGCCAGACCCTCTCTGATGGGATCAGCCCTTTCTCCTTGCCCCAGATGCACCGCTCATTTCTAATGCAAGCTTGGCCGAGACAGCATGGAACACAGGAGGTGGACATGGCGTGGGGTCGCTTGGTCATGCTGCCTCTTGGCTCCCCATCCTCCCCACCTCCCCACCTTGTGCCAAGGTTTGGTGCTTCCATGGGGCTTGCAGGCAGCTCCGAGAGCTTTGCAGGTTTCCAGTGCTGTGCCTCAAGTTTCTCCTTGGAAACATTAATTGTACGTGCCTTGTGTTCATCCCGTGGGCTCCAGCAAGGTCTCGGCATTGAACTGAGACCACGCTCGGTCTCTTTGGACGCATCGGAAAGATTCCAGACGCAGGAAAAAAGTGTTTGCCCAGACATGCTGCCGAGGGCAGGCTGCCCCACACCGGACTGGCTGCCAGCTCAGAGGGTGCCATGTCCCCAGCTGGCCCCCAGAGCACGGTTTCTGTAGGTCCCAGCAATGAGACCAATGACTGGACCACTCCTGCCTGGATAAACGGGACAAGTGGTGTCGCCAGTGATAGGGGATCAGAGGAGCTGCCTGCTTCCTTGCAGTCACTTTGCTAACATGCCCCTAAACCTTCTCCC
Source organism: Platalea leucorodia (assembly GCF_965183815.1). Lineage (NCBI taxonomy): Eukaryota > Metazoa > Chordata > Aves > Pelecaniformes > Threskiornithidae > Platalea > Platalea leucorodia. Next base: position 1,505,695 of record NC_138838.1, read on the forward strand.
AGCCAGAAAAAGCATTAGTCACTGTTACAAAGTCAGGATGAGCAGACAGAAATAACAAGCATGTTCGTCTAGAGCATGTCCATGCCAGGCAAAATATTATAGCCAGGACCATTCTGCGCTTGTTCTGGGGAAGGGGCAGAGGAACCTGCTTGGCTGGAGTGGAGGGCAGGGCTTGCGGTACATTGTCTCAACACCTGGCAAGCTGTGTGGGGCACTGGTGACCACTGGAGCTGGCCCTGCTGAGGACCTTCACAGTTCTTCAGAGATGGACGGACCAGGCAGAGGGGCTGGTGAAGCAGTTTGGCTCCCGGGAGTGCAGTGAGATGAAAAAGGACTTGGGGAGGCAATGCTGTGACCTCCTGGCCATCAGAGGCTCTCTGGGCTAGCTCATGGTTGGACATTTTGGAGGGGACCGCAGCTTGGGACCTCCTCCATCCCACATCAGCCCTGTCCATGATACCAACAGCCTCTCCCTGCACCGGTGCTGGGGTAGGAGGGCAGCAGGCTGGTTGCGAGGAACCGGGCAGCCCACCCCTCTGGGAGACTCCTGCCCCTCTAATATGGTCTGTCCGCCCACTTCAGCATCACTGCAGAGGAGCAGAGACTCTGGGAGCAGGACAAGCCAGGACCTGGATACTGGCTGATGAGGTGAAAGGATGAAGGGAGATCTGAAGTCGATGTGCGAAAAAGGAGAGCAGCGAGGATGCAGCTGGGCACTGATGACGGGGTGGCTGCAGACAGTATCGCGGCAACGTGCTGGCATGGAGCAGGGGCCAGTCTGAAGTCAAACATAGGGAACATTTCTACCAGACGGGACAATTACACACTGGAGCTTCTTGCCAGCGAGGCCCCATCATGAGTGGAACAGATCCCATAAGATACTTCTAAGTTTAGAGTAAAGGAGCCCTCTCCAATAGGGGAGGATGCGAGACTGGAGAGCTAAATCCCGCACGTCGCCGCCAAACCGCGCTCCCTGGAGAAGCACACATGAACCGTTCTTGCAACACTCGAGTTACGGCTGAGACACACATTCCAGCTGAAACCCCTATTTTCAGTTGTTTATACATCGCTCAAAAAATATCCTTTTGGATTGAGTTTGTTCATGCTTGATCTCAGCCCAAAAAACTGAAGAATTATTTGGGGATGGTTTGAACAAAATCCGTTCAGCTGTTTCTCTGTTATGTAAGCATCAGAATAAATATGTTTTCCTCTTTTCAAACAGTTTTCTCATCCTTGCTAACTGTCAGATAGCTCAAAATCAGCTTCATGATTTGGAAGCGTTGTACTTAGCCCATGCCTGGCTCTCAATGAGGGACCAACCCTTTCATCAGCTGGACAAGACCTCCTCAGGGAGCAAGGAAACCAGAAAGGACTACAGCTCTTACGTGTGGTGCTCAACAGCCTTGAAGGTGGTCTCCAGGGGCAGGGGAGCACAGACAGGCACCTTCTGAGAGTGCAAGAAGGGGTTGGCCAGTGCCAGCTGAGGGTTAAATAAATAGATAGTGAACAAGGATGTAGAAAAGAGCCATAAGCATTGGTGGCAAAGGGGCAGTAAGCACTGTGCTGTTGCACAGACCACACAGTAAGAGGAGGGCTCTTGGGCCAGTGGTCTAACAGGGGCTGTGCGTGTCTCACTGCCCACCTACCAGCTCCATGAGAGCTCATGTGTTGCTCTGTAGCTGCTCCCTGCTTTTTTTGTGCTGTGCCCATGCTCGTTGGTTGGTGGATTGTGTTTTCGGGAGAGAAGTGAGGGAGAAGAGCTCACAGACTTGGAGAGACTCTTTCACCCCAGGATCATGCCCAGGTGCAGAGAGGTGATTGATGATGGGCATTGCAGAAGGAAGCCCAGTCCTTGGTGAGGTGGATGAGGCAGACTTTGGGAAGGCTTTGTGCCAGCGTCTTTGGGTGGGATAGAGCTGTTGGAGGTGAATACAGAAATATCCTTGAAATCCAAGACTGGAGAAGACTGTTGTCCAAGATTTTGGAGTTCACACCAAGCCAGCGTAGAGGTGATGCCTTGACCCAGCAGATCCATGTGCTCATGGGACTCTTGGATGAGAGGATGAAGAGCCAACGTTCACCCCCATGGTGTGCTCCACAGGAGTGAGGGTCTCCAAGATACTTGGGTGCTCGCCTCTTCCTTTGGTTTGAAGAGGAGTTAAATACCTGAAGGCCTGGCAGTAGCTGGGATGTCATTCCTGATCCAGCACCTACAGAAATCAAGGGAAGTCCATCCAAATGCTAATTCTTAACTAGGAGGCACTTGTTCAAGGAATGACATTCAAGTAACTAGAGACAAAGTGCTATAGCAACGAAAACTGAGCTGCCAGTAACGACATGCCAACACAGTGTCAATGTTTTGAGGAGAAACCATGGGAAAAATGAGAAAGATCATTCTGAGCCGGAGACAGGGAATTTTCAAGAGAATCAGGAAGCTGATAAAAATGCCCTAAGCACAAAAGGAATTAAATTAAAGTCCTTCAGCTGAATGTAGAGGCTGTTTCAGCATCTGTACAAGCCACTAAGGGCTCACAAAATTTGAGTGAAGAAAGAGGGCAGGAACAAGAATCACTTTAAGTCTGTCAGGAGGGAAAAGGCTGTGAAACCATGAACAGGAGAAGGGAAAAGAAGATATTGGTGGAAATCCAGAAACATCTTGACTTTGACTGAGGTCCTCAACCCAGGGACTGGAGGAGCAGGGAAAGGCACCAGTAGTCAAAGGGAGACTTCAGTGCCTCCAAGGGGAGACCACAAGCCTCCTGGAGCTAGTGTGAGCCCGAGATGCCTCCTTGGAGCAGAGGCATCACTTGGACCCACAGGAGGGTCTGATCCCCTCTGAAAACTCCCAGCACCTCTAGGCAGGCTGCACTGGTGAGAAACCAGTGTCTCCAGGGCCCTGGGGCAGGAGGAATGATTTAACTTGAGAGGGAGTATTGAACACTTGCCAGGACTGAAATGCAATCGTAACCAGAGCTAGGTGAAATCTGCCTCTGCCTCCTTCCACCTTGCGCTGGAGGACCCTGTCAATGGCTTCAGCAGTAGAAAAGGACATGGGAACACCCCTAGATTTGCTTTAGGGCAGCAGAGGCATCTGGAAACCCAACTGTTTCCTTTTGACAGTTCAACTTAACTTGGGTGTCTTTGCACTGAAGCAGATAAAGAGTGCTTCCATAATCCATCCTATGAGCAGGGAGAAATATGTTCTTAACCCATCCCAGATGTTTGCAAAGCAGATGTATATCTTAGTCCTGAGCTAGCAGAAGAAAAAGTGCTGGAACAAAATGATACATTAAAAAAGAAAACACCAGATCCACATGGTAGAGCTGAGAGTGCTCAGGGAGACGAAGAATGTAGCAGCTGCTCTGTCAACTGAAGCAGGCAATTTAACATTAAAGCTACTGCTTTCCAGAAGTCTGGAGTGAAGCAAATGTTGTATCGGTCTGCAAAAACGGCAGCAGCAATGATCCTGGGAATAGTCCGGCAACATTTTGTTCAGGAAAACGTGCTGGAAGGAAGCAATCATTGAGGTTCAGATAAAGTCAGTCGAAGGGACCTGGAGATCCCTCTGCCTTGTTTACAAGCTGGATGGATGGGACAATAGGAACCTCCTGAAGTTCAACAGAGACAAATACTGTGTCCTGCCTCTGGGATGGAGCAACCGCATGTGTCAGGACAGGCTGGGGACCAACCAGCTTGGGTGCATTAGCTCCGCAGCAAAGGACATGGGGACTGGGTGAACAAGTTGACCATGAATCAGCAGTGCGCTTTTCCAGCGATGAAAGCCAAATGGTGTGCTGTGCTAGCACAAGCATAGCCAACATCTGGAGGGAAGATGTATAAGAGGCTGAGGGAGCTGGGGTCATTCAGCCTGGAGAAGAGAGGTTGAAGGGGGATCTGATTGCAACTTCCTCTGCCTAAAGGGGACCTGTGGAGAAGACAGAGCCAGGATCTCCCCAGAGGTGAACAATAAGGCGAAGATGGGCAACAAGCAGAAGTTGCAAGCAAGGAAGGTACTACTGGACACAGGAAAAAATGTGTTGTGCAGCCCTGGCATAGGGGACAGATCAGGTTGCTCATGGACAAGGCCCTGAGCAAATGGATGTGGCTTTGGAGTTAGCCCTGCTCTGAGCATGACTGGACTAAAGACTTAGTATGTTTCTCCCAAACGAAGTTATTCTCTGATCCTATGGTTTTCTGATAGAGGAAGATTGAGGAAAATCACATTTCTCAGCCTATAACACAGTCTTGAACAGGTTGGCAGAGCCATGGATGAAGAAAGACTGGTCTTTGTTCCCTGCACTTTAGAGTGTGATTGTGCCAGCACTGGAACACCCAAAACTGCTGTGAGACTCTCAAAGTGACTCTGTGTTGGGCGAGGCCAGGACAGCAGTTGGTCTGCTCCCTCCGCAGCATGATGGGCTGCTGCTTGGGAGGACCATCAGAGCCCCTGGCTCTACGATGTCTGGAGTGTCTTCTCCTTTTTAAGTTCCCCCAGCCTGCAGCCTGGAGACAGTTTTTGAAGATGTTCCAGCCTTCGAAGAAGAAGGAAAGAAATGGTCATCATGCTTGCTTTGCTCAGTGTTTGTTCAATTTACGGACAGAGGCTCTGAGAGCAAGCTCTGGAATTAAAAGAGGAGAGCTTGGCACTTCTTGGCAGCACAGAACAAACTCTCCACTGAGAGACACCTTCAGGCCTCTTCCCCCATGCTCAGATATGTCTACTTGTTGAACATTGTTGCTGCTCCATCACCTTTCCATTGCAACCCTGGAGAGCAGCAGATGCCACCCTGAGCACCCATCACAGCATCTGAGCTGCTGGTTGATCTACACAGATTGCACTAGCGACATCCTCACTCCTCTTTGGTGACCGGAATGGCACAAAATCCTTGCAGACATCTCACATGTTGACTGTTGCTGGCCTTATCTTCAGGATCAAGACCATATTTTTCTCCTCATTCCAGGAAGGACGAGTTTTAAGAGGCCCAGAATTGGAAACAGTTTCCTTCTGTTGCCATGCTTCCCACACATTTTTTCATGTGGGGAGTTGTTTACCGCAGTTATGCAAGCGGAGGAAGAGGGCTGGGGTGAGAGCAGAGTCCTGGCCGCCGGGCACAGAGTGGCTCCCGCCGCCCTGCACGCCCTCCCCGGCCCCTGCATCCCACGCGTCGCGATGCTGCGTCGCACTGGAAATGCACGGATGAGCGGAGGGAGAAGGAAGTGTCCGGCTTCCCTGGTCGAAGGGGACAGTCCTCTGGGACTGGAGAGGACTGGATCCCAAGGTGAAACTCTGGGATGCATCCTGGACTCTGTGGAGTGGATACCCAGAAGTGGCTGAGCTCCTTTCCTTGGATGCCAGTTGCAAGCCAGTGACAGCCACCATGCCAGGACAACATGACGTCCCTGTTCCCCTGTGAGAGTCCCATGCTGAGAGCGGTGACGGACCAGGGAAGGTGGAGGGGACACCACGCTCCTCTTATGTGTGGTGGCTGGGTGAAGGGCTGTGCTGTGGAGCTGGGCATGGGAGGTGGAAAGGGGTCAGGGACATGATTGCAGGGGTGGTGGCACACTCTGGGGGTGTCGCCTCCTTTACACAGCATTCCCTGCCTGTGCTGTGGGGTGGATGGGGCAGCGAGAGGCATGGGGAGGAGTTGCAGCCGCTGCCACATGGGAACATGGCACCCGCGTGCCCTGCTCCCCACATCCCTGGGGCAGCGAAGGAGGAGAGGGACAGCCTGCTGGGGGGCTGGAGCAGAGAGCCCTGCCATGGGGCTAGGGGAGGGCAGATCTGGAGCAGGGCGAGAGGCCAAGCTGTGGATTGGGGGCCTTGCTGCTCTGTTGGGGCTGCACAAGGCAGCACCTCAGGCACATCCATGCATTCGCATCCCCACGGGGTCAGCCCATGCAAGCTCTTGCTGCCGGGGCCAAAATCACCTCCACCATAAATCTGGGAGGCTTGGCAGGAGCCAGCCTCTGGCCTCAAACAGCTGACCAGAAAACATGAGCTCATCCTCCTGCATGAGTGGATGGTTTGGGGTGATGGACTCATGGTCTCCATTTGGCAGGGGGCTGCAAGGCCTGGGGCAGGGGTGAGGAGAGGCAGGATGAGGTGGGCTCCTGCGGGGTGGGGGCAAGGGGGAGTAGACAGGCAGGGGAACCGAGCCAGGGAAGACATGATCTGTACAGCCCAGCTGGGAGCCAAGGGGCTGGCAGGACCGGGAAAGGCACCCAGATGCAGGTGGCAGCCTGGAGGATGGGGATGAGCAAGGGAGGACAGTGCCTGGACATGATGCACCCCTGGATTTGGGGTTTTGGAGTGCCAGCTGAAGGGTGGGCTCAGCCTTGCAGCTCCTTCTGGATGCCAAGGCATGACCCAGCACACATCTGGGAAGACCTGGCCTCTGCCATGGTCCCAGATGACATGCTCAGCCTGCTCACAGGACTGTGCCACACAGGGTTTTCTCAAGCAAGAGTGCCAGCAGAGCCTTGAACTCAGCATGTTGCTGCCAGCCAGCCTCCCCCGGGCTCTCCCAGCACGCTGCTCCCAGTACCCAGCTGTGCCCCGCTTCTCCAAGCACCCATCACAGCTCTCAGATGTGCCCAGGGATGTTGCTGACTCCAGCATCTTAAACAGAACCTCCTGGAGGTGAAAGCACTTGGCTTTACTCCTTCCACCAAGGGATTTATGTCCCTGGCAAAGGTGACGTCCAGTTGATGGTGCCAGCCTGCATTTGCAGATGTCGAAGCGCCTTGGGTTATTCCCTGAACCCCACAGAGGGGGTGCATGCAACATTTCTCCTGCAGCCCAAGCCAAGACAGTGCGCAGCTTGTCCTGCATAGCACAGATGAAACCCTCACACCATACTCTGGTGCAAACAGCACGGAGAGCCCAAAATCTCAGGCCAAGAAGCAGCTTTGCAAAAGCAGATACTGCCTGAGGTCTCCTTCAGTCTCCCTTTTTGTACCCCACTCAGAGCAGCTGCCTCCTACTACCATCACTCCTGGTTGTGTCTGGAGGGTATCAGGGCTCTGAGGGCACTAATAGACCTTAATTGCCCTGATTAGCCTCACCTGGGCCCCATCTACACCCCTGCCCATGGCCCAGGAGCAGCATTTAAGCTCAGCCCTGGGTGTTTAGGGCTTTTCTGTGTAGTGTTGTAGGCGTGCTTGTGTTCTGTTCTATCTCCTGGATGGATTCTGGACCTGTGCAGTAGATAGCTTGTCTCCAGCTCTACCTCCTGGATGGACCTTGGTACTGTGCTGTAAGTATTCTGTCTCTTGGATGGACCCCTTGGGTGTACGTTGTAGCCATGTCTTCAGCCCTGTCTCTTTGCTCTTGATGGGGTTCCTTGGATGGGCCCCAGACCTGGTCTATAGCTTGTGTCATGTTCCCACCGTGCCAGGGGAGCGAGGACTGCTCAAGGATGGGGTGTTCTCCCATGCTTGCTAGAAGAATGTGAAACTCAAAGATTAGGACTGAGAGGCATTCATTGCTCACAGGGGGATCACGAGGTGCCTCTGGGAGAGGCATGAGTAATCCAAAATTATGCTGAGGAAGATCTTGTAGCAGATACAGGAGCATTAATGCCAATCTACCTGGCTTTGACACCTCTATAGAGCAGGGCACAGCCTAATTAAGGATGCACAGAGATGATGGTGTTGAGAGAAGCTGTGGGGACAAGATGTGGTGGGGAGCCTGTCTGAGCAATGGAAGCCAGAGCCTGGCTTCTTCAGCCTGGTGAGCCTTACGGGACGGCACGACCGCTAAATCAACCAAAGACTGAGTTATGCTGTGCGGTGAGACTGAGTCCCCTGAAGGAGCTGAGATAAAGCCTGACCCTTCTCAGAGGCACACAGCAAAAGAAAAAGAAATGATGGAGACAAGCTGTGACAAAAGCCAGCTCCTATTGGACATAAAGATGATAGTTCCCATCCTGAGAGTGATGCAGGAGGACAGGGACCACGTGGCGTGGCAGCAGGTGGACGGGGCAGTGGAGTGACAGCCAGGGAAAGCTGGCCTGGCTTTAGAGGGAGGGAAGGTGGTCGTGGATGAAAGCTGCCTGAGCACATGGCTGATCTTGGCACAGGAAGAAATGAATGTTAACTGGCCATGAATAATCTGATGTGGAAAAGGAAGTCCGTAATCCTCTGGTGTCCTGGAGCTTTTCCTTGGGAAAATCTTCAGGTGAGAGGAGGTGGCACTTGTGAAGGCTGCTGAGCAGTGAGGTGGTGTGGGGCTCAGGACCACCCCAGTCCTGTGTTCACATGAGCATGGGCCTGTACTGGATGTGATCAAAGGGCACTCTGTCCCCTGCCCTAACCATGGAGCTGGCCTTGAAGAACCCAGAGGTGGCCTCCCTGGTGATGATGAGGACCTCCCCTCATGTGCTGGCCATACTCCTCCTCATGCAGCCCAGGCTGTGGCTGTCTCGCTTGCAAGAGGAACTCAGTGCTGGCCTGTACTCAGGGCTGCAACTCGGCTTTTCTGTTTGCAGATCTGCTACGTAGGTGTCTCTGCATGTCCCCTGCCCCAGTCCAGAGAGTGGCACAGTGTCCCAGCTGTGGAGCAGACATGATCCCTTCTGATACCCTATTGACTGCTCAGCTTTGAGGAGCTGCATAGGCAGAGCTCTTTGCAGTGTGTGTTGTGTGTTGTCCCCCCTCCCAAATTGTTTCCCTTCATGCATTCATTCCTGGTGTGGCTTGTGCAGGAGGGGTCCACCTCTCCCACCAGAACCCCAGCATCATTCCCCCTGCCTGCATCCTGCCCAAGCAGTCTTGTTTCCACAGGCTGCATTCAACCTTCCTGGAGGTGGTGAGTCTTCGCTTTGAGAATGTGTTCAAAGTCCTGCTTCTGGAGGGTGTCTCAGCCTGAAGCACCCCCTCCTGCCATGGGCCAGGTTTCTCCAAAGCCCTGATCAGCACAGTGGTCACCAGCTCCATGTGTTGGTCCAGAAAAGGTCCTGGGGTACCATCCCAATCTCCAAAGCTGGATGTTGTTTCCCTGACATCCACCTGGAGCTGGCAGATGAGCTAGGGAGACATGGAGGGGAGGGATGGGCCAAGCCCCTCGGGTGCTCTTTGCTTGTGATTTTCTGGCTTTATGGGCTGCATCTGCAGATCCAGCATCTCCTCACAGAGCTGGAAGCAGCTGCTTGCAGATGGCTGGGCCAGGCTGACTCTGTGCTTCGGGTGGGCTGCTGGTCACACAGGTGCTGACAGTCTGCAGAGTCTCGGTGGGCCGTGATACAGCTGCTCCCTCGCTCTCAGGACAGGCTATGCTTGGGTGCAGAGAGGAGGTGTCCTTGCAGCAGGAACCAAAGCCCCATGAGTCGTGACCTGGGAGACCTGATGAGCCTGGGTCTGAACCGGGGCCTTGGAACAGCCCCCCCCCTTCTCCTACACATGCATCCTCTTTCCACTTGCAGCGCAGCCAGGGGTGGGGTAGGATCTGCCTGCTGCAATGTGGTGCTCTTCTTCCTTCCACCATTCTGTACTTGGCACGGTGCCTCCCTGCCTTGGCCCCCTCCAGCCAGCTCTGCTCACCAGTGTGGGCTCTCCAGGGTGGGCAGCACCCACGAGGCGCCTGTGTTCTTGCAGAGGTGTTGATCTGCCTCTGCTCCTCATCCAGAGAGCAGAACAAGCTGTGTCGGGGCAGGACTTCATGCACAGCCTCGTGGGGACCATCTCAGACCCAGCAAGCTTCACCCTGACCCCTGCAGTGGGCGATGTTCCCAGCTCAGTGCTTTGGGCTTGCCGTCAGCCTGGGAGGTTTTGAGGGCTTCAGGCTTCCGAAGGGGTTGAAGGAGGCAGACAGGGATGTTGGTGGTGAAAAGACCTGCCACAGTGGGGTAATGTTGATGGATCAGATGAAGCGAAGGGCAGTGGGATGATGACTCCATGACCATGCCTGTGGGTCTCGGCCTCCTGAACCCTGCAGGGACCAGAAGACAGGGTGACCCTAACCAATGGGCCCCTTGTCTACAGGCCTGTACTGGGAAGGCAAGCAGAGCTTGGAGGATGATTGAGAAAAGGCCAGAGCTTTTGGCAGCTCTTCTGCAGCCAGAACAATGGCTGACATCATGTTTTATTTAAGAGGGAGAAGGGAAAAAAAAAAAAAAAAAAATTGTGACCAGAAGGCCTGTGGCCCTGTAGCCCTGGGAGAGAGAGAGAGAGAGTTTATTTTTCCTGCCTGCTGGTTCCTCTCGCACTTTTCCCCTCCCCAGCCCTGGCCATGGCACAGCACATTCCTTTGTCGTGATCTCCTCCCTCCCATGCAACAGCACATTCCTCCTGCGCTGGCTGCTCCCTTCTGCCATGATCATGTTGTAGCCCTGCTCTGGCCACCCTGGCATGGCCAGGATAGAGGGGATAGTGACCACCTCTCCTCAGTGCCTTCCAGCTTCCACAGCTGGAAGCTCTCTGCTTTCCACCATCGCTGGAGTGCAGGCTCAGCGACGATGCATGTGGCTATACACTGTCTTGCTCGTGGTCTGGGTCCAGCTCCGCCCCATGCACAGGTGTCTGTCCTGGTGCTGGCTTCTCCATCCCTGCAGAGTTGAGTGTCCTGGGTTGAGCCTCACCATCTGCATGGTTCCCTCTGCTGTTGTGGCCCATGGTGCTTGCCTCCATGGCAGGTGCGTTTGACCAGGGGGTCCCAGTGGCATGGGTCAACCCTCCAGGTAGGGATTCCCATGCGTCCAAGCCTGATGGGGTCAGGAGACCATGGGGTGCCAAGCATGGCTCGCTGTCTTCCCACACTGGGTGGAGCAAGACCAGCGTGGGCTTGGGGTCATCCGTTTGGATCCCAAACAGGCAAGAACACAGGAAAGTGCCTGCCAAGTCTTGTGAGCTGCAGGGAGATGAGCTAACGCCTCGCAGGGCTGGGTTCACAGGGCTGTCAGCAGCTCGCAGCACAGGGGCCACCCCAGGCAGGGTAGGTCACCCAAGAGGGTCCTGCCAGATGTGGGTGCTGCAGTGGATCACCCCAGGGTCGTGCTCCCCTCCTGGCCAGCGCTGGTATGGGGTCAAGAAGGCTGGGCTGTGGGTGCTGGTGCACCCGTGCCAGACCAGTGCATCCAGCACACCCAGCCCTTGCACTCTTTCTGGCCTCGCTGGGTTTTGCTGGCAACACACTGCTGTGTCCCTGTCCCCTCCCGACACACTGTTGTGAGCTCAGACACAAGCCTTGTCTTGTAGCATTTTCCCAGTGCAAGCAGACAAAATGAGATGTTACCTTCTCCTGGGACATGGCCCTGTGCTCACCCCAAAGCCCCTTCCCAGGACTTTGGCCTATACCCAACTGTAGGGGTGACCTGCAATGTCCCCATGCAGCCCACTGGGACATCTGAGAGGTGGCAAAGTCCCTTTCTTCTGTTTTTTCCACCTGTACCAGCTCTGCCTTGCTCCTGCTCATGCTGGGGGATGCATAGGAGAGAGCTGGGGGGGTCTGGTGCAGAGTTATGGGGGGCATTGAAGGGCTCTGGGTCTGGGCAAGGCTGTGGGGTCTGGGCTAGACCACAAGGGCCTGAATGGGGCCATGTGTGCCCCATCTTCTACTAGGCTGGGCTAAACCAGGGTTAACCGGTGGGGCGGCTGGGAGCTGCCACATGCCAAGAATGTTTCCAGGCTGGGGAAGGGCTGGACATGAATCACCCTCTTCCTCTGCCAGATGCTGTGTGCAGGCTGGGCTCCGCACTGTGCCGTGCTGTGGCAGGTCCTGCAGCCAGCCTGGGGACCCCTGTGCAGACAAGGGGTCTGCCAGCCCCATCAGCATCATCCGCCCAGGTGGCTCCAGCCTAGTTTTGTGGCTCCTGGGGAGTCTCGGCTACATCTGGGACCCAGCAGCCACCTCCGCTTCAGGCACTGCTTGTTGGGGAAGCCCACATGCGCACATTGCAGCCATGGGACATGTTCCTTCTGTGCTGCTTCAGCTCTTTGGCTCTGCCACTTGCGTCTATACTCCCGAGCCTGTGTTTTTCAGGAGTTGTAAATCAGTCTCTGGAGATCTCCCACTTTTACTGGTTGGTGCTGTGGCCCTGCTCAGCCCAGTTCCGGCTCTCTTGCTGCTTATCTTGCTGCCTGCCCCAGCCCCCACTGGCATGGGGGATGCTCTCCCTTCACCTCTGACTGACACCAGCCCTGTCCTGCTGTGACCCCAGGGAATCCCAGCAGCTCTGGAGATGGGGACCTGCAGCCTTCCCACAGCCAACAGGCTCCTGGGGAGCCAGTGCTGGGGAAAGGTTTTGCACCCTGGGGTGCTCCTGTCCATGCCTGATGCTGCTGGCCTCCTGCGCTGGCTGCCCAGCAAGGTGAGTGGCTTGTCCCACTACAGGCTTCAAAGATGCCCATACCCCTTAGCGCACCCCATATCCAAACCGGTGCTATAGCTTTGAGAAGACAGGCAGTCCCGTGCCTGCTGAAGTCCAGCTGACAGTGTTGGGGGAGCCAAACTCTCCCCACAACCTCCGTCCTGGGCCCTGAGCAGTAGCCAGTACTGCAGACAGAGCTTCTCCTCCCCGTGCCCCCTTGCCTTCCCCAAGGCTGCAGGAGGAGCAGGCAGAGCTTGCTTTGCAGCAGGGACGAGGTGCCTGCCCGGCTCTGACAGGCAGGGACATCGGCTGATGGTCCTGGAGCTGTTGGCTGCAGACTCCAGCTGGTAGCATGGGCTTCAGCTGTGCCACGTAAACTCCGTCCATCATTTATATTTCACAGTACGCATACCAACAGGGATCTGGAGAAATGCCACTGTCTGGTGCATACCAGCCATGTTTCAGCAGCGTGGCTCTGGGGAGGAGGTTGGACCTGGTGGCTTGGAGAAGTCTCGCTTAGTGACAGACCCTCTTATTGCATGCTCCCCACATGTGATGGGCAAGGGGACAGTGGCTGTTTGCCCATCCACCTGGTGTCATTGCAAGGCTCTGGGCGGCCTAATGGCCTGGAAGGACACAGAGGGATGATTGTGGCTCCTTTTCCTGGCTGAACAGTGGGTTTCACGGCTGCCTGAGGGGTGCGTGAGGATGCTGCAGCCACTCCTGTGAGCCTCAGGTGGGGTGAGGCACCTGCAGCAGAGGACCCAGGCTGGGTAAAGAGAATAAATGCAGTGTTCCTGGGGAGCTGCCCTCTCTGCGGCAGCCTGAGCCCTCCCCAAATGGTTTGTACTACCTGTACGCACCAGGAGGTTTTGCAGGAGCAGGGAGTGCTGGCCATCACAAGACTCCACGAGCTTTTGCCCTTGAGAGCCTTCAGGGAGCTAATCTGCTGGGATGATTCATGCTCCCTGTGGTTTGGAAGCCGTGGCAATGCAGGTCGGAAAATTTCACACTTGCAGTTTGTGTGTGATGCGGCGCTTGGCCCCGCATGCCTCCATGTGTTTTGCTTCCCACCTTCCCAAGGCAGGGAGAGGGGTCTCTCCTCCCCGTGGGCAGGTCAGGCTCTCATGCTGCACGCATCAGTTCGCCAGCACCAGCCCAGAGGTAATGCCCCTTTTCCCCACCCCCTACCATTTCCATGTGGTCTCTTGGGTTTATCCTGCAGATAAACTTGCAGATCCTTCAGAGCAACAGGAGGGGATTAGGGACAAGAATGAAGCTACCTTGAACTTCTTGGCAACCAGAAGTCCCCCAGCACAGCCCCTGCAGCTCCTGGTTCACAGATGTCTCTAATTCACCTGCTCGTCATGCACAGCAAGGCAGCGAGGGAGTCTGAGCACCAGACCAGCCTCGGGGATATCCGCGAGGCAGTGGCTGAATGAAGGGAGCAGGAAAAACATGGGGAAGAAGGGCTGCTGCTGCCCAGTGCCAGGCTCCTCTCCTTGCCAGCATGCCGAACCTCTTAGGGCTAATGTCATGCTAACTCCTTTAATTCAGAACGTCTCTGTTTTCATTTTGGAAAAAAAAAAAAAGAGATTTCCACGTTCACTTCAGCCTTGCTGAAGCTAGCTGGAAATGCTCTCCCCACAGACGGTGCCAGGGAGAGGGTCCCTGCCCGGGGACGCAGGGATGCTTCCCATCGGGTGCGGCGTCATTTCCTTCGCTGCAGCAAGGGCAAAACCACGCCGTGTTGCTGCAGCAAGACGCGTGTTCAAAGCATTGTGCAAACACAACAATCGGCCCTACTGACTGCGCCTGGTGACCTCGCTCCAAGGTTTCTGGTGAAGGATATAATCTCTAGGACAGTATTTTTCCCTTCCTTTCCTAACACTTTCCAAACAAGCTCATCTGCAAGTATTGACTCAAGGGTTTCAAGAAGCTGTGCTGAGTGTAAAGACACATGTCCGGAGACTGGTGACTTGTCGGCTCATCGACTCAAGAAATAAACAATAAATGAAGCAGACCTCTAAACATCTGGCGGAAAGTAGGAGCATGTTCCACAATCTGAGTGCCTGAAGTATAAATGGGGCTGGACTGAGTCACAGCTCGTTTCTTGTCCACGTTGCAAATGGGGCAAGAGTGATATTTACAGGCTTCAGTGATGCTGTGACTACAGCATCTTGGCACTTCTCGTTCACCAGCTTCTAGGGAAACAGCAACACGTGTGTGAAAAACATGCTGCTGGGGCACAGTGTCCTGGGTCCAAATGGCAGCAGAGATGGGGAAGGAGAAGCTCTGGGGACAAGCTGAGCTCTTACAAACGTGATCGGGCAGAGCATGCTGTGCTGGGAGACAAAGAGAAGCTGTGAGTCTTGGAGAGCATAGCAACCTGGAGAAGATAGAAACCAGGCAGAAAGTAGCCTTGCAAGCAAGTTGGCTTGCTTGCCTGGCGCTATTGCTGGAGGACACGTCCCTAGAGGTGGGTATATAATACGTGGGCCTGACCAGGAGCAAGTGAGGGAAGCTGTAGTGAACTTCTCAGTGCTCAGCCGCATAGCTAGGTCCTGTACCTTCCTTGTTTTCATGGGTCTGGCTGAAGCAAAAATAAAATAACAAAAAAAAAATCAGGACCTTGAGGATCATGTAGCCAAGGAGCAGGACTTGGAGTCTGGCATGGAAATACATAAGCCAGTAGGTCTGGTGATCCCTGCCTCGGAGTTAAGCGCGTGAGTGGTCCTACTGATGTCACTTAGGGAGGAGTGTGCACTTAAGTGCTTTGCTGGATGAAGGCCTAGGAGATGGGAGGGCTGAACTCCAAGTGGAGCTGGGCAGGAAAGGGCCTACGCACTTTGCTGCAATGGTTGGGATTTCCAGCCTGGAGACAGACAAGCAGGGCAGGCGGAGTGTGGAAATCCTGCCTCAGAGCCCCAAGCAGAGCCAGCGTTTTGGAGAGCCCAGCTGGTGGTTCCCAGCATGCCTAGGATGGGGTGGGGAGCTCTGGGGTGCTGTGCTGTCCCCCAGGAGACAAATATGGTCAGGCAGGTCAGGCATTTCTCCATCCTGAGCAATTTCTCCAGCAAAACTGATGTAACAAGCTGGGCATGGGTGAATTTTCTGAAAAGTCAAGATAAGGATGGTAGAGTGATGCAGAAACTGTGCCTACCTGCAGAAGAGCAGGGACAGCCCTACTGAGGACAGCATGAGGAGGAATGAGAGGGTATGACTCAAGAGAGCCACGGTTAGCCAGGGCTCTGGGGGAAAGACCCCAGCAAGGAGACCGATGGCCAGATCTTGATGTGGGGCCATAGTTAGGTCCCCACCTCTCTGAGTGCTGGTACTGTGCAGCTGGGAAGCTGTGGGTGCCCTTGGCCTTTGGCCATGGCACTGACCCATGTCCAGCAGTGGACATCTCCAGGTGACCACGGTCTTGAGATGGCCCTGGGAGCTGAGCAAGTGGAAAGCAGGAGGAGGAGGAGGCACTGCTGGCCTGGGGAAGCGACAATGTGGATTGGGCAAGGGTGAAAGGAGATGATCTGGTGTTTGCTGAGGTGGGGCCAGGCCATCCTCAGGTGCTTTGGAGGTCACTCCACCCCTGTGCCCGGAGTGCTTCTCAGAGCTTCAGGAGATGGACCTGGAGTAACACCCCTTGCTTACAATCCCAGATCTGGGGCAGGAGTCTCACATCCCTCCCACAATCACAGGGGAACAAGGACAGTCTCTGCTGTGAGTCTGTTCTGGCAAGAGTGCCAGTCCTTGCCCCCCTGCCAAATTCCACCAGACCTCTCCAGCTGCTCCAAGGCCTTGGACCCTTGCTGTTTCCCCCACAGCACCACCATGCCAGGCAGGAGATGCCATGGGTGGCTCAGCCCTGTGCCTGCATCTCCTTGGGGGTTTGGGGAGCATGGCATCATGCAATCCTCCTCCTGAACCATGTCTTTGCTCATATGGGCCAGGAGAGGCCAACCCACTGCCACTGCCAAGGCTGGGAACAGGCAGGACATGCAGCGTGCCCTTTTGTTGGGCTGTGCCCGGCAGCATCACCATGCTTGGTGGTGTGTGCTCCTGGCGGGGGTGGCCAGGGTCGTCCCTGCTGAAGTGCAGCGAGTGCCCGAGACCATGGAGAGCTCCTCCATGAGAGGTCCATGAGCTCCTGAGACCTCTTCAGGAGGGACGTTGCCCCTGGGGAGCTGGACAACAGCTCCACTGACCTATCCACTGGTGCCTTGGTGGGCACTGGGGTGACCGTTCCCTAGACATCCAAGGGGCCAGGGGATGCTTGTGTCTATGGAGGGGGAGGGAACGGCTTCCTTGCAGCTGGAACTTGGCAGAGGTGCAATCTCATGCATGGTGATGATACTCAGATGTCATCTCTGGTGATTTACAGCTGGAGCATGCAAGCACTGGTTTGGGAAGATCCTCATAAATAGCTCCGGCGTGACAGAGGGCCTGCTGGATAATGGAAAATCGAGGAATGATCCTTTGCCACGGCTCTGTGCAGTATCTGGTGGTTAACCCTGCTGTGACAGCTGAGAGGGGCACGCAGCTCTTGCTCCAACTCTTCCCTATGGGAGTCAGGTCCTCTGGGCCCCCCCACGCCAGGCAGAAAGCCACGGGTCACCCCACGTTGTGACAGGCAGCACAACATCGTGCCATGCCGGGAGGCAGACCACATGCCACTGTGCCACGGCAGGGTGACGCTGCTGTGCCAGGTAGCAGGCCATAGGCCATGCCCCATCCTACCGAGCTCCAGTGGTTGTGCCATGCTGTGTTGTATTTCTCATGCTGCTCTGCTCGTGCACTGCCGCATGTTCCCCCTCTTTCCAGCCCCCTCTTGTATCCCACGTGGATTTTGCAGCGTCAGCGTGGAACAATTTCTGTCTGGAGGCTCTGCCACCTGTTAGCAAAACTCGTTGGAGCGTGGGCTTTCCCTCTAAAGCCAGCCATTGCGTTTGCCCTGTTATATCCTTCTTGACAGCTTTCTGCTCCAAAGCTCACCTCCTGCTCCCTCCTGCCACTGGGAAGGGCTCATCCTTTGCAGGACTTGCACAGGATCTCAGGAGGTCTCCCAGACTGGCTCCCCACCGACCTCCCTGCACGTCGCGGCTGAGCCACCTCCACAGGCTGGTCCTGTCCCTGCACACCCTGGCCAGGATCCATCCAGGTATTCACAGCCTTGACACAGGCACTGGACCTTCACCCAAGTTCCCGTTAATGCTGATGAGCCCTGGAGAGATGCTGCTACGGCTAAGCCAGAGCGAAAAAGGGAAACCGAGGTCCCACTGTAATGGAGCAATCTGCAGCCTTCCCTGCAGCCCCTCGCAGCAGCACTGCTCACCCCTCGGCACAGCGCTCCTCCCAGGTGTCCCCCCCTTCCCAGCAGGGACCTGGGGCTGGTGGCCACTGCCTGAGCTCTGCGGTGAGGAAGAGGAAGCATGGGGAGGGGGCACATGGCAGATCTCCCCTTTGACAAGGGGTATTCAGTGCCCGCTGGGCAGGTGCCCAGGCAGCTGGACTGGGCTTGACGGCATTGGCTCTGGTGCTCGGGAAGGAACAGATGGGATCTATTAGCAGAGATTATTTAGATATCTCCAAAGGGCTCCGTCACAACCCATTAAACTTAGACAAGCAGACATAATGAGGGCTTAACACGGCCATCTCGGCAACACGCCTGGCACAGCTCAGCACCCATGGAGCCGTTCAAGGACAGCGGTGTGCAGAGAGCCTCTTCGGACCCTGGGGTCTCGGCAGGTCTGGACAGCGGTGAGCGGCCAGCCCCAGCCCTGGGGTACCTGTCTTGCTGGTCCCCTGACGTGCACCTCTGCTCCGATACAGCTCAGGTGCCTGGCAGCCCTCAGGATGGGGGAATGCCAGCTCTGGATGTGCTTTCCTGCCCCAGCCTCCACCTTCCTCCCCTCCAGCATGACCCTTCTGCAGAGAAATGGTAGGACACCATGCATGTGTTAACATGCTGAACCTGGGTGCTGCCAGCTGCCCCGATAGCTCAGCCCCTGGCTTGCCCAGGCTGGCTCTCAGAATCACAGCGGCTGGACAGGATCCCTCCACCCTCCGCCACGGCCCATGAGACCCCCCTCCATTGCCTCCCTGCCAAGCCCAGACACATCTGACGGATGGACGGAGGACACCACAGCCAGGAAAGGCAGCTGCCTCCAGCATCTCACCACACGGTGCCATTTCGCAATGCCTCTAGCCCAGCAGGGTGGCTGGAGCCTGCCCCGCTCCTGCTGGGCTTCCCATCAGAGCCGGGACGGTGCCGTGGCATGCCAAGCCCTTGCAGCCCCAGTGCTGCTCAGCTGCATCCTCGCCAGGTCCCCGCTGCCACTGTCCCTGTTTAAGGGACTAATTTTTGCTACTCTCTGCTTTCTTACAGCATACCTTGTGCTCTGGGAATGCTGTACTTCAGAGGGAGGTCTCCCATGGCAGAGAAGGCTCATTGTCTTCTTTCATGGAGGGGTTGGAGACCTGACTGTCCCAGGAGATGAAAGGAAGGCAGGACATTTCCCAGGGATCTCTGCAGAGGAGTGGATGTGTCTTCATTAACAGCTGCCCTGCACTGGATCTTAGAGCAGCCTTTAATCTAACAGCAGTTAGCAAACATTAGAGGGAAAATCCTGGGAGAGGTTGGATGGAGAGCCACCATGCCACCAGGACAATTTCCAATGGGTGATGTATCCCTTGAACCAGGATGCTGCAGGAGCTGGTGCATGTTTGGTCCATCCTCCCAGCCGTCCTACTCCCAGGGGTGCAGCAGAAAGCCCTGGGCTACCCTGACCCATGAGGACCACAGATCACATCTCCCAGGTGTCGTAGGGAGTCACCTCTGCAGAGTCCTGCCCAGTGCTTCCCGTATACTGCATCTGCAAAGCCTGGAGGAGCTGTCTCCCACCGGCGCGTGCCTTCTGCTGGCTTTCCCTGTTGGGTTCGCAGGTTTCAGCTGCGGTGGTTTTGTAACCAGATCATCTGTTTCTCAGCCTCTGTGGGTGATGGCTGCAGTTTTGAGGCAGTTCTCCAGGAATTTAGCAACACTGAATGGGATCCGGATGGGATGGCTCAGGTATCTGAAGGTATGTCAAGCTTCCACTCAAGCATTTGACAGTGTTTTCCATGACCTCATTAGGCTGAGGATC
The DNA here is from genome assembly GCF_965183815.1 of Platalea leucorodia. Lineage (NCBI taxonomy): Eukaryota > Metazoa > Chordata > Aves > Pelecaniformes > Threskiornithidae > Platalea > Platalea leucorodia. The sequence continues at coordinate 1,525,148 of NC_138838.1, forward strand.
GTTAGCCTGGTCTCTACAGAAACAGAACCTCTAACAGGGAATTATGGTTCATTATTTGTTGCCAGCACAGTAGGTATGTCATGTCTAGTGAGTGCAGCTTTTACATACACCATTACATGACTGGGTGTCGTAGTCTCTAATAATGCTATTTCTGGATCGCAGTAATGATAATTGAGAACTAGTGTGTCATTAATTATACAAACGACTTGATGCCAGCGCTGGATTGTGTCTCTAATTTCTGGAACTACAGTCCTCATTTGTTTTGTTTGACAGCTTCTAGCATTTGATGTCTTGTCTTTTTCTACAGCCACGGTGAACCCAGGCCAGTGGGTCCCTGGACACGCCTGTCCTTCTTGAGGCTCATTCTGCTTCCAGGTAGAGTCAGCCTGGGATCTCTGCAAGAACTCCTGCCCATAAGTGCTCTCCTCCCACGCTGCCATGCATGTGCTTCCAGGACATGCAACATTAACAGGTTGGAGTTTCACCTCGTGCATGGTCTCTGCTGCAACAGGGCATCCCTGCCCATGCCAGGGAATGCATCCTCCTCCATGTTTACAGTTCCCTTCTCCCTCGCTTCTCCTTACAGCTCTGAAGAGAGGGTCAGCCAGCACAGAGACTTTCCCAGGTTTCTGTCTTAGCCTGAAAGGACAGTCTGTGCCCTCTGGCTAGTTTAACAAGCCCAAATCTCCCAGTAGCTCCAGTGCTGTGGCTCCAGGTGGAAAGGGCGGGAAGGACGGCTGTGCCACTGTGCACAGAGCCCTAGCTTTCTTGCAGGGGTGCACCCCAGAACCGTGCTGGGGGGCTGTCCCCAGGGAGTGAAATCATCCCTTTTTGTACATTTCCTGATGGGAATTAACTGAATTTGGTCTGGGATTAGCCAGCTGGTTCAGAAGGCATTGCTGGCTTGGACTGGTGCATGGGTGGGAGACCAAGACCCCACGTGCATGAGTGCTGGGGCAGCAGGCATGGTCTGTGTGGGCAGCTCATGGGGTGGCTGAGGCTTAACCTTTGTTCAACCACTTTGTCTCATACATTAGTTCTTTAACCTGGAGTCTTTTGCTGTTTTAAGTCCCTCCTAGAGCTTTTCAGGACTCTGGTTCTGTTCTTCTGGCATTTTTCCCTGTAGTATAACACGATCCCTGTGAATTCCACTGCCTTCAGTATCTCAAATATTTGCAGTATCTTTTTATGAAATATTTTGGATGCGCAGCATAACCCCAGGGAGTCCTGGGAAGCACCTCCCAGATAAGGCATTAGGAGCACGCATGCAGGAAGGCTTGGGCTTTGTCCAGGGGAACCCATGAGGATCCAGATGAAACATCCTACATTAGAACATCTGACCCCTGCCACTTGCTCCAAACTGTCTCCCCTGCCAAGCACAGCAGAGCATGCCATTTTCACACCAAATTTAATCGCAGACTAAAGAGCCTCTTCTTTTCTATGTTGCACAGACCCGCTCTGCAGTGCTTTGCTATCTAGCATCTCCCTCTTGCCAGCTGGTTCCTCTGTTGGATCTGCTGGAGCGCCAGAGGGACATTTTTAGATGCTCTTATGAAAGGATGTTATTTTCTAAAATTATATATTACCGATCGTTTCCTAAGCTTCTACAGTCCTGTCCCTCTCCTCCCAAAGAGGACACTGAAGACAGGTTCAGGCATCGCCTCCAACCCTCCTCACTCCCCAGGGGCCAGCAGGGAGGCTGGGTGCCCAGCGCAGATACATGGAGCCCTTCTGTACCCATCTGAAGGTCAGTGTGGTCCCACACTGCCATCTGGCATATTTCCCCTCCCACCCCCCCCAATTTTTCCCAAAACAGCCTCCAGCATGGTCTTTTCCATGCTGCCTCTGTCTCCCATGCAGCTGCTGCAGGATCACCCCCCCTGATCCAGCTGTGATGTGGTTATGCTCAACATGATGAGTTTTTTCCAACGAGCTCTTTTCTGCAGCTTTACGAAGCCTGCACGCCACGATCTGGCTTACAGGCAGGCGGTTCATCAGTGACCAAGGGGATTTTCCAGTCCCTACGTGTACCGTCACTCAATGTTGCCCACAATGAATCCCTCACTGTGAGATTTTCCTCTCTCCAAGGAGTCCTTGTTTGGGGTCCCTCTCCCTCTCCCGCTCCCCCTCCTCTCCCCTCCTCTCCCCTCCTCTCCCCTCCTCTCCCCTCCTCTCCCCTCCTCTCCTCTCCCCTCCTCTCCCCTCCTCTCCTCTCCCCTCCCCTCCTCTCCCCTCCTCTCCTCTCCTCTCCTCTCCTCTCCTCTCCTCTCCTCTCCTCTCCTCTCCTCTCCTCTCCTCTCCTCTCCTCTCCTCTCCTCTCCTCTCCTCTCCTCTCCTCTCCTCTCCTCTCCTCTCCTCTCCTCTCCTCTCCTCTCCTCTCCTCTCCTCTCCTCTCCTCTCCTCTCCTCTCCTCTCCTCTCCTCTCCGCCTTGAGCAATGGCTCTATCTCATACAAGAACAGCTCTGTCGGAGGGCAGGGCAGTGCATTTAGGTTTGCACGTGCTGCCAGATACACACGACCCTTCACGCTGCATCCTGCATTTGCTGCATGAACATGCTTTGTTGGATGCCTGTGCTCCTGGCGGTGCAGCCTGACATTTGCCAACCTGTTCTGCTGTGCCACTGTCATGTTTCACCTAGGACTGGCAGTGCCGTCCAGGTGCATTGTCCAGGCTGGCAAAATCAGATTGTTTTTGTAAGCATAAGGTAGGACTCCCCAGCCATCTCTCTCAGCTTTGGTTTTGAGATCCTCATTAATTTCTGGGCTCAATTAGACACCTGAATACCATCCAGTACTCCCTTTGATCACTCAACAGCCTCCAGTTTGCTGTACATGTCTCTAAAGTTTCATCCTCTCCAGGCTGCTTCTCCCTCCTTCCCAGCACCCCAGTGCATCCCGGATTCCCATGGCACTGCCTCAGCTTCTTCCCTCTTCCCCTTCCAGCAGAGGCAGCCGAACAGCTCTGTGCCTCCGTCTCCGTACAGTTACCCTGGCAGAGACCAGAGAGGAGTCCCAGAAGACCTGTTGGTGCGTGCCTGGAGAGGTGGGACCTTCCCCGGAGGCTCTCCTCCATCTCCAGAGCGCACCCCTCTTTCTACCCACATGCAGTATCCGCAGGGGTGATGAGCAGGAGCTTATAACTACCAGTCTGTAATAAAACACTGAAGAAGCTGAGAAATACCAGTGAGGAGAGTTTAGGAGGGAGCTAGGGCTCTCTCTGCCCAGAGCTGATCCCAAACCTCTGGCCCAAGCCTCCTGCACGGACTGTCCTAGGAGGTCTGTAGCACCGGGGGCATGTCTCCGGGAAGGGACAGGCCCCTTTGCTGAGAGGGAAAGCCACCTCTGTGCCCAGAGGGCAGATGAGGAGCCTGCAGCCCCTTTTGGAAAGCACATCAGGATGCTGGCAGGACCTGCAGGGAAATTTCTGTGCTCTCACTCGCAGGTTAGCAAGTTCTTACAAAGTCCAGCTTAAAGATCAGCATGAAGATCATCCGTGCTCAAGGCTTCTGTCCATCAGCGAGTTTCAAAGTCGAAATACTGTACGCACCTCAGTCTTGCTGAGAAACTTTAAGGCCATGGACTGAAGACAGTGATGGAGCTGAACAAGGTGCTTGGAAATCTTAGTCGCTCTTGGTTTTGGATGTTTCCTTACAGGCAATGTCATTTCTGAATCAGGGGCCCTCAGCAAACAGTTCCAAGTGCCGTGATGTTTGGTGACAACTCTTCAGGCATCCAGAAGAAAATAAGGTCAGAGAAACAAGTGGTTTCCATTGCATTTTCTTGGGATATGGACTATGAACTAGAAATAACCGTGCTGATCCTCAGCCAGTTGTATTACTGTGTGCCGGGTCTTTGGTGGCTAGTGATGTCCTCAGAAGGTTGTATTGTGTCCCCGTTTCAGATGGATGATCCCAAAGGTATCATCCACCTCTCCAACCTCTCCGCCTTTCTGTAACCTATACATAACTAAGCCAGTTCCCTGTTTTTACCGTGAAGTGTTTTCTCTTACTGTATTGACACAAGTACATGGCCTTATCAGCACTGCCTTCATGGATTTGGTGCAGTATAATTCAAAATCCTTAGTCCAAGACATCTGTATGCCGTCCCAGTGGGATACCCAGAATCCAACAGTATTAAACTCTGGGCTAGTCATGAGCAGGACCACCACTGTTTTGAAACTAGTTTGTGCAACATCTGTCCAGAATAGTTTGAGACTGCATTGAAATACTCTCAAGAGCCCTCCAGCTGAGGCTTAAGCAGGAATAAAATGTGCATACCCGTGATGTCAGATGAAAGAGAAAGCACTTCTTCTATGGAAGGGAGGTGTGTAATTGCAGAGACGTGAACTGGATCTGGTTTTAATCCCATTGGACAGATTGAACACTGTCAAGTGCAATTTCTAATCTCAGTCTCGCTCTGTTGCGTTGGAGTATGGCTGAAGGTGTTTTTCAAGTGTTTAGGAGCCTTTCCAAACACAACAGTATCATCTGGATAACATCAGCCTCCAGGCTGGTTACTGTGAACGGGACGCTCTTTGAAAAGCCCTCAGTGCTGATGCAAGCCCATATGGCGCATGTTTAACCTGGGACGCGTCCATCTGTAATACATGCCATGAGGTTCCTGTGGCTCTCGCACCCTGGCTCGACCACATTCAGCCTGTGAGCGCAGCGCAGAAGGGCCGTCTCCTGTCCCAAGTCCCACAGGACTTCTCTGTCCTACAGATGTGGCCAGATGTGTTGCAGAGGTCTCCTGCTGTGCTGAGTCTCTAGGTGCAACCTGCACCCCTCCAGGTCTCCCCAGCTCTGTGTGCAATGAACCTACCCAGCCTTTCCATGTGTGCAGCCCTGAGCTGGTCTCTGCCCTGCAGCACAGCACCAGCACCGCCAGGAGAGCAGGAGCGCCGTGGGTATGGACTAGCCCTGGCTCAGCACGGGAACGGGCTCCTCCAGGGACACCCTTGGTGGAGCCTGGGCTTGAGGGCTGGCACAGCGTGGATTCAGGGGGTGCAGAGGTGGTGCTCAGCATCAGCTCAGAGCCCAGGGAAGGCGGGCAGTGCTCTCTGTCTGCTTCACCTTTTCAATCTCCAGTTTCAGGCACACGGAGGTTCTCCCTGCCTCTCCCACCACCTTCACCCCCACGACACCCCAGTACAAGCCCAGGGTGGATCTCGTCCATCCCCAAGCAGCTCCTCCTCCACAGGCAGCACTGTTCATGCCCATACCAGTCCTGACGGACACCCAGCTGGGAATCTCTGCCCTGGGATGGAGTCGGCAGCCACCCCTTGATTCTCTAAAAACCAGTGGATGATACCACTGTGGGGGATACTATGCCTCCTGCTGCCCGAAGCAAAGGCACGGGGGGGGTCAGCATCCTCGAGCTGTGGGACCAAGGGCTTGATCTGGCTGCAAGTCAGGGTCACACGGCTGATTCTTGCGGGGAAGAGTATCTGCTTCTCTCTAAACAACTCTGAAGGAGCTTTTTCCTCTGTCCTGCTGACACTTTGAAAGTCCTCAAGCTTGGCACAGCCATGCAGTGGTGCGTTCCTGGGTTTCAGTTTTCCTTTTGCTGCTTCTGTAGCTCTTCCAGAGGTGAAGAGGTTTGGAAAAGCTGCGGGTGGAAATGGAAAAGTGCAATGAATACAGATCCTAGACACTCTTGATTTTTATGGCCATGAGCAGTGGAGGGGAAGAAAAGAAAAATGGGTATATGTTCCTGGCTGGAAACTTCCAAGATGCAAGTAACACGGAGGTGTTTGAGGAGATCAGGAAAACCGCCATAGTGGTTTGCAAAGTTGTTTTCTGACTCGCTTTAGCACACAGCCTGTCATTTCAAACAGCTCAGACTCTGGGTCTCGCCAAGAGCAGAGGGAATCAGCTATACAACACCTGGCACTGGCTGCCAAGGAACAGAGTTTTGCTTTCCAACCAAGAATGAGGATTCGAAGCACGGCATGCTGAGGGAGTTATAGAGAGGGGCTTAGATCAGACGTTCATACTTCCCTGTGCTGTGTTGGGCTGGATATTGGCACAACTGCATCAATCTGCTGGGACACCAGCAATGCTTGGCGCCAGTGCAACAAGCCTCCAGCTAGGATTAACCTTGTGTCATCAGAATGTCAACCTGCATTTAGGTACCCAAAATAAATCACATCCCTATAGAGCAGCTGAGCGAGAGACAGATCTTCGCAGCTTTTCTTCCTGTTTACATTTGTGCTGGTGTCTCTCCCCTACAAGCGTCTGATCCACACTTGCAGAGGGAGGACAAGCCTTGGAGGAGCACACATGGGCAGCAAATGCTGCAGCTGCGCAACGGATGGTCAAGCTCCTGTGGAAAGAGATTTCCAGGCGCAGGTGCCAGCACTGCCCTCCCCATGGAAAGGTATAAAGGGGGTGCTCTGGAGCCTTTGACTTCTCTGCTCTACCCAGGCTGGTGCACAAAGCTGGGCTGGGACCCCCAGCACCCCTACCTGAATTCCGTCAGCCTCAGAAATGGAGGTTTCCCTTGAGGCCTCCTGCGAGCAGCACTGGGAAGGGACCATTGCCGATGGCTGGCCAGGAAGCACCCCCTGCCCCAGACCTGCTCCTGCACCTGGGCAGGGGGACGACCGGCAGCATTGCAGTGCTGGCAGCCGCCAGCCGCTGCCTCTGAGCAGCACCCAGAGCTCCCTGCACCCATCCTCGTGCCACGGCACCATCGCTGGGAGGGAAATGCTTGGCCATCACCATTGCACTTCGGGTTCCTCCACCTCCCTCTCCCCGCAGAGGAGATCCGGCTGTATCCAAATCCAGCCACTCCCGTGGGCTTGCAGCAGCGACGGGTGGAGGAGCTGGATGTGAGGATGTGGCCGCTGCTGTGGAGAACAGCAGAGGCAGGGTTGTTCATGCACTGGCAGCTCAGTGGCCTCCGATCGGTTGTTTGAGTCTAGCCTGAAACAAATAGATTCTGTTTTTGGAGAAATCAAAGTCTGACAGCATCTCTTTAGGGGTCTGAACTCTTCTCAACTCTTTCCTTTAATTTGAATATCGTAATAGAAATTAATTCAATTTTATGAGCAAAAACCTTATATTGCCTTGGTGAAGTTAAGACATTCTGGCCTTTTCCTAAAAAAACAAATATTTTTGGCAAAGCAAATGAGTGCTTTTCCATCTAAGTTCGCACAGGCTCTGCCTGACACAGCCCCTGTCCCTGGGGACTGCAGCAGGGTGCCCGCTGGCATCAGGATGCCCTTGCCTCTATCAGGTTCTGGATAACCCAGAGCTGTCTCATGCAGGTAGCAGGGCTAGAAATGAAGTGCAGAGTGGTTCATCTTCCCTGGTGCCCACCACAGCCTCTCCATGGTGGTACCCAGGTGCTGCTCCCATGGCCCACCTGGGTCTGGGTGAGCTGACTCCCCGCCATTGTCCCCAGGGCTTGTGTCTTTGCTTGTTTTCCTTCCAGAATATGGTGCTGAGAACTAAAAATTTATCTTTTCCCCTCTGTCACAGGACCTCTGTTTGCTGTATTTGTGTCTTCAGCTCACGGATTAGCCTGCTCCCGTTGTGTGATGTTGCATCTGCACATCTGTCCCACCAAGCGCCCAGGATTGTCCTGCAGTTGTGGGGCCAGGTTGTCTGTGAACAAAGGTGACACCGAGTGGCTGCCAAGTGTCCCTGGGGACTGACCAGCTCTGCTGGGAACTGCTTGGACAGGTGGGACACCCTGGGCAGTCCTGGTCTGGTGCCCTATTGTCCCAGACCTGTCCCCGCTCGAGCTGCCTGCAGGGCTCCCCAGGAGATGGGGGCTCTGCAGATGGGAACGCAGACAGACCCTGGGGCTGAGAAAAAGGATGTCAAAACAGAAGAGAAAATATATCCCCTGCTGCGGCTGTTTCTCCTAATGAAGAGTGGGGCTTTGCCCAAGCCTGAGGGCATGGAGGACGGGCAGAGCTGGTCCCCATGCAGGAAAGCAGGGGGGTCAAGCTGACAATTTTAGTGAGTCCTGGGGACAAAGACCTGCTGGCTGTTGCTTCTCTGAACCACTTTTCCTAGAAAGCAGACAGTGATCCAGATGGGCACCATCCGAGGAGAGCTGCTGAGGCCTCTGGCCGGCGGGAAGAGGGATGTGCTGCCAGTCTGGGGAGGTCTGATGGGTCTCGCAATTGTTCAAGCTCTGCACCGCTGCCTCCGGCCAACACTCGGGCTCTTCGGAAAGTATTTCTGAATGATTCCCAGCCATCATTCTCATTTTGTTCTGTTTAAATTTTTCCTCCAAGACAATCTCACTCGTAATTGATCTCAGATTTAGGAAACTGGCTCTTCCTGAGACCCAGAAAACATCGTTGCTTGTTGGGACAGTATCCCTCTTGCTCACAGTGAGCTCCCTTGAACCACATTTATGCCTTGGGCTATTGCAGCATCTCAGGCCAGATGGTGACCTCATTTTTGCTGTCGGTGTGAAGTCCACGCTACCACCATCCCGTGCTGGGCAGAAACATTTTGGCTTCAGAAATGAACTCTGGCTTTTGGAGAGTCACAAGTGTTTCGTGGTGGTGGGGAGACCCTCCGGTGCACTTCTGAGCGTCTACAGGTACTCCTGTGGGTGCTTTGGGACTGCCTGTCCCTCTCCCCAGGGACAAAAAGACCTCTGCCATTTGGCTTCCCCAGCAGGAGAGTGATGCAGCAGTGTGCAATACCCCGAGCCTTCAGCAGCCCTAAACTGAGCTTCCCAGTCTCTAATTACATCAGGAGCAGCTTTTCTTTAAAAATGCATCCTGCCAGTATCTGGCTACAGGATCTGGGCTAAAACACCTGATAAATGCACTGCTTAAGCCCTGAGGGGTATTTTACTGCTGCCCTTGGTCTCCTCTTCACCACACTAAACTAGCCCAGGTCCCTGCTCCTCCCTTGGTGGCTCCTATGCTCCAGGATAGGGCATGAAGGTTGGATCAGAGGCATCAGTCTCCTTCCAGCCAACACTTGCCACTGGATACCGGGAATCAGTTCTGCTCTGTTGGGAGCCCGGCGTCTGCAATAGTGACTTGGAGCTAGACCTCCTCCATCAGTCCATCTCTGAGGCAAGACACAGAGATGCCTGCTCTCCCTTTGAGCCTCCAGGACAGCCCAATCCAGGAGGCTGTCCATGCTCCCCTGCAGCGCTGCAGTGACGTGCGCGTTGCATCTGCCTGGGGTTGTTGCCAGGATTTGTCCATCTGCCCTTCATTTGGCAAAGTCCATGAGAAAAAGCTGCATGGAAATAGAGCGGAAAGATGGGAAAATGGGGACAGAGCTTGGACTGTTGGATGGGGAGGAAGTGAACAAGGGAGTGCAGCAAGAGGCCGTGCTGAAAGATGAGTTAAGGCCTGAAGGCAGATGCTGGAGCTGGTCCTGAGACTATGGCCTTGCTAATGAAATTTGCTGGAGTGCCAAATGGGAAAGCATCATGGACACAGAGAAGGAGCAAAATAGCCTTCTGGAAAGGCTGGGCTGGGAGAAATGTTAGGGCAAGGTCAGGTGTTTGCACAGCACCCCCAAAGGTGTCCATGAAAGTCGAAAGAGAAACAGAAGAGCAGTCTGGGAACACAGGAGCTGCCAACATGGCCTTGGAAAGGACAAACCCTGTTGGCAGGGTGCTTGCAGCGGTGACCGGTGCGTACCCACACCACCGAGCAGGCACTGCCGAGAGCTGTCCTGCTCCCGGTACCTGGCTCTGTTCGCCCACAGGCGTGATGAAGGGGTCAGCACGGGAAGAGGTGGGACAGGCGGGTGGAAGGAGAGCTGGTTTTATGAGAGGAGCATGAAAGCACTTGGCTTGTTTAGTCTAGGAAAATGAAGGCTGGGAGAGAGTTGGTCTATAAATACATCTGGGAGTAAACAGAAGGAGGGAGAAGAGCTATTTAGGCTAGAGGACAGTGCTAGCAGAGAAGCAGATGGCTATCAGCTGGCCGTGAACATGGTTACGCTGTGAGCGAGAGGAAAGGTTCCCTCCTTGCAAAAGGCGACCCTCAGACAGCCTCTCCTGGGGTCAAGTAGGGGCAAAACCCACAGCTCAGCAGAAATCTTCAGCCCAACAGCCTTGTCAAAAAATCGTGTTGCATCTTCATAGCCCTGAATGCCTCTGTGCTTTCAGGGCGGCGATGGAAGGGAAGCCTCTTGGCGGGCCTGGCCCAGGCAGGCATCTGGCAGGGGGACCTGGAAGCATCACTGGGTTGATGCTCGGAGCCCCAGGTGCCTTCACGGCTGAGATCCCACCACGCTCGCTGCTGGTGTGAGCCGTGAAGCTGACAGGCGCATCAATTCGCCGAGCAGCTGTGGGGCTGGGAAGCTTGTGGTTCACCGGAAACATAAAAAAAAAAAATGCTGGTGCAGATCCAGTTTGGCCCTAGCCCAGATTAAAAAAAAAAACAAACAAACACGACATTTCTGGTGAACTAGAAACCCTGGCACCCGGCCAGCACTGCAAATAGCCTGACTGGTTTCAAGATGGAGCTTGAAAAATTTATGAGGAGGATTACCCGAGCGGTTGCCTGTGGTAGCAGGGGATGGGAATGGGTCCCTCAGGAGTGCTTCCCGGGCCAGCGTTCGACCCGCGGCCGCAGCCCGGCGCACGAGGACACGAGCACCCTGCCGCGGCCAGGCTGGGAGCGGTGGCCTGGCCACTGTCCTACAGGACCGCTCTCCTCCCTCCTGCACCACCCAGCCCTGCTCCGCAGCTGCAGAGACCGCCCCAGGAAAATCATCCCTTGGAAAGCAGAGAGGGAAAGAATAGGTGTGCGAGTCCCCACCATGCTGCCTGGGAAGGCGATGGTGCAGGCAGACCTTGTAGCTGATGTAGCTGATGCTCAGGAGGGGCTCAGGGCTGGTCTCTGCACAGCCATGCTAATGTGATGCTCCAGGACACCTTGCACATAGCTCCCACCTTCCTTGGTCCTGTTTTGTCCTCTAGCTCCTTCACCGCTTTGCTGTGCCCAGAGCCTCTGCTATCCCGTTTCCCCTCCCCACGTGGTCTGGGATCAAATCTCCCTTCACCTTCCCTCCCTGTGCTGACTCAGGGGGCTCCCGCAGCCTTTCGCCACCCAATAGCCCCTGCCTGCGGCATTGCCTGTGTGCTGGGGGTGCACGGTGCTGCCTGATCACCTCCACCCCATATCCCCCTCCAAGCCCTTTTCCCAGGACTGATGTCCTCCCATCCCACGTGCTCCTTTCCTCTCCTCCCGCCACAGCCACGTCCTGGTGGGACGTGGATAAAAGCCTCAGTGAGGGCAGCCCCCCGCAAGACCCACTGCCCCCATGCTGGGTTGCCTTCACTTTTGATGCATTTCTAAAGAAGTTACAATTTCAGCATAAAGCCAATTCCGACTTACAAAGTATATAGCACGTTTAAAAATCTTTATTTTGTAATATGTATGTCATATGAGAATGAAACTTGAAAGAATGTCTCATTTTTGAAACATTTCTTCATTCTTTACCCCATCTATTCTTCTGGAATGTAAACCTCTTGCCTTATAAAAAAAAAAAAAAAATTAAAAAATCCAACCTGTGAATTACAACCTCAGGCTACAGCGAGGTTCGGGGATGACGCTGTTGTGCTGCATTCATGGCTCCCAGCAGGTGCGTGGTGAGGCTGCTACAGTCCCAGGTACTGATTTGTCCCCAAGGGGGTCAGTACCAGCACCGATGTCTTTCTCAGCCGTCATCAGTAATGCAGAGGTGGGGCGAGAGCCACGCACGCTGTCAGAGACCCTGCACCCGATCCTCACCCTGCCTGCGTTGGGTCAGGCTCACGGAGCTACCACTTGCTCTTTCTGGGCCATCATTACCTCCCTTCTAGCTTTTTGATGTTTCTCAGGCTTCTCATAATCACCCTTCTCCATTGCAAGACCTCCCTGGACACCGTGGAGAGATGTCCCGCTTCGGTCCCCGATGCTCATCCCCTCCAGACACGTGGTGGGAGGAGAGCAGGTTGTTACCCCCCGTGGTGGCTGATGCATGGTGTGTAACGCAACGCGCACACCCGGCGCGAGTGCAGCCAGCTTTCACCCGCAAGCCCCGAGGAAGGAACTGCGCGTCCCCGGGTGCTCCCCGGGGGGATTCCCACCCAGCTTTGCCACTTATGGCTTTCTCCGTGTGACCTTATTGTTTCACATTTTTTATCAATTTCCTCTTCCCTCCCAGCTGATTTGGATGCTTTATTTTATTTTAACGGCTTGGCCGTTCCCCATCCCTCAAAGCCTAGGGGAAGTGGGAATGAGCCCCGCCGATGCTCTGGGCTGGGCAGTTGTGATGGCTGTAGTAAAGTGTTTTAAAAGAGATTTGAAGTATTGCTCACGCTCGGGGGGCTGAGGGCCTCCTTCCAGCTGGTCGGGCTTAAAGCAGGTTACAGCTCTGGGAAATGGGGCCTTTTTAAATTGTCAAATACATGGTGCTTTGGCGTTCCCAGAACACGTACGATGTAAACCTGCTACCTGAGCAGAGCACACTCCCGTCCTCATAACATCATCGCTTTCAGACCCCCCAGGGACCCCTCTTTAGGATGGGCCCTGCCTGTCTTGGATTGACTGCTCCACAGAGTTCCCAGGCACAGGGATACACAGAAAGATTTTATCTCCTGTGTAGAAATAAAGAAAGATTTTATCTCCCACCATTGCTCAAGCTGCCAGCGGCCCGTGACCATGTCCTTCCTTCCCTGGGGGACCTTCAAACGTCCCTGTCCCATGCCTGCATGCTGGACTTCAGCTAAAATCCAGCCCAGGCAGTGGAGAGCAGGGTGGGAAAGGATGGCAGCTGGGTTTTCGAGTCACCAGCCACTCCTGCCTCTTGCCTGTGCGTGGGCTCCGTAAGCCCTGGCAGGGTGCAGGAGTCCTGACCCTCCATGCAGGGTATGCAGCCACCCTTGGGGGGCACGCAGGCACCCTGACACCCTGCCCCAGGCTGCTTGGGCATCCTCAGCGTCACAGCCCTTCTTCAAGCCTGCTCTGGCTTTGTGCAGCACCGTGCACCACAGGGCTACGGCAATACCAGCAGTACTGGCGGGTGTCTTGCTCCACAGCACCTATTGCCCGATTATCCTTAGCATCCCCAGCTCCTCCGGGCTCCTGCACACCCAAGAGGACCCTGGACGTCCCAGGCTCGGGGCTTGTCCCAAGGGATCCCCTTCTTCTGCAACCTGGGGGCCCATGGGGTGGCATTGCCATGCTGGGCTGGGTGACGCCCCCCACCCCAGGGTGCTGGCCCATCTCCCCAGGCACTGGGACGGTTGTGTCTGCTCAGCCCGGTGCTCTGAGTCACTGCTGTGTTTTGTCTGTCCGAGGCAGCTCTGCTGGATTCAATTAGGGGCTGTGCTGCATCTCGCCTGCTTATGAAAGCAACCGGGGTTTGGCCCACTTGGTGTCTGCTTCTTTGCCTCGGTGCTTTGCTGCCAGGGTTTCTGCACCTGGGCCGGGCAAGGTGGCTTAAACCACCCTCAAAGCCATGCAGCTGTGGCAAACACCAGCCAGGGCACCACCAGGGGAAGCTCGCAGTGCTGGGGCCAAGTGCGCGATGGGCTACCTCGGGTGGAGGCAAGGGCACAGCCCTGCCCCTGCCTCAGCAACATCCCGCTCTCCTACAAAAGCTTCAGCCTTGCTCCTGGGTCAACATCCCACCCCACGCACAGCGGCTGGCTTGTCCTGCTGCCCCAAACGCCGGCGGGCTGTGCAGCGGGGACGCGAAAGGCAGCAGTGCCCTGTGCTCGCCTTTGCGCGTGCTCGAGGACCGTGCCATCCCCTACCACGGCTTTCCCTTGGGACAAGGGACGTCCTGTCCCCACGTGCCCCGCAGTCGGGCATGGGTGCCATGAGGTGCCAGCGCTCACAGCACCTGAACCTGCTAGTGCCTGGGCTGTGCATGCAACACCTCTCTGCTCGGGGAAGTCGCCTGACTGCTGAGTGCCAGCCCCCCTTTGTTATGTGCTAAGATGCAAAATATTTTAATCCATGATTCTCTTTCGTGTTTCTTTTCTTTCCCATGCTAGATTCCTAGAAGACAGGGAATTTATGGTGTGAGTCCGCTCCAGCCGCAGAGAAAGCCCAGCCAAGGTCAACACCACGAGACAGGCAGCTCCTGCCAAGGAGGGAAAGAGCGATCGCTTAGTGCTTGGCGGAGGAGGAAATCAAACCAAAACCCTTCCAAAAAAATCTAGATATAAAACACCCCCCGCCCCAAAAACCTTTGGTGGAAAAAGACCAAAAGCCGTAAGGACCGTGCCTGCGCTGTTCCCCCCACCCGGCCCCAGCCTGGCCCCGCTTCGCCTCCGCCCCAGCCCTCTCCCCTGGTACCGTGGCAGGGAGGCCAGCGAGCGGGGATGCAGCGGTGGCACGGGGACGTCCCTGCCACCGTGCCCAGTTCCATCGCTTGCCTGGAGGTCAGACAGCTAGGCCAGCTTTTGACATCCAGTTTCCAGGCTACCTTTTTTATTTAGGGACCATTCCTGAGTGGCTGTTGGGTTTAGCATTGCTCCCCAGCATCCTTCCCCACATCTCGCCATCTGCCTGGCACTGCCAGACACCGCTCAGAGCCCTGTCGTGTGTGCAGGGGCCAGAGATTTCGGCATCTTGTGGCATGCACGCTCCCAGCCCGGTCTTGGCAGCCATGGGGAATTCAAGCCATTTCATCATGTTAAACGACGTGCTTTGGGGTGTTGTCCAGCAAATGCCCTCTGTGCCCTTCCTGCGGGGGGTGTGTGTGCGCGCCAGCGCCTGCGCCAGGCTCTGCCGCACGAACCCACGCGCGTGTCGGCGAGGCTGAGCGGCAGAACAGACGCCGGGGCGCTGCCCGTGCTGCCCGCGCTGCCCGCTGCCCACTGCCATGGCGTGGCGAGGAAGAGAGGGGAGAGAGCATCGGTCTGTGGGGTGAGTGGCTCTGGGGATCAGGATGGGGCTTGCAGAGCCTTGGCAAGGGCAGACGTGCTGGTCCTTTCAAAGACATAAAACAGCTACAGAGAGGAAGAGAACAGTCTGTTCTCCCCGTTCGTGGCAGACAGGATATCAAATGGGCTTAAGTTATAGCGGGGGAAAGTCAGGTTAAACACTGGGAAAAGCTATCTGAGCAAAGCGGCCGGTGCAGCTCTGCTGGTGTGGAAGCGCCCGGCCCCGGGGCTGGGGCAGGGCGGGATGGCAGAGCAGCCAGGAGCCCTCCCGGGCCCCACGCCATCCCTCTTGGATCCCGTGGGCATCCCTGGGCATCAGCATGGGCACTGGGTTCTGCCCCCCTCCCAGCCTGGGCCAGGCTGCCTGTCCACCCTCTGCCTCCTCCACTCTGCCCACATTTCCCTTCCCCTGGGAGCGTCACCCCTTCCCCTCGTCCTGGGAGCTGGGACGGGGTCCCTGCCCCAGCCAGGGAGCTGCTGGAGGTGGCAGGAGGAGGTGACGGTGGGGTGGGATGAGGTGGGCCGGGGAAGCGGAGAGGTCCTACGGCCAGACAAGTGGCGGCTGATCCCACGTGGCGAGGGTTGCTGCTCCTGGCTCCCCTGCCTGCCTTTACTCCTTTGCTGATGTCAAAGCCTCGATCTCCATCCCAGTCCCAGGCATGACCTATGCAGTGGCCCGAGGCCACTCTCCAGCTCATGGGAGCTGTTGGGAAGGCAAAGCTCCCCATGTGCTGTGGCATCTGGGAGGTTTCTCTGCCTCCCACATCTGCTCTCTCAGGGCCCTTTTCACCACCAGGAGGGACTCGGTCAGGCAGTGGTCACAGCTTGCTGGCCCCCTGTGTGCCCCCAGACCTTGGAGGAGATGCCTGTCCAGGACAGAGGGGATGATGGGCAGTGTTGTCTTGCTCTCCTTCCACATCAGGACTGCCTGTGTGTTGTTCTCCAGGGCTTCTTTAGGGCCAAGCCTGGGGTGTCTCACTTGGCAGGATTTCCACAGCTTGTCCTGGGACTCCAGCTCCATCATTTCATAGGAGGTGTTTTCTGGAAGCCAGAAGACACTGTCCTTTCTCCAAGTCTGCTGGGTCATCACCACAGCCTTCCTGCCTGCTCAAACCAAGTCCCAGGAGCACACGCAGGAAGAGCCCCAGGTTGCCCAGACTCTTGGTGTGCAAGCCCCACTGGGGCAAAGACCAGTGCTGGAAGTGTCCTCTGGCCATGGAACTGCTGGGGGGCATGAGGGAGGCTGCAGGGACATCTGTGCACATGTAAGCAGATGAAGCTGCAGCAGATAAGCAAAGCCATGGTCTGGGCCAGTGCTCAGGGTGCCAGTGGTACTGGTCTTCTGTGGGAGTTTTGCAGGGAGGAGGAGGCTGCTCATTATCTTGTCCGTGGTGGTGGGATTGACTGCTCAAAGCTCTTCAGTTCAGCATGCACATGTACCCTGTGCGTGCTCAGCCCTGGCAGAAAGCCGCCCAGCCGTGATATATTCCTTCCACCATGGGCACCAGAACAGTCTCAGAGCTGGGTACCAAACCTAGCCCAGTGCAAGACATCTGTTGTAAGAGGGGTCCCGTGGCACAGGGGAACCCACCGCCTCCAGTGCAGCACATCAGGACCAACAGTGCTGGGCAAAAATCTGCCACCTTCTCCAGCTGGCTCTGCTGCTTGTGTGTGTGCCCTGCACCCAGCAGCACTCGGGACAACCTGTGCCCATGGGCTGGTGCCAGCTTGTCCTGTGCACCTTATCCAGGGGAAACGGCGTTTCCTGCGGGTGTTCTGCCCATCAGCTGCCGGCCGCCGCGGTGACTCATGCAGCTGGTTTCCTCTCCCAGCCCCTTGCACCTCCTGGCTTCTCCCACCCTTCCTTGGCAGGGAAGGGTGTGAAATACCCAGCTTATCGTGGCCCCGCTCCCCAGCGATTGTTGTGCTTCTCATGTGCAGGCGCCTCCCTGCTCCACGCCACCAGACACCAGAGCTGAGGGGACCGGAGCAGATGATGGGTCTCCAGCCTGGCCACAGCCCTCCTGCTGCTCCCTGAGCAGCACCTGAACACCCTGGGCAACCTGAGCACAGGCACCTGCCTCCAGAGGGTGGCCTCTTGGGAAGTCCTCAAACCTAGAGTCTCCTGTGTTCTTGGCCATCTCCTTAGAGAAAGCCCCCTGGCACAGCCCCACACCTGGAGATGCCCCATGCCTGTGGGGTGGGGATGGAGGCTGACCCCCCCAGCTGACAGCTCGGGCACAAAAGTGCAGGTCTGGTGGCAGCCATGTGCCACCCATCAGGACAGGCGTGGTCACTTGTCTCAGCAGCTACCTTTGGTGTCTCATGGTGACTGCTCATTCCATGCCCAGCAACCGCCTTGGCGAGCCGAGGAGAGGAAGGCAGAAATTTCCAGCAGCAACATTTGTGAAGTCTTGACACAATTCATGAAGTGAAGAAAGAAGGTTTTTGTGGTTAAAAGTTTGGTGCCTAAGCCATTGGCTTCCGTTACTGCCTCTGCCACGCTTCAGTGCCAGGCAAGTCACACGAAACCCCTGGGGCTGCTCTGGAGCAAATGCCACGGAGCAAACTGCTCCCCACCGCCTCGGTCTGCAACGGGGCTGGTTAGACCAACGCTGTCCGAGCTGCTGGGCCATTTGGGGTGACAGAGTCACCCTACGTTTGTCCTAGACCAAGGAAGGGACTATTGCCTGTGTTTACTCCGTTTGACTTCTGAAGCTGACTGATGTCTCCCTGTTCGAGGCCCCCTCAGCTCGGCTCCATTTAAGGGGCTTAGGAAGAATTGAACATTGCTGGAATTCTTCTCTTGCTAACTTTAAACATTCATTACTTTAAATGCTAATCCCCTGGGATTATCCCATTGGAGAAAGCAATGTAAAGCAACGGGAGAGAGAACAGCGCGTCTTCTCACCCCTTGCACACCAGTGGACGGCTCTTTTGGGGAGGGAAGCGTGAAAATGCCAATATGAGCTTCTCCAAACCTGGCTTGATTTTTACACCTCGGTGTGGACTCTCAAACAAGCCAAGTCTGAAGTCTCTTGCTCCAGCTGGTTTTGAGTCGTACATGTCCAAAGTGTCTCTGTGGAGCGCAAGGGGGAAATGTGTATTTTTCCATGTGTGCGACTCAGAAATGACTGAACCCAGTCGGTTCCAATTTCTTGAAAAATCTGCTTTTGGCTTGAGCCCAAGAGTGGAAACTTTCAACCAAAAAAGAGTTGATTTGAACTCTAAATAACATAAAAAAGGCTTAGAAGGGAAACTGGATTTCAACCATCATTATGGCAATCACTTCTCATGGCCCTCTGACAGCAACAGCAGAGCAAGTAGTGAAAGTAACTCCCAAGGAAAATTCACTTGGATTCCACGGGCAGATCAGG
Source organism: Platalea leucorodia (assembly GCF_965183815.1). Taxonomy (NCBI): domain Eukaryota; kingdom Metazoa; phylum Chordata; class Aves; order Pelecaniformes; family Threskiornithidae; genus Platalea; species Platalea leucorodia. Next base: position 1,543,406 of record NC_138838.1, read on the forward strand.
ATTCGGCTGCAGACGCTTTGTACCGGCCGTTCACAAGCCGGAGAGAGATCAGCCCTTGGACCGGCGAAGGAACAGGAGTGCTCAGCTCCAAAATGCACAGAGGATGGAGGTCAGCCCCAGGCCTTGGCACCGACCGAGAGCAGGGCAAGCGCTTTCGGACAGAGACACAACCCTGCCTGGGGAGACACTTCTCTCTCCTGCTCTGGGTTGTGCCTTTGCTGCAATACACCCTGTTCAGTTGGGGAAGATTTATTCCCTGAGAAGTGCCTGAATAATTTCAAGCCACAATTAATTAAAGACTGCTGCAATCTGCTTGCAAACAGGAAACGAGGCAGAGAAAAAGACACAATCTCAAGAAAACCGACGTGTTGTGAATTAGCTCTAATCAGGCTAACAATGATGGATGCACTCCCCCAATGGCTTTCATCTGAAAGCTTATTATGCTGATCATTGCGAAGGCCCTGCACTGGATTAGGATGAGATGGACCAGCCGATAGAGACTGGGTTTCTCCTGCATTTCGAGGATGCTGGATCTCGGCATGGAGACGCTGTCCAACTTGGCCGTAGTCACACCAGTAAATCAATGGTCGGGCTATAACCAGCAATGTGGCTCCCTGGCTCTGAAGGGAGGCCGGCAGATTTTCCTGAAAAGAGCAGACTGTTTATATTTGGGGAAAAAAGCTCCATTAATTGGAATGAAAGCTGAGACCGTGTGTTGCTCACCAAAGTATGCAGGACATCGTAGTATGGCACAGAGCTGTAGGCTGGGAGGGATCTCTGGTGCCTCCCGTCCAACCTCCTCCTCGGAGCAGGGCTAGCTCCAAGGAGAGATCAGGTGGCTTTGGGCTTTGTCCAGGCCAGTTGTGAACATCTCCAAGGAGGATTTTCACCCTCGCTGTGAAAATCTTTTTCTTCACGTCATGCTGGATTTTCCCTTGCCCCTGGATCCTTCGCCACACACCTCTGAGAAGGGTCTGGCTCTGTCTTTGTAACTCATTAGCAGTTGAAGACAGCAATTAAATAGTCCCTTAGCTGAAGAAACCCACTTCCCTCAGCCTTCCCTTGTGCATTGCGTGCTCCAGCCTCTTATGATCTTGGTGAGCACTGGGTTCCCTCCAGCATGCCACGTTTTTATAGTCGTCCCAACACAAATACAGCACAAAGTCCCACCAAGAGGTAATCTGGGCATGGCACAAATTAGTGAAGGTACAAATCGCCGTGGCTCTGCCCCACTGGTATCACCACCTGATGCCTACAGGTTTCTGCTCACAGCAAGCATGGTCAACCAAGTGCCCAGCTCAAGGGGACGAGAGGCTGGGCAGGCGCTCGGGTTAAGGGGAGGACAACATTATTAAGCAATATGACTGAGGCGAAAACCATGGAGGGATGTGTGTGCTGTGGCAGGAGCCCATGTAAGTCATCACAGGATATCTGGTGTGGGACATGGCTGTGGTAAAGGGAAATGTGAGGGGGGACACAGGGGATGAGGGAGGGGCAAGGGGTGACCCCCATGATGGGGAGTGCCATGCAGAAATATAATACATCAGTGTGGATATGCCAGAAACCTGCTCAGATGAAAGGGCTTTGACGGTTGATGTGGTTGAGGTTTAACTGACTTTGGCTGCAGGCTTTGCTTTGGGAGAAGGAGAAATATCTCCAGGACCGTGTAGAGAAACAGGCACCTCCAGGGCACTGTGGCTGCCTTCAGACTGGGATCTGCAGCTTATAAAAAGGAGGCTGTGGACTGAAGCATTGCATGATCATGGTGGTGCTCAAGCATTTCTGTGTCAACTCAGAGGCTTCCTATGCTGGAGTCGCTGCAGCCACCGTGGAGGGAACGTGGTGGGAGGGATGGGGTCCTTGTCTCCACCCCCTGGGGAGCTGGGGCAGAGAGGCCCAGGGATGCACTGGGATGAGGAGGGATGCACTGCCTGAGCCGTGCTTCTCCTAACACGGGCCCGTGGAGCAGGAGCCCAGCGTGGCCTGGGGGGCTATTCACGTCAGTTGTGCTCAAGTCCTTTTTAGGCACCAGAGCAAGCAGTCTGGATGTGTCCCTTAATCATGACTGCTCATAAATCTTGCTGTCACAGTGGGAGCCTTTCACTTCCAGATATAGATTGGAGAGCAAATGCTACTGACTATTCTGGGATGTGGCAGCTGATAGATGGCTCCAGAATTTACTATTTTAGACTTGGTCTTTGCCGTTGGGGAGGCGCGATAGAAAAGTCGGTTGTAGAACATGCACGTTGACCGCATAAGTTTCATCTAAAATGCACTGAACAATAACCTCTGCCAGATTAGCAGTTCAGGTGGAGTATTTCTCTTTCCCGTATTGGGAGAAGTTTAGGGACCCAGGCACTAAAGTCAACTGAACTGAAGATCTCAGAGGCTGAATGTGCCAGACGATGACAGGGTTTTCACAGCAAAGGTACAAAACTATTTGCTACCCCTTGCAATAGTGGCTTGCCCACCAAAAATCACAGTGAGAACGAACAGAGCTTAAAGACACCAGGGAGATCTTCAGGGAAAAGTGGGTCTGAGGACCTGGCAGTGCCCGGCATAAATGAGCACTGCCAGAAGTCAAACTGAGCTGGACCTTGCGAAGTCAGTTCAAACAAATAGCAAAAGGCTCTCTAGCTAAGTCAATAAAGAGAAGTATGTGGGGAGAAGAGTGGGGATTAAAGGTAATCTTGGGATGGCCCCCATCCTAAATGCATTGCATTTCTTGTGAGGTCAATGATGCACCCACCATTGGGTGGCTCATGGTGATGTCCCCAGGAAACCAAACCCAGTGGTGGTCTCAGCCCAGGGGAACCCACCTACCCCAGTCCTACAAGAAGAATTGGCTCCAGATGAACGCAGCTCCCGTGGGAATAGGTCAGTGTGGGCTGGGGAGGGTTGGCAAGGGCAGGGGGCTCATCAGTAACCCCCAGCCCTGAGACAGGTCTCCCTGGAGCCCTGGGAGCCTCCCGTCCCTCTCCCTGTGAGGAGGCTTTCTCAGGACAGCAGCTTCTGGAAGTGGGGTGACACTGCGCAGGGCAAAGGACAAAATCCTGCACTGTGGGACTGGCAGGAAGGATTTGGAATATAGATTATTTTCTCCGTTGTAAAAGGCAATTAGGGGAAATGCTGGGGCAGGGGAGCAGCATAATGGGAGGTTGGCTAATTACAGATGACTATGAGACATCAGCAGGTACAGGAAGAATCAGGACAGAGGGAAACAGCTATGACTTGTACCAGGGGTTTGGGTGAGCTCTTCAGAAGGGGTGATGTCTGACTTAAGACAACAGCTCTGTGCTCCAGCAGACATGGATGGGGCCACCAGGAAAGAGATTGCTCCCCTCCAAGACTCCGGGGACTGGAGGAGCATGGCGTATTGCAGAGGCTGGGGGGGTCAGACCCTGCGTGGCAGCAGGTGGGTGGGCTCTGCAGCAGCTGGAGGATGCTGCTGGAAGGGGCACAGAAGGGTTCAAGCTGGTGGAGGGCACCTCTCTGCTGCCTTGGGGCTAGGAGAAGGTAAGGGCTGGAACAGCCCTTCCAGGAGAGCGGTGGGAATAGGGAGGACCATAAGATGGAACGTGCTTGGTTTATGAGGCAGCAAGGTCTGGCCCCACGAGATTGTGGTCTTTATAGTGTGGATGTTAAATCCATAGATACCATAGATTTTAGTAGTGTGGATTTTCCCCATGGGGCTCGTGGAGGACATGGAAACATTGACCTGGAGGAGCCATTCTGAAAGAGCCAGCTGGTAATGAATTTTAACGGTTAAGGCAATAAACAGGGATACTTGCACATCCTCGGGAAATTCAGGCACTGCCAGGAGTGAGTATTTTGTAGATGTTGGGAGGAGGAAACCTCTTTCAGCATGCAGCAGGAGGCTGAACCCTTGCTTTAGTTGTAAAGGAGGAGGACCAGGAGGTGCAATCTGCCCCTTCTCTCCTTGGACCAGGCTCTGTCCCTTGCTCTCAGCTCTGTCCATTCCAGCATCCCAGCAGGGCTTTTCAGTTTAGCAAGACCCTCACTGCTCTCCCACCACAGGTCTGCCGTGGGACTTGGCCCCGCAGCCTCTACTCCTTTGCGAAGCAGAGCTTGCACCAGGGTCCAGGCTTGGTCCCATGTGGCCCCTGTGCACAGGCACATCGCCTCCAAGGAATGTGCTTTCTGGGTGGAAACTGTGTCAGCGGAGAAATATTTCATATTTTCATTCTTTCACATTCCCCAAATGAAAAATGAATCGTGAAGTCTCATAAATAAGGGGCCGAGTTTCTCATTTACATATTTCTGTGGTTGTTGGAGCAGGGGCAGCCGTGGCCCTGCCAACCATGTCCTAAGCCTTCCCCTCGTGCACCTTCGCTCCTGCTGGCAGCTGCCTGCGCTCCCTGGAACAGGCGGCCCTGAGACCCATGCGCTCGGACGGGCTCGCGTCTCTTAGGTCACCCTGCCTCCTGCCAAGCACTTCATGCAGCCACGGGCTGCTGGCACAAGTGTGGCAGGGAAAGCATGGGTAGCTGGGAGTCTCGGAGAAATCCCAGCCCCAAGAAGGTTTTTGGGATTCAAAGAGGGGTTTGCACAGACCAGGAGGGTGTGCCGGAGAGGGGAAACCACACGGCGTGGTCCCAACTTGGCTCTGGTGACAGGGCACTGGGGTGACGACAGGTGGTGGCTGGGGAATGGGTGGCTGGAGAAGCGCATGAGAGATGGAGCAAGTGGAAGAGGGCAGGGAACCGTAGGGAAGGAGGAGGTGAGTGAAGGGGAGAGGGAAGGAGGGACGAGGAGGCACAGCCCAAGGCAGCAGGCAGATGAGCACAGGCTGATGTGGCTCTGCCTTTGCACTGGAAACACGTGGTTGTCCCACGGCTCCCTCCCTGGGCACAGCCAGCCACTCTGCCCTTGCTCACCATGGCCTGGCTGCACCACCACTCCATCTCCCCTCCTCACCCTGATCCTCTCCCCTTGCTGCATGGCCAGGGCCACTTTGCAATTTGCCTTGTCCGTCCTGCTCCCCCTCCCTGTGGGGACTCTGCACCTCAGGGTCGAAAGCGGCAGCACTGCTGAGTGCCTCCTCTGAGGTCCAGCACTCGACAAGGGCAGGCTGGGGAGAGGAGCAGGATCGCTGGGCATCCCCTGTGGATCCTCCAAAAGTGTTTGTAGCAAGGTGTGTCGGGACTTCTATTTGGGGCATATGTTTTCCTCCCAGTTCCTCCAAAGAGGTCTGCGGGTCTCCAAGGGGCTGTAGTGGGTACAGGGCAGCAGGGAGCCCTTCTGGGTGCACAGCGAGACCACCCCAGGGCACGCACAGGGCTGGGAGCCCTCCTGGGCTGGGAGACGCATCTCCCCTTTGGGATGCTGCTGACCCCAAGCCGTGCATGCCAGCAACCCAACCTTGTCCTGGTGCACACCTGGGTTCAGGCAGGGGGCTTGGCAGGTGGAGATGCAGCACAGATGCCAGCCATGGCCACAGCTGTCCTCTGGACCTCCTTCCACCCACGTCATGGTTGGAGTTTCAGGTGGGCCACCTTCTTCTGGCACTGCAGGGGGAGTCCAGTTCATGTCACCCAAGGGTTAATGGCTATAAACTGTGCTGCTAAAGCCATCTTCTGGTTTCAATTTAACTTTGCATTTGCTTATGGATTAGACTCAAAGATGTTCATATTCACTTAATAATCTCCCCACTTAGGCACCGCAGAGATGAGTACTCAGCTGCCAGAGCCAGGGGAGGAAGGGGAACATTTAACACTTGGCTCCCTGAAAGGTGACCCCACTTCCCCAGGCCTCAGCAAGCAAGGAGAGCCGGACACCTGGCCGTGAAGCTGTAACGATGTTCATGGGGCAGACGTGAGCTCGGCAGAGCCCCCATGCAAGGGATGGAGAGAGACGTGCCCTTGAGCTTTCCACCTCGCTCTTCCAAGGGTGCGTCAAGAATAAGGGATGTGGGGCGGCCACGGTCTCCCTGTCCTCCTGCAGAGCTCCATGCAGCGGAGCCCTGGCAATGCCATTTGCGAGATGGAGATCATCCACTCAAATCCACTGAGAGAGGATCAAGCTGACCCTGCTAACCCCAGGGAAGCCCAATGCCAACATTGCTTGTGTCGTCCGCCTGGCCCAGGCACACAGGCCCAGGAACCTTGCCTTGTCTTTCCCCTGCCCCTCTCTTGTCAGGCTTCAGAGTCGTGCAGAAAAAAGATGTTTTTGGAGCGGGAGCAAGTGTGTCCTGCAAAGTTGTCTAAACATAGCACAAGGAAGCAGGAACGCAGGGCAAGGCTCTGAGCACAGCAAAAATAACACGGGGCTCGCTGCTCACAGCTCAGCCTCCTTGCTTTCTCTGCAGCCAGGTCCCAGGGATGCTGGGCAGGCAGAGCAATCCAGCGCTGTCCCGGAGCCAAGGAGCATGGCGGGTGCCCGACTGGGCAGGGACATAGTGTACAGCTCTCCCCAAGCCTCCTCTTCTGCGCTGGGGCTGGGGACACCACTGGCCCTGGAGATTCAGAAATCCATGTCAAAAGGGGTCGCAACGGCATCAGGAGCATGCTGGGGCTTCGCTTGGCTCCTTGTCTCTCTGCACATCTTCCCAGCAGGACTGGTGCTGTCACTGACCCTGTCCCTGGAGGAGGGCAAGGGGTGAGGCCCCCCCTTGTCCAGAGTCCCCCCCCGCAGACCAGTACTGGGGATGTTCTTCCAGACACTGATTGTCATCCTGGTGCTACAGCAAAGGGAAGTCACGGTGCCATGGGTTTGCAGGAAAGAAAACTGCTGGGAGCCCTACACAGGACCAGCAGGATGAGCTCTACCAGAGGATGTTGACCTGGCCTTTCTGAAGTGTCCCAGGCTACAGTTCCTCTCCACTATCCATCTTAGGAATGGGATCTGGACATGTTCCAAGTCATGGACACAGCCCAATGGACATGGTCGGGGGACAACTTGCTCTAGGTGACCCTGTTTGAGCAGGGGGTTGGACAAGATGACCTACAGAGGCCCCTGTCAACCTCAACCAGTCTGTGATTCAGTGACTTGCCCTCTCTTCAGCCGCTGAACGTGCTCTTCTCAGCGCTGTCTCCATCCTGCAAGCCCAGGTTCCTGGTGCATGGACCAGCAGGTGGTTCCTATCTCCCCATCCTTCAGTGCTTGCTCAGAGGACACAGGGGGTACATGGCTTGTGGTGGACCCTTGCCATGGTGGCCCCGCCATTCAGCCTGGTGCAGCTGAGCTGGCACACACACTTCCTTGGGGAGCAGCAGACGCACCACTGGGAGAATTTTTCCCAGTTCAGATCCCTGTGCAGGTGGCCGCCAGGTCCCCAGCCCCAGTGAACTCCTTGGGCCACATGGTCTCACAACACCGGTGATTCTCCACAAGTCTGGGCTTCTTGGGGCAGTCACGCTGGCTTGCAGGATGCTGTGTGCTCTCTTTCTGCAGCTCCATAGCTCTCCTGCTCATCAGACATGCACAGCCCCCGTGGTTCCTTGCTGAGGCCTGTACTCCATCTCATGTTCAAATTTGGGGTTGATGGCAGCCTGGATGCGCCTTGTGCCAAAAAGGACCTGATCAGATTAGGTGGTCCTCACCAGAGCAGACAGGGTCCTCACCTCCCTGTCTGAGACTCTTTAAAGAAAGCGGAAAGGAGGAAAAGGGAGCTTTTAACATAAAACATCTGGCATGTTATTCTGCCTTGTGCACTAGGATGGAAGAGAAATATGTCCTGCAGGCAGCAGAGAGGAAAGAGGAGATCTTGGACATATACAGTGGCTGGCACAAGAGCATCTGGACCAGCCGTCTCCCTGTGCTCGCTGCCCCATGCTCCCGCGTCCCCCCAGGATGTGCTCAAAGCCATGGCTCGGGGACATGCCCTGCACCCTGCGTGCCTGCGGGGAGAGTAGGCTGCAGGGTCTCCGGCCATCTGGAAGAGCTTGAAGCCACCTGAAGACCAAAACCAGCGACAGACCTGCTGACCGCTGCCACGAGCTGACATCCAGCAAGGTCCCAAGTTTCCTTTAGGAGACGGAAACTCAGCACCCGGAGCAGGAGGGAGCCAGGAGAGTTAAGCAGAGACAGGCAGGCTGTAGGAGGGTGTTAGAGAACAAACTGTGCCTGGGAGAGAGCTGTAAAATACTTGGTAGTCTCTCAAGCAAGCTGGCAGGAAAGCGAGTTCAGATGGACTCAAACATCGTTTCCACCTGGTCTGAGAGCAGTCCAGAAGAGCGAGGCAGTGTACAGAGCCGAGCTGAGATCAGAGCCTTGCAGTGACCCAGACTAATGCTCCCTTTTATCACCCGGCTTTAAACACGCACTTTTATGATGTGTGAGAAAGGGGCATATGGTTCTCTAATTAACTCAAGAGTGCTGAGTTGTGAAGTGCTGCGAGGAAAAGCAGCTACAGCAGAGATGGCAGGGCGCGTCGGCAGCGCAGCCCGCTCCCTCTGCCAAGCAGCCCCCGCTCAGCTCGGGGCGAAGATGCCTTCGCCCGAGGGCACTGCCTGCTCCCGGCACTGTGCACTTGGAGGGGTTTGGCCAGCCATTCCCCGGGTAAAATATTTGCCCTCGAAAGCGCCACCTGAAAACCTCTGTCTGATGAAAATGACGTTGATACAGAGGCTGTTCTCACGCAGTAGTCCCCGGGGAAGTTTGTGGTGTGGCTGTTTCTTCTTTACTCTCATTTTGCTGGGACTTTGCTCTTCGCTTTTGCATTCGGATGCTCTTCGCATCCAGCTGGATTAACGCGCGACAGCAGCAGGGTGACCTTGGCCCTGCAGCGTCTGCTGCGGGTGGCCTCTCGCCCATCACGTCCGCACGCGTGGGGCTGGTGGGGACCTTCCTGAACCCAGCGCAGAACTCACCATCCTTTCACCTGCTCAGGCTGGGGCTCCCCAGACCTGGCACCAGGGCACCTCTGAGACTGGGAAACACCTGCAGCATTTCCAACAGAGATGATGTTTATCTGGTTTACCTAAAACCAGTATTTCTGTGATTTCCATCCCTGAAATCAAAACTAAATCCCTAATAATTCGGATTCAAAGTGAAACACTTGTTTCCGTCTGAAACATGATGCCTGGGTTTGCTTTATTTGTTCAGCCATGAAATATAACCCAGCTCCATGCTAGAATGAAAAATCCCCCAAATTTTTGCTTTGAAATGGTGAAATATTTCATCAATATTCTTTTTGTTTGAAGCCTCTTCAGCGAGATCACCTGGCCCGAGGCAATGTTCTGCAGTAAAAGAAGTATTAATTAAACTGAAATATTATCCATGTGCTAGTTACAAATGACGTCTTAATTGGCCAAGCTAAGCCAAAGCATTACTGTGGGCAATGGGATCTGGGTGGCAGAGCAGAGGTGAACTTGAAAGCCGTTCAAGAGCTTCACCCATGCAGGTCCCCGAGGCAAACGGCCCCCGTGTTCGGCACACGGCTGATGTGGGGCACTCACACCATGGGGAGCGGGTGTTTCAAACAGAGGCTTGCAGGAGCACGTGGCAGGAAGAGTTGTCTCTGTTCAGACCCTGCTCCTGGGAATAAAAGAGACGAGGACGGTGAAGCCTCCGTTATCGCAGCAGGAATAAAGGGCTTGAGGGATGGAGGCACCATTGCTCGAAGCGACAGGTGAAACTTTGAGGCTGGGAGGCAAATTTTGCGATGGCTGTGACCCTGAGCAGAGAGAGACTGCGGGGATAAGGGGTCGTTTGTATCTGAAAGTGAGGAAGTTCTGGCCCTAGAGAAATGCCCCAAACACCAGGGGCTGCTGACGGACCCTGGCAAAGGACGGAACCAGAGACAGCCCAAAACCTGGGGGAGGAGATGAGCCACACGGCTGGCAGCAGGACCCGCCGGCATCCGTTCCCACTCCCGTTCGGTGAGGCTTATCCCCGGCTCCGTCCAGCCGCCGAACCCAGCCCGGTGCCCTCCGTTACCCCCAGCTTCCCCTACGCCTGCCTGCACTCCCGGCTCCTCTCATGTCCTCATCTGACTCCTTTTGGCCAGCCTGCCGGGAGGAAACAGCGTGCGTTGGTGGAGGGCCAGGGCTTCGCTTGTGCTGGAGCTCGCTGCCAGACTGCACGGCGAACGGCTGATCCCTCCCGGGGGGCTGTGTTTTGGGGCTCGCTCCTCAGCCCAGACAGGCCGATGGGAACCGAAGGATGTTGAGACCTGCCAGGTCTGGGCAGCGGCTCGCAGGGCTCTTCAGGAAGGGAGCCAAACCCCAACAGATGGACAAAGTTACAGCTTCCCCAGGGAAGTTGAGACCTATGGTGGGGCTTGGTGGAAAGAGAGGAGCAATTCAGTCAAAAACTGCCCCAAAAATGCAATGCGTGCTGCCCAGGGCTCTTGCCAGCCTGCCTGTCACCCCAAACCAGGGGTCTAGTAGTGTTTCTTGCCTCCATCTCCAGGAGGAGAGAGCAAGAAGAGGCGCTGGATTAGCCCTCACACATCCCTGGGGCATACAGGGGCAGCTCCTCAACATGATCCTGACTGTGCCAGGCATTGATGGTGGTCCGGAGAAGTGGGGGCCTACATGCTGACGGCAAACTGGCTGATGTGCCCCCTCCCTTCCCATCCCACGGAGTGGACACTCAGAGGGAAACATGGGTTGGGGATGTGTTGGGTGGGATGTTTCCAGCGTGGTCACTGGCTGGAGCAGAGCAGGACCATTTCTGGCCAAGTGCCCTGCAGCAATGGGGAAAGGCAGCCAGGCTGGGCTGGGCAGAGCCCATCTGCGGGAGGATCTGGTTGCTGCTGCTGCTGCTCAGGGAGAAGAACTGGAGAACAGCATTGACTCCAGAATAACAGGATGGAGATGACCAGGAATGCACTGGAAGAGTCTTGCAGGCACGTAGCTCTGGAGGAGCCCCAGGAGGTGTGAGGAGGTCCTGCCTGGTGCTGGGATGAAACGTGCCTCTGATCCCACCATGGACCTCTGTACCTCCTCTGGCCCTGCACTGCTCCCATCCCTGGTGTCTCTAACCCCAGCTCAGCTCACAGAGGAACTTCTGGGCCCTCTTCCCACCAGCGCCTCTGCCTTGGTGTCACCAGCACTTGCTCAGACCCTGACCCCTTCCGTTGTCTCTGGCACGCCGTCTTCTTCTCACAAGGTCTCAGCCCTTCTTGTTCTCTCCCTTCCCGGCTCTGAGAGCTGGACCTTTTCATCCTGCATGGTGTTTCACCTCTTCTCTTCACTCTCCCATCTTAGACCAGGCTGGTATCTCCTCCTTGGTCACTGTTCTGCACCACCAGGCCACCCATCCCTCTCCTTGTCCCTCCACGGTGCTCTCCTTTTCCATATTTCCCCTGATTTTGGCGCTTGGTTCCCCCACCCTCCTTGGGTGGGGGAAATCTCTCCTGCATCGATGACCCCTTTGCTGCTGCAGACACCCCAATGAGCAGTGCCAGCTGGGTCCCTCTTGCTGCAGGTCACGCCAGTTGGCTGCCGTCTGCAAGCCCTGCTCCAGCTCTCCTTGCCTTGGTCCATCCACCTTCTCAGCCCACCCTCTGCTCCCCTCGGCCCTCTCCTCCTGTCCCCACACCTGCATTGTTGTGGAAACCTCCCAACACAGCTGTCCCACAGACCCACCACCTCCTCCATCACTTCTCCAGGTTCCTCACCGTATTATTTTGTTAGAGCCATGAAACCCCACAGTCACATTTCCAGTTGCCTGGGAGGATCCAGGACAGCTGTGGGCAACCACCCCATAATAAAATAATGGGGAACCCCTTTGTGGAGGAGCTGCAGGTCCCTGGGCAGCCCAGCGAGGGTGGCAGAGGGACTGAGCCACCAGTCTGCACATATGTAGCAAACTGCAGCCCCGCTGGAAAGCTCATTTTTAGCTTTTTGGAGGATTTTTGTCATTTCCCGGCAAGGAGATCACGAAATGCCAGATTTTGGGATTGCAGAGCTTCTAATCGCACATGCGGTGCCTCTTTGGGAGTCAGACAAGAAGGCTGGAGATTACTGCTGAACCAAATCCCCCCCTTGACAAGCGTTTTTGCACGGGGAACTTATCTCAAGGTCACCCCGTGGCTGAGCCAGTCCCTCCCAGCCTCCAGGTCACCCCGAAACAGGACAGGCCGGTGACCTCCAGCCTCTGCGGGGAGTTACAGTTCCCTGGAAGGGGACTTTTTGGGAAAGGACATCCCCAGGGCACTGTCTCTGCGGATCCACAGCCTTGTCGCCATTAGCAAATGCATCGCTCGCCTTGCAGGTTTTTTAATCCCCATCTCCTGGACTCATGTGCCTGGGGGAGACTCAGGTTTCACTTCGCTGAAAGGAAAATGCTAAGCCCTTCTGGATGCATAGAAAAGCTGGAGGCATAAACCTTATGGCTTAAAAAGCAGAACACAAGAAACCATACCCAGTATGTGCTTTTTTTTTCTCTTTCAGTAAGTCTTAATTTGAAGTTCTGCTCTTGATTTTTGGGCTCTGACTCATGGTCAGGATTATCAGGGCTCTGGGAGCCATCGACTGGCATTTGCAGGGTGCTTTGGGAGGGGAGTGAGACAGCCCAGCCCTGCCTGCTATATGTTTCCCCTCAACACCACAAGGATCTGGCTGCGAGATAATAGAGCTCCACCGCCTTTTCCTTAGGGCCCCTCTGTGCTGCAGACACAAACTGGAGCACAGGCAGTGTCTAAAGTTCATGTTCTGGCTGAGTGTTACCAGTTACATCTCTGTGCTCAGTTGCCCACAACTTGCTTCAGTTTTCCCCTTCTGGGTTGATATTTTCCAGCTTCGGTCTTTGCACAAAGGCGATTTGAAAGGAAAGTCTCTTTGAACATGCTTTGGCCATTTCAGAGTACGCAGGCAGTGAAAAGCAATATCTCCATAATAAACATACCCCTTTTTTTTTTCTTTCAAGAATACAAAACAATCTTCCAATTTTTAAGCAGCTCTACTGCCGAAACTGCTGGGGGTCAGAGCTGACATCTGGCAGGGAATCAGTCCTGACCGAGAACGACCGTGGCGCGTTCCAGTAAACACTGTGTTTCAGTTGCTGAAAGCTATATCCACCCAGGCACAGCACATTTTGCAGTGATGGTACCTTTTAATCAACACTTGGAAAGCTCACAAGCAGTGCGGAGAAGGACGAAAACAGCCACTCGAAAGATCTGACCGAAGGCCTGCGGCAGTGGGGATGGAGGCAGGCAGAGGAGAGGTTTCACGCCCGAGCTGGGAGCGAGGCTACACCACAGCCTGGAGTTACCTATCGGCAGCAGATGTCCAGCTGTCCTCGAGAAGGACAATGTGAATGAGATGTATGGAGCCAGGACCACTAAATCCCTCCTTGGCCAGCGTCGGATTATAACAGTTCAATGATGCATCGCTGAAGGCTTCCCAGAACTACATAAATACCAAAGAGAATTCGATATAAATCATGGAAGGATTTAGGTTGGGAGGGACGTCTGGAGGTCTCCGGCCCAGCCCCTGGGCAAGTTAGCATTTCAAAGCTGGGTCAGGCTGCTCAGGGCCTTGTCCAGGCACGTTTTGAACATGTCCAAGGATGGCGATCCCGCCACCGCTGTCCCAGGGCTGCACCATCACAGCACAATCCGAGCCTCACAGGTGCTGCGCATCCATGTGCCTTCTCAGCACGAGAAGAGCTGGTTACCCGCAGGGGAAGGGGAGAGGCGAGGATGAGAAAGAGAGGCAAAGCCTGCAGGGAAGGCACCGTCACAAACATCATGGTCGTTCATGCATGGCTGAAAACGGGAACCTGGGTTAGGTGTCTAGATTAGGGGCTGGGGATGGTGTCTCCCCTTCTCTCCCCAAGGGGACTCCGATGACAAACATTCCTGAGAGATCTCGAGGTCCCTCTGTGGCCACGGGAGAACGTTGTTTCTGGCAGTCATGCCAAGGAAGAGCATCCCACTACCGCACGGGGCTGCCGCTCCAGCACTCGTCGCACTGAGCAGCATCCTTCTGTTGGCAAAACCTCTTCCCATAACAACCGTGGTAAGCGGCTGCCAGAAAAAGAAGAGCTAATGGAAAGTTAGGATTGGGCAGGGTACGGCTGGGGTCACATGAGCCTCGTTAGTTACTCAATCAAACCCAACAGACATATGTACAATGGGACCTGCCAGCGAGCAGCGGCTGGCAGGGAGAGGCTGCCTAAGCCCCTGCGGTCCCCAGACAGCCCCTGCAGTGCTGGCAACGCCTCTCGTGCTTTGAGAAACACCCCAGCACCGAGTGTACATGGGGATAGCTGAGAAGATCCTGGCCGTGATGCTGAAACGGGTCTCCGCGGTGGCTTCCAGCCTCGTGCCAGGGATGGCTCCCCCGGCTGTGCCGGGCGGGTGCCAGACGGGTGTCCCGTGGGGCTGCGGCATGGGCTGCGCGCATGGTGGCTGAATGTTACACCCAGGCAACACGCGGGGCCGATGCAATGGCATGGGCAGGGGAGTGAGAAATGGAGACCCTGCCCCCAGCCTGGGCTCTGGGTATGCAGCGGTCCTCAAAAGGGGTGTTGATATTTTAACAGCCACCCATCCAGCCCGGTCTTGAGACCAAAGCTGGATGGTGGATGCGAGCAGTGGGGTGATGTTCCCCTGCTCCAGAGGTCCCGCCGTGCACCAGCCCAAGCACACGCTCCACCCTGGCCTCCCACTGGTGCCCTCCTGCCCCGCTGCCCCCAGCGTGCCTGCTGATGGGCAGGGGTGAGTCAGGCTTCTGGCCAGAAAACACCAGAGCTACAGCCACAGCCACGTGCTGGGGTGTTGGCTGGTCACCTCCCTGCTGCCCACTGCTCAGCCCTGGCTGCAAATGTCAGAGCTGGTTCAGGAGAGAGCCACGGAGACAACTGTGCGCTGGTGAAAATACCTCTGAATGTGGGACTTGACAAGCCTGAAGGTTTTACTTGGCAAAAATAAGACTGAGCAGAGACTTGACTTGATTCCCAGGTACGACAGAGTCCTGTCCGTGCCTCGTAACCTGCCTCCCCCTCCTGCCCTGTGCCCTGGGAGGCATTTCTCTGGGATGTTGTAGTAGGCAGACTTACAGAGGTCTCCTCTTTAGTTTGGAGCTTTCTTTTTGCAGCATCTACAGAGGTGATAACCTGTTAGTTAACATCTAACAGCTGGTGAACCAAGGCAGGAAAACAAAGGATGCTCAACCACGGGAAGAGAAAGCTTCCCTGTCCCTTGGTGCTTTAGGTGAAGACTGCACTGCCTTTCTGGAAGACACACGGTGACCAAACATGAGGCATTTGCTCAGTAGAGGGAAGGGCAGGCGGAATGAAAATTTTGGCCCACACAATGCCAGTCAGGCTGGCTGGACCAAACCCAAGTATCAGCCTCAGTTTCCCAGACGCCGTGACAAGGCCATGCTATTTCAATGCCAGCATCAGTGCACGGCAGCAGTGAGGACCTGCAGTGGCTCTGCTCTGTCCCCAGCCTCTCCCTACCCCTCGGTCCCTGCAGCTGCATCTCTCCCGGCACCGGCACTGGCTGCCGTGGCTGGTCCCTTGCAGAAACGCAGCCACAGGACACAAGCGTGATGTGTCCTGCTCATGGCCATCTACTTTGGGGCGAGCAATCCTCTCTCCTCCAGCTCACCAGAATGTCTGCAAGCAAAAGCAGAGCACTGGGCCCCTTCTCCATCACCACCCGCACAGCGTTTGTCCTCTCTGCCTCTTCTCTTCACGAGCTGATGCAGGGCAAGGCTTCCCGCGGGTGCTGCCTGGGCATTTCAGGATATCCCCAGCTGCAAACACATCTTAGGGCCAGATCAGGAAAATTTCTTCCCTGGGGGGTGGTGCAGCCCCAGGACAGGTCCCCAGAAAGGTGGGGGATCCCTATCCTTGGAGGATCTGCAGCCAAGACCGCCCCGAGCCAGCGCTGGCGACGGTGCTGCCGGGAGCCAGCGCCGGGGCTGGACACCTCGGAGGGCCTCTTCCACCGGTGTTTCTGTGATCTGCCCCTCACACATACCTTTCCTTTGAGCACATCCCGTGTGCTCCCGCACAGGCACCGTAAAGCCCCGTCACACCCCGTTAGCGAGCGCCGTTTCCTATGACAACGCAGTCAACAGCGCGCGGAGCCGGATTCGGGTCCTGGGTGGTGCAGGTGCGGGGCTCCTCCGTAGCTATAGCAAAACCGTGTTTACTTCTGTGTTTTGCGTGTCAGTGTTACCCCCGGGACAGCTCTCTGTGTGTGCAACAGCAGGGTAAGGCTGTTTGGCATCTCCCCCAGCAACTGTGTCAGCATTCAGGGGAACCGCGTGCGAGCTACACCTGTCAGCCACCGCGACGGGACCCGCACTGGGGACCGGCTGCAGGACGCATCCTCCCCGGAGCTGCCACGGCTCTCAGCAAAGCCCCCAGCCCTTCACCCGCCTCCGCGCTGGTCCAGGCACGTCCTGGATGCAGTCCCAGGTACTCTTGCTCCAGCCCTCGTGGCGGGTTTTCTCACCCAGATATGGCACTATGCAGCAAACCCCCTCTTTTCCATGTGGGCCCCCCTGCGGGAAATATTTTCTGCCTTCCCCCTTCCTCGTCAGACCGTACCCATATCCGTGTCTTCCCGGCGCGGGCCAAATTGCACAGTTTTTCCCCGACACTTTGCAAACTTCGGGGAATGCTCCCAGCCCTTCCCCGCGGGCAGCTTGCGAAGCACTCGGCTCTGCCCTGGCCAAATCGCAAAGGGCTTGGATCCCGTTCCCCAGCCTGAGTGCCAGGGGTGGGGAGACCGTGCCTCGCATCTATTCTTTCTAGGTACAAAACACGCTTTCAGAAGTCAGAGCCATTTCACTGGCAAGAGATGGAAGCTGCTAGAGACGGCCAGCTGCCCCAGATACGATTTCCAGCAAAGCCACTTTCCCAGCCCTGCTCTCTGCATGTTTTGCAGACACACGCATCGAGGACGCATCGCCCGGATCCCCGGCCAGCCCTGACCGGGGGTCTGCATCCTCACGGGCCACATCGCAGCCCTGAGGCCACTGGAACCGCTGCAAAGCTGCTCGTCCCCGCATCCATCCGCTCCCGCGTCGCTCCTCTCGAGCAGCGAGCTCGTGTTTAATGACCGAGTGTGTTTTCACTCAAGCATTACGTCATTCGGCAACGCCAGCCGCGTGGACGGACGGGCCAGCCCGGCTGCTCTGCCCCTGCCGATGCTCACCCCCTCTCCGCATCGCAGGGCGCTCTGTGCCCCCGAGCCCTCAGCCTTTGCAAGGAGGCAGGTGAACGGAAAATCAGCATCCATACAAAGCCCACCGTGGGGGCAGCGGCTCCTGCATGGTTCCCCCCCTCCATCTCCTTGACGTGTCCCAGCGCCGGGTGTGGAGGGCAAAACGCTCCGTAATTTCCACCTCCCGGATTTCCTGCGGCCGTAGCCATAAGCGCTTTCCCTAAAATAAAGTGGGAGCTGAGATAAGCCAGACAGCCGGGCTCCGGAGGGACTGTCCCGAGCATGGATTTAGCTCACACTTCTTTAAGTGGGCGTCCAGGTTTGGGACTTCGCACCTCTCGCAGGCGGAGAGGAACTGGGTGGATTTGCTGATAATTTGCTGCCAATTTCCGCAGCCGTGGAAGGAGCGCGGGGAATGGGGGGGGCTGCTGACGGGGAGCCCCGCGGGAAGGGGGTGCAGACGGGGCGTTTCCTCGCACGTGCTCTCACGCCCCGGGCAGCGGATTGGGGCTCACAGGGAGTCGGGTACCGGGATGAGCAGCGTCTCGGCTCCTGGCGAAGTGGGGAAGGCTCCATGTCGGACCTGCAGTGATGGCACGCAGCGCTCGAGCGTGGCCAGTGCTGCAGACTGTAGGGAGAAGGGTATTTTGCCCTCTTTGCTCTTCACCCCCCGTTTAACTCGCTGCCCCCCCAGACACTTGTCCAGAGGTACCCCATGAGAAGGGGGACGAGGTGGCCAGCAAGGACACGCGGTGCCTGGGTTTGCACCAGCATCTGGTTTTGTACTCAGAGCTGATGGAGGGGTCGGAGCCCGGGTGGCCCCGAATGAACTGGGGCTGGAAAGAGGGGAGCAGCCCAGCTCAGCCGCAAGAAACCCCCCCCCCCGCCCCCGACACCGGGCTCTGGAGGTGGCTGGGGGACGCGGTGGCCACCACTAGCCACGGCCAGCCGGGGCTGGGCGCTGCGTGTCCCCAGGACACCCCGGGGCCGGGGAAGGGGCACCTCTCCCCGGTCCAAGCAATAAATTTTTCTGCAAACCGCCGGTTTCCAGCCTCCCGCCGCGGCCGGACACCCCGCGCCCGCCACCTAACGGCCACCGCCGGTGCGGCCCCGCCGCAGCCGGGCCCCGGCCCCCGCTCCCCGCCGCCGGCGCTGCTCCCCGCTTGCCACCCCCAGCCCCCCCCCAGCCCCCCATCCCTTTGCCCAGCCGGTCCCCATCTGCCCCCCCCCCCCCCCCGCCATCTGCCCGGTGCCACCGCGGACCCCCTGGTGCCCCCCGGGGCACGACCCCCCCCGCCCCCCCGGTGCCCCCCCCGGGGACGCGGTGCCCCACCGGGGTGGGCGCAGCCCCCCGCCGCAGGCTGCCTTGGCAGCTCCCCCCCCTCCCCTTCCAGCTTTTTTGGCAGAGGCACGCCCGGCTTGGAGAGAGCAGCAAGGGAGAGGAATTAAAAAAAAAATGGGAAAAGGGAAAAAAAAAAATTAAAAAATAACCAAGCAGCCAGCCCAATCGGCTGGAGAGGCTCGTGTGTCTTTGCCCTTTCCTCATGACGTAGTGTCCTGTGCCTCTCTCCCCCCTTCTCCCTCTCCTTTTCCCCTCCCTCCTTCCAAACCCCCTCCCCTTCCCCTCGCATCCTTGGAAGCAACAATTAAGCAGCTCTGGGATAAAACACACTGCCTGCGGGAGCACGGGGGCATTGCTTCAAGAGATGGCAAGGCAGGCAGCTGCACCCCTCCTTCCCGGAGTCCTCCTCCTCTTCTCCATCCTCCCGGCTTCTCAGCAAGGAGGTAAGGAAAGAAAAAGGCTCCTTCTCCTTAGCCCCGGCCAGCGCTTTTCCCCGGCTCTGCGGGGACCCTCCACGGGCACCGGGGTTCGGCTGCTGGCCCCCCCTCAGCCCCACGGCTGCCCCGGCTGCGTGTCCCCGACTAGGGGCAGGCAGCCCCCTTGCCCTGCCCTGGGGACAGCACCGAGGGCGGGAGGGCAGCCCCCTTGGGTGCCACCTTCCCGAAGGGTTCTTTGCCCCCCAACCCGGCGGGTGGCACGGGCCGTGCCCCGGTGGGACAGGATGTCACCGAGGCGGGTGACACAGGGCAGTCCGGGAATGGCACTGCTGCGCGAAGCACTTGTCGGGGGGAGGCTGCGAGGTGCTGTGTCCTGGAGAGAGGCTTGGGGACACGGGAGGCCCCGGGGACACGCAGGCGGGGTGCAGGGCAGGGCAGCGGGGGGTGGCTGCGAAGCTCCCACAGGGATTGCGGTTGTGAGGGACTGGGGGAGCTGGCACCCGTCACCGCCCCGGCGCGACGGCGGTGTGAGCTGGAGGGGCAGCGGGGTGTGCATGTGTGCGAGCTGCTGCGCAGCTGTGGCCGCGACACAGCCCACTGGGCTGCAGAGCAGCTCGACCTACCCGAATCACAGGCTCTGGGTGCTTGGGGTGGCCCTCGCACCATCCTCCTTCAACTTGTGCCACCAGCGTTGGGGCCATCCACCAGTGCACGGCACGGGCCACAGCTCGCTGGCTGGTCCTGGGCTGGGCAGCGGCAGGGGCTGTGTGAAACCCCAGTGCATGCACATGCACACACACGTGCAGCAGACCCGCTGCCAGGGTGGGGAGGCGAAAGCCAGAGCGCAGCGGTTTGGTCCCACGGTGCCGCGTGACGAAGCCGGAGCGGCCAGCGCAGCAGGTGCCTGCCCGCCGGACGGCTTGCGTTTTTGTGGTTGGGCCATGAGCACTTGCAGAGAGGGGGAGAGCAGCTCTGAGCACAGATTTATAGCTCACTGTAACGTCCAAACTGCGCAAAGGTTTATGAGGTGGGGGCAGCGGGCTCAGGGATGGGACAGCCACCTCCGGACAGCCAGGCGGGGGTCACCCCATGTCGTGCCATGGAGAGAGTGCGATGGGCAAGAGCCAGCATCAGTGATGGGGTCAGTGCCAGAGCCATCGCATGGGGCTTCTCGGCCACCGAGGACCAGAGGAGGGGAGAGGGCAGGATCCTGCGGGCAGGGGAGGGCAGTGCCAGGGCTGCAGGCAGCTGCAGGCTGGGACACCCCTTGCCCAGGGCAGAGCCCTCAGGGCTGCTCTCCACAGTCTGCAGCATCATCTGCAGGTGCCCTGCAGGTCCCTGCTCTGCCCCAGTGCGGTTGGCTCCCGGGACCCCAACCACAGGCTGGTCTGCCCCTGGCCGTGCAGGCAGAGTGAGCCTAGAGCCATGCCAAGCCAGGCAGCTGCCTGTAAAGCCGAGCCGCTGTCAGTGCCTGATCCTGGGTAGCTATAGCTCAGGGTCAAGGTGCCATCCATGATGGGATGCAGCTCAGTCCTGGGCACTCTCCGTCACCGGCAGTGATGCTCTGCGCTGGCTTGCTGAACCACGGTGGCTTTGCTCCCCAGCTGGGAAAGTCTCAAGGGGACTTTGGCCCTGGGGTGAGCTCCTGCAGCAGTTTGGGGCTGTTGGCCCCTCTCCAGTCCCTGGCTCAATCTCCGGGGGCGTTTGCTGGTTTGGGAAGCTCACAGAGGAGGTGGCCCTGGCCCTGGAGATGGTCCCAGTGCTGATGGGGACACTGGGGAATTCTTCCCTGGGGAGGAGTGACCAGTGCCTCTGCAGCCTGGTGTGCTGTGTGGCACCGGGCAGGCTCAGCCATGCTCCCTGCCCTGCCAGCCCTTGGGGACTGAGCTGGGACAGAGGCATGGCCAGTGGCACAGGGTGGAGGGGATGCCAGGGTGCTGTGGGGTGCACCCACCTGGTGAGGGCTCAGGGCAGCATCCTCCAGCACCTGCTGCCAGTGCAGCTCCAAACCAGTCTGGCAGGAAAGGGACCCTTGAGAGATCCCAGGGTCAAGGGAGGAAAGCGGGGAGCCCCCCTGCACACACAGACTGTCCCCCTCAGAGCACTGCCCCTGCCGAGGGGCTGAGCAGCAGCTGGCAGTACTTGGGAAGCTCCCAGCAGTGGGTCAGGATCAGCCTCTGCTGCTCTGCACCCCCCGGGGGAGCAGAGTTGTACCAGGCACCGTGGGGACGTGCACGGCTGGATCCAGGCCGCTGCGTGGGGAAGCTGCCGTATGTTTCCCTAAAAGGTGCCAAGTGCAGCGTGTCCCAGTGTTTGGAGAGGGGCATTCGTCGCTCAGGGCTTCCATCTGCTCCTCACTGCTTCCCGTGCCAGAGCAGAGGGGGTCCCCTGGGAACGACACCCCCAGAGAGGGGACAAAGCCCTGCAGGCTCTGGGACCACGGTGGGCAGCTCAGGTGGGTGCAGAGAGGCTAGCACTGGGTGTGCTGGCATCCCAGCCTGGGTACCGTGGAGACCCTCCAAGGACACTCGGAGTCCTCAGGGTGCCCCGGGGCCAGTAGTGCCAGTTGTGGGGCTGGGATGGCATGTCCCCTTCCCAGCCAGGCACCTCCCCGAGGCACCGGCCTGCCGGGGCTGCTGCCTCTGCAAACAACTCGCAGGGTGCAGCTCGTCCGCCAGCACTCAGAGATGAAAGCTGAAGCCTTGGGGGGCTGGAGAGGAGCCAGGCTCTCGACAGCAGCCCCCCCTGCTCCCCACCGAGCTGCTACCAGCGCGCTCAGGCCGGGATGCAATGCGGCTTCAAAGTTGCTTGGAGACTGCATGTTTCCAAAACCGATTCTCCCAAGAAAAAGAAAACAGCGGTGTGAGGGAAGAGGGGAAATATCTGCGGTGGTTATGTGCTCAGCCTCCTCCGAGAGTGGTTGCCCACGGGCGCAGGGAGGGCAGTGAGGTCCGCTGCTGGGTCCGAGGTTTGGCCGCCCGGTGCGGGTGTGAGCTCGTGTCCTGCGGTGGGTCCTGGTCTCAGTCTCAAAAGGAGGGGAAAATAAGCTTTCGAAAGAGAAAACATCTGAATTTCTGGCTTGTAAAGAAAGCTGCAAGCAGTGATGCAGGTTGAAATGGTGAGGATGATACAAACAGTGGTCAATCAGAAATAGTGCAGGTGATAAAATAGTGCAGCTATTGCAAATAGTGGCCTGTGGTACAGAGCTGTGGAAGAAAAAGTCCAGTTTCTGTAAGTAGGGCTCCACACTGGATCCAGTTTCTATAAATAAGGCTCCACACTGAATCCTGAACACCTCCAGGGGTCAAACCCTACCACAGCTGGGGCCGCACACATGGTTGCAAATTATCCTGCCCCTGGCTTGAGAAGACATCCCCAGGTGGCTGCTGGGGTGCTGGGGCCAGCCCCATGCTCTGCAGGCTTACAGCCAGCCCTGGCCCAGGAGAAAAACTGGGAGACAGGAGAAATCCCCCTTCCCAGAGTGCCGGCAGGCTCGAACCAGGGGCAGAGGCAGCGCAGAGCTCCTTCAGTCCCGGGAGGCTTGGTGACTCAGTTTCCCCTTCCCCTTTGTGCCAAGGGAACATGGGATGGTGAGGCCAAAGCGGGGGCATGCCACGCCGGGGAGCAGACCCCGAGCTGGGCTATGGGCTCCTGCCCCCAAGGCTGGGGAAGGATGGGGCTGGAGAAGGACAGAGACTAGCTGGAAAGCGATTGCTGTAGCCTGGTGTGGCCTCAGGGAGCCCATGGTGTAGCCGGTACCGAGCGTGTGGGCTGCTGTCAACACCCGAGCTGTGGAGGTGCTGGTGATGGGTGGGACTGGTGATGCTGCGGTGAGCTTGGCTGGTCGAGGCTGGTCCTCAGCCGGAGAGCGGAGTGGGTCAGAGACCCCTGTGCCCCCTGGCAGTGCCCGCACCAGGGAGCAGACCCCAAGCTGGGCTATGGGCACTGCCTCCCCACCGGGACGAGCCGGCTCTGCCAGTGCCAAGAGAGCTTGTAAAATAACTTCAAGAGAAGTGCAGAGCCGGTCGTGTTTGGCAGCAGAGCTGGTCAGGGAGAACTGCAAGGCGGGAGCAGCCTTCTGCGATGCTCCTGAGCGAAAGCCTGGGCTCCCCAAAGCCACACGGCATCCCCACCCCGGCCACCCCACTGCCCCCCGGCCATCCAGGCTCCTGCCAGTACTTGCTGACCCCCTCTGCCTCCTGATCAGGGCATAGAGATGGTTGATGAACAGGCACATCCTCTGTAATCCTCCAAAAGGTGCAGACCTGCCAGGAGGCCCTGGGATGAGCACAGCGCCTTGGCCCTGGGACGGTGCCTGCGGGATGACCGGGGAGGGGGCAGCGACAGCATCACCGCAGTGGGAACCCCCAGCCAGGGTCCACAGCGCCCAGGAGGGTGACAACGATGAAGGGCTGAGTTTGGCAGCCGTGGCTGTGGGCAGGTGCCACCCGGGACTTTCTAGGGTCCCCACGCACCCCAGGAAGGCTGTGAGCCATCCTGCCTTGTCCCAGCTTCCCCGGGGTCTCTGCCAGGCAGCGCTGGCACAGGGGACAGAGGGGTAGGGGAGCTCAGCCTGGGTCCCCGGGGTGTCTGTCATCACCCCAGCACCAGGGATCCTCCTGCTTGGTGGCAGGGGGGACAGTCGCTGGCCCTGGGCACGGGGGTCCCCAACACGATACTGGTCATCCTGCCGGCTCTCGCTCCCAGCGGCAGTGGGGCGTCCCTTCTCAGCAGGGCGGGTGGGGAAGGACAGGCGATGTGTGGATGCGCAGAGTTTGTTTGGAAACAGGCAAGAAGCTGGGATTTGTTTTTCCAAGCTGGGGGGGGGGGGGGTGGGGGTGGCTGTGGGCGGGGGAATGTGCCGGGAATGGAGCCGCTCCGTAAACCCCTGGCCGGCGGCCGGCTCAGGCTGTGCCGTGCCAGAGGGGCGAGCCGGCCGGCTGGAACGATGACCAAGTGTGTGTGCCCTCCACTCCAAGGGACATCAGCTGCTCCAGGGCTGGATTCCCCCCGGCAGGGCCCTGGGAAGTGGTTTGTGGGGGCACAGGGCTGAGCCCCGCTCTTCGGCATCGCTGGGGCACGTGGGGGCTGTGTGACGGGTCCTGGCACAGGTCCTCCGCCTGTGTGTGCATCCCGATGGGTTTGTGGGTGCGCGTCCTGCCAGTGCATGTCCCCCAACATCTCCTCTTCACACACAGCCTGACACCCCTCTTGCACGCGTGTGTGTGCTGACACATGTGTGGGTGCATCCTGGCGCCCGGTCTCTCTGTGTGGCTGGGCTGGGGGTCCATCCCAGGTGCCCTGGCTGGTGGGGGACACGTGAGCAGGGCCCAGAGGACACCCTCATCCCTGCCACGTTGCAGCAGGCAGCCGTTGGGGTGAAGCAGGGGGCTATGGGGCACAGGGAGGGGGGACCTCCAGAGTTTGCACCACATCTGAGATGAAGAAGAGATGTGCAGCACAATGTGCCCCCCACCGTAGCATGCCAGCTCTGCCACTTGCCTGGCACCTGCCTGCGCTGGCTACCCTGCCCAGTCCCTGGGCACCGCGCAGCCTGCGGTGGTGTTGCCAGGGCTGTGTCGCTGCGGGCGCCTAGCTCCTAGGGGTGCCAGGTCCCCCCCACCCTGGCCGGGGTGCCGGGGAGGCCACTGCAGCCTCAGAGCAGAACAGCAGGTCCTCAGGTCCCTGCCATGCCACCACAGGGTCCCCAGTACCCATCCAACCTGAACTCCATCCCCTCTGCCCAGAGCAGACAGAAGAGCTGGGTGCAGTTTGCTGTAGGGGCACTGGCCACGGCAGCCCTCTGCTTGCCTCTGGCAACCCCCAAATCCTCCTGCCAGCCTCACTGCAAGCCCTGCCAGCCATCCTGCAAACCCCATCGTGACCCCCCCAGTGCCAAAAACACGCTCCAGCCAAAAGCAGAGCATCCCTCTGCATTGCAACCTCCTCGTGCCGCCAACCCACCTGCAAACCCATCCATGGCCCTGATGGGGCAGTGGGGACCACCCTGGGGATGGCTGCTTGGTGGTCTGCAGGAGACAGACCTTTACCAGGGTCCAAACCAGCCAAAAAAATGTTCCTGTGGTGTCTGAGCACAACCTCTGAGCATGAGCTCCAGACGCCCTGGAAAGTGGTGGGACCTGGGCGCTTATCTCAGCTTTGCAGAGATGGGCAGAGGCACGCAGGTGGTTTTGATGGGTCTCAGCACTGTCCCCCCAGTCCAACACCCCAGTCCTGCTGGCCTGAGCTGGCTCTTCCCGCTGGCAGCTCAGCAGGCAGGGCAAGGCAGGGCAAGGCAGGGCAGGTAGCCTGGGCATGGGGCCGCCGAGCATGCTCAGGCTTGGCTGGGACCAGCGTGGGCTGTGGGGATGAACTGGGACAGCCTCACCCCCCCATGCATGACCATGCCTGGACCCGTCCCCCACCCCGCAGAGCCACGTGAAGCTGGAGGTGGTGGAGGCGGTGCTGGCTGTGGTACGGGACAGTTTTTGGGAAGCAAGGCTGCGCGCCAGCAAGGAAAAGGCAGGGACCTGCCCTTGAGCCCTCGCCCCAGGGCTCTGCATCCCACCCCCTCCGCAGGGAGCAGCTCCCCATCCCAGCCAGTGCCCCCCGCCCCGACCCACCGGATACACTTGGATCCCTGGGGGGATTTTAATGAGGGTCTCTTCTCTTGCAGGGGTCCCTGGTGCTATCCCGGGAGGGGGAGTCCCAGGAGCAGGCTTTTTCCCAGGTAAGGGGGTCCAGGCAGCGTTGGGGGGGCTCACACTGCTTGCAGGGATGGGACAGGTCCCGGGGGGGTCCGCAGATGCCTCTGAGCCAGCACGGAGGGCTGGGGACCGGCCAGCCGGGATCAGGGGACATGGGGACACCCTGTCTGGCAGCTCAGCCCTGGGTTGCTGCCACAGCGCCAGCCCCACGGTGTGGGGACAGGACTGGGTGGCAGTGCCAGGCTTACGCTGGAGGTCACTAGCCCAGGGCTGGCACCTACACACTGCCCAGCCCTGGCCACGGGAGGTGCTCAGAGGTCGCAGCCTGTCCGCAGTGTTTCCATCAAAAGCTTGGGGACATCCCAGGGAGGATGCCCCATCTCCTTGCACCCTGGTGACCCTCTCTGCCTCCCCATGGACCCCCAGGAGCCCTACGTGGGTGGGTGGGTGCTTACAGGGATGGGTGCTAAGACTGTGCTGTTGCTTGCAGGTGCTGGGGTTGGAGGTTTGGGAGCAGGTGAGTGCTGGGACCCCTTTGCCCAGGGTGTGCCGGGATGGGGAGGGGGGCAGCACCCCTGGCAGAGCTGCCTTGTGGCGGGCAGGGGGTCTTCCACAAGGCTGGCCCTGTCCCGCACAGTGTCCCCCCCTCCGGGGATGCTTGGAGGAAGGATGGCTCTGACCCCTCTCCACTTGCTCTCCCCTAGGACTCGGGGCTGGGGCAAAACCTCTCAAACCAGGTAAGAAGCCTTTCCTTGGCTCTCTCGACATCTCCGGCCGTGCCAGTGGCCAGGATGTTTCCTGACCCCTGTTGCCCTCATGTTTCTCCCACCTGGCCAAGGGGACTCCCCCACCCTGGTCACCCCCATGGCCAAGGCACGCAGCAGCCGGCGCTTTCCACCCTGCCCTGCCATGCTAACCCCCGCCAAGCCCCCGTGGCTGCAAGGGAGCCTTCCTCCCACGTCCCCCGCTTCGGTGCGCTGCCCTCTCCCCTCCAGCCCCCACGGATCACCCTTTTGGGGTGCTTGCTGCCTGCAAACCTGCACCAAAGCTCCTCAGGAAGATGCAAAGCCGAGTAATGCTTGCTCAGCCCTGCCAGGAGCCGGTGCCCACGGAAAGCTGGCAGCACCTCCGCCTGCTTGCATTCACGGCCAAGCAGCTTTTGCTGGGGCTCCTGCAGCCCACGCTGGGGTTTGTCTGGCCTAGAAATGAGGGCGTGAGACGGGGCATCATGGGGAGAGAGATGAGAAGCTGGCAGGAGGATGCACAGCCTGAGGGCACCGAGCCTGGGGCATGGTGCCGGGGCAGCAGGGACTGAACGTGCAGGGGGAAAATCTGGTGCCAACAGAGATGCCCAGTGCCCATCGAGGCCCAGGGAAAGATGTTCTTTTAGGCGGAGACCTGGGTCTCCCCTCCCTGCCCGCCCCAGGGGTACCCGCTGTGCCCCAGGGCAGGGGCACGCTGCACCCCTCGGCCCCCCGAGCTGGCCCGTCTGCGCGGCGGGAGTGCCAGTCCGAGGCGGGGGCCTGCAACCTCCGTTTACTCAGATTTCAGCTCGTGGAAAGAAAAACAAGGCCCTTTATTTTGGCGTAATTAAAACCAAACGCGGCGCGGCCGCGAAGCCCCAGCCGGAGCGGTGTCCGCGCCCTGAGCCAAAGGCAGTGGAATTTGCGCCTGGAGGGAGCGAGGGCTGATTAGCCCCAGATGTTGGAAGGCAGCGCTGGCCGGAGCCGGAGGGACTCATTCCTCAGCCATAAACATTTCGGCTCCGTCCCTTCATGGCCTGGCTGGGTGGGGGGCAGGCAAGGCAGAAAGGGATGGGATGGGGGACCCTTTGTCACTGGTCCCTGTGCCCATTCCCGGGACATGTTGTTCCACTGGGATGGTGCAAGTGGGACGCTCCTGCTCCTCCTTCTCTGGCCCCGGTCCCCCCCTACCTCACCCCACTTCTCTTTCCAGGGGTCGGAGGTCTTGCGGGACTCGGCCCACTTGGCCTGCAGCCAGGTGAGCACAGACCACCGGCCACCCCTGCTCCAGACTGTCCCTGGGGCGATGTCCCCAGACACTCACCTTGGGGATGGCACGTGGCTTGTCCCCATTGGGTGCTCTCCGTAGCCTGCCTGGTGGGTCTCATCTGGGCTGGGCACCCTTCCCAGACCTGAGGGACCAGCAGCCACCAGTGGGCAGCCCTGTGGTCCCCCAACACCATGGCATCAACCAGGGCTGGGTGACCCCAAGTAGCGATAGGCAAGGAGGGACACGGGATCCCCATGAGGTCTGCAGCAAGGGAACAGTGCCTGCATGTGGCCTGGCCATCCTACCCAGGGCCACAGGGGACCTTGGTGTGCGCAGCAGCCGGTGGCACCACAGGGTGCCCCAGGTGGCGTGGGCGTAGCTGGTGATGGGTGGGATGTGGAGGGGAGCAGGTACCTGGGGGGGATGCAGGGAGAAGCCAGTGCAGGACAGGTCAGCACCTGCTAACCACCGCCTTGCCCAGCCTAACGCCAGCCCCCGGCACCCCCGCGCAGCCCCCCATGGCTCACCGCCCCCTGCGCCCACCACGGCCAGCGTGGAGGGTAGGACACCTTCTTGCCGTCCGCTTTTTGGGGATGCTCGCTCTGGTTTTTCTCCTCCCCACAGGTGCTGCAGGTCTCTTCCCCGGAGGTGCCTTCCCCGGGGGCGTCTTCCCAGGTGCTCCCTCCGCTGCTGCCCTCAAGGCTGCTGCAAAAGCTGGTGAGTGCTGAGGGTCTCCGATGCCATGCTGGGCCAGACAACGATGTCTGGCAAGGCAGCAATGCTGGGCAAGGCAATGACGCCGGGCAAGGCAATGCCAGGGCTTGGTCAGCCCCCAGGGACTCCCGGTGTCCCCTGGATGCTTGGGTTAGGAGAGGTTTCCCCGTGGAGCTGGTGCTGCAGGTAGGAGGTGCTGCTCTTGCCGGGACCCCCACCGATGCCGAGGGACCCTGACACATCTTGGTGTGCTGAGAAAGGGGTGTTGGCGAAGCCTGAGCACCCAGGAATGGAGAGCACCGAGCTGCCTGGTCCCTGTGTCCAGGTCCAGAGGATTCATCTCTGGTGCTGCCTTGGGGTGTCCCCTTCATCCCTCAAGAGCTGTCCTGAGCTTGTCCCTTGCTTCGGCACTGCTCTGGCCACCCGTAGTCCAGCAGTGGCATCTCACACTGGTACACTCCTCTTCCCAATGCCCCCAGGTGCTGGCATTGGTGGTGTGGGTGGAATTGGTGGTCCTGGTGGTCTCAGGGTCTCCGCAGGTAGGAAATACCGTGCGTCCTCAGCATAGCTGAGCCCGGGGCAGACGCGTCTCCATGCCTGCCAGGGTGGGCAGGAGCCAGTGCGCCGGGGCTCAGGGGTCTCTGCTGCCTGCAGGTGCGGTGGTACCAGGCGGGGTTGGTGCGGCAGCGAAACCCCCCAAAGTACCAGGTAGGTGCACGGCCCCGAAGCGGGGGGCCGGGGCGGGGAACGGCTCCGGCTGGGTGCTCATCCCTGCCTTTCTCTTACCTCGCAGGTGCTGGGATTCCTGGAGCTTTCCCGGGCGGTGTGCTCCCTGGAGCAGGTGAGCTGGGGGTCCCCACCCCACTGGCAGCACCCCGACCTCCGAAGGGGTCCCCACCCCACCAGCAGCACCCCGGTTTGAGTCAATAGCCTTGTGGCCAGCTGCACCCTGGGCGTTATGACACCCCCTCTGCCTGCCTTCCCCATGCAGGCAGAGCACCCTGCCCTGCAGAAGGCTGTGTGCAGCCCCATGCTGCCTGCCTGCCTGCCTGCCTCCCTGCCTGCCCCATCACTGCTGCCTGCAGTTTCCAAACCCTTTCACTGGGGCCGTAGCGACGTTTCCACCATGCCAAAGGCAAGGGAACCCAACGTCTCCGGGGGTCTCATGCCAAGCTCCACGGGAGCAGGCGGCATCAGCACCGGGAAGAGGAGCTGGCACAGACCACGCCAGGGCCGGCTTGCCCAGCCAAAGACGGCGTGGGAAGGAGAGGGAGGAGGTGGCGGGGGGAGAGGAATTCCTCACTGCAAAGTAATTTGGGGGAGGAAAACTTGTGAAAACAAGATGTTTCGACACTGTCAGAACAAGAAGTGTGTTGCTGGTCAGGAATGTCTTTTCCATGTCTGAAAACACATGAGTTATAATGAAAGACATTTGTAAAAGGGAAAGAACCCCAAACTGAACAAAGAAAACACCAAAACCCAAACCCAAGTGACTGCAAGGCCAAAGCGCTGCCTGTTGCCCCAGAGGGTCAGGGCTCGGTGGGCAGGACCCCCCTTCCCACTCCCCAGAGAGCCCCAGCTTGCACGAAGCCACTGCACATCACTGGGGCAGAGAGCAATGCCTGGGCTTGGCTATACCATGGCGTGGGCTGGTGCTTTGCTGTCACGAGTGGGACCCACTCCTGGGTGCCATGTATCCTGCAGGCACCCCGAGCTCCTGTGTGGGCAGCCTGGCCCTCCACAAAGCACAGGCAGGCACAGGGCTGGAGCAAACCCTTCCCCAGCAGCTCTGCCTGGGTGGGCGGGGAGGCTGGCACAGGGATGTCCCAGCAAGCCCCTGGGGGATCAGGGTCCCCTGTCCCAGGGTACAAGGGTTAGTGCTGAGCCAGAGATGGGTGACAAGGATTTGGGAGCTGGGTGCAGGGGTCTTGGGTACCAGCAACGCCACGGTGCCCAACCATGCTCACCTGGCCCCTCTGGTCTCTGCTGCAGGTGTCCGCTTCCCTGGCGTAGGGGTGCTGCCCGGAGTACCCACTGGTGCTGGAGTCAAGCCGAAAGGTCCAGGTAGGTCCCCTCGATCCCCTGGGGACACCGGGGTGGAGGGTGGGTCCAGGGCTGGCTCCAGCTCTGCCCTCATCCCCATCCTGCTGGGGCTGGCTCCAGCCCATCCTTTGGGGTCGCAGTCCCACAGGGCATGTGGGCAAGCGAAGCCGACCTCCGGCTGAGCCCACGCAGGCTAGTTTGGACCCCGAGGATCAGCCCCAAGGCTGATGCAGGTGCCTTTGTGTTTCTGCCTAGGAGCAGGAGCCTTCGCAGGAGTCCCCGGTGAGTGTCCCATCTCTCTCGCTCGTCCTTCTCTTCCTTCCCAAGCCTGTTCATCACAGCCATGGCCTCCCCAAACTAGAAGATGCCTCAGGGCTTCCCGAGCCACCCGCTCTCTTCTCCCGGGGTGCCCCGGGGCGCTCCCCTCTCGCAAGGACTGGTGTCAGCCTGGCCGCGGGCTCCAGGTGAGAGTCTGCTGTTGGCTTTGCAGGACTGGGAGGTTTTGGAGGTCAGCAGCCCGGTGTCCCTCTGGGGTATCCCATCAAAGCTCCTAAGCTCCCAGGTAAGCTGCCACAGCCAACGGGGCTAGGGGTGAAGGACCCCCAGCAGTGCCAGGAGAAGGACCCGCCGTTCCCCAGGGCTGAGCCGCGGTGTCCCCGGGTCCCCTGGACCTGGCAGTGCCAGTGCTGGCCCTGGGACAGCAGGACAGGGCGAGGGGCGCTGGGCAGGTGAGTCCAGCAGCAGCCCTGCCTATCGCAGCCCCATGGGCAGCTGCCTGGCTGCTGCTGCTGGTCTTGCCCCCAGCCCATGAGGACGATGCTGCGCCTTTCTCTGGCTGTTGTAAGGTAGGAAAGAGCATGTTCTGGGGACATGCTTTGGGCCAGGCCACCCCAGGCTGTCCCTGCCAGCTCCCCCCGGCACAATGTACAGCCCTTGCAGGGACCGTCTCCTTTCTGTGGCTCCTGGGGTTGTGCCGGTCATTGCTGGGCATTCACCTGGGCCAAATGTCCTGGCTCAAGGAGCTCTAGCCAAGGCCACCAACAGCAGGCAGGAGGTGGGGATGGAGCTCCAGGCAGGTCTCCCTCCCCACTGCCCGCCCAGATGAGGCTCAGCCCCAGCCCAGGGAAGCCTGGGGGTGCTCAGCACCCCTTTCCCAGGCTGGGCTGCTCCGGGGACCTCCATCTCCCAGCCCTGTGCCAGGTGTCAGCTCTGCCCGTCCCCAGCCAGCCGTGCCCACGCAGGGACAGCGGCAGGACAGGCAGTGCCAGGCAGCCAGTACTGGGTGCTGTGTCCTACAAGGGCCATGCTGCCAGCTTACTGATTAGAAGAGCAGCCCCGAGGAGCAGGACAGCCAGATAGGAGCGGGGACCCTCATCCCTGGGGTGCTGGGCAGCGAGTAGATCCACAGGCATTTTCCCACTCGCCAAAACAAGTTGCTGCAGGCAGGAAAGCCTTGGCAGGGGAGCCCACCCCCGGGGAGCAGATCCCACCCCGGCACGGGCGCCAGCCCCAGCAGCTCTGCCGGTTTCCCCCCGCTGGGGCCCGTCGCCGCAAACGACGGCAGAAATACTTGGCCCGCAGAGGCTTCCTCCCGCGGAGGCAGAGTTACACTCGTTAGGGCGACTCGGCCCCGCCGCCATCGGATACTGTCTGGCCTCCCAGCCGCAGCCCGGCCCCAGACGGCCTTTCATGGGGTGCCCGGTGCGGAGAGCAAACCACCGGCTCGTGGCACAGCGGTGCCTGGCTCCATCCCGTGGTGGCCCCGCCAGTGGCCTGCAGCCCGGATGGGACGCTGCTGCCGGCTGACCCACTTTATGGGGAGCCTTCGTTAAATAAATCAGGGGAGGACACCCATCCCCCTCGCCAGGGAGCCCCATCAGCGCATTACACCTCTCGCGGGGACCAGCAGGACAGTGGTGGTATCCCTGGCTGTGGTTTCAGCTGCTGGGTGCTGCCTGGCACCCTGGTCCTTCCCGGGATGCTGGGGAATGCCAGTTTGTCGCCTCTGAGGGCTCGGGGCTGGCGGTGTGGGGACACGCTGGGTTGGCTGTTAAGGCTCTCACTTTGATGCTGCGGATGGACCCGGGGAATGCCACGCGTCCCCTGCGCTGTGTCTCAGCTGCAGTAGGTCCGGCTCGAGAGGGGACAAGGGGACAGCAGGGAAAATAACATTTTCAGTGGAAAGTCTCCTTTTTGGATGATTTGCTCCAAATGCCCTAGCCAGCTCCTGCTCTGTGCTGTCCCCACTCAGGAGGTGGCCCCAGGGCCACCCTGCTCACTGGGGGCTCAGCCTGAAGCTGTGGCTGAAATCAGGGTGCCACCCGATGCCACAGGGAAGGGGACTGCTCCCCAGTGCCCGGCCATGCTGGGGTGGCATCGGTCTGTGCGCAGCCCTTTCCATGCCAGCCAGCGTGCCCATCAGCCCTGAGCCCCCCCGGCAGCGCTGGTGGCATCCCCGCACTGGGGCAGGATGGGTGCGCGCAGCCCCAGGGCGGGTGCTGCTTTTGCACCCGGCTTGGGGTGGTGAGGAGCTGGGCTTGGACCCGGCAAAACCCTCGGAGACCCAAGGGCTTGGACTCTTGACCCTTGGAGGCACCTCCACATGTGTCACCCAGTGCCAGACGCTTCCGCAGCTTTGGGGTGAGCGAGGGGCTGGTGAGGTGCCCCGGGATGGGCAAGGGAGGTCCCCAAGGTGGGGCACACCTGGCACAGCTCACAGCCACCGCAGCCTGGAAAGCCTCCGCCTTCCAGCAATGCTGCGCTGGCGTGGGACAGCCTGGCAGGGTGGAGGGAAATCTGGTCCCCACATGCTGGCTGGTGGGAGGGGATGGCGTCCCATGCTCAAGGAGACACTTTGCCATGAGCAATCCTGTCCTGGCTGCAGGCAGCTGCATCCTCCCCTCCAGCGGGAGGGCTTGGTGTGCGAGACACCCTCCACCCTATGGGCTGCTCGGGGTGTCCCCATCAGGAATGTGGCAGCCCATCAGCCCTCCTCAGGCAGCTGCCAGCGGTGATGGGAGCTCAGTGCTGCTGGCTCCCAAGCGCACAGTCCCCACCAAGTCACGGGCACCCCCGTGCCGTCCCAAATGGTGGGATCCTGCTCTTTCGCAGGGAGACATTTCCCTGGCCGCGATGTTCCCACTTGTAATCCCTCCCCGTCCCTTCTTGCCGACCTCCTAATGAGGTCACATTTCAGCAGAGGCTCCCAAGCCCTGATTCCAATTAAAACCTTTCATCTGGAGCCGGCTGTGGCACAGCCAGTTGGGTACAATTCTCGCCGCGGGGCTCCCGGGGGACCCCCTGCTGAAGCAGGGTCATAGGAGGCTTCTGCAAAACCAGCTTCGGGCACCACAGCCTTTGGTGTGGGGCTGAGAGCGGGTGGCTCTTTTTGGAGCTGCTGCTTCCAAGGTGATGGAGAAGAGCATCTCCTGGCCTGGCTCCATCACAGGGGGTTGTATCCTGGAGGATTTACTATCCCAATGGAAGAAGCCCTGAGGGCTGGTGCTGCACAGCCGGCTGGCAAAGAGGGGCTACACCGCGGGGCAGAGGGGGCACGGCCACCGGCAGCCAGGTGCTAACCCGCCACCTTCTCTCCTCTCCAGGTGGCTATGGATTGCCCTACACCACTGGTAAGCTGCCCTACGGTGAGTGCTCGTAGCCCTCGCTCCACGGTTGTAGCTCCTCGTGGCTCTGCCGGCTGCCGCAGTGGCCTCGTGACCACTGAAACCTGGGGCGGTGTGAGGGGCATCCCGCTCCCAGGGTGAGGTGGTCCTTCAGGGGACCCGTGCCTTGCCCTGCCATGACACCTGTGGACCCGACTGGGAGCAACCTGGCTCTCCTGGCACCCCGCGCCATGGGGCCAGGAGCCGTTAATCTGCAGGCACGCCGTGGCACCGGTAGCGGTCGGCTGGCTGGCTGGCTCTCTGCTAGGACGCGTCATGAGCCGCAGCCAGCTCCAGGCAGGGACATTTGAACTGGCATCTCTACTGGAGGGGAGCTGGCTCCGGAATTCCCCCCACATCCCTCGACGCCGGCGGAGGGAGATCCTTTGGGCCGAGGGAACTGCTCCATCTGCCTCGCTCCACTTCCCAGGGCCAGTGCCTCACCTGGCTTTGCCTTTCTGTTTGTGATTGCAGGCTTCGGGCCCGGCGGGATAGGAGCTGGCATCGGGATAGGAGGAAAGGCAGGGTACCCCACCGGGACAGGTACGTTCCCTTCCCAGGCAGCCCCAGGGTGGGGGACTGGCACAGGCAAGGTAGGGGGACCGGGCACCCCGTCACTTTGCCAGTCCTCGGATGGGGTGTTGTGCACTGCCCAGCTGTCTGGTGGCCCCAGGGTGGCAGTGTCACCCAGGGACAGCCTGGAGGGGTGCATCACCTCCCAAAGGAGAGGGGGGTGGATGCTGACAGGAGGGGCCGGTCCCCAGGGTCCCTGTGGGATGGGGGAGATGAGGTGGGAACGGTCTCAGGAACTTAGCAACTGCCCATGTCCTTCCCCAGGAGTCGGAGCACAGGCAGCAGCAGCAAAAGCAGCAGCGAAATATGGTGAGTCGCCCTCCGCGGGCACATCCATCACCCATCTCCCCAGCTGGGCAGCTGCTCCCTCCCTCCCTCCCAGGCTGGGGGGGATGCTGGTTGTGTCTCTGCATCACTGAGCTGACAGTCCCCTTCTCTTCTCCGGCAGGAGCCGGTGTCCTGCCTGGGGCTGGAGCCGTCCCGGGAGTCGGCGGAGTGGTACCCGGTGTCGGCGTTGTCCCAGGAGTTGGAGGTGAGACGATGGCGGGGCTCTGTCCTGGGGCTTGGGGAGGGTCGCCTCCCCCCGTCCTGCACCCCTGACTCTCTCCCGCTACCCTGGCAGTTGGAGGGCCGGCAGCGGCGGCAGCAGCGGCAAAGGCAGCGGCGAAGGCAGGAGCTTTCGGTGAGTCCCCTGCTGTCTCGGACAGATCCGGCAGCTGCCTGCGGGGCTGGGGTCACTCTTGGGGCACAGAAGAGCCATGCATGGGTGCCGGGGCTGCATGGCTTCACCGCCTGCCCCACCACCCCCTGTCCCATCTCCTGGGGTGCTCTCCCAGCCCCCTGCCCCAGCTCCAGAGGCTGCTTGCTGGAGCTCAGGGCAAGGTGAAGCCACTCTGCTGAGCCAGCGGCTTTTGCAGGTGGAAGGCAGCAAGGTGCAAAACCTCCCCCAGGGCTGCAGAGGGGCTTTACCCCCTTGGGGGAAGCTTCCAGCAGCCTGTTGGGAGAACGAGGCTTGGGCATAGCAAAGCCTGGTTTGCAAAAAGCAGCTTTTTTGGCGGTGGCTGGAGGGCTGGCTGGCTACCTTGCAATGCAGCAGCCCAACACAGGGCAGTCCGTCCCCATCACGCGTGGTTTCTCCATAAGAGATGGGGTTTTGCTGTGCTGGGCTCCAGCGGGGTGTCCGGGGAGATGGTGTCTGTAACAAGCTGTCATTTGTTAGTGGAAGGATGTGCTTGGTGATGCAGATCTCGTGTTTGCTGCTCACCTCATTGGCTGTTTTGTGGGAGAAAAGCAAGTAGCAAACAACCACTCATTGGAGCATCCAGAGGAAACACGTCAGCCCTGGGAGCAGCTGGGATTTACAACCACGGCCTCCAGGGACCTCGGGGGTCCCCAGGCTCCTGGGTGGCCCGGTGGGCTCCAGACCCCTGGGTTGGATGTAGGGAGCTGGGAATCCCAATCCGGGGTACATCCCAGGTCCGCTGAGCAGCTGGTTTGGGAGGTGTGGAGAGCCCACCACAAAGCCAGCTGCCTCCCATGACACTGGGGGAGATCGTGTCCCCACCAGTGGCGTGGGGTGTTTTTTGGGGGGGACTGACTGCTCTGCTTCCCTCCAGGTCCAGGGGTGCTACCCGGGGTTGGCGGTGTCCCAGGTCTTGTGCCCGGCGTTGGTGGTGTCCCCGGCTTGGTGCCTGGTGTTGGAGCTGTCCCCGGGGTGGCAGGTGACTGTTCCCAGGAGCCCTGTCCCCGCTGCCCGGCTCTGTGGGGGGCACGGGGGCTGGTGGCTGAGGCTCCCTCTCTCCCTTGTCCCCAGGAGTCGGGGCGCCGGCAGCAGCGGCAGCAGCAAAGGCAGCTAAGTTCGGTACGTACTGCGTGGTGCAAGGAGCTCCCCAGGGACCCCTGCTGACCCTCTCCGCCCGTGGCACTCAGATCCCCATCTCCCTTGGGGATCACTCCTGATGACTCGTGACAGGGATGGGATGCGCCCAGTCCAGGCTTGGCTTCATCCCCAGGGCAGGACCTTCTCCCTCTCTGGGGTTTCTGCGGGCTGCTTTGTGGAGGTCAATGGATGAGACCGAAGTTGTGTCTTTGGACCTTGTCTGAATTCTTGGGTTTTCTACCAAATCCGTTTTTCCAGCAGCAGACCTGACCCAGGGTCTGGTGCCCATGGGCTCAGCCTCGCTGCCTGGGTGGGCAGAGATCCCTGGCAGAGGGACCCCTGCCCAGGGTCACCACCGCCCAGCAGGCATAACCACCCCCAAGGGAGCTCCAGCGAGGAGGAGCCCAGAGGGGACGAGGGACATGGCCAAGCAGCAGGGAAGCTGGGAGCCCGGGCACAGAGAGGGGGCAGAACGGGCCCCGAGGCTCCACGTAGGGCTGGGGGATCCATGTGCTGCTCCCAAAGGCAGTGCCAGAGGTTACATGGCCAGGTCCCAGGACCTTCTCCTGCACCATCACTGCAGAGCCCTGGGAGTCCCCTAGGAGCACCCATCCTCAATGGTAGCTTTCCTTTCCATCGCTGGCCATTTCTTCCATTTCTCTTCAGCATCTTGTAGAAAAAAAATCCCACCACATGCCCAGGGAAGGATGGGATTTAGGGAGAAACCTGGCAGTGACAAGTTAAGGGATGTGTGCTCTGTGCTGGGGCGCCAGGCACCTGCCGAGCAGGGGGCCATGAGGACAACCCCTCTGGCACTCAGCCCTTCCAGAAGTGACCTGATGCTTGTCCCTGTGGCACTAACGAGTCACTGTCACTGCCCTGGGAAGGTTCCCAGTCTAGCCAGTGCCCAGGGCACCCAGCCCTTCCAGGCAGCTACTGGGCACCACCAGCCACTTCTCCTCCATGGCCTGTTTGGCTGCAAGGCTTGATGTCCCCATGATGAGGACCATCTGGAGCCCCCCGTGAGGATGAGGATCATTGTGATCCCCTGTGCTGGTGACTTCCCAGCCTCTCTTTTACAACAGCGGATTTTCCACCCTCACTGGAGCCTCTTGGGAGACACAGGACCAGTCCCTCCCTTGCACCACTGTGCACCTCTCCTGGGACGAGGCGGTGGGCTGCTCTCCTCACCACGGCACGATGATGAGTGCAGACCTACGATGAGGTCCCACCTTTCAACTGTTGCTGCAACGAGATCTAACTTCTCCTGTCTCGTTGCCTGCAGGAGCTGGTGTCGGCGTTCCCGGCATTGGCGGTGTTCCTGGTGTTCCTGGTGTTCCTGGCATCCCCGCTGTCCCTGGTGTCCCTGGTGTAGTCCCCGGCGTGCCCGGTGTGGCTGGGGTTCCTGGTGTGGTGCCTGGCGTGGTGCCTGGCGTCGGAGGTGAGCAGACAGGCTGGCACAAGCCGATGGGGTGGTGGTGGCCTCACCAGTCCCCTGACTCTCTCCCTTCTGTCCCTGCAGTGGGTGGCCCAGAAGCCGCAGCGGCCGCAGCGAAGGCTGCAGCGAAAGCTGCAGCATTCGGTGAGTCACTGTTATCCTTTCCCAGGGAGGGAGGAGGGATGCTTGCAAATGGGCAGGGTGGGGGGTACCCCTGGCGCTGTGGATGGTGGGGAGGTCAGCAGGACCCCTGCCTACGGAGCCTGCCCACTCAGCTGCGTCCCTGAATCTCTCTGCAGGAGCAGGGCGTGTGCCTGGAGTTGGCGTGCCCGGAGTTGGCGTGCCGGGAGTTGGTGTGCCTGGAGTTGGTGTGCCGGGAGTTGGTGTGCCTGGAGTTGGTGTGCCCGGAGTTGGTGTGCCCGGCGTCGGCGTGCCCGGTCTGGTGCCAGGTGAGATGGTGTCTAAGGGATGCTCGGGATGTCCCCAGCAGTGCTGGCTGAGGGGTGCTGGCATGGCTGCCCCAGCCCATCGCTGCCCCTCACACTCCCCCTCTCTCCCAGGAGGTCCAGCGGCCGCCGCTGCTGCCAAAGCAGCCGCCAAAGCAGCCAAGTACGGTAAGCTGAGATCTCTCTGCGGTTATCCCACATGTCCTGTCTCCTGCCACCTCCCCACCCCAGGTTGCTCCCCTTGTCAGGGCTGGGGCCTGGCACTGCACAGGGTCCCTGTGGGTCGGACCGAGGGATGAGGTCTCCGTAGGGCTGTATGTGGGATGAGCTCCTGGCTGTGTCAGGGGGTGCTCTCCAGAGCTGGTCTCCGTGGAGAGTCCTAGGTTCACCATCTGTACACCTTCTCATACATTAGTCCATCCACCTTCCCTTCTACCCACTCATCCACACCACCAGCTAGCCAGCCAGTCACCTCAGTATCCAACTGTCCGCTCATCTGTCCATCCATCTGCACCTCCATCCATTCATCCCTCACCCTCTGTTCATCCATCTCACCATCCCTCCGTCCATTCCACCATTCATCTATCCACTCCACATCCATCCACCCAGCTACCCATCCACCTCAGCATCCATCCATCCACCTCAGCATCCATCCATCCATCCATCCATCCATCCATCCATCCGCCCACCCCAGCCTGCCATGCTTTTTCAGCTGGCCCCTTCTACCACCTCTCTTCCTGAGCTGAAGCCCCAGTCCTTCCCTCTCTCCTT
Organism: Platalea leucorodia; assembly: GCF_965183815.1. Taxonomy (NCBI): domain Eukaryota; kingdom Metazoa; phylum Chordata; class Aves; order Pelecaniformes; family Threskiornithidae; genus Platalea; species Platalea leucorodia. The sequence goes on from NC_138838.1 coordinate 1,582,529, forward strand.
GCAGGAGTAGGTGGCCTTGCTCCTGGCGTGGGTGGCCTTGCTCCTGGCGTAGGTGGCCTGGCTCCTGGTGTGGGTGCCCTGGCCCCTGGCATTGCAGGTGTCCCAGGTGAGGAGGAGGAAGGCGGGTGGTGGTGGCAGCCTGGCTGGTGCGGGGGCAGGTTTGGGACAGGACAGGCATTAGGAGGACCTCTGTGGTCTCCATCAACTCATGGCCATCCCTTGGGGGATGCAGGGAAGGTGGGAGGGATGGGCTCTGCCCAGCATTGCTGGAGAGACCCCCCCAGGGACACTGACCCCCCCTCTTGCTGTCTCTGCTCAGGGGTCGGAGGTCCGGCCGCAGCAGCAAAAGCAGCAGCGAAGGCAGCCAAATTTGGTGAGTTGGCTGGAGAAGCCCATCGCTCGCGGCACAGCCCACGGCAGGCAGCCCTACCCCCCCAGTGGGCATCTGGGGTCTCCCCATGAGCCCTGGTGTGGCACAGACTGGTCCAGGGGGAGCTGGGGGGCTTCAGGGGTGGGCACCCCATGCCAGGCCCATCATCCCACAGGATTACGGGGATCACACAGGGATCACCCCCACGCTGCCTCACCCCCTCTCTCTGCAGGTGCTGGTGTCGGAGGGGTGCCAGGCGTGGTGCCCGGTGTCACTGGAGTGCCAGGAGTGACGCCCGGTGTCGGCGTCGTGCCTGGGTTGGTGCCGGGCGTGGGGGTACCCGGTGCTGGCATCCTCCCTGGGGCAGGTATGTGCTTCCCGGTTGGGGACCTGCTTGGGGACAGTGGTGGCTGGGGATGCTAAAAGCCACTGAGCCACATGGAGGGGTGACGGGGGGGATGCAGATGGGATGGAGGATGGTGGCATGTGGGAGGGGTGACCGTCCTAACCGTGGTGTCCTCGTTTGCTTTGCAGGCATCCCCCAAGTAGGGGTGCAGCCTGGTGCTAAACCTCCCAAATTCGGTAGGTATCTCTGCCACCCTGCCCCAGGTCCACCTGGGACCATCACCAGGCACCCTCCGTGTGGGGCCATCGGGGTGCTGGCCTCCCTTTGTGTCCCCTGCATGCCCCCTGGTGCCCCGGTAGAGGGTGGCCCAGGCGTGGGTGCAAAGTGCCACCTGTGTCCCCTTCCCTGGACTCTCTGAGGACATTTTTCTCCTGCTCTGCATTGCCTGCAGCAATGCGTGATGCAGGGGGTGAGCCCCCTGCGGGTCTTGTTGCTTTGGGTGCTGTGAGATGGGTGCCGGGGACACTCAGGAGGGGTGTCAGGGCCACCCCAGTGGCTGGGGGTGCCCTGAGCTGTGGGTGCTGGGCTGTGAGGGGACAGCGGTTAATGGTCTCTCTCTGGCAGGTGTTCCCGGGGTTGGAGTCCCAGGGGTCGGCGTCCCAGGGGTCGGCGTCCCAGGTAGGTGCTGAGCCCAGGCAGCGGGGATGTGCAGGCAGAGGGGTGCTCCCCCAGAGGGGTGCTCCCCCAGGGAATGGGGGGAGTGGGTCTGCCTGAGGAAGGACGGGCACACGTGGGGCTGGCGAGGAGCGGATCAGATGCTGCCCTGCTGGTGCTCACCTGGGATCCCCCTCATAGGTGGCCTTGGAGTCGGTGGCCTTGGAGTTGGTGGGCTCGGTGCTGGTGAGTGATGCTGGCCTTGGCATGGGGGCTCGCCAGGGCTGGGGTGCGGGGAGTGGAGCGGCAGCAGCACGCTGGCAGTTACAAAAGGGAAGGGGACGTATGGGATGCAGGGGATGCAGGGTTGCTTTTGTCCCCTCCTGGTCCCCACGGCGCGGTCCCACCCCACGCTGTCACCATGCCCTGTGCCCCATCTTGTGTCTGCCACCTGCCCAGCTCCCGGGGTATGATCGGAAAGAAATGCCACCTCCGAGCAGGTACCGAGGGCCATAGCACCAGCATTGCCATGCCATGGGGACAGGGGACGGTACTGTACCGTGTCCCCAACAAGCGGAGATGCAAATCCCTGCCTGGGGACCCTCTAGGCTCATAGCAGGGTCTGGCTGCAGCCCTGGGGGCAGCGAGCCCCAGTGGGGGCAGCGAGCCCCAGTGGGGGCTGCACTGACGCCCCTCTCTGATGCAGGGATCCCGTTCCCAGGAGCTGTTGGGAAACCTCCCAAGCCAGGTAAGGAAGAGGGGATGCTCCGGCCGGGGTGGTCTGGAGGAGTGACCCCCATCCCTGTCCCCATCCCTGTCCCCACGGTCCCTGCCCTCACCAGGGCTCTCCCATCCCGCAGGTTTTGGTGTTGGGGGGCTGCAGCCAGGTGAGTGCTGCGGTTTGGGGCTGGGATGGGAACATGTCCCCTACCATGCCACGCTCATCCCCGCTTGCTGTCCCCACCCTGCTCCTGTCCCCCGCTGGGCACACCACTGCCCAGGAGAGCACCCCAAAGCCAGACAGGTGCCCCGGCGGGGACAGGGGCTCTTGCAGCGGCTCCTGTCCCCGCAGTGAGCCAGGGTGTCCCCAGCCACGGCATCCCAGCCACGGCATTCCCAGTCATGGTGTCCCCAGCCAGGGTGTCCCCAGCCACAGTATCCCCAGCCATGGCATCCCCAGCCACAGCATCCCAGCCACAGCATTCCCAGTCATGGTGTCCCCAGCCAGGGTGTCCCCAGCCAGGCAGGGTTGGGGTGGCACTGCTGTCACAGGTTGTCACCGGCTGTTGCTTTTTCCCCAGGGGTTGGAGTTCCCGGCTTTGGCGTGTCACCGATATTTCCAGGTACCGTCACCAGCTTGGTGCCTTGGCAGGCACCCGGGGCGCATCTCGGTGCCCAGCTGGCTTGTGGGGACACACACAGCCCACGGAGCACGGGGACACGGTCACGGTCTGGGGAGGGACCCAGCGGACCGGGTTGAGTGGGGGGATGCTCAGATGGGGGTGCAGGGCAGAGCAATGTGGGTGCCCGGCGGGTGCTGATGGCTTCGCTCTGCTTTCAGGTGGGGTTGCCGGCCAGCTGGGATTTGGTGGTGAGTGTCCATCCCCTGAGTGGGGCATTTTTGGGGTAGGGGGGTGCATATCCCCCCCCTGCACGCAGCAGCCAAGCAGGGTGGGGGTCCCGCTCACCCCGCTCTGCCTCCCCCCCGCAGGGAAGCCCCCCAAGACCTTCGGAGGAGCCCTCGGTGCCCTGGGCTTTAGAGGTGAGCGCTGCCGCTGGCTGACCCCCCGCCCCGCTGGGGCCGGCTCCTGCACCCCCTGCCCTTCTCCCAGCCACCCCCCCCGGGGTCTGGGGGTGCAGGGAGGGGCTCATCCTCTGCATCCCCCCCTTCCCAGGCGGCGTGGGCTGCGCACAAGGGAAGTACTGCGGGAGGAAGCGGAAGTAACCGCTCGCCGTCACCGATGACCTCATGAACTTTGGTGCTACTGCATGGTCCAGAATGTAAATCCCAAGCAAAGCTGAGACACCCCCACCCCCCCCACCCCAAAACCCCGGACCCCCCCCCAATGCCGGGGCCATCCCCGGTCCCACGTTCCCAGGAGGGACCCCGTGCCTCCGGCAGCGTCCGTCCCCCCACCAGCCCCTCCGGCCCGGCAGGGAGCGCGGAATAAACTGCGGGGAGCAGCTGTCCCCCTTGGTGCTATCGCTCCCTGCAGGATTTTGAGGGGGGGGGGGGTTCTTGGGGTGTCACCCCCCCCCCAGCCCCAGAGCTGACCCCATGGGGGGGGGGGGGCAGGATGAGGGGCACCCCACATTGGAGGGATGGAGGGAAGGGGGTCCCAGCAGCGGGGGGCTGCGTGGGGGGCGATGTCCCTGTCGCCCTGGTGTCCCCCCCCCCAAGTCCCCGTGCTCCCCCCGACCCGGGGGGGCCACGGGAGGGAGGGGCTCGTCCCTTCATGTTACTCACTTTGCTATAACTGGGTGGGACGCCCTATGCAGAGGGACTCGCTTCCGACAGACTAATAAAGTTTTTAAAGGATTCTGGCTCTGTCTCGTGTCCCTGTCCCCCTCCCCGTGGTGGTGACGGGTGGCACGGCCCCGTTGTCTCGTGCCTGTGGCTCTGCCCGAGCCTGGGGATGCGCTGTGTCCTTGGGCCGGGGATGGCGTTTGCCCCACTGCACGGTCACAGCCCTGGGACATGGCGGGGGGAGCGAGGGGACGGCCTGGGGACAGAGGGGGATGCCCATGCCCTGTCCCACAGTGACAGCCCAGGCGCCCAGGGGGAGGTCTGTGCCCTATCCCAAGGTGACAGCCTGGGGGATGAGGGGGACATCCATGCCCTGTCCCATGGTGACGGCCTGGGGATGCAGGGAGATGTCCATGCCCCGACCCACGGTGACAGCCTGAGGACCAAGGGGGATGTCCATGCGTGCCCTTGGTGACAGCCCAGGGGACGAGCGATACATCTGTGTGCTGTCCCATGGTGACAGGCCGGGGCAGGAGGGGGACCTCCATGCCCTGCCCCATGGTGGCAGACCGAGGGATGACGGGGATGTCCATCCCCTGTCCCATGGTGACAGCCTGGGGGATGAGAGGGATGCCCATGTTGTGCCCTATGGTGACAGCCCGGGGTAGCTGGGGACACCCGTACCCTGTGCCATGGTGACAGCCCAGGGGATGATGGGGACACCCGTGCCCTGCTCCGTGGTGACAGCCCGGGGTAGCTGGGGACACCCATGCCCTGTGCCATGGTGACAGCCTGGGGGATGATGGGGACACCCGTGCCCTGCTCCGTGGTGACAGCCCCAGCGCCCCACCTTCCCCCGGCCCCGCCCCAATCCCCGCTAGCCCCGCCCCCGCCCTCCTGACCACGCCCACCCCGACCACGCCTCTCCGCCCCGCCCCGCCCCTGCTCCCCGGCCCCGCCCCCCGGCCCCGCCCGGCCCCGCCCCTCGGCGGCCGCGCCGGCGCCGTGCTCCCGCCCGGCCATCGCCGCCCGCCCGCCGGAGCCGCAGCGGCAGCGGCAGGGCCGGGGCCGGGGCCGGGGCCGGGGCCGGGGCCGGGGCGAGGGCAGGGCCTGGCGGGGCGCCGGGCAGCGCGGCTGCATGAGGTTGATGCTGCTGTGCTGCACCTGGAGGGACGAGCCTATGGGAGAGGACGAAGGTGCGTGACCCCCCCGCGCCCCCCCGCCTGACTCAGCGCTTCCACCGCCACCGGCGCCCCGCGACCCCCCCCGGCTCACCCGCACCCCCCTGCACCCCCACATCTCTGCCGCATCCCCCCTGCACCCCCACATCCCCCCTTGCACCCTTACCTCCCCCCTGCACCCACCATCCAGACTGCATCCTCCCCGCAGCCTCCCTGCACCCCCACATCCCTCCCTGCACCCCCACATCCCCCCTTGCACCCCCTCATCCAGCTTGCATCTCCCCCACATCTCCCCCGCACTCCCCAGTCAGCCAGTGTCCTCCCCTGCACCCGCCAATCGCCCCCTGCCCCCCTCATCCAGCCCACGTCACTCCCTGCATCCCCCACCGCACCCCTATTCCAGCCTGCATACCCCTTGCACCCCCACATCTCCCCCTGCACTCCCTGTTCAGCCTGCATCCCCCCGCCCCCCTCATCCAGCCCACATCACCCCCTGCACCCCCCACCGCACCCCCTTTCCAGCCTGCAGCCCCCCACATCCACAGTGTGCATCCTCAAATCCCTCTGTGCACCCTCTATCCAGCCTGCATCCCCCCTGCACCCCAACATCCCCCCTGCACCCCTCAGCCAGCCCACATCGCTCCCTGCACCCCCTGTTCAGCCTGCATCCCCCCTGCACCCCAAAATCTCCCCCTCCACCCCCTGTTCAGCCTGTATCCCCCCTACATGCCCCTTCTGCATTGCTGTCCAGCCTGCATCCCCCCTGCGCCCCCATTCAGCCCGCAGTCCTGCCTGCATCCTCCCTGCACCCCCACATCTCCCCCTGCACCCCCTGTCCAGCCTGCATCCCTGCCTGCATCCCTGCCTGCATCCCTGCCTGCACCCCCTGTTCAGCCTGCATCCCCGCTGCACCCCCACATCTCCCCCTGCACCCCCTGTCCAGCCTGCATCCCCTCCTGCATCCCTGCCTGCATCCCTGCCTGCACCCCCTGTTCAGCCTGCATCCCCTCCTGCATCCCCTCCTTCATCCCTGCCTGCACCCCCTGTTCAGCCTGCGTCCCCGCTGCACCCCCAAGTCTCCCCCTGCACCCCCTGTCCAGCCTGCATCCCCTCCTGCATCCCCTCCTGCATCCCTGCCTGCACCCCCTGTCCAGCCTGCATCCCTGCTGCACCCCCACATCTCCCCCTGCACCCCCTGTCCAGCCTGCATCCCCTCCTGCATCCCCTCCTGCATCCCTGCCTGCACCCCCTGTTCAGCCTGCGTCCCCGCTACGCCCCCAAGTCTCCCCCTGCACCCCCTGTCCAGCCTGCATCCCCTGCACCCCCACATCCCCCTTCTGCACCCCCCATGCTCCCACATCCCCCCTGCACACCCCATGTCCCTCTACTGCACCCCATCCAGCCTGCACCCCGTCTGCAGCCCCCCCCCACATCCCCCTCCTGCCTGCATCCCTCCCTGCACCCCACAAACATCCTGCACCTCCCTCCCTGCACCCCGATATCCCCCCACACCTCCTGTCCCTCCTGCCTCCTTCCCTGCACCCCCACATCCACGCTGCACCCCCTGGACCCCTCATCCCTCCCCGCACCCCCGTGGAACTCGCACCCCTGGTACCTCCGCAGCCACCCTGCATCCCTCACCTCCCTCCCTGCACCCCCATATCCCCCCGCTGCACCCTCCGTCTGCCCCTGCACCCCTTGCCATCCTGCAGTCCCCCATCCAGCACCCATCCTGCACCCCTCTGTATCCCTGCCCTGCTCCTGTACCCCATCTGTGCCACATTCCCCAGCACCTTCTGGGTCCCTGCACCCCTCTGTGTCCCCCCATGCACCCTGCACCCCCAGCACCCATCCTGCACCCCTCTGTGTCCCTGCATGTACTTTATGTCCCTCTGTATCCCTCTTTGCACCCCCAACATCCTGCACCCCTTTGCACCCCCTGCGCTTTGTATACCCATCCTGCACCCTTGCAACCCCCTGCACCCCTTCATTCCCCCTGCCCCTTATCCTGCCCTCATCCTGCCCCTTATCCTGCACCCTCTGCCCCATCCTGCACCTTCTGCCCCATCCTGCACCCCTCTGTATCCCTCCATGCGCCCAGCATCCCTCAGCACTTATCCTGCACCCATCCTGCACCCCTTCATCCCTCCTGCATACTCTGCCCCCATCCTGCACCCTTGCATCACCCCTATACCTTCTGCACCCATCCTGCACCCCTGTATCCCTCCCTGTACCCCCTGCACCCATCCCGTACCTCTGTATCCCTCCCTGCACCCATCCTTCACCCTTCACCCCTGCTGCACCCTCTGCCCCCATCTTGCACCGTTGCATCCCCCCTGCACCCATCCTGCATCCCTTCATCCCCCCGTACTCTCTGCCCCCATCCTGCACCCCTCTGTATCCCTCCATGTGCCCTGCACCCATCCTTCACCCCCCTGCACCCTCTGCCCACATCCTGCACCCTTGCATCCCCCCTGCACTGATCCTGCACCCCTGTATCCCCCCCTGCACCCCTTAATCCCTCCTGCACCCTCTGCCCCCATCCTGCCCCCATCCTGCACCCCTGCACCCATCCTGCACCCTTGTATCCATCCTGCACCCCTTCACCCCCCCGCCCCCCTCTGTCCCCATCCTGCACCCCTGCATCCCCCACCACCAGTGGGTGCCCCCCCATCCCACCCCTCCAGCACACCCAGGGACTCCCCCATCGCCAGCATCTCTGTCCCCCCAAACATCTGTCCTGTCGCCCAGCACCCTGCTGTGTCCCCCGCACCCCTGCACCCCCCGACCTGCCTGTCCCCTGTGCTGGCTGAACCCTGCACCCCCTCCAGCACCTCCATGGGACACCCCGGGTCCCCAGTGCTACCCCCTGCCACCCACCCACCTCTGCACCCACTCCCTGTGGGCACCCAGCACCCCCCGGTGACGTGGGCACCCACGGTCACGGCAGTGCCCCTGGGGGACAGGGGCTCTGGAGGTGGCCTGGCACCACCGTGCCGATGCCTTGGGGACATCAGCGCCACGACCTTGTCCCCATTACGGGGTCAATGGGTGGGGGCCGGAATTTGCCACCCTGGGCAGAGGGACTTAACCCTGGGTGCTGCTGCTGCGGGGAAGATGGGGACGGCCGTTAGGGTGACAGCCCTGTCCCCCTTGTGTCCCCAACCTCCATCCAGGGACCGACCTGCCGGTGTGTGCGAGCTGCGGGCAGGGCATCTACGATGGGCAGTACCTGCAGGCGCTGAACGCCGACTGGCACGCCGACTGCTTCCGGTAGGAGCCCGCGGTCCAGCCGGGATGGCCTTGGGGACACCGGGATGCTCCGCAGGGACAGCGGACGCCCCCCACTCCGGCCATGTCACGGACTGGTGGCGAGGCCATCGCACGCACCCGGATGCTCCCCCCGAGCGTGGCGGCCGTGGGGCAGCGCGGGCAGCGGGGCGCAGGCAGCGGGGCGCAGGCAGGGCTCAGCGGGTGACGGCGAGCCTGGCAGAGGGCTCTGCTGCCTGTACCCCGCTGTCCCCCCGCGCTGTCCCTTCCTGCCCGGTGACGGGGCGCGCGGGCTGATGTCACCGCGCCCCCTCCCTGCCTGTTTCCTCTTTCACTCGAGCCCTCCCGGCAGCTCGGTCGAGCGGTGGGAGCCCCGAGGAGGAGGAGGAGGAGGAGGAGGAGGAGGAGGAAGGTGCTGGGTCGGGGGGCACAAGGGGTGGCTGGGACCTGGCGGGGGTCCCCGTGGGGCTGGGGGTGCCGGGTGTGGCGGGGCACTGGGGTTGGCCCCCCCCGGCCCGTGGAGGATGCTGGCGGCGGTGCTGAGGAAGAGCCGCGTCCTGAGCGCCGGAGCCAAGTGAGTGGGAGTGGGAGTGGGAGTGGGAGTGGGTCGGGCTGGGTTCTGCACCCCCCGGCCCCCCCGGGGTGCTCTGCCGGTCGGCTCCCCCCACAGGAGACCAGCTTCTGCCATCTCCGGGCTGGCTGGTGCGAAAGCCTTCCTCCTCCTCCTCTCCCCCCCCCCCCCCCGCCCCCGCTTGCAGCCGTGGGAGGCAGCGTGGGCCTCAGCCCAGCCACGCGTGGGGCGGTGGGGGTTAAGGGGGCGGGGCCCGCGGCCGCCCCCCTCCCCCCCCGCAAGCCCATGGGAGGCTTCGGGCTGCGCAATCGGGCGGCGGAGTCCTCGCGGGGTGACGTCATGGGGTGGGGAAATTCCGCGCCGTGACGTCACGCCTGGTTGGTATTCCACCTGCGCGCGGCGGCCGCCCCCGGCTGAGCGGGCGGGAGGGGACTGCAGCAGTCCCCGGGCACCCCCCCGGCACCCCCATTGCAGCACCCCCTGCACCCCTACAGCCCCCCCATTGCAGCACCCTCCCCACCCCTCTGCAGCACCCCCATTGCAGCACCCCCTGCACCCCTATAGCACCCCTGCACCATCCCCGCCCCGCACAGCCTGGTGCAGCACCCCCTGTGCACCCCAAAAATTGCACAGCCCCCTGCACCCCCCATCCCCTGCACCCCCCATCCCCTGCACCCCCCATCCCCTGCACCCCCACCTCACAGTCCCGCAGCAGCTCCCCGCACGCCCTGCACCCCCTTTGCAGCACCCAGGGCATCGCACCCCTAAGGCTGGCGTGTCTGTGACCACGGTGGCACGTCCCTCTGTGTGTCCCTGACCAGAGTGGCATGTCCCTCTGTCTGTGATCAAGCTGGCATGTCCCTGTGTCTGTCACCTGGGTGGCACATCCCTCCATGTGTCCGCGACCAGGGTGGCATGTCCCTCTGTGTGTCCCTGACCAGGGTGGCACGTCCCTCCATCTGTGCCCGAGCTGCATGTCCCTATGTCTGTCACCTGGGTGGCACATCCCTCTGTGTGTCCGTGGTGACCAGGGTGGCATGTCCGTGACCAGGGTGGCATGTCCCTCCATGTGTCTGTGACCAGGGTGACACGTCCGTCCATTTGTCCATGAGCAGGCTGGCACATTCGTGACCAGGGTGGCATGTCCCTCTATCTGTGACCAAGCTGGCATCTCCCTGTGTCTGTCACCTGGGTGGCCTGTCCCTCTGTGTGTCTGTGACCAGGCTGGCGCGTCCCTCCATGTGTCCATGACCAGGGTGGCATGTCCTTCCATCTGTGACCAAGCTGCATGTCCCTGTGTCTGTCACCTGGGTGGCACATCCCTCTGTGTGTCTGTGACCATGGTGGCATGTCCGTGACCAGGCTGGCACATCCCTCTGTGTGTCCGTGACGAGGCTGGCACATCCCTCTGTGTGTCTGCGACCAGTCTGGCACATCCGTCTGTGTGTCTGTGCCAGGCTGGCACGTTTGTGACCAGGGTGGCATGTCCGTGACCAGTCTGGCATGTCCGTGCAGGGCTAGCACCTCCCTCCCCATGCCTGTCTCTGCCCTGTGTCCCCTGTCCTGTCCACCCCGGTGTCCCCACACATCCCCGCACTGCCAGCCTGCGCTGGCATCCCCGGAGCCACCTGCTGCCACCCTGGGGACAGTGACACATGGATGCGCTGGCCCTGCAGCAGGGTAGGAAACAGGGGAAGCAGCTTGCCCAGAGAGCCGTGGGGTGAACGGGCACTGGCTGCCCCCTGGGGTGATGATGGGGACAGGGTGATGATGGGGACATGGTGACAAGGGGGTCCCCATCCCCTGCCGCAGGTGCTGTGAGTGCGGGGCCTCCCTGTCCCACCAGTACTACGAGAAGGATGGGCGCCTGTACTGCAAGAAGGATTACTGGGCGCACTTTGGGGAGCTCTGCCACGGCTGCTCCGAGCAGATCACCAAGGGGCTGGTCATGGTGAGCGGCGGGGGGGACCCCAGGGGGGACATGGAGCCCTGACCCACGGCTGAGCCCCCTGGAAAGGGGGCGAGGAGGGGAGGGGGTGCAGACCCCCAGCACAGGTTGGGCTCTGGGGGTGGCAGGGGGGTCCTCTGCCTTTTAGGGGGACCCTGGCAGGGGGTGTGCCCCTGTGTTGGGGCTGGGGGAGGCTGAGGGTGGTGGGGAGATGTCCCTGCAGTCATCCCCAGCCTGGTGGCATGACTGTCCCCCTCGGCCATGGCTCAGCCTGCCCTTCCTTTGCCCTGGTGCACCCACGGGTGCTCCCAGCACCATCTGAGCCCCAGGACCCATGCTCAGTGCCCTGGGCTTCTGGGTCCCCGGGGCTGATGGCATCTGCCCGCAGGTGGCCGGGGAGCAGAAGTACCACCCCGAGTGCTTCAGCTGCCTCAACTGCCGCACGTTCATCGGGGACGGGGACACCTACGCGCTGGTGGAGCGCTCCAAGCTCTACTGGTACGTCCCAGCCCGGGTGGGTGGGGGGACACACACGTCTCCTGGCACCCCCCACCCACCCACCCCCCTCCTCTCGGCCCCGCAGCGGCCACTGCTATTACCAGATGGTGGTGACGCCGGTCATCGAGCAGATCCTGCCGGATTCGCCGGCTTCCCGCATCCCGCACACCGTCACGCTCGTCTCCATCCCCGCCTGCTCCGATGGCAAACGCGGTTTCTCCGTCTCCATCGACCAGGGCTGCGGCACCGAGCACCCCCGCACCGTCCGCGTCCGAGAGTGCGTCTGTGTCCCCTCTGCCACTGTCCCCTCCCCGGGGCTGGGGGCATCCCACACCCCTTCTGCTGGTGGGATCCACCCCACGGAGATTTTTTGGGGTGGGAGGGTGAGGGATGGGGCTGGTGTGTCCCCATCAGCTGGGGGTGGCTAGAGGGGACCGTGGTGTCCCCAGCTGCTGGGATTGTTTGTGGGGACCGTGCTGGCATGTCCCCGGCCATCAGGGTGGCTTGGGGGTGACATGCTGGCATTGCCCCACCTGCCAGGGTGGGCTGTGGGTACTGGGCTGGCGCGTCCGCATATGCTTGGGATGGCTCGTGGGTGCCGTGCCAGCCTGTCCCCATCCAGGAGGAGTGACTCGTGGGCAGCATGCCTGCATGTCCCCAGCTAGCAGGGGTGACCCGTGGGCAGCATGCCTCCATGTCCCCATCTCGGAGGGGTGACTCGTGGGTACCGTGACCGCGTGTCCCCATCTCGGAGGGGTGACTCATGGGTACCGTGACAGCATGTCCCCATCAAGCAAGGGTGGCTTGTGGGCAGCGTGGCTGTGTCTGCATGCAACAGAGGTGACGTGTGGGCAGCATGCCTACGCGTCCCCATCCAACAAGGGCAGCGTGCCTGCGTGTCCCCGTCTAGCAGGGGTGACCCGTGGGCAGCGTGCCTGTGTGTCCCCGTCTAGCAGGGGTGACCCATGGGCAGTATGCCTGCGCATCCCTGTCTCGCAGGGGTGACTCGTGGGTACCATGACAGCGTGTCCCCATCTCGCAGAGGTGACTCACAGGGGACACGACAGCCTGTCCCCATTGGCTGAGGGTGGCTCGTGGGCAGTGTCCCAGCACATCCCCACCCGTGACGGTGTCAGGGCCGTGGGGCTGACCCCTGCTGCCTGCCGGCCCCACAGGGTAGATCCAGACTGCATCAGCCCTGACGTGAAGAACTCCATCCATGTGGGCGACCGCATCTTGGAGATCAATGGCACTCCCATCGGCCACGTCCCCCTGGATGAGGTACGCTCCCCCCGGGGTGTGCCCCCAACCAGCACCCCGCTTGCCTCCCGAACCACCCCTGCCATCCTTTTCTGTCCCCAGATCGACCTGTTGATCCAGGAGACCAGCCGCCTGCTCCAGCTGACCATCGAGCACGACCCCCACGAGCCCCTTGCCCGCGAGTCGGGTCTTGCCTGCAGCCCCCTGCCCGCCCCGTGCAGCCCCCTGCGCTCCCCGGCCCCTCCGCCTTGCGGGGAGCCCGGTGCCATGCGCCAGCGGACCGTCATGTAAGGCCACCAGCTCGCCTGCCTCTCCCATTGGGATCCCTCCTTGGGGTTAACCGTCTGTCTGTCCATCCCGCAGGAGGAGCTGCAGCACAGACAAGTCTCCAGGCTCCGGCTCGGCGGGCTCACCTGCATCCCAACGTAAGGACATCGGTCGCTCCGAGTCGTTGCGCGTCGTCTCCCGTACCCATCGCATCTTCCGTCCCTCCGACCTGATCCACGGCGAGGTGCTGGGCAAGGGCTGCTTTGGCCAGGCCATCAAGGTGGGGCTGGGCGGCCACAAGTGTCACGAGCGTGAGGTTCTCGGGTCTCCGGGATAAAGGGGGGAGGTGGTAGCGAGGAGCTGGTGGCTCAGCCCCTGCGCTCCCTGCCAGGTGACGCATCGGGAGACGGGCGAGGTGATGGTCATGAAGGAGCTGATCCGCTTCGACGAGGAGACACAGAGGACCTTCCTCAAAGAGGTGAGCATCTTTAATCCGCCTGGTTTGGGGTGGGGGGACACCTGGTTTGGGGTGGGGAGGGATGGGGCTGTCCGATCGTGTCCCCCACCCTGACATGGGATGCTGGGCACGACATCTGGAGTGGAGGTGGCCAGGCACCATGGGTGCAGGCAGCCCTGCCTGTTTAATGGAGAACACACGAGCAGCGGGTCTGTCCGGGTGGGTGCTGAGTGTCTCGGGGTGTCACAAGCACGGGGGGGGTCCTGCAGGTGAAGGTGATGCGCTGCCTGGAGCACCCCAACGTGCTGAAGTTCATCGGGGTGCTGTACAAGGAAAAGAGGCTCAACTTCATCACGGAGTACATCAAGGGTGGCACCTTGAGGGGCCTTATCAAGAACATGGTGAGCACTTGGGGGGCAGGTCAGCCCCCCATCACCCCACAGCCCCGGTGGGGCTGGGGGACTCCTCTCCTCTCTCCTCTTCTCTGGCAAATCCCCACTCCTGCCCCCAGGACAGCCACTACCCCTGGAGCCAGCGGGTCAGCTTCGCCAAGGACATCGCCGCCGGCATGGTGGGTGCCACCAGGAGATGGGTGGGTGGGATGGGTGCTGCTGGGTGGGGGACCACGGTGTGGGGGTGCCCCCCGGTGTCAGCACATCCTTCCCCCAGGCCTACCTCCACTCCATGAACATCATCCACCGTGACCTCAACTCTCACAACTGCCTTGTGCGGGAGGTGAGTCCCACCTTGGTGGTGGCATCCCCCGGCCCTGGTGGGGGTCTCAGCCCCCTGCATGGCTCCCCCCGTGCCTCACCCCTCTCCATCCATGCAGAACAAGAGCGTGGTGGTGGCTGATTTTGGGCTGGCGCGGCTGATGGTGGATGAGAAGAACCAGCCTGAGCATCTCAAGAACCTGAAGAAACCGGACCGCAAGAAGCGATACACGGTGGTGGGGAACCCGTACTGGATGGCCCCTGAGATGATCAATGGTGAGCCTGGCTGCAGTGCCGAGGAGGGGGGGACATGGCCAGCCAGGGCTGTGTTCCCAAGCAGGGGACACCTGGTGGGGCAGGGACAGGGACAGGACATGTGGCATGGCCCGACCCATCTCTCCCCACAGGGAGGAGCTATGATGAGAAGGTGGACATCTTCTCCTTTGGCATCGTCCTGTGCGAGGCAAGTACCATTGGGGTTAGGGTCTCCCCTTGGGGTTCTCACTGTGGTTGGGGTCTCCCCTTGAGGTTGGGGTCTCCCCTTTGGGTTCTCACTGTGGTTGTGGTCTCCCCTTGGGGCTGGGGTCTCCCTCTTGGGGTTCTCACTGTGGTTGGGGTCTCCCCTTGAGGTTGGGGTCTCCCCTTTGCGTTCTCACTGTGGTTGGGGTCTCCCCTTGGGGCTGGGGTCTCCCCTTTGGGTTCCCAATGTGGTTGGGGTCTCCCCCTTGGGGTTGGGGTCTCCCCTTGGGGTCCTCATTGTGGTCGAGGTCTCCCCTTGGGGTTGGGGTCTCCCCTTGGGGCTGAGTCCGCTCCTCCCTCGCACTCTTCCCCAGATCATCGGCCGGGTGAGCGCTGACCCTGACTACCTGCCCCGCACCACCGACTTTGGCCTCAACGTCAGGGGCTTCCTGGACCGCTACTGTCCCCCCACCTGCCCCCCCAGCTTCTTCCCCATTGCCGTCTGCTGCTGCGACCTGGACCCTGAGAAGCGGTGAGTGCTTGGGACCCCCCACCCCAGGGGACCACTGGGGCTGGTGGCAGGGGGCCACGGGCCCAGCGGAGATGTAACGTGTCCCCCCCTTCTCGCTCAGGCCGTCCTTCAGCAAGCTGGAGCAGTGGCTGGAAACCCTCCGCATGCACCTGGAGATCCACCTGCCGCTGAGTGCCCAGCTGGAGCAGCTGGACCGAGCCTTTGGGGAGACGCACCGGCGGGGCGAGGGCGGGCTGCCCGCGCCCCCCCGATAGAGCCCCCCCCACCTGCACCCTCTCTGAAGCTGCGGGAGAAGGAGCTGCACCCGCCGCCAGCATCTCTGGCTGCAACCACCCCCGGGGCTGGATCCCTGGGGCTCCCCGGATGAGCCCCCCGCACCCCATCTCCTCTGCACGGGCTGCCTGCGCTGCTGCCCGCACCGCTGCCCGCACCGTCCCTGGGAGCTGGCTCTCCCTGGGGCTGCACGGCCCCTGTGCGTCCCCCCCACGCCGTAGCTATTATCCCCAGGACAAGCCCGGCCGGCCGCACCGTGGGGACCGTCCCCGTGTCCCCCCACCCCGGCTCGCTTCGCCTTTGCACGCCCGGGGGCTGCGTGGCCGCCGCACCCCCACGAGCCCCGTGGGCTCCCCCGTACAGAGCCGCGGCCTCGCGGCGGTGCCTTGGCTTTCCGTGAACTTGCACTGCGACACAGGAGGGACCCCCTGGTTCCTTTGGGGGGGGGGGTACATGGCCTCCAGCCCCCCCGGGGGAGCGCGGGTCCTGCGGCAGCCTCGTAGCAATGCCCTCGTCCGTGGCCGACCCTTCTCACGCTGCTCCTGCTGGCAACCCGGGCTCAGGGGGCTGCCGGCACCCCTGGCCGAGCGAGGGGTCCGTGGCAGGGGGGACACCCCTGTGGTGTGGGGACAGGCATGTGGCGGTCCCCGCTGCCCCCACGTCCCCGCTGCCCGTGCTAATCCGTGACCGTGCATCCCTGGGGACAGCGCCGGGTGGTCCAGAGGGATGCAGGGATGCAGCTCGTCTCGGTCCCCTTGACCTGGGGTGGTTGGGGGGGGGGGTTGCGCCACGCGGTGCTTTTCATGCTCTTTATTCAGGTTCATTTTTCTGTAAGATATTTAAAGAGAAGAGTTTGTATTATTTTTTCATACGACGTAGCGTTTGCCATTTGTCACTGCCTCGGTTCTGCTTTCCCGAAGGGATGAAACTGTGAAGCCTCTCCGCGCACTTTTGCCCGGGAAGTCCAAGGCGACGTCCTCTCCGGAGGCGGGAAGGGAGCTCAAACTGTGATGTACCCCGAGCCGTGAGTCAATAAATCCTTCCCTGCTCGCTGCCCGGCCTGCTTGGGAATTGCTCGCCTCCCCTGGGGGGGCTGGGAGCTCTTGGGGAAACTGAGGCAGGAGGGGCCGGACTCTCCGTTCGGGGCGGTGCGGAGGTACTGGACTCGGTGGCATCCCCCAGGCTCGGTCACCCCCGTGGTGGCAGCACTGTTGTCCCTCTTCATGCTGTTCCCACCCCATCGTGGGTGTTCCCCCCAGCCCTGGGGCTGATGCCATCCCTGCCTGCACCGCCTGGCCGGGCCCCCAGGACCCCAAGCCCCATGTCCCCTCCCTGCCTGGCCATGCCCACTGTCACCCCACGCGATGGCAGAGCCCACGGTGGTGACAGGCAGGTTGTGGAGCTGCGTGACCATGGGCGCAGTGGAGCAGCCTTGCCTTCAAGGTAAAACAAGCCTCAGGGGACAGTGAGGTGGCCCATGCCCCACGCAGTGGTGGCCCATGGCCATCCCATACTTTCCCTCTGTCCTTGTCACCTTCCTAAACCAAATTAAGGTCCCCAAGGTGGGGGATCTCCATCCTCGGAGGGGCTGGAGCTTTGGCTGGAGCAAACCTGGACCCCAAGGAGCTCATGGGGGGGTGACGGGGAAGGGACTGGGGGATGTCCCCGAGGATGTCCCTGAGGATGCTGCAGTTTGGCAAGGAGGGGAGGAGACAGCGCAGCCCGAAGGGGTCCCGGGATCCAGGCTGGACACCCCCATCAGGAAAACCTCATGGTTTATTGCTCCGGGGATGCTCGGCCTCAGCACGGGAGGGACCAGGGGGGTTGGGGAGGTGATGGCGGCTCAGTCCCCCCCTGGGGTGGCTCCTTCGTCTGACTGCCTGTCCCACATCACCCTGGTGAAGGGACAGGGACAAACACCCTGCCAGCGTCACGGTGCCGTCATGGTGCCCTTGGTGACATCACACCGTGCCAGTTCTTTGCTCCGGGAGCACGACACCATTGCTCCCCAGGAACACTGGGGTGGCGGGGGACCCCTTGCGGCTGTCACCCCTGGGAAACACTGTGGTCACCAACCCCCTGCCGCCACGGGACAGCAGGACCATGGGGGACCCCCAGCCCGGCAGCGGGAGCCCCCCATCCCCGGGGGAACTCCAGTCCCCCTGCAGCCCCTCAAGCAGCTCAATGGAGCTGATGAGCAACCTGTGCCTGGTGCAGCCGGCGCCATCGGGCCACTTGCTGGTGACCCTGCAGAGGACCCTCGATGCCAGGCAGGGGGAGAGCCGGGCGAGAGCTGGCAGCCGGCCACGGCAGGGCCGAAGCGGTGGCAGCTCGGTCACCCCTGTGACCAGCAACCCATCCCAGGCTGAGCCACTGGCCAGGAGCCCCCCCTCACCGGGCAGGAAGGTGGCCCCGGCACAGCCCCAGTGGCCCCACGCCATGGCCATCACTCGCCCAAAGCCCCCCCACGGGGCTATGCAGCACCCTATGCCCAAATCCAGCCACCGACGTGTGCGGCACCGGGTCCTTTGCCGGCCCCCTGCCCAGCCGGCGGCAGCCTGGCAGGGCTCCTTACCCACACAGCCCCCCCCGGTCCGGCCTGATGCCAGCGTGGGGAGCTCAGCACTCCCAGCACCCGGCTTTCCCCTCCAGCCGTCCCCTCCCGGGAGGGACAAGGGCACCCAGACCAAGCCACAGGCCACCGAATGCTGCCCCCGTGCCCCCTGTCCCCCCCAAGGTCCCGCTCTGTCCCCATCCGAGGTGGTCCCCAGGGACATCCCTGACAGGGCTCTCCCCAAGCTTGGCCCCAGCTCGGCGTGGTGGCCCTTGCTGCAGGTGGGGAGCCAGGTGTCCCCACGTCCCATATCCCCAGTGGTGGGCCAGCAGCCAAGTGCTGCCGAGGCGGTGGCCAAAGGCACCGGTGGCTCTGGCCAAGACACGGCCGAGCCGGTGCTGCTCGGCAGAGCCTCCCCCACTGTCCTCTGGCACGAGGCCCAGACCAAGAGCTCCAGCTCCGGCCGCAATGATGGAGACGAGCCATCAACCACTGGGTTTATCACCTTCTTCGTAGGTAAGTTTGGGCAACTGGGTGGGAGGGAAGGGTGCAGCTTCCCCCAGCATCTCAGCAGGGTGGGCACCGGTGCTGGGGGGACCCTCCCAGGGGGACAGCGGCTGCCTGCGGGCAGCAGGGTGACAGGCAGTAGGGCCCTCACGAGGCCTGAGGAGATGTGCAAAGAGAGGAGGTGCTAGGGTCCGGTCAGGGCACCCAGCTCCATAGGGATGTCCAGAGCTGGAGGGAAGGGTTGCTGGGATCCCACCAGGGTGCCCAGCTCCATAGTGATGTGGGGAGCTGGGGAAGGATTTCTGGGGTCCACTTGGGGCACCCAGGACCATAAGGACATGGGGAGCTGGAGAGGGGTCATTGGGGTCCCCAGCCAGGGTGTCCAGCTCCATAGGGACGTGGGGCCAGGTCCCCATCCTTGGCTGCAGGAAGGCTTGCCCACACTGGAGGATTTTCCAGCGAGCGGGAGGTGGCAGTGGGGACCTCCAGAGCCCTTTCCACAAGTGTTTCTGTGGCTCTGCCCATCCCTGCTTTGAGCTGGAGCCTGGACCAGAGATGTCCTGAGATGTCTCCTGTCCTACATCCCTCTGATCCACTGTGCTACGCCTGGGGCCTGGCTCTGCAGGGTCTCTGTCATGGTTGGCACTGTCCCCAGAGCAACCCTTTGTCCCCTGGGCACAGTGTCCATCCTTCCAGCTCAGGACTGGGGACTTTGCACGGTCCTGGAGCAGCCTGAGCCCTCCTTCTGTGTGTCACTGTCACAGCCCCCTGTCCCCCCAGCAGCCTGGGCTGGGACAGGAGCCACCTCCTTGGGTCATACATGGCACTGGGTCACCAGGACCTGGTGGCTCCATGGGGTGAATCCAGACCCCAGAAACCCCGTGGGGTGCCGAGGCCGATGCTGGCGGGTCGGTACCCGCCTGCCTCAGTTTCCCCTCTTGTTGGGGCGTGGGCCAGGGGTGCTGGATGTGGGGATGGGAAGAAGGGGCCGTTGCTCCAGCTCCCTGTCCCCCCACAGACGGGGCTGACGAGAGGCACGCCGATGTTCTCTGGTCCCTGAAAGGTGAGGCTCGCCCGGAGCAAAGCTGGGCAGGGAAATCCCGTGGGCCACATGTTGCCACCTCGCTTGCTGGCTGTTTTTGTAGGGTCTACGTAAAAGTGGTGTTTTTAAACACAGCACCAGGGCTACGGCTCTCCTGTTCTTCCCTGAAGCACCGCTGCCTTCCCTGATCGCCCACCCGTCCCTGCCCCTCTCTGCCAACCAGGGACACGTGGGTCCCATCCCTAACCCAACTGATGGTCCTGGGGGGACACAAGGACATGGGGGGAACAAGCCAGGGCTTAGCAGGGGGCCCAGGAAAACCCCAGCCACTTCTGATGGGAAAACTTGTTTCTCCTTGGTTGCGCTGCTGTCCTCCGCCGGCTCCGGTGCAAACGCCTTTCTGGCCGCGACTCCAGAGGAGGAGGTAAGCGATGGGCTGGGGCTGCGGGGTGGGAGCTTGGGGTGACACCGGGGTGCTCCTGATTCCCCACCGCCACCAGGTCCCCAGGCCTGGCACCAGAGATGGGCAGCACAGGCCGGTGACTCCTTTGCAAAGGGTTTGCTGGGGCTGGTGACATGTGATGAGTTGTGGGAGGGCTCAGCCGGGGTGGGTGGGCAGGCAGGAGGCCTGCATGGCTGGGGCTTGGGGTTGGGACCTCCTGGGCTTGCAGGTTTGCATGGCTGTGGCTCTCTGCCCCCACTGCTGTGCCAGCGTCCCAGGGAGCTCCCCGTGCCCCTCCGAGGGGCTGGCACTGGCCGGACACCGGGAAGCACAGCCCCTGACAGCTCCCAGGCCCCCCTGACCCTGACCGGGGACTGGAGCTGTGTGGAGAGGGACAGCTCGGGGGGCTCGGAGCAAGGGTGACCCCGGTGCATGGGTCTGGGGGGCTGGGAGACCCCAGAACATGGGTTTAGGAGGCTGGGAGACCCTAGCATGTGGGTTTAGAATTTGGGGGACCCCACCACATCCAGGGGATCCTACCAGGAACGTTTGGGGGCTATTTGCTGCCCAGCAGGGATCCAGCACGGGGAGCGACCCAGGCACGGGCAGCCCTTACAGGCTCAGATCAAGGGAAAGAAGGCAAAAGGCAGGAAAACCCCAGGCTTTTGGGGTGCCACCCTGAGCACAGACCCTCAGCCCACCCGGACCCCATGCTCAGGATGGCTGGAGCAGATCTTGTGGGGTGCACGATGTGGTTCAACCTCTCCGTGCTGGGAAAAATGAGTTTCTCCCCAGCTTGGAGGCTGTTTGGCTGCTTCAGAGGCTGGAAAGCCCAGCCTTCCTGCCCGGCTGCCACCTCTGCCCATCCTTCGGGGTGGTTTTTGGGATGGACCCTTCAGGACTTTGTCCCCTGGGACCTTTTATTGGGAGTAGCTGCGAGGTGTTCCGCTCCGGCTGGCATTCCTCAGCCCAGCCTCTGCGCTGGGAAGGCCCCAAAACCGGACCCGTGCAACAGAAAGAGCTAAAAATAGCAGTTCTCACGGCGGATGCAGAAAAGCATCCGAATACGCGGCCTCTGAACCTGCCAGCAGCCGAGGACGGGGCCGACCCCCCCACGCCATCCCATGCCCAGCAGACCCCCTGTGGCCTCTACGACCCCAAATCTTCTCTCACTGAACCCCCCCCTTTGAAGCTCCCCCCATGCAACCAAAGCCACTGGGACCCGCCTTGGCGCTGGGACGATGCTGGGTGCAGGCAGGGGGAAGCAGGCAGCGCCCTGGGTGCGGGCAGCGAGGAGGCAAGGGGTTAACCTCCCCACGCCCGCCGGATGCAGCATCCTGGGCTGGGCTCTTTCCATCTTGTTTTGGTTTGGAGGAATAAAAGCTTTGGCAGCGACGTAGCCACTTCCCAAAATAACTCAGCCTCCCATGGTAATTATAGAGCTCGGGTCCCCAGTAGCGGCTCGCGGTGGCTTCTCGGCCCTGCTGTGCCGTGCTGGGACCTGATAACGCTGCTGCCAGCCAGGGCGAGGGAGACCGGGGTGCCTCGGGGACCTCGGGGACTTCTCGAGCAGCACCAGCCTCCCTTGGCGTCACCGTCGCTTCCCTTGCGTCATCCCCCGGCCGAGAAAAATGCAGCCCCTTGAATTCCCACTCCACAGCTGATCCCTTCAGCTTTTAATGCTCTATTTAAAGCCCAAGCTGCAGCTCGCTGGCCTTGATGGGCGCCGGGCTCCTGGACCAAGGCCCTGGCAAGCCAGCGGTCACTCCAGGCTGTGCCTGCCGGCGTGGCTGAGAACACCCAGCTCATCACAGCAGTGCCCAGCCTGCCTTCCCATGCCCCGTGGGGCTCAGCGCTGCTCCTTGAAGGGCAGGGAGAGACGGGGCTGAGCTCCTGGAGCGCCCGAGCCTGTAATCCCCAGTAATCTCAGAGGAAAGCGCTTGCTGCGGGGGATTAGAGATGCAAACAGCCACCCTCACCTGCCCGGCCCTGCCTGCTCCCCTGCCTGCGGTGCTGCCTGCAGCCCCCTGGCCAGCAGCAGGCGAGGAAGGGCTGCCAGGTGAGCCGGCAGATGGACAGGGTCCAGGTGGCTGCTGGGGCTCCTCCACACTGGGTTGAGCCTGCATCAGTTATTTATGGGAATAAAGGGAACGCGGAGCCATCTGGCCACAGCCTGGCCCCGTAACACGGTGGGGGACGAGGCCCTGGGCAGTGACAAGGTTGGAGACAAGGCTGAGATGGTCCCCAGCCTCGGTGGGAGTCTCTATGCGGGGCTGGCTCCAGCTTTTCCTGCTGGGAATTACCACTGGCTTCGTCTTATGGATAGGGAAACGGAGGCAGGGAGGAGGTGCCCATGAGCGGGATGCTCTGGGGATGCGTGTGGCCTTGTCACCACCCCGGTATGGGGTGCGTTTGGAGGGGACAAGGACAGACCCTGTAGGCGGCTGGACCGGGAGGCTGAAATCTGGGGATGGCTGAGCCTCTGTCAGCGGCTCACCGCGGGGAACGGCCACCGCCGGCCAAGGCTCCCCCGGCCCCTTTCATGGCCGGGAACACAAGCGCCCCACGCCGCCCCGGCCGGCTGTGCCAGCGTCCTCCCCTGCCCTCGGCGGGGCCACGTGCCACTGGCACTCGCTGCCTTTGGAAGCACGGGCCTGGGGCTGGGGGCATCCCAGGAAGGGGCTGCAACCCCTGGCGTGGGATCGGGACAGGGACACAGCCCGTGGGGTTGCTGGTTCCCCCTGCCAGATTTCCAGCCCGCCAGCCAGGCGCAGCCGAGCCAAGGCAGGGCCACGGGCAGGATCGCCTGGCATGAGCCCCGGGCAAGGCTCTGGGAGGGGAGGCAGGCTGGGATTTTGCAGAAGGGGCACTGGGAAAGACTGGGATCCAGTGCTCCATGACCGGTGCAGTCCCCGGCATGTGGTGCCTCGTGTGCCAGCACGTTTGCTTGGTGCTCAGTACCTGGTGCATGGTTTCCAGTACCCAATACCTGCTAACTGGTGCCCAGTGCTCCCAATACCCAGTGACTGGTGTGCAGTGACTAGTGCCCAGTGCCTCCTGCCCAATACCCAGTACCTGCTGAGCAATGCCCAGTACTGGTGCCCGCTGCCAGGAGGTCAATCCCTGGTGCTGGGGCCGTTCCCTCTCACCCGGACCAGTACCCAGTGCTGGTGCCCTGCACCTGGTACTGGTGCCCTGCACCCAGTGCTAATGCTTTGTACCCAGTGCAGGTGCCCTGTTCCCGGTACCCAGTGCCCTGGACCAAGGCCCTGGTGCTGGTGCCCCAGACCCCGTGCCCAGTGCTGGTGTCCCAGTGCTGGTGCTGGAGCCCCATGCCTGGCCTGCCAGTGCTGGGTGCTAGTGCCAGTGTCCAGTGCATGGTGCCAGTGCCTGGTGCACGGTGCCAGTGCCCAGTGTACAGTGCCTGGTCCCGGTGCACGGTGCCAGTGCCCGGTGCCGGTGCTGGGTGCCGATGCTGGAGCCCCGTGCCCGGTCCGCAGTGCCCAGTGCCTGGTGCAGGATGCCAGTGCCGGGTGCTGATGCTGGTGCCTGGTGCCAGTGCCCGGTGCCGGTGCCCGGTGCTGGGTGCCGATGCCGGTGCTGATGCCGGTGCTGGAGCCCCGTGCCCGGTCCGCAGTGCCCGGTGCCGGGTGCGGGATGCCAGTGCCGGGTGCCCGGTGCCGGTGCCCGGTGCTGGGTGCCGATGCCGATGCCGGCGCCCCGTGCCCGGCCTGCAGTGCCCGGTGCCGGTGCCGGTGCCGGTGCGGCGGGGCCGCCCCTCCCCGCCCGCCCGCCCCGCCCCGGGCCGCCCCCGCCCCCGCCGGCTGCTATTTCTGCTAATCCCGGCGGCGGGGCCCGGCCGTGCCGCTCGGCAGCCGCCGCTCCCGGACGGCGCCCGGCGCCGCAGCCATGGTAAGGCCGGCAGCGGCGGGGGGGGACGGGACCGGGCTGCGCCGCAGCGGGGGCCGGGCCCGCTCCCGCATCCCGCTGCCCTCCGTGAAGGTGACGGTGCGGCGGGGGCGGAGCGGGCCGGGGCCACCGGTGCCGCAGCGGGGCGGGGAAGGGGGGGAGGGCACCTGCCCGGTCCCGCTGGGCAGCAGCCGGGCAGCGTCCCGGGACCAGCCCTGGGGGGGGTGGAGGGGGGGGGTACGAGGGGACCGCCTGCTCGCCGCCCCTCACCGTGGCATCGGGGCGGGCGCCTCCCGGCAAGGCGCACCTGCCTGTCCCCGGCGTGTCCCTGCGCGGGCAGTGGGGGGGGGAGGCTGCTTTCGGGTGGCTTCGAGCTGAGCATCGGTCACCCAGGCGTGCTTTTGGCAGGTCCCCCGGGCTGCGGTCCCGGTGGCGCTGCCAGGCTGGCCGGGCCCTGCTGCGGGGACTGTCACACACGCCTGGAGCCTGGCTGTGCTTCGGGGCCGTCTCTGCAGTTACCGGCAAGGTCCGGAGCCGCCAACGGCCTTCCCAGCTCGGTGGCAGCCCGTCTGGCATCGCTCGTCCTGCCTCACCCCTCTTTAGTGGTGGCAGGTCCCCAGGAGCCACTCGTCAGGGCCACGGGGACCTCGAGGCACTCGCCGTGCCCAGGGTGGGAACGGAGATGGAGGGTCATGGCCATGGCTGGCGTGGCAGCGGGGTTGCGGCCACTTGGACAGGCGCCCTTGGTGGGGACCATCGCGGCCGTCCTCCCCCGGCAGCCGCCGTGGGAACAGGACCGGCACATTCCTCCGGAGCTGGACGCAGTGTAACCAGATAGGAGGGCGGCTGGCGGAGCATGTCGCAACCGGCTCCGGCGAGCGCCTTCCCAAAAAGCTCCAAAATGTGGCTTTGGGGATGGACAGATCCAGGCTTGGAAACATCTGGAGGGGAGGACAACAGCGGCAGCTGGGTACCAGGGAGGAGCTGGGCTCCCTTGTCCATGCACGTGGGGAGAGCTGGCGCTGGAGGCGGGTGTGGACGCACCCAGACGGACCCGCGGAGGTGGAGCCGATGCTCCCTGACACCGGTGCCACATCCCTCTGTCCCCAAAGTGGCCCACAGTTCAGCTGGAGAAGCGGGATGAGCAACGGTTCCCCTCGACCTCAGCTACTGGCTCTTAGTGGGCTGGATCTTCTCTGCCATCCCCACGTGCTGAGATGCCACCTTGTTTCCAGCCCGGACAGACCCCACTGTCGCTTCCCGGCTCACAGGGAGCCACCGCGCGTGGTCCCATCCTGGGGTCCCCACGTGGGCACTCGCGGGTCCTTCGAGCTGGAGGATTCCCTGCAGGAAAGGGGCTGGAGCTGCTGCACTGAGGGATGTGTCAGAAAGGCTCTTGTCCCGTCTGCTCACCTGCCTGGTGCTGGCACCCTGCCTGGACTGGGGACCCGTGCCGCTGCCTGCCCCTGCGTCCATAGGGTGCCCGGCACCCTGCTCCTGTTAAAGCTGTTGGTAAACTCAGTTTCCCAACTGGGATATTGCCAATGGAGTGGGAGGGGAGAGCTGGGGGTAAGAAACTCCGATCGCAGCGTGCCGGCAGGAGCATCCCATGCATCTGGAGGCAGGTCGGAGCAGGCGCAGCCCAGGTGCCCGCTGCCCCGGGGAAGAGCCTGGCTCCCTGGGCTGGTCCTGGCAGAGCTGGGCTTTGCTGGGGGCTACTGTGTCCTTGTCCCACACGGGGCTCGTGCCTTTGAGACGGGTTGTTTGTGCCTGGGATGCTCAGCCACCGTGCCACGGTGGAGTGGTGCGTGCTGTGCCGCGGGTGGCACATCTGGATGTCACCTTTAGGTGGGCTGGGGACACTCAGCCAGCCTGGCTGTGGTGACAGCACCTTGCCGGGACGCTTCCTTTCTTTCCCTGCAGAAACAGGCTGGGAAAACACATCCCATGGGAATGTGGTGCCAGGCAGAAGGATGATAATGGGCAGCCAGTGGCTTTCCCAGCTCAGGTTTTGCCCGCTGTCCCCGTTCTCCCCTCTGGCACGGCCCTCGGGCTGTCACCGTGCGGGGGAAGGTGCGATGCAGCGTGACAGGCAGGGACGAGGCAGCGCGAGTGCCACCTCACTGGAGCTGCTGGGCCGGTGACAGCCCTGTCACCGAGTGCCGGCTCGTGCGCAGCCAGGCGTGTAATCCGCTTATGGGGGCACCGGTGCAGCCCCAGGCTCTCGCTGCGGTAAATCCCTGCTCCTGCGGGGAGCGCGGGGTGGGACGGTTGGAAAGCAGTGGGCGTTGTAGGAGAGCTGTGCTACACCGGGCAGCGAGGTTTGGGGGGTGCAGGGCACCGCTGACGGGGTGCAGAGCCCGGCCGGGCTGGTGGGGTGGTGGTGAGGTGCTGCAGCCTGCGATGGTGGGGGAAAAGGGGCTGCAAAGTCATCGGGGAGATGCGGTGTCAGCCAGGGTTGATGGCACTGCTCCCCTGGGACTGGGCTGAGCTGGGACGGGTGGGGACGGTTGAGTGACCTCAAAGCTGGGGGCGGGGGAGATCCAGTGCTGGGGTTAGGAGCGTGGCTGGGACCCAGGGATGCTGGGGACGGTCACATCCAGGTCCCTCTCCATGTCCGGCGGGCTCGCAGTTCATTGCACCTGTCTGGCCCCAGCCGATGCTTCGGGGCTTTTTAGCATTTTCCTGGTGAACACAGCCCTCGACCCCAGCTCCGCGCCTGAGCTGCTCTGATGCATCTCGATATGCATCAAAGTGAATCACCGTCCCGGTGGCCCCCGGCGGTGACAGCTTGGGTGCCCTCGCTGCCACCTGCAGCTCCTCCTGAGGCACCCTTAACCCTTTGCCTCCCCAAGGATGAGCCAGGGAAGCTGAAGCAGGACCACTGGAGCTCCTGCCAGGAAGCCCCGTGGTGGGCATCATCCCTGCTTCTCCCAGCTCAGGGCTGGGTCCTTCCCAGCTGGACCTGTCAGGCCCAGCCGGAGCAGCGACTTGGAGCTGTGTGGGGAAGATTTAATGGTCAAGTGCAAAAATGTTGAGATTTCAAACAGGCTTTTGTGGGAAACCAGGTTTCTCCCCTTGAAAAGGCTGGGGGGCCCTGCCGGGGCGGCTGCGGGGTGCTCCAGGGTGGGGAGTGGGAGAGGACCTGGTGTGCACGGGGATGGAGGAGGTTTTTTCTGTCCCGGGATGGAGGAGGAGGTTTCTGTCCCGGGATGGAGGAGGAGGTTTCTGTCCCGGGATGGAGGAGGAGGTTTCTGTCCCGGGATGGAGGAGGAGGTTTCTGTCCCGGGATGGAGGTGTTTGCGAGGGCTGAACGTCCTCCTGGGCTGTAGCCAAGCTGTGTGCTCAGCCCAGGGGGACTGGTGCTGCTGGTGGTGATGATGGTGGTGGTTGTGCAGCCCCCCAGAACCTGCCTTGCTGCCTCCTTGGTGCTTTGCTGGTCCTTGACATCTCGACAACTGGGCAGCAGCTGGGTTTGGCTCTGCCCCGGGGCTCCCTCTCCCCTCCTGTGCCCCCGACACTGGTCCTGCCCCCCAGCACCCACAGGGGCCATGCCTGGCTGCTGGGTGCCGTGGGCGCCTGGGCCACGGTGCCTGCCCAGGGTGGAGTTATGCTAATGCTGCTCCCCATCCCTCGGTGCAGCCGGTACCGCTCTGCATCCTCTCCCAGCCGCGGGCAACGCTGGCTCTGCCATGGCCGCCTGCTCCGAGCTGCAGCCTGGGCAAGAGGTATGGGGGCCGTGTCCCTCCCCGGGGGGTGAGAGAGGGGGCAGACGGGGATAGGGGACCCAGAGTACCCCGCTGCTGCCGGGAGGTGCCACAGCTGATGCTCCATCCCCGGGACAGCCTTGCTGGGGGATGCACTTGCTGCAGGACCCCCGAGGATGCTGTGCGGACCCCCGAAGATGCTGTGCAAGCCCCCTCTATGCCGCAGCATCACCGAGGCCATCGGCTTCTCTGGGGTGGGGGATGAGGGGGAGCCCTGGAGGGCTGGAGCCCCATGGGATGGAGCGGCAGCAGGGCTGGGAGCGCTTGGCGGCAGCGGCATCATCTCCCATCCTTGTGTGGCCCCTGGCCGGGCTCTGCTGCAGTGGGGGCTGGTGCTGAGCCCCAGGTCAAGGTCGGTGTGGAAGAGGATGCTGTGATCTATCAACACGTTGGGGGAGTGGGGAGTGCAGGGACCCCGCAGCCCTGACTGTGGGGGCACCCACTGCCCCCCCAACCTGGCACCATGGCCCCCGTGCCAGTGGCCGCAGGGCTAGTGGGGAGCGGGGGGCAGGAGTGTGAGCATGCAGCCCCGGTAGCGCCG
Source organism: Platalea leucorodia (assembly GCF_965183815.1). Classification (NCBI taxonomy): domain Eukaryota; kingdom Metazoa; phylum Chordata; class Aves; order Pelecaniformes; family Threskiornithidae; genus Platalea; species Platalea leucorodia. The sequence goes on from NC_138838.1 coordinate 1,610,557, forward strand.
TGACCTTGTTTCCAGTCCGCTAATTCAGTGCATCTTGCCTTGCCGCCGGCACGGCTGCCGTCCCTGCCAATGGAGCGGGGACCCGGGATGGGGGAGGACACGTGTCCCCATGGAGGGCTCTCGCCTCGAGGCCCCGATCCGGGGGGGCACTGACCCCCAGGTGGGAGCCTGCAGGGTAGGGGGTTCTGCAGACCCTGTGTGCCCCCCATTTGGGGTGGGTCTCCCTGCCCATGGGGCTGGGACCTCCCGGCAGTTCCCGTGGCGGGGCATCGGGGACCCTGGTGCCTGCTGGCAGGAGGGCTTGGTCCTGCCGGAGCCGCTGGCGGACATGCCCTTGGGAACGCGTCTCCTCCCGCCAGCGCTTGTAAACAGGATGTGGAGCCGTCCCAGTCCCAGCGTCCCTGTCCCTCGTCCCAGCCCCGCCACCCCACGGGGCCACCAGCTTGGGGGCCACAGCGCCCACCCCACCCCCGACCTCTGCCTGGGGCTGCTGCCTGCACCAGCTCCAGAATGGGCAGAGGCAGGGCGAGGGGGTGTCGGGCTCCCAGTGCGTGTAAGGACACGGCCTGAGCGCGGCCACGGGGTTTGTAGCCCCTTTGCCCATGGCATTGGTGATGGCCGTGGGCCAGGTCCCCTGGGACTGCAGGGATGGCAGCCCCATGTGCCATCACCCGCGCTGAGACCCTGCGAGTGGGCGGGCAGACCCCTGCCCACCATCTGCCTCCCCCCCTGGGTCCAGCCCCTCTCCCAGCTCCTCCACCACTGCTGTTCATCTCTTCTTGGTGTCTCTCCCTCCTCCCCGGCGCTCCCTCCCCGTCCTCCCAGCAGGCCATAGGGTGTGTGGGGGTCCTGGCTACCCCAGAAGACCCCGAGGAGCGGCATGGTGCCCAGGGGGAAGGTCCCAGTCCCTGTCCCTCGAAGTGCCAGGAGCTGACTGCCGTGCCCATGCCGCAAGCTGTAAGCGCCCAGGATGCATGGGACTATGGCTGTCCCCGCTGCCATCCCCATGGCTGTCCCCAGGGTGGTGGCTGGTCCCCTGCGGTGGCTATGTCCCCCCTCTCCTCCCATACCTGTCATCCTTGGGGTGCATGTGTCTGCCTGCTGTGGCCTGGGGGCTCATGATGCTGAGTTGGGTGATGCCACCTTGGGCTGGCACTGCCACCATTGGTGTCACCTCCTTCCTTGGTCCCCAGATAAAGCGTTTCCTGAAGGAGGACTCGGAGGAGGCTGAGCTGACCCAGCTCCTGCGGGATTGCCCACCGGCCGACAGCCCCAGGAAGGTGGAGCCCCCAGAGAGCCGGCGGGAGCCTGGCCACCCCCCCTGTGGCGTGGGCAGGGTCCCCCCTGACGAACCTGCTGACGAGAGGGATGCCAGGATCTTCTCCCGGTCTCGACCCTTGGATTTCCAGCAACACATCGCCGCCCCACCGCCCCCCAGCCCCAATCGCCCCCGGAGCCCCTGGGGGCAGCTGGACCCCTACGACTCCTCCGAGGTGCAGGATGCGTCTGTGGGGACTGGGGGGACACAGGGCAAGGGGCTGCAGGAGTCACAGCGGAGGATGCTCCCACCCTCCAAACCCAAGGGGTTCGGGCACCCACGGTTCCTGCGGTGCTCCAACCCTGGGGGACCACTCTGGGAGGGGGGAAAGGGGGTGACCTCCCAGGCTGGGGCGTGGGTGGGTTGGTGGCATCCCCTGTCCCACATCCCCTCTGCCCGCAGGATGACAAGGAGTACGTGGGCTTCGCCACGCTGCCCAACCAGGTCCATCGGAAGTCGGTGAAGAAGGGCTTCGACTTCACCCTCATGGTGGCAGGTATGGGGCGGGCTGAGCCTGGCAGGGGGATGCTGACCCCACTGTGGATCCCAAAATCCATGGCAGGGGGTACCGGCTTCCCCCCCTCACCCTTGTGCCCCTTTCCTAGGGGAATCCGGGCTGGGCAAGTCCACCCTGGTCAACAGCCTCTTCCTGACGGACATGTACAGAGACCGCAAGCTGCTGAACGCCGAAGGTGAGGGGGGACAGTCCCAGCGATGGGGTGTCCTGGGTGTCCCAGGGGGGTGGCAGAGCCCTGTGCCACTCCCGGGGCGCTGCAGGCCCTCTCCCTGCCCAGCCAGGCTCCTCCAGGTCTCCAAAGCCACGTGCAGCACGTTGCCAGCTGCCCACCGGCACTGGGAGTTGCTCCAAGGCATCAGGGACCCCTTCTGCCCGGCGCGGGGACCCCCCACCGGGGCTTTGTCCCTGCTGGGAAAACAAGCCCCAGCTTGTTGGGGATCGGCTGGAGCCGCAGCAAATCCGGGAGGCTGCGGGCAGTCGGGGTCCAGGACACAGTGCTGTTCAGCTGCGGCCAATTTTTGAATTAAAATCGCCCAAACTTGCCCAAATCCCCAGGGGTTGGAGGCGGTTGTTTGATTTGTTTTGAGGCAGTTGTTTGATTTGTTTTGAGGCGGTTGTTTGATTTGTTTCCGTTGCTCAGAGCAAAAGCCAAAACGCATGTGGCCACGTGCACACGATGCAACGGGAGCATCCTTGGGGATGCAGGGACATGGAGGGATCCTGGGGGTATAAGGGGCACGCGCAGTCCCAGAGCCATGGGGTACAGGGAGCCGCAGATTCTCCCACAGTGACGCCTGGCCCCAGCAGCCCCCTGTGCTGCCGGGCTGTCACGGGGTGGCGGTGGCACAGCCACCGAGGGAGGCGTGCACATCCATGTCGGGATGCGGGAGGCTGTGGCATGGAGCATCCCATCTTGGTGCTGGACCCTGGCGCTCGTGGGGACTGATCCTGCAAAGCCACCCCAGCCCTCCAGGGTGGAGGGTGACACACGGGGGCTGCAGCATCTCCCCATGTCGCCCCCATCGTCCCTCACCTGGGGTGTCCCCCTCCATCTTCATGTCTCCTGCCACTGCAGAGCGCATCACGCAGACGGTGGAGATCACCAAGCACGTGGTGGACATTGAGGAGAAGGGTGTCAAGCTGCGCCTGACCATTGTGGACACGCCGGGCTTTGGTGATGCTGTCAACAACACGGAGTGGTGCGTCCCATGGAGGGGTGGTAGCGGGGTCTCCCCAGGGCTGGGCAGCGCCGCTGTGGGTGCCAGCGGCTCCAAGGGTGGGATGCTGAGCCATGGGAGGTGTTGAGCTGGGGATCCAGGGGAAGCCTGGGGGTCCTGAAGAGAACTCTGATGGTCACCTCCCTGTCCCCACAGCTGGAAGCCAGTGGCCGACTACATTGACCAGCAGTTCGAGCAGTATTTCCGTGACGAAAGTGGCCTCAACCGGAAAAACATCCAGGACAACCGCGTCCATTGCTGCATCTACTTCATCTCGCCCTTTGGCCATGGGTACGGGCAGCCCCTGCCTGCGCTGCTGGGCTGGGGGGTTGCTGGGGAAGGGGCTTGGTGGGATGGTGCTCACCGGGTTTCCCCCACAGGCTCCGGCCCCTGGACGTGGAGTTCATGAGAGCCCTGCACCAGCGGGTGAACATCGTGCCTGTGCTGGCCAAGGCTGACACCCTGACCCCCGCCGAGGTGCACCGCATGAAGAACAAGGTAAGGGGACGTCAGCCCAGCCTGGAGCCATCCCAGCAGATCCCTGGGGATGGGGGTGCCCTGGGGGCTGGGGTCCTCGCTGGCTGGGGTCTGTCTCCATCCCCTGCCTGGACTTTGCCATGGAGCATCCTCCATGCTCACAGCGCTGTAGAGGACCATGTTGCCCACCTGGCCACCAAGGACACATCTCCCTGGTGCTCATCTGGGGGCTGGAATAGTCTGGGAGGGCGTCCATGACATTTAGTCTCGGGGGGACAGGCTTTTGTGGGTCCTTGGGGGACACCAGTGCTGTGTGGCACTTCCCACCCCCTTTCTGAGGGCCAGAGCCCTGCCCTCAGCAGGTTTGTCTGCTCCAGATCCGGGAGGAGATCGACCACTATGGCATCCGCATCTACCAGTTCCCTGAGTGTGACTCAGACGAGGATGAGGAGTTCAAGCTGCAGGACCAGGCACTGAAGGTGGGTCTGGCTCCTCCAGCTCCATGCTTGGAGGGGCAGAGCCCCATGGCTGGGAGGACATCATCCTGGGGTACCCTTAGGACTTGTTGGCGCCATGCAAGCTCTCCGGCAGCCCCAGCAGGGTGGGGTTGGTACATATTGCACTACCCGGATGCATCACCAAGACCCCACAGGTGCCACCTGCAGCTTGGTGGGATGGGGCTGGGGTGGAGAAACCCATGCCATGACTGCTGCTGTCCCACCTGGGGCTTCCCGTAGCTAGGGCTCTGGGATATCTTGGCAAATGGGTGCTGGATGTGGCCAAGGAGATGCATATGGAGCGATGTGGGCCACGGTGGACAGGACTGAACCCTGCTAACCCCCACCATCCTCTTGCAGGAGAGCATCCCCTTTGCCGTCATCGGCAGCAACACAGTTGTGGAGGCCAAAGGCCGGCGTGTCCGTGGGCGCCTCTACCCCTGGGGCATCGTGGAAGGTAAAGCTGGGACATGTCCCCAGTGTCCCACTGGCCTTTTGGGGACGGGGACATCATATGCCCCATCTCCATGCTGCTCAGCCCCAGGGGTCTGGGGGGACGCGGGGGGGCTGGCTGTGGCCCTCTGACCTCGGGCTCCCCTGCAGTGGAGAACCCGTCCCACAGTGACTTCGTGAAGCTGCGGACGATGCTGGTGAGGACCCACATGCAGGACCTCAAGGACGTGACGCGGGAAACCCACTACGAGAACTACCGCACGCAGTGCATCCAGAGCATGACCCGCATGGTGGTGAAGGAGAGGAACCGCAAGTACGGGGCCGGGAGCGGGGTTCCAGGCTGGGGGGGGGGTGTGGGGGCATCTCCTCTCTTTGGGGTGACCCCAGCCCATTGCGAGTGGTGGTCTCAGGTGGTTGGGGTTGTGTGCAGGTCCACGCTCGGCAGTGTGGTGGGCTGGGCAAGGAAGCCTCGGAGGTGTGGTGGGGGGCCCTTCCCGTGCCGTTGGGCTGGGGCTGGCTGGGGGGGGGATGCTCCGGCAGCGAGGGGGACCCTGTGTCCCCCAAAGGTTGGCTGGGGGGATGCTCCAGCGGTGAGGGGGACCCTGCATCCCTGCAGACTCTGGGGCCGGAGCAGGAGCCAAGCAAGCAGCCAGTGCTGGGGCTCTGCTGCTGGTACCAGCCAGAATCATGGCACTCGCATCCCCTTTAGCCACCGCAAGATGCTGGGGGGAGCCCCCCGCAGCAGGGTCCCTCGTGGGACCCTCAGCCTGGGGGCTGGAACAGTGCGGGAGCGAGCGGAGGCTCTGGGGGGCCGAAGCAGCAGTGCTGGCAGTGGGGGCTGGCGGCGGCTATAGGCGCCTCTAAGCTGGTCTCTCCATACCTGCCGCCGGAGCAGGCGGCATCCCTCCGCCCTGAGGCTGTGCTGTGCTGACTGCTCCACCGACTGAGCCAGGATCTGGCCGGGGCCATGCTTGGCCCCCGCCGTCCTCCTCCCCCTGCCCGTCCCCCTGACCCCTCTATAAAGTACTTGCTGGTATCCAACCCTGTCTCGGTCCTTCTGTGCCCGCACAAGGGCTGGGCAGCCGCTCTCGGGGAGAGCCGGCCCCATGGCCACCCACCTGTTGCCCACACAAGTTGCCCTTGGGGTGCTGGGAGGATGCTGTGTGCCGGCGGCATCACCCGGGCTTGCCCAGGCAAGGTGGGGTTGGGGGGACATATCACTATGTGGTGGCACCCAGCTTGTCCCAGCCAAAGGCTGCCCAAGGGAAGGGCTGCAGGGTGGGCACCCCATCGTACTGCCCTCCCAAGGGAATGTGATTTTGGGGTGCAGGAGGCAGCGGTAGACAGGCTTTCCTGGGCTGGGGAAGCTGCTTGCCCCATTGCCAATGCCCAACTCAAGCCTTGTCTTGCTGCCAGGGATGGAAGTAGCTCGATGCGCTCCCTCCTGGGTCCCCCCGTGGTGAGGAGCCGTGACAACGGGCAGCGACTTCCAAAGTGGCTCAAAACGCAGCCAAAACCCATCCCTTGCCATGGCACGCAGCCCCCCCGGCACAACGGGACCCTGCAGGGCAGGGGTGGCCCAGCCCGACCGCGCAACATCCGCCGCGTCCATCACCCCTTTGCATGCGGAGGGGCTGCACCGGCGGTGGCACGTGGCGGTGGCACGTGGCGGCATGCGTGACCCCTGCCAGCCACGGTGGCGGTGTCCCAGCCGTGTCGTCACCCACTGGGGTGGCACGTGGCATCCACAGGGACTCGGCCGGGAGAGCTGGTCCCTCCCCATTGCTGTCGGCATGGGAGAAGCCATTGATTTGGCTGTGCCGCTGTCCTGCCGTGCCGCGGTCCTGCGCGGCGGGGTGGCCTCAGGGGGACGCAGCTTCCTCCAGCAGGGATGGGCTTGAAAGGGAGCTGATGCTTAGGAAAAGGGGTGCGGAGCATCCCTGGGGCTGGCCGGGCAGCGGGGTGCCCGGGGAACCCGTCCTGCAACGGGGCTGTGGCTGTGGGAGAGAAGGGAGGTGCCAAGTTTAAGATGTTTTAAGGCAGCAGAGAAAATACTGGGCGAGGAGAGCCCAACCCCAGCTCGAAGCACCCAGCGGGATGCTTCCCAAAATGGGAGAGTGTGGAGAAAGCCAGGCAGGGCTCTGTGCCCTGGGGGGTCCCTGGCACCCCTTGCTGTGGTGGTGCCTCCCTGGGTCCCCCCCCAAACTGGTGCATGGCAGGTTGGGGGGTGCTGAGGTTTGGGGGGATACCTGGAGCTGCTCCTATCCTCGCCTGCCTGGAAAAAGGCCCAGTGTGGTGCTGGCGAGGGGGGCTCAGGGTCTGTGCAGGTGGGTGCTGGGTACCTGCAGGTTTGGGGTCTCTGGGGCTGCAGCACCCATGAGGGAACGTCCCCCATGGGGGGCCGGCGGGGCTGTGGCAGCATCCTCACCTCCTCTCTCTGCCCGCAGCAAGCTGACACGGGAGAGCGGGACAGATTTCCCCATCCCCGTCATCCCCCCGGTGCCGGATGCGGAGACAGAGAAGCTCATCCGGGAGAAGGACGAGGAGGTGAGTGTGTGTCCCCTGCCGTGTCCCCAGCCCCAGCCATGGCACAGCCGTGAGGGGCCACCCTTCCTGCTGCATCCCAGCGGCTGCGTGAGGAGGTGTTGGAGGGGCATCAGAGGGTCGTCTTCTCCCGCTCCAGCCCACAGCTCTTGGTGATCCCAATCTGTTTGGGATGCTTGACCCAAATATGTTTGCAAGGGAGCTGGTGTTGTTGGGGGGGTGCCAGCGCCCCACCATGATCCTTGCTCTGGTCCCTTCCAGCTGCGACGGATGCAGGAGATGCTCCAGAAGATCCAGAAGCAGATGAAGGACTCGCACTAGCCCCCTCCTCCTCCTCCTTACCCCCCCAGATCATAAATGTTTACATCATGCTCCATCCTGCCCCAGCCCTGCTGTGAGACTCAGTACCAACACCGCACCCGCCACCTTAAGTTGCTGCGGTATCGCCTTAGCCAACCGGCTGGCGCCCATCCCATGGGGACAGCGAGGGGACAGGGCACCCAGCCTGGGGGTCTCCTGTCCCAGCCCCGTTGCTGCCCCGGCCACCCCCCAGGCTGGGGACAGCTTTGTCCCCCGAGCTTTGGCTTTCCCTCTTTCCTCCACAGCTCTGGGGAGGGCCACCGGCCAGCCCGCTCCCCACGTCATGTCCCTTGTCCCCGTGTCACCTCAGGCTGCCTGCTTACAGCCTTTATGCTCAGCTTGGCCCTGGCTTAAGGGAAGAGGAAAGGGGGGGGGGTGGTCCCAGCCCCCCCAAACCCCCGGCTGCCCTGCTGTGGGGGACAGGGCTGCTTCCCCGGCCTCGGCTGGCACGGAGGGCCAGCAGCTCCTGAGGACCACAGGTGACCAAGGGGATGGAGGGGCAGCCACCATCCTGGCCAGGGTGGCAGCCGGCACTCAGACACTTGGTGCTGCCATGCCAGCACTGGTGTGAGGAGGGACTGAAGCTTGGCCCTGTGTCCTCGGCTGAGCGTCACCCCTTGGGAGCACCCCATGTCCCCGGGAGGAGGGGACAGCCATGGCACAGGGAGAACGGGGGAATCTCAGTCCCCAGAGAAAGTCCCTTGCCGGGTCCTCAGCCTGGGCCTGCCCCCGATGTTGGCCCTGTAAAGCAATAACGACTGTCCTGCACCCGCGGTGCTTCCTGACCCACAGCAACAGCATCGTCCCCCGCTGGTGTTTCGGCCCCTGGTGCCACTTGCTTGTCTGTGGTGTCCCTGTGTGTCCCCAGGATGTCCCTGTCCCTGCTGCTTCCTGGCAGAGCATCACTGTGTGTCCCCGTGTCCCCCGCAAGGATGTCCCCATCCATGTTGCTTCCCAGCAAAGCACTGCTGCGTATCCCCATGTTCCCACGGGTGTTGCTGCCCTGCAGAGCACTGCAGCGTGTCCCCCCCAGGCTGTCCCCATCTGTGTTGCTTTCCCGCAGAGTGCTATGTCACGTCCCTGTGTCGCCCCAGGATGTCCCCATCCACGTTGCTGCTCTGCAGAGCACTGTGTTGTGTCCCTGTGTCCCCCAGGATGTCCCCACCTGCGTTGCTTTCCAGCAAAGCACTGCTGCGTGTCCCCAGGGCAAGCCCTGGCCTGCACCTCCCGGCCAGCGGCCACAGGGCATCCCTGGGGAGATGGACCCGACCCCCTCAGCTCCCTACTCCCACCTGGGTACGGTGAAAGATGAAAGGGGACGGCGAGGCTGCAGGGCGGAGGCAGAACTGGGAGCAGTGGGATCACTGGGAGCTCACTGGCATGGGGACGCGTCCCCTCCCCGGCAGGGCCACCCAAACCAGGGCCCCCTGGGTGGGTTCACCCCTGGGTGAGGGGTTGGCACCCAGGCGGCTCAGCTGATGGGGGCTGTGTCTGGCCGAGGCTCAGGGTGGGTGCTGCAGGGTGCTGGGGCAGCGTCCGGAGCGTGCCACCCGTGTCCCCGTGCCAGCCAGAGGGTCCCTTGGCCCCCGCGGGCAGGGACCCCACGGGCAGGGCCCCGCAGGGTGTATTAGCGCTTTCCTTTTTTTAATCTTGCTATTTTCTTACAGAAGTACTTACCTTTGCATGATGGTCATAGAGGCATTTATTAAAGAATAAGCAGAGTATAGGTTTATAAATTCTAATAGAGCTAGTGGAAATATTTTTATCCCTCCACAACTGTTCTCAATAAATACGGCTGACCCGGCTTGTCTGCAACCTTGAGTCGCTTCCGCGCGGGCGGTGGGCACCCCGCGTCCCTGGGTGGGTGAGGACAGGGGCTGACGGTGACCGGCTCCCTGGCCTCTTGCTCCTGGCTTCTGTTTCCCTCGTAAAGGCTCAAAAAATGGATGTTGGGGGATTTGTGCTGCACCCAGCTTGGGGTGGGGTGGGAGAGCCCCGTGGGACCCAGCTCTGGCGATGAGGGGGGACAGAAGGATGAGGTCCCCCTGCCTGCTGCTGGCTCGCCCCCCTCTCACGCGCTGCCTTGGGGTCCCATGGTCCCCAGCGCTGCTGGTGTCGGCGCTGTGATGGGAACTGGGGGGGGGCAGAGTGGGGAGCCTGAGCCAGGGGATGGAATTGCCCTCCACATGCTGCCCCTGGGCAGCCCCGAGCCCCCCGTGGTGGGGTGAGCCCTGCTGGGAGACACCGCGGGCACCCGGCATGGCTGGGCCTCCCCTGCAAGTACCAGTTACCCCAGTTTGGCTTCACCAGGAGCTGGCGGGGTGAAGGGGTAGGAGGGGTGGGCAGAGCAGCACCGGGATGGATGAGCTGTGTCTCTACCTGCCTTCCAGTGCCCCCTTCAGAGCCCCCCTCCCATGGGCATCCCTGCCCCGATGCCTTCATCACCCTGAGCATCCTCACCTGGCCCCCACCCGTGCCCTCCACACCCCAGTTAAGCTCAGCAGCCCCTGTGCTGTGGGTGTGCTTGGCCCAGCCCTGTCCTCTGTGCCCACTCACTTGCTCGTGGGGTTCCCTGGCTTCCCCCTAGGTGTTGCTTTACTTCCATCCGACGGTCGTTGGATGTGCAGTGGGACCTGCTCTGCCATGGCCCTGCTCATGGCCCCGGGATGGTGGGTGCTGGGGCCACCCACAGCCCCCAGCTTGTTTGCTGGGCAGAGCACCCTGCGCTCCCTGCTGTTCACCCCACAGGTAGGAAGCCTGTGGATGGGGGGGAATGACTGGAAAACCAGCCCTCCCCCCACCCCGGGGGCACCCCCAGTCCCCTGTGCCCCGGCTCTGTGCACTGTTGGTTCTCCCCATCCCTTTTCCCCTGCAAGTCCTCCCTCCGGTCCCTCTGATCCTAAATATCATCAGCTCCTCTGCTCCCCTCTGCTGGCACTCACCCTGCTGCCCTAAATATCCCTGCCCGGATCCCCCCATTCCTCTTTACCCCCATACCCCAGCCAGCTCTGTTCCCCTCTGCAGGGCTTTGCTCCCATCTGGTCGCCCCTGCTCCCCATGCTCGAGCACCTCCAGCTCAGCTCCGGTCCCCTCCGTGCTCACTCACACCCCTGCACCCTCCGATCCCCTTCCCCCTCCCCATGTATGCCTGGATCCTCTCCAGACCCCTCTGCTTGCTGCCTCCCAGGTTTTCCCCTGTTCTGGTCTGCCCCAAGCCCCTCCGGGGCCATCCAGACCCCTCTGCCCCTTCCTCCGCTCCCTGTGCAGCAGAGCTGCCTGCGAGGGCAGCAAGGGCTCGGGCAGGCTTTGCCCCCCGCGTCCCCCGTGGACGGGACCCTGCCCCGTGGTCTCACAGGAAAAGGAGCCTGCACAGGGGCTCTGCTTTCGGCTGCTCCCTCGGCTGCTTCTGGTGACCTGCAGCACAGCTGGGCTGGGACGAGCCCCAGCAGCTCCTTCCCAAGGTAAGATCGAGCCAGTCAAGTCAGCACGGAGGTTTCGGCAGTCACTCTCCTCTTTGCTTGTGTTCTTCAGACGACCCGAATCACAGAGCACAAAATCCTTCCCATCAATATTTCTCCCAGACAGACACCGGTGTCAGAGCCAGGGAGCTCCTGAGCGAGAGCTGCGCCGTCCCCGCACGTCACGTATCCCCGTGTGGCTGGCGAAAGCCTGCTGAGCCTATGGTTGTATTATTTTTCTCGGCTAAAGCAGCTGAAACATTTCAAAGGGGTTCCCCAGTTGTTCTTGGCAGAGAGCGAAGGCCAGACTCTGCGTTCCTCTGGTCTCTGCGTCACCCAAGACACACCAGTTTTGGTTTTCCACCAGGCTGAGTGGTGCAGTGGGTACCTGGAGGGAAGGGGTGGCACCCAGAGGGGCCTGGGCAGGCTGCAGGGGTGGGTCTATGAGAACCTCATGAAGTTCAACCAGGTCAAGTGCAAGGTCCTGAACCTGGGTCAGGGCAACCCCCAGTACCAGTACAGACTGGGGGATGGATGGATGGATGGATGGAGAGCAGCCCTGCGGAGAAGGACTGGGGGATACCGGTTTGTGACAAATGGGACATATGTGGGCTTGCAGCCCAGAAAGCCAAGCGTCTCCTGGGCTGCAGCAGCAGCAGCGTGGCCAGCAGCTCGAGGCAGGGGATGCTCCCCCGCTGCTCCGCTCTCCTGACGCCCCCCTGCAGCACCGCCTCCAGCTCTGCGCTCCCCAGCACAACACAGACAGGCCCCTGGTAGAAAGGGTCCAGAGCAGGCCATCAAAACGATCCAAGGGCTGGGATACCTCTGCGATGGAGAAAAGCTGCCTTGTGGGGAGCTGCCAGCCCCACATCCTACCCTTGCAGCTCCCAAGACAGACCCCCTGTGTTGGTGGCCCTGCCTGCATCTCCCCTCCTAGAACAGCCAACAGAGCCTCTGGTTTTGGCCCCAAACTGGCTGATTTAGCCTGGTTCCTCTTCTCCCCAGAGAATAAACTCCAGTGCTGAGGCTCTGGTAACAGTCTGAGCCTGTTCCTACCCTTCATTGCACTTCATTCCATGCAATTTCGATCACATCTTTAAAAATAAAAAAAAAAAACCCCAAACCCACTCAAACCCAGCCTTCCCAAGGCAGAGATATTTCCGTGCGGCAAATGCTCCGATGTGAATTCTCTGATGTCCTATTTTAGGTTTCTCGCCAGCACTGGCTGCAGACACCCGCGCTGGAGCTCCCGTCGAGCCTTTGGCAGTGATTGCGGTGGAAGGAAATCAGGGTTTCTCAGGGCAGAAAAGGGAATCTCTCCCCTCCTTCCCTGGGCTGTGCCACCCCACGCCTGCCACCTAATGAGACCCTAACTGGCATCAGCCCTTCCTTCCCTTCGCCGTATTTATTCATTTATTCTTTACATTATTCCTTATATTTTCCCATATTGGAGGGTCCCCTGCAGCCCCACCTCTTTTTCCAGCGTTTGGGGGTGTGCGCATGGGGTGACCCCAGCTTGGGGACCCCCCGTGCGTGGCTCTCCTGGCCCGCAGTCTCTGTGGGCTGGGGCAGTGCCCTACCATGCCCCACGCAGCTCCCCGGCCCGTTGCCGGCAGGTTGCCCCAGGCAGGGCGGTCCCGCATGGCTCGGGGGTCACTCTGGCAGGAGGGTGCCTGGGTGCTGCTCGTGACCCAGCTGCTGCCTTCCTGGGGCACCCATGGTTGGTTTGTTTTATTTAATCCAGAAACCAAGGCACTGACCCTGGTTTCTTCCCATCCTCTCTTATACCTCTTTGCCACTTGTCACATCCATTTCCACCGCCGCCTCTCCTGGCTCCAGGCGAGGCAGCAGCAGTCAGTCTGATTGCACCCAGCGCCGTCCGCCCGGTCGGGAGCACGATGCGTGGCTGTGAGCTGCTGGCTGGCGGGATGACATGCCTTCCCCTCGCCTTGCAGATGTGGTGAGGATTTGGGATGCTGTGTCTGAACGCATTCAGCGAATGCTCACGATGAAGCAGGTAGCCTTTGTATCCTCCGCTCACGACTTGATGATTTCAGTAGACCTGAAACGCCTATGCTGTTGCATGCTGGTGCTCTTCCCCTCCTTTAAAGGCAGCTAAAACATCCCAGAATTACCTTGCAGCTGGCAAAGGGGCCACAGACCAGATTCTCCATCCAGCTCTAGCAGAGAGGTCTTCAGCACGTTTTGTGGCTTCCCTGTTCCCCACAGCTGGAGTGGAAAGACCAGACCAAGGGCTTGAAACATATTTCAGGGTTTCTCCCAAAGGATGGTCCAGCTGAGCAATGTTGGCTCTGCTCTTCAGCAAATACCTTTTAGAGGCTGAAGAGGAAGGAGAGGAAACACCTCAGCATAGGGAGGTCTTCCCCAAAGCTTTCCATCCTCTCTTCTTGCTCCTCTGTACAGCAGGGCAGGGCACAAGGGACAAAGCACCACCACCATGCTCTAAAAAGTCATCCTTCATTTCTACCAGCCACAAAAGGCTTATTATTTGCTCCTTCTCTTCTCCTAGGCCTTCAGGCTATCAGAATACCTGGAACCAGGACATTCGTGCTTGTTGACCGACAGCCGTTGGATCTTGGATCTGGTAACGTCACTGCTGCGAGGTGGGTTTCTCGGCTACCTGAGACTTTGGCAGATGTTTGTGGGCTCATCTCTGCTCAAGCTGGTGTTCTTGGTAAGAGGAGAGATGAAAACCTTTGCTTCCCCTTGCAGCACCTTCGGGATGTACGCTTATTTCTGCATCACCAAGAGAGGAAGGGATGCTGTTCGGAAGGTCCTGAGGACATCACAAGAGGAAACCACCCTTCACGTAGCTAGGTGTGAAAAGCTAGGGTCTCTCTCTGTTTTATCAACTGGATTCAAACCATTCATATTTATTCAGTGGTGTGGTGACTGTTGTCTAATAGACATGTCCTGGAGCTGCTGCTTCTAAGCCAATTGAGACAAAACGTGGTGCTCCATAGTTCTGCTGCACCAGACCTTGTGAAGGCAAACACCAGAGCTCATGCTGGCTCCTACAGCCTCGTTGTAGTTAAAACTGTTTTGGCAGCAGCCTTGAAAGAGAGGAGGGATGGATGGTTTGTACAAAAGCCTGTGGACGGGCAGATTTTCCATGATTTCTGGTCAATGCTGCCAGCTGTGTTGCCCCAAGGTGCTGGGGCGGGCACCAAGAGCCTGGGGTGCCCCAATCTCAACATCAGCCTGGTGGCCCTCTGCACCAAAACAGAGATGTCAAGTCAGCAGGAAGGGTGCCGTTGTGTCTGCAGGTATTTTGCTTCTTAATGACACCTATTTGAGCACAGCCGACCCAACGGGGCCTGGCTAAGTTTCTTCAAACCCTGGGTGTGTTGAGTGTGGGCAGTTTCGGAGTGGCCCAGCACCATCCACCCCTGCTTGGCCCCCTGGTTTGCAGAGTATTTTCAGATTTCTGCTGCCACAACCAGGCGGCTCCTCGCAGCAGAGGACTCCCAGACCCCAGCCCAAACCCTGGCTGTGGTGGGCACGTGAGAATGGGACCGGAGAGGGATGGGTGTAATTATAGTGTGGTCTTTAACTGCAGAAGAGCCCGCCTATATGGCTATCGATTCTGGGAAGCTCCATTAGACGTGTTCACTGGCACGTTACGCTATTTCTGGAGCTTCCTTTGAAAAACACAAGTTGTCCTGTATTTTGGCAACATAATCCCCATACCTGTCACACAGGTCACACAAAACCCACCAAGAACATTTGGTGTGACCTGCCAGTCTGCTGAGAGGCTTGGCAGAAACAGCCGTTCCTTCCCTCAGTGATGCCGTCACAAGTGATGTCAGCACGAAGTACAGGGACCAAGTGGAAATGACAGTGAAAGCTTGGTCTGATGCTGATGTCCCCCTGCAGAAGTGGATGAGGTGCCACCCTCCTGGGTCTCCGGCTAGGACTACAGGTCCCTGGCAGAAGCCCTCGGCGTTGGCTGTGCTTGGGGAAACAGCACCATCTATTTGCAGCACCGTTCTACGAGCGCCTTTGTAGAGAAGACACCATGGCCTCCACGGTTGGGTGTCTGCGACCCATCAGCAGGGCTGGGGCATCCCATCCTGGAGCCAAAGGCTTGGTGTAGCATCCTCTGCTGTCCTAGGTCACGCTGAGTTGGACCTTACCTCCAGGACCTCCCCGCAGCCCAGAGGTAATGCCTGACATTTGCTCTGAGTTTAGGGTTATGAGTACAAGTTGCACAACGTGTGTGCAGGGCCCAGGGGAGGGAAGAGGCACGAAGCGTCCACACGGACAGCCCCAGGCTAGGGGCTTCACCTCAGATTTGGCTCTCCCTTTCCAAAGCAGGGTCTGCCCTTCCGCTCCCACACATGGACACAGAGACACCCGCCCTGAGGTCCGATACCATCCAGGTCTCAGCCCCTGCCCCACATTTCCCCATAGCTGCCTCGGACAGATGCCAGCCCATTGGGGTCCCCGAGCTGTCTGGGGGGACAGAGGTCCCAGGAAGGTGTTGGCCTCACAGGACCAAGGGGGAGAAAGCCAGCCTGCCCCCAGCTTTGCTCTGGCTGGGAAAGCTGTCCCCATCCCAGCTGATCCCCACCTCTGCGGGGAGAGCAGCTGGGTGAGGGGCAGGGGGATGGGGCTGCCTCCAAACCCAGCTCAGCACCCCTCAGGGTTTGACCCCCATGCCTTCCGGGTGAGAGAAGTGACTTAGGACCCCCCGTTCCAGCTTTACCACAGGCTTTAGTGGAATGCAAAGATCTGCTCTATTAAAGCTGCTGGAAATTGGGTACAGCGGGTGGTCTGGGGCATCCAAAGCTCTCATGGAGCAACTGCTACTTCTTCTTGCCACTTTTCTTCTTGCTTTCAATCAGTTGCAGCCCCTGCTTCTTGATGTCTTCCCGGGTGGGGACATGGCCATGGTCTTTGTCAGCAAAATCAAAGGGGTCTGGAGGAGAGAGTGTAGAGGAGCAGGCTGGGGAGGGTCTGTGGGGCCACCTCCACTGTGCCCATGTCCCCAGGGAGAGCTGGCATGTTTTGGTGGCACACCGGAGAGCCCTCATGCTGAGCCCTCGGGCACAGGCGCTGCCAACTGGCTTTTCCACTGCAGCATCCCAGGGTGACCTGCAGGACGTGGTGATGCCACTGCCGTAGCCCATCTCCAACACTGCTCGGGCTTCCCATAAAGGTCTGGAGCTACGGGGTGGTGGGTACAGCTCCCGCTTTGCTAAAAAGAGGTGGTAAGCTGCCAAAAGCTCATTGTCTCCTCCAAGACCATCCAACAGGAGGAGGCCACAGGCAGAGCCAGGCACTGGTTATTCTTCCCAGTCAGGTGGTTTTGAAGATGAGGGTCTCCCTCCTTGGCCCACAGCATCTCTCCTTGTTCCTGCTGTGGTTTGATGCTCACCACCCCACCGGCTGACTTTGTTCTCCCACATGCCCACCTAAAACCACCACCCATGCTCAAAGCCTTGGAGACAGCCAAGGTCAGCCCCAAGGTCTGGAGGCAACTCAGGGGCTGGGGTCTGCTGGGACAGTGGGAGACAGGCAAGGATGCTCAGAAATCCCAGCGGGCAGGGGCTGGGACAATCGCTGTGGGATGTGTCCCCACTGTGCTCTCCTACCTTGGACACTGCTGCCTGCGTCCTCGAAGGAAATCTTCAGGTTCCGCGGATCATTCGCAATTGTTTTCTCCAGAAAATTTCTGACCTTCACAAAAGTCTGTGGAAGAGACCCTGGGTTTATTGCTGAAGGAGAGGTGAGTGTTACAACCCAAGGGGTGTCCCACCTCGATGTCCCCCTGGGGGGGACACCCCACAGTGCCCAGTGCCACTCAGGCTGAGCTGCTCCATGGCTCTTCCCTGGGGCCACCTCCATCCTCCCAGCTGGGAGGACCGCTTGGGATGGGCCATCCGGGAGAGCTCCGTGTGGGTCCCCGAAGGCCACAGCAGGGATGGAGCCCCTGTGCACCTCGTTGTCCTCGTCAAGGATGTGACTGTCAGGGGACAGGTTGGCCACCCGCTGCATCAGGTACCGCAGCTTCTGCCCGCAGTGCTGGAGCTTCTCCTCCACCCCCATGGCCTTGACAGAATTGTCCTGCACTCAGAGAGAGAACAACCTTGGTGCGGAAAATGAGCCACTTGGGGTGACGGTGGCTGCACCAAGTGTCACCGCACTGTGCTGTTGCACCACCAAGCACCGTCCGGGGCTGTGCTCACCCCAGTGCCACACAGGTACCTGGCCGGGCACGGTGATGCCATGCAGATGGAAGACGAGGTTGTCGATGCCGTTTTCAAACTGGAGCAGGAGCTCCTCGTTCCTCAGCGTATGGGCTTGCATCTGCTCCAGCCGAGCCTTTTCCCACTGCAGCTTCATCCTCAGCTCCTCCTCCAGCATCCTGGAGCCAACCACATTCACATCCATACAACTGCATAGGGGTGCAGAGACACCCCAAATCTGTTGCAAAAGCTGCTCAGGTTGCCTCCCCCCCTCAACTGCAGAGCAGAGGTGCTGCCTGCAACCCAACTCCATGCTGCTGGTGTCACTTCCATGCCAGGCAAGGAGCAAGGGTCCTCCTGCCACTGCGGAAGCTTTGGGTGCTCTACCAGGACCAGAGCTGGAGGAGCACCCTGCTCAGACAACCGCCCGGTGCAGGAGGGGTGGGTGGCTGCAGCGCGACAGAGGAAGGGGTGCCCTGTTGGGACACCCATGATGCACATGTCCCCCCCCCAAGGCTGGTGGCCCAGTTGGCACAACTGTCCCAAGGCCAGCAGCACCTGGTTGTGTTGGGGGGCTGGTGAAACTTCAGCTCAGCCCGCTTCAACTCCAGCTCCTTCAGCGTCTCCTTCAGCGCCTGCTTCTTCTCCTCGCACTCCTTGATGTACTGCTCCAGATCCACTGAGGACTTCTGCTGCGCCAGAAGCCTGCCGGGGATGTCCTGGCCGGGGGAGAGCACGAGGACTCAGCCCGTGGTGCTCCTGCAGGGTACAGGATCTGGGCCATGGCCTCGGGGAGGTTTCTGCACCACGGACCGCTGCAAGCTCATGTCATGGAGAAAAGCAGCTCCATCCCTGTCCACACAAGAGGGGCTTTGGGGGAATCCAGCGCAGAGGAGGGCAGATAACCCCGCAACGAAACAAGGTGAGCAGAGAGGTCTCAGCTCCCGGGGGCTCAAGCAGCCCTGGGTTTTACCAGAAATGGGTTTTTACGTTACCCAGAGGCGGGAGCACTGCACTGCAGCCTTGGCCTTCTCCATCTTCTCAGTCACCCGGGCCTCATGCTCCATCTGGGACTTGGTGGCCTCCAGTTTGGTGTCTGGGGTGGGAGGGAAGCGGCAGGGAAGGATGCCTGCAGCTGTGCCCCTGTCCCACCCCCCTGCACCCCACCAGGCACTCACCCACCAGCGGGTCCTGCGGCTGCAGGGTCGGGAAGTCCACGGCGAGATCGTACCTGGCTTGCTGCGAGGACGTTCATCGTCACCCCCCGAGCTGCTGGCACCCTGGGGGAGCTGGCCCTGCAGCCCCTCCGACCCATGGCGGGCTCGGCCCTGACGCCTGCCCTCTGCCCGCAGCCCTGCCTGCGCCGGGTCCCCCCAGCTCACCGCTCTCAGGTGCCTTTCGCTTGCTTCCTTGAGCCAGAGCCTGTCGGTGTGCACCTTCTGGGCGGCCAGGGAGCGGTGCCTGAGCTCTCTCTCCGCAAGGAACCGGGTTTCCATCTCGGCCATGTCCTCCTGGAGCATATCAAAGAAGGGAGAAGTGGCTGCCAAATCCGGAATGGACCTCTGTGAGCCAGCTGAGCTTCTGGGATGGCCAGCATCAAAAATGACCCTCCCTCCACGGAAACAGGCTGGGAAGGAAACTGGGCAAGGAGGGCTGGAGGATGGAGCAGGCTGCCTTCATCATGGCTGGTGCTTTGGGCAGGCTGTGCCCAGCCCCAGGGCAGTCTGGCCCAGGAGCAAGATGCGTGAGGAGCTATGGAGGCATCTGGGTGCTGTGGGCAAGCCCAGCTCAGTCTCTTTTGCTCTTTATTGCAGGAAGACTCACCAGCCTGGGTGCATGGTGCCATCTGGGGGCTCTGGAGCATGGGATAAGACCCCAAGGTGCACCAGACCATCTCACCTTGGTTACATCAGCGGCTTTGAGGGTATCCGAGGCCATGACTTCCATGTCTACCAGCTCCCCGTGGTACAGCTCGGCATTCCCGCACAGGAGATCCAGGTGCAGATGCAGGTGGGCCAGCTCCTGGGACACAGGGAGAGACCACGCGTCACCCCACCGAGCCCCGGGGGTCCCCTGTGTGCTGTGACAGGGGATGGAGGGGAGCAGGAGGACCTCGCTGAGCCGGGAGGGCGTCCCACCAGCGCAGCCCCTGGGGCACCTCATTGCCTTTGCAGGGGGAGCGGGTGGGCCGATGGCACAGTGAGGAGGAGCTCACCTTCCTCAGGACATCCCGCACCGCCAGGTACCAGGCGGTCACCTTCTGTCCAGCGTGGACTTTCGCGAGCATCTTCTCCATGTTGTTATCCAGCTGGCGAATCCTCTGGGGCAGAAAAGGGAGCAGGGGACATGGGGTGATACAGCATGCTGGGCCCCGTGCCCACCCAGGGAACGTGGGGATGGGGGTTGGATTAAAGCCCCCCGTGGGTGCTGCCACCCCAGGAAGTGGTGCTGGGTACCTGCACCTGCTCCTGGTGCTGCTTGTCACCCATCTCGGCATCCTGCAGCTGCTGCAGCCGCCTCTGCAGCTCGTCCTGGACTCGGCTCCGCTGCCTGATCTGGTACAGCAGCATGTTGGACGTGTTCACCTGGTCAAAGATCTCGGCTCGGAGCTTCTCCTTGGCCACCTGGATGGGCACGTGAGAGTTTGCCAGGCTGGAGGCAGGGCTTGCTGGACCCCTATGGGAGAAGGGGGTCCTGCCTGGAAAACTCCCCCCAAAGCAGAGCCAGGAACGCCGAGACGTTGCTCCAGGACATCGTCCCTCCCTTGGCAGGACAGGGTCTGGGAGAGCTTTGCTCTGGGGGGCTGCTTGGGGTAAGGCAGAGGTGGGCATCAACGCCTGCTGACGGCAGTGGCAGGTCGGGCTTAGGGACTCTGTGTAATGCAGACCCGGGGCTGGGCGTCGATAAAATCGATCTGTGCCCCAGATGCGGATGCTGGTGGAGAGCGGCGGCACCGCTCTGTCCCTGCAAGAGGCCCTGGGCAAAGGCAGCTCTGCTGGGCCAGCGCCTCATCTCCACGGGCTTGTAACCAGATCATAACCTTGGGGCAGGCAGTGAAGGGCAGAGACAGCATCTCTCTCCCAGGGATGCAGCTGGATCCCGCAGGAACCCAGGCAGACCCAGGGACATGGCAGGTGGGATGGCCAGGAGCTCTGCTGGGGCAAAGGATCTGCCCAGGGAGCTAAAGGAGGACCTGCGCGGATGGGTCTCGCGGTGGAAAGGGACCCATGGGACCACCGGTGAACACCCCATGTCTCGCCGCACCAGTCCTTGTGCCAGCACCAGGTCCCTCCGCTGCGCGCCCTGTTCTTCCGAGTGTCCCCGGAGCCCCAGCCCCGTGCGAGCAGCCCGTGCCCACCGCACCCTGCCGTTACCTCCACGGTGTTCCTGGCCAAACCGACGCCCAAGTGCTTCTGCGCTCCGCAAGCCTCGGAGATGCTGAGCTTGTTGCACTGTGGGCAGGAGAGGGGCAGAGAGAACCTCACCGCCAGCCTGGGGACGGTCACAGCTGTGACCGTCACAGCTCCTGGAGAGGACGGGCAGAGGGGCTGGCTCTGCAGGGCCAGCAGCAGGCAGGGGTGCGGCAGATGGGACCTGCCGGTACCTTCTGGACAATGCCCAGAGCACGGACGTCCTCCTGCACCGCCTCACGCAGGCGGGGGAGCAGCTGTCTGTTCTGACTGAGCTTTTCCTCACACGACTGTGCGAAAACCTTCCTCCCTTGCTCTGGAGGACATTAAGGCGCTGTTGGTACCACGCAGGATGACGCAGTGACGAAGAGCTCCCCTCCTACCCGGGACGTCCCCACGAAGCCGAAGGGGCAGCACCTTGCAAGGCGATGATGTCGCGCAGCTCCTGGACGTGCTGGCTGAGGTTGGCCTTCCGGCCTCGCACGGCGTCAGCACTCCTGCCTCGGCCCTCCAGCTCCGCTGCGTGCGAGGCAGCCATCGCGGCTCTGCTGCGGAGCTGTCACCGGGCTGTCACCACGGATGGAGCTGAGGTGCCCAGGCCCGCGGAACCATCACCATGGCACCTCCAACCGCCGCACACCTCCTGGCACCTCCAACCACCGCACACCTCGTGGCACCTCCAACTGCCGCGCACCTCCTGGCACCTCCAACCGCCGCACGCCGCACACCTCCTCCTCAGCCGTCGCCTCGCGCTTGGCTCTCGCCACCCACAGCCCCTTCCTCTCCATTCCTGCAGGTTACAGATTAATGAATAACCAACTACCGAGCTCTCTGAGGCAGCCGAAGGCAGGGCGGGCAGAGGAGACCCCACCTCTGTTTCCCATCACCGTGGCTACGGCAGTAGCGACCAGCCCCGCCGCGGGAGCCCGCCAAGCCCCACCAGACACAGGGCAAGGACAATTTCAGGGAAAATACGCGTGCGCGTACACCCAAACACCGTACCAGCGCTCTCCTGGAAGCTGCCAGCTTCTCTCACCCGGCAAGAGGAGTCCATTCCTACCCAGAGATGTACCTTCGGAAATGTCGGTTAATTAGTCAGGCGTCACCACAAACCGGTCCAAAAAACTTTCTAGCGCCAATCTGGCACGCAGAAAGCAGGCATTCTTTATTGCAGCGCTGGATGCACGGGGGACGTCTCCACCTAACGTGCATCCCCTCACACAAAACTACAGCCCATTTATCAGGTTACGCGATTAGTATAAACCCGCCTAAATCTACACTTATTGGTTAGTGATGAACATTGCATATGCTATTGGTTTACTGTATTTAAATTAGCCTCGCTTGCTACGTAAATTAGCACACATGCTCCTTTCGGGGGCGAGGGGGGGCAAATCTTTTCGGCCCTGAATCGAGTCGGCGGTCGCGATCTCCCCTCACCGCATTTACCTCTCACCCAGTTTCTGCAGTTCGATCAAACTTCACGCTTCTCTGGCCGCCGTCCAGGCTTTGGTGCCAACACGGTCCCTTTTATCGGCCCGTTAGCTCTTCTGCCGGGCTAGAGCCGTTAGTTTTCCACAGTTCGTTACTTCTACAAGCACTTCCGTACCTTTTAGCTCCCTCCCAAATGCCTTCCCCAAGGCACAAGCGGTTAGCAGTTTTGCTAATTGGAAAATTACTGTTTCTGCTCGGCTTTAGGAAGTATTTACAACAGCGTGTCGGTTGGTGTGGTACCTTCTGCGTACGCCCGCGCCACGTGTGCGCTCTGCGGGGGCGCACGCAGCGTCTGTGAGCCCCCTCCATCGCTGTACGTGATACCCTAGCCAGGGTCTCGCAGGAAACGGTCGTGCAGGCAGTTACGCTCCTGTTGACACGGGCAAGAACAAACCAGCTACCAATACTGATATTTATTTTGATGCTTACCATACATTCTTGCTGAACTACAAATATGACAAGAAATGCAAGCGTGTACATTTATTTGTTGATAAATAAAATCAAGCTCCCTCTACCAAACAAAATCCTTAACATTTGCAGAAAAAGACTTTATAAGGAAATTGCCTTCCTATCACCAAGCTCGTAAATCAGCTTAGATTAGGTTTCTGTAACTCAAGATCTTTAACCTGCAGCCATCCTATTGTGCTCTAGGTGTTGAACACAGAAAACAAAAAGCGATAGGATTGTGAAATCAGGTATTACTGACACAATGTCGTCTGAGGCTCTTACTCAGTGTCTCATTTGCAGATTTATGAATTGCATGTTAGTGCTAATTGCCAGCGACAAGCTAAATATCAACATTATCATCTTCAGTGCTTCATAAAGTATGCATGAAGAGACGGCCATTTGAAAAACAAGCAGTTACAGGTTTGTAAACCCAAGGAATCCTGCCATCTGTCCATGCATGTAGAGATCTCCACACTGAGGCTGTGCCCACATGGCAAATATAGTAATTATGCCACTAAACTTTTCTAGGCAGCATTTAAACGCCATGGAAGATTACCTTGGCAAGAGAAAGCATTTTAAAATGGATAAAATGGTTTAAGAATCTCCATTTCACTGGCCCTCAGCAAAACTCAGACTCTATAGTGGCAAGTCCTTCCAAAATATTGTTAAGGAAATTGAACCCAACCTTGCATACGCTCATGTCAACAGACCGCTGCAAAAGTCAGCCTCAGAGAGGAAGCCTTTGACCCAGGACCTCGTCCCACAGGCCCTCTGCACTTGACACGTCGAACGCCTCCTCCTCCAGTTCCCTTCAACTCTCCCCGCTTAAATTCTAGAAAATTCACACCGTGCTAACGGTACAAAGGAAAAGGTCGCGTCAAGGGTACAAACCGGAGCTCTGTTTAATTGTCATGTAAGAGGCAGGGCCACGCGCTCTAAAAGTAAACAGCAAACAATGAACACAAGACGTGCTTGTCCAGGAGAGCGAGCTAGTGGTTGGTGTGCCTGCAGCTCCCGACTTGCTGCGGACTATCAGCACGGGAGCAGGTACGTAACTAAAGGCTCCTTGAATTCCTGCTGGTTTAGCTTTCAGTCACCCAAGGAGAGATACTGTGCCTGGTGGTTTGTATTTTTAGCATCTCCTTCTTCAGTTGTCCTCTCTTCCCCTCTTCTTTGAAATACACAAGTTCGACTCAAAAGCATTTGTTTAACACAGCTGAAACAAGATTTAAGAGAATTATCAAGAACTACATACCGTGCCTCAGGAGCTGGCTGGAAATTCCACGCACGTATTAGAAAGCGGCATAAAAAGACAAGAGGATAAAGGACAGCTGCCAGAATTGTTCTCTATTGCACTGAAGGGGACACAGAGGCACAGCTACCGCTAGGGAATTAGGGCCCAACAAAAGCCTCTCTGGCTCAATGGCCAGAGGCCACCGCTGCCTGTTTGAGATTCATTTTATCACGTGAACGAAAACAGCTCAGAAATGCAGGCTATGCCTTCAGCCTACAAAAAGCATCACCATGGCCACAGCTACCTCCTATACTATTAACAAAAATAATTATTTTATTTCTTTCTGTATCTATAATATATAAATAGATGATAATTCATTTTTATTAATGTAGCTAAATATATTTTACGAATAAGTTATTTGGAGAATGTTTTTTTCTACATCAGCAAGTACTGTTATATCCAGTGAAGGAAATCTTTAAGAATGGTCCTTTAAAGTACTCTAATTATCAAGCAGCCAATTATGGAAGTCTAAGTCAGTTTTCATGCTGCTGAGAGATCGGTTTAGACACGCTCCACACTTTGCACCTGTTTAGAAGTGAAAATGCAGCTCTCGTTTCTCTCCTCAAATACAAAACCCACCCCTCAGTGACCTACGCCATCTTCCACTCAACACTGACAACTTAAAGTAAAAATGATTGGCACTGTATCAGTCAAACACTCTTCAACAGCAACTCTTAAAGTAAACCAAAGCTCGAGTAACTTCCGTATCAAGTCTTAACTCAATCCTCACTAGTGCAACTCTGACACAAAATGTTCCTACAGGCAAACCCATTTGTAAACCAAGCAAGTGTAAAATGATAAAAAAAACCCCACACTGCATGGAAAAATCCCAAAGGATTAGTGTCAGAAAGTATTTGGCAGCAAGAGACTGGAAAAAACATGAAGCCCTAACAGAAGAGAGTGGCTAACGCCAGTCATTTCATAGGATGTTGTTAAAGTAGAACAGCTCCAGGACGGTTTTTGTTATTCAAGCTTTTCATCTCCTTCCTCCACGTCTTTCAGACTGAGCACTTCCAGTGTTCCTTTTCCTTTTGTCTCACTCCGGATCAGCTCATCAATCTCTCTGAAGCAGCCTGGGTCAATAAGGCACACCTGAAATATTTCACCTTTCATCAGTCAAGCAATACTATTTGATTTTCATCAGCCCCTTTTCAAGGTCTAACATTAATTTTCATTAAAAAAAAAACAACAGTTTAGTTACTAAGAAGGACTTTGCAGAGTTGATAAGCAATTTATATCACGTCATCTTTCCACAGAAGTTCTGCAGTTCCATTTAGCCATGCTGGACAGGTCTTTTGACAGCTGGGATTGCCAGATTCTTATCTGTTCTCAGAAGGATTTTTACTAATACCAGCTTTTGCTTTACCACAGACTATTTTTTAAAAAAACTAGTTAACCACTGTCAAAATACAGGCCTGACCCACCAAACAAGTAAGGGTAACTTTCCCTATATGCAGAGAAACTTATCAGTGTTGTAGGATAATCACTGCTAAGAGAAATTACGCTGTGCTTCTCCTCAGCTTGAAGCAGCAATCTCTGTATAATAAAGGCTACTTCATCACTAGGATTGTGTGAAATTAAAAACTACAAACTACAGCTCTAATTTAGAATCTCTGGTAAACTTGCAGTTTATCTAAACAACTTCCATACATTAATTCATCCTTTAGTAAACCGTACAGGTGTAGTCAAATCAAGTGTGAAACCCAAGGACTGCTTTATTGCTTACAATTTCCAACTGTTCATGGAAGTCTTCGTTCTCAATAACTTTAATCAGTGGCTTGAGCTTCTCTTTCAGTTTCTTCCCCTCCTTTGGTGGAAGAATAAATCGCAGCCTCATGTGAGCACGTTCAATTTGCATGGTCTCCTTTAACTGTCTGATCACTTCCAGTGCCTGTAAAGACGTTAAGAAGAAAAAGCATTTACACAACCGCTGAAAAAAACACCGCACAGATCAAAATCCCAAATCCTTTGCATTAGCTTCAGACACATTCCTCAGTACTGATCACTGCCACCCTGCTGCAGGGATTTTGCTATTATGCTATTTTGATAGATTAACAAGAAAAGGCAGAGTTCTTGCTGTTTGTGATCACTTCAAATACTAAAAAAACCTGTCTGAAATAATGTTAAATAGCAGTTATACTGCAGAACAACAGAAACCCACGTGGCTCAGATGCAAAGCCTGATTTACTACCTCATTTAAAATAAACAATAAAGCTTTTATTTCTGTTCCAGGCATATCGCTGTTGCTGCTTTAATTCATTTCTTTCTTTCTCCTTTCCCTGAATTGTTAGAAAACAAACTGCACAAGTTTCAGAGGCTGCTTGTATCCAGCATTCAGCTGCCAGCCAGCTGAGTAATCATTCTGCGGGCTTTAGACCACAGGGCTTTGTTGATCCCTCTGTGACTGCTAACAGCGAAATTACACGCGAAGACAACACCTCTGAGCAGAAGCTGGTTTTGCGGGAAAACTCACCTGCTGCTTCGTGCTCTTGTGTGGTTTGACAGAGTAGTGAATATCCTTCATGGCTCTTTCTATAAGAATTACCGTGTATGGCCTCTTTGTTTCGGGATTCACACATTTGTCAGCCACAATAGTTGCAATGTCTCTAAACATCTGCTCCAGCTGTGTGTGTCGTTCCTTGTCCGATACCTGCAGCTCCCCTTTTGATAAAATCTTGACAATAATAATAACAACAAAATCAGTTAATAAATATCACAGATTTGACTAAAGAGTGAAAACCCTAGCAACAGTGTTAAATTTAACAATTGCTTGAATGGTTTGGTTAGACGGGAAATGCAGAAAAAGAATAACCATGTTAAGAATGTTCATCATTATGACAGACAACACTGGCAAGATTTTAGAGGAAAAAACCACCACCAAAACACTAAACTACAAAAAGAGAAGCGCAGATTTACTTGAATTCTCATCACCCACAAGTCCACAGTTCATATCCTACCAAGAAGGACTAAGAAATTAGATCTGTTCTTAACGCTTAATTGAACTGCCCAAAGTAGGCAACTGTCCCCTTCCTTTCCCTGCATCCTTAATAATACACCTTAGGTGAGAAACTCTTCAGTGCTGGTTAACCTTTTTTCTGTGTCTGTAGACATCAGTACACAGAAACTGTATGTTACACAGAACACTCAGAACTCTTTCAGCCAGATGCATATATAAAATTTAAGACTACACGACAGAGTTACCACTCCTTTCTACCTATTTCTTAACAACCAACCCACCCTTTCGCCTACAGCAGCACCGCATTCTATGAAAACCTTCTAGTAACAAACGAACCTACTGTGTCTGTGTGACCCTCATGTAAAACATTTGTAAAGTCTTCTCCAAGCTTTTACAAAGCAAAGCGGTTGAAACCTACCATCTTACAGATTTCTGTTTGGTCATCCGTCCCAAATGCTTTAACGAGATCTTCCTTCTTCGCCACCTGGCCTTTGGAAACATTGACAAACACTGTGTGTGTCTGCAGGACCTCATCGAGATCTTTCTCCCTAGAGATGAAGGCAGGGTTAGAAAACCTGTCAAGTTAGCAACATAAAAGCACAAGAGATTTTAGCAAGGAGGAACAAGTCCTGCTGCCAAGGTCTGGATTCGTTGTGCCTGGGAACTTCTATTGCAGTAATCATAGAATCATTAAGGTTGGAAAAGACCTTTAAGACCATCAAGTCCAACCATTAACCCAGCACTGCCAAGCCCACCTCTAAGCCACATCCCTAAGCACCACATCTCCCCGACTTTTAAATCCCTCCAGGGATGGGGACTCAGCCCCTGCCCTGGGCAGCCTGGGCCAGGGCCTGACAGCCTTTTCCGTGAAGAAGTTTTTCTTAATATCCAACGTAAACCTCCCCTGGCACAGCTTGAGGCCGTTTCCCCTTATCCTATTGCTTGTTCCTGGGGAGAAGAGACAGACCACCCCCCGGCTCCAGCCTCCTTTCAGGCCGTTGCAGAGAGCGATGAGGGCTCCCCTCAGCCTCCTCTTCTCCAGGCTGAGCCCCCCCAGCTCCCCCAGCCGCTCCTCCCCAGCCTTGTGCTCCAGCCCCTGCCCCAGCCTCGCTGCCCTGCTCTGGCCACGCTCCAGCCCCTCCATGGCCGCCTTGGGGTGCGGGGCCCAGCGCTGAGCACAGCATTCGAGGGGCGGCCTCGCCAGTGCCCAGTACCTAATGTCATTCCCCAGGGAGAGGCAAGGGCATCGCACAGCGCCCCGGGCCGCTCCCCCTCCCCGCCTCCACACGGCCCCCCCGGGATTCACAGCCAGGCCCCAGGCGAGCTCCCCGGCTCCACAGCCGGGCCCCAGGCCGGCCTCCCCCCGCCACAGCCGGGCCCCACACGGGCCCACGGCCCCCCCCCCCCGGTCACTCACGCTCCGCTGCGCCATCCCATGACCTTGTTGCGGTAGCAGGCGATCTCGAAGCGCTTGCCGCCCCGCCGCGCCCGCACCACGGCCACGTTGGTGAGGCGGATCTGGTTGGTGGGGGTGAAGATGGACATGGCGGCCGCCGCTCCTGCCCCGCCGCCCGGCGCCCAGGGGGCCGGGCCCCACGCTGCCTTCCCATTGGCCGTCGCTGCGCCTGCCCCGCCCACTCGTGGCGCCGGCAAAAGTCGTCCGGAGGGAAACGGAGGGGGGAAGAAGGCGGCCGGAAGGGGAGCGAAGGGAGGTGGCACGCGGCCTGGGGAGCGCGGGCTCCGCCGGTGAGGAGCGCGAGCCGGGGTGAGGGGGAGGGCGGGGTCGTAACCGGGGGGGGGGGGGGGGGGGGGTATCGCGTATGGGGGGGGGTCGCAGCCGTGAGGGGGTGTATGGGAGGTATTAACCGCTGGGGGAGTGCATGGGGGGGGGTCATAACCGTGGGGAGGTGCATGGGGGGTAGTAACCGTGAGGGAAGGGTGTATGGGGGGGGGGTCATAACCGTGAGGAGCTGGTCATAGCTGTGAGGGAAGGGTCATAACCGTGAGGGAAGGGTGTATGGGGGGGGTATTAACCGTGAGGGGGTGTGTATGGGGGGGGGGTAACAACCATGAGGGGTGCATGTGTGGGTAATAACCGTGGGGGGGTGGGTAATAACCATGAGTGGGGTATGTGTGTAGGGGGTAATAACCGTGGGGGGGGTGTGGGGTAATAACCATGAGGGGGGGGGTGTATGGGGGGGTAATAACCTTGGGGAGGGTGCTGGGGGGGAGGGGTGATAGCCATGGGGGTGGGGGGTAATAACAGTGAGGGGGGGGTGAGCATAACAGCTGCGAGGTGGTTCCTGGGGGGGTGGCGGGGGGGAATGGGAGGCCTGTGTGAGGAGCTTGTACAGAGGGGTAGTTACAGGGGTGAGGACAGAGGAATGAAACGGGGTGGGCTGGGGGGGTGCAGAGGGGCAGGTGGTGGGGTAGGCACAGGGGTCAGGCATGGGGGGGTGCCATGGGGTAATTGCAGGGGGGAGGTACAGGGGGTGAGGAGGAGCGGGGTGCCTGGGCTGCTGCGGGTTTCTGGAGCTCCCCTTGAGGGGTTTGCTGCTTGTGTGGGCTGGTGGCACTGGCGCCCCTGGCACAAGGGCAAGCGCTCTCAGCTCTTATTCTTTTGGGTTCAGTGTTGCGGGTAGAGGGGTGAAGGGCATCCCCTCAAGCTTTTGGTACTGTAAGTAACAGCCCGGGGAAAAGTGAGATAACGAAGTTTCCAGCCTCTTGGAAATACTCAGTTTCTGTGCTCTTGTTTGATGTCTGCAAAAACAAGATCTGAGGCCCGCAGATAACAGTAGGAGGGTGTCAGCTATGTTTCTTGGTCAATAAGTGTCACAAACAAGCCTTATTTAAGCTCCTGAATGTTTCGTATGAAATAGGTAATCACAGGCACTGCGCAATTGCGCTCCTGGCTACAACATTACGTACCCTAAATGTTCTGAACCAACTTGAAAAATCCCAGATGTTCTGAATCGAACCTCGCTCACCTGATAGAATTCTGAAAAAGTATTTTCAACTGAATCAGGTTTCAGTCTGGCCTTGAAACTCTGGGTCAAAGCTGTTGTAATCAGTGTGGCGTCCAGGGCGTCCAGGCAAGGGTTTTGTTCAGCAGCAAGCTCTGTGGAGGTGATCTCCTCCTTGAAATGGAGCTTTCTAGCTCCAGAGATCTGCACGTGTTGGGTCTATGGGAAACTAAGGCCAGTACAGCGGATGTTTCACAAGGACTTTTTACTTTCAGACACTTGCACAGCACAAGTATTCTCTGCCTTTCCTTGTAACAGAACCTGCCCCATCTTAAGAAAAACCCCAGAGTTTCTGTATGACAGTCTAAAGCGTTAGCTTGGATACGCAGACGGACCTCAGCTGACGCACCTCTGAGGAGCTGCAAGCTCCTTGATTCAATTGTAGCATCTTGTCTTTAGCCAAAAGCTGTTTTCTGCAGAGCCTGGGGAATAGCTAATGGCATGAGACTGTGGGGACTGTGTGATTATTTTTTGTGTGGTCATTCTGAATTCATACTGTAGGAATCTGCTCTTGCTAAATCTGTGATTTAATCTAGATTTAGATGTCTCAATGGATATATGGAACTGCTGCTATACTTGCATCGTGTCCCTATGGCTGCACAGATTTTACATCTATTGTGCTGTTGCTTTTGGGATCAGCATCTGGATCGTCATTTGGTTCACCACCACCAAAACCAAAAAGAAGGTAACTGAACACATAAGCGCTTTTCTCTGAGAAGACCCCAAAACTCTGTGTGTGGAAGTGAGTAGTTGCCAGGTAAAGGCGCCTGCTGGTGCGGTGAGATGTGCTGCTTCACTGTGAGCCCACCTAGGTTTGCAAATCCCAAATGTAGTTTAGTTCACCTGATGGTTATAAGCCTCAGTCTGCATTGTCTTATGTTTGTGGGTAACTAAACGCCCTCATTGCTCTGATGTTAGAGCCCATCTCAGCTGAACACTTCTCACTTTGTTACTGAGAGAATGTGTCGGCCTGGGTTGCTCTGTCGCTCCAAGTAAATCACTGCTCGTGCCCGGTGTTTTCAGGTTCACATTTCCAGTGATGTTAATGACAAGGTTGGACTGGTTTTAGGATTAGGGATTAGGCCACGCAGGAAGTTAAAGCCTTCTCATGCAGGTAAGTGAAGTTCTGCTGCACGAGTTGGGAGGTTCTTGGGTTCAGCTGGATCCTGTTATCTCCCTGGTGTGTGAGTTTATTGTAGCATGGCCTAGTCCAGAGAAATAGTTACTCCTGTGTTTCTCTAGGTGTGAGAAGCTAAAATGCTTTGACTTGGATTTGTATAGTGCTGAGACTCTGGTCACGGGATTTGTATTTTAAATGTTTTTGGGAAAATGGCGTTAACATCACTTTGCAAAGGGATTGAATGAAACACGGTGCTTGTTTCTTAGGGTGAAAAATCCAATGGGAAACCAGCTCCTTCTGAAGGACTAGAAGACAAACTAGTAAATACATCTGCCACCCTGCAGGCAAAGGAGGTCTATGTTGCTGGGGTGAAGATTTTCTATGGGTCTCAGACTGGCACAGCAAAGGTATTAAGTTACTTTTTTTCACATGCTTAAGGTTGACTTGAAATATTGTTGAGATTCAAATATGTTGCTCACCTTAGAAACACTGCATTGTTGTAAATATCTGAAAGTTCATCAGAACGTTCATTAGAAGTCACTGCCCAGTGTGAAAGAAAAGTGAAAATTATATGAAAATAACAATTATTCTACTCCCTTCATTTAAATGGGGCATACATTAAAAACTTTGATTATGAAACTTAAAAGCTACTCTTACAATATACTCTTAATTTGCTAGCAGGTCTTGCTAGAGGGAACTGCTGGTTTAGGTGCTTTCTTTCTCAAAGAAATTTAATTTGTGTGTGTGCATGTAAAATCATTAGTTATTAAAATTCATGTCACTCTCTTCTTTCGGCCAGTGTACTTCACGTTTTTAAATGTGAGGAATTAATGTCCAGTGTCCGGTTCTCGTGTGTCATTGTTCTTCCTGTGCTGGGAGGCATCTTGTGACTGTTGGCTATAGCAGGGCTTGTTTGACCCTTGTGATAGTTGGGTTGAAGTAATTGATAACTTTCTACATTTCTTTTTTTCAGAGATTTGCCGAAGGTCTGGCCAAAGCAGTTATTTCCCTTAATTTGCCTGTGGAAGTCATTGGCATGGGAGATTATGATCCAGATGACTGCTTAGCAGAGGAGGTGAGTACCTGATAAATATGAATAATAAAAACAAGCTTTTCCTGGGTTTGTGAAGGCTCTTTTCTTCTTTCTTGTATTTCTCTCTTGTTATCCTGGAATTCCCCAAAGTTGTGTGTTGAAAATTGCTTCCCTTCTACTTAAGCAAGTATAGCCCATCAACCCTCAGCAGAAAATACCTGAATTTTGACGATTACTAGGAAAGGATTGTGCAGAGTATTTTGATACCGACAGTGGTTTTGTATGAGCTAGTTCTGTAACTCGGGTGTGAGTTAATGTGAGAGTGGCCCCACCAGGTGCCCCTGTTCTGTCTCTGATAATGTACAGCTTGGGAAAGGGTTTGAAACCAGAACAAGCAGATAGTGATACTCCTGCAGCCTTCAAAGACTTAGAAACTTCCTGGGAGGCGTATTTATATTGAGTAATCCTTGATGGATTTTTTTTTCTTCTGTAAATATTGAGAGTTGCCTTTTGAATCCATGGGAGACTTTATTGCTGCAAGAGTGTTCAAGAAGCTGTTGATTGGGGTAGGGGAGGTAGGTGTCCAGTTCTGGTTTACTACTGTGTCTCTCGTAGGTAGGGGGAAGAGAGCTTGCTCTCCCTTGGCCAGTTTAAGATGGCTTTGCAGGGAGGATGGCCATTCACCGCCGCTGGGATGATCACCTGCAGCATCCCACACCAAAGGTGCTTAACCCACTTGGCAAAAATCTTGTCTTTCGACTTCTTGCAACTGTCCGTGTCTTACAGCTCTCTTCCCGATGTAAAGTGTTCTGAAAAATGTGTGATCTTTTCTATTCTGTTCTCTTTTATATTATTAGACAACCAGCAAGAACATTTGTGTGTTCTTGGTAGCTACATACACAGATGGACAGCCAACCGAGAGTGCAGCGTGGTTCTGCAAGTGGTTAGAAGAGGCTGCGAATGACTTCCGCTTCGGGAAAACGTATCTGAAAGGCCTGAGATACGCTGTGTTTGGCTTGGGAGACTCAGTTTACGTTGATCATTACAACACAGTAAGGATCTCCTGTGCACCTTTCTTTGATTTCTGCTCCTCTGAAAGGCTCAGCTTTCTTAAATGCTACAAAAAACTGAATGATACTGGCAGTTTGTGTGAGAATTGCAGCTGTTGTGCGGACTTGATTAGGGGCTGGGTTTAGGGCACAGGCAGTGCAGCTTTGAAGCAGTTGTGCTGCCCTTTTGAATGGGAAAGGAGTCCCATAAGCACTGCATTAATCTGGGAGGTATGGTAATACATTTGGTAAATCCTTACTGAGCTAATTACCCAGCTTTGAAAGCTTTATATCAGTGCATGAGGGCAGAGTACCGTAAACCCTCTCACTTGCTACCTGTTAGTGCTTTTCTCTGTCTTATGTACTTGGCTGTATTGCGTGGATTTTAGCTTTATTTCCTGATGTAAAATATGACAGTATCTTAGCCTGGTAATTAGTTTCATCTCAGTCAGAAAAATGGCCTGACTTGTCACCAGGTTGTTACGTTTGGGTAGCTGGGGCCACGTGAAATGAGCGGCTCACTAGCTCTGTTTGCAGGCTTCGTCCTTGCTTTCTTAATTGCCTGCTTTGTTTAACTTGGGCTTCATTTAATTTCCCTCTAACTTTCATCCTGTCCTAGGTTGGAAGAAATATTGACAGGTGGCTGTGGATGCTCAGTGCCAGCCGTATCATGACTCGTGCTGAGGGGGACTGCAATGTGGCCCAGAGCAAGCGTGGCAGCATTGAGGCTGACTTTGAAGCCTGGAAAGCCAAGTTCCTCAGTCGGCTCCAGGCGCTCTGCAGAGGGGAAAAGAAGCCCTGCAGTGGGAAGTGCAAGAAAGGGAAGTGCAAATCTCCGGGGAAGCAGAGCAAGGAGAGCTCAGATCATGAACATGAGGCATCAGAATATGAGAATACTGAGGTAGAGCCAAAATCCACACGGCCTTATTTCTGGTTTAGTGCCCCTTGGAGCACTGTTTGACTTCTTTCCTTCCTACAACCCCGAGGGGCGCTGTGGGAGCTTGATACTTCTTTGTTGTGGAGCGGAGGGGCAAGAGGGATGAGATCCCATGGTGGATAACAGGTAGAATGAGTCTTCCAAAAAAAATGACCAAAACATTAGTGGTGGACCTAGGCTAGGTGGCATCTATATGATGAGGGAGTCTTCCCCTTGACTGGGGGGGGGGGGGTGTGTGTGTGTGTATATGTTGTGACAGATGCTCCTGGGAGCCAGTCTGGGTTCTCATCAGAGTCTTTGCTTTGTCTCATGGCCAAGCAAAGCATTTGGTTCCCCGTGAGCAATTAACCTGCTTCCACTTCAACTGGTTGAAGCTTAGGTGCATCCCAAGGGTTTTCCAAAGGCAGTTGGGGCAGTGTTATCTGAGCAAGTCCTGTATTTCCTCTGCGTGTGTCTGCCTTTAATCATTCGTGTGTCTTCTGGAGTGTTTGTTGATTGCAGGTTTTCAATAAGAAATCCTCCCTCTTGCTCTGCAGTGCGAGACTCGGAGCTGCTATGGCACTTTAATCCTCCCCACAAGCCATTTATTGTGGGTTGGAAATGATTGCTGTGGCCATGTTGAATTTTGTAGGAAAATAGGGGCTCTTCTGGCTGAGAGGGTTGGAGTGTGTTGGCTGCTGCAGAAACAAGAGGAATAAATCTTGCCATTACACCAATGCTGCTGTTCTGTACTTTGGCTGTGTAAGGGAGACAACTTTTCTGCTCTGTGAAGAGTTTGTCTTGGAAAGCGGATCTCTCACTCCTCCAAGTGCCCCTGCCTGAGGGAATGGGGAGTTAAAGGGGTTTAGGCTTCCAGATCATCGTAGTGTGCAGCGGGAGCTGGACTCCTCTGTATCGCTTCTCATGTCGTCAGATAGGCACATGAGGAAAACGGGGCAATCTGGAGGCAGGATATCTGGACTGAGTTTCAGGCAGTCTGTGTGCTACTGAACTCTTAAAAATACACACCAATAAGAGCCCCAAGTTTAAATGCATCTCATATACATTGTGCAAGTTATTGGTAGACTATTCTTTGTTTTTCATTAGTCGTTACTGGTTGTGAGAGCTGATTTCCCTGGTTAGCATAGATGAAGATCTTAAGTTTAACATTCCAATACATTCCTAATTTATTTTTTTTCTTCTGATCTCTTACACAGGCAGAGGAGTTGTTTGAAACCAGTAGCGAGGAGGAGGTGGCTGATGCTGAGGAAGCTGGAGGCACAAATTCTGTCATCGATGTTGAAGATCTCGGCAATATCATGAGGCACATGAAGAAAGCAAAGGTACTGCTGTTACAGCGAGTGTAGAACTGTCAGGTCTTTGCCACTGATCCGTTGAATTGATTAAAATATTGCCTGCTGGATTCAAATCTATAAGGTCTAGTTAGAGGGAGAGTAAAATACGGGCTATTGGAGAACCTGTCCCTAAAAGAACATCCTTGGAGGTGTGTTGGATATAGTTACCGGCTAACTGTGACTTGTTCGCTGAGCAAATGCTGCAGTGGTAACCTGTTATTTTCAGTTTGAGAGAAATTACTTCCACAGCCAACATCCGGATCTGAATGTACGTTTCCGCCACGGTGACTCGCGGTCCAGTGTCTGAACACAAATCCCGTTACTGTATCTGCCCGTGGGTACGTCGGCTGAATTGCAGGCACGTGTTGTGCTGGTGTGTTGTGATGGGGAGCAGAGCTGCTGGTGGAGTGGTAACACACTGCTGCAAGAGCTTCTGTGCCTTGCTCGCTGTTGCCCTAAGATGAGGTGCTGGGCTCGCAGAGCAAGCCAGTGAGCTTGATCTGACCTGTGCGGAGCCTGTCAAAGACAACCATGATTCCTGCTTTGTTTCAGGGTGTTGCTCTCTGTTTCTGTGCGGTTCCATTCATGTTTCTTTTTCTGTGTTCAGAGAGTCTGCGAACAAGATATATCAAACTCATTTATTTGGTTAGCGCACAAAAAGGACCGAGGATATAAATAGCTACTAGGCTAGGCCATACTGTGCTCCCCACGCTATTTGCTGGCTGCACAGCTGGCAGTCGGGGGGAAAAGTTGGCTCCGGGATGGACCTGTGACGTACGGTGTTGCCTACTGACTGTTTTTCTTCCTTAGCGATCTTTCTATGGTGGTGCCTTTCCTCGTGAACCCTTGAGCTGCTCTCCATCCCCCTCAGCAAACCTAACTCTGTAATTACACCTTCCTTATTTTGCATGCCTCTACGGTGTGGACTTCTCGCAGCTCTTTCCCGAAACTTAGCAATCTCCTCAGCAGTCGGAGCCAAGGTGACACCGCTGGGCCATGGCAAGGCAGGCCTTGGATCACGGGAGGGAAGGGGGTTACAAGGGGAGCATGGGGATCTGCGTTCCTCCCTTTAGGGAGGGGAAGGAGGCAAAACGCTTCCCTGCTGCTTGTAACACTGACAGTAGGAGAGCGGCCCCCCTGCCCCGGGGGCAAGGCGCGCTCCTGTGCGCGTACTCCCGTCCCTGAGCTTGTATCGACTTGTGCGCTGCAGCTTGCAAGAGAAGGATGGATGAACCGTTTGGCTTTCTTTTGTGGATCAGTCTTTCTCCCTGTGCTGTGGTCCTCTCCCTCCTCTCCTGCATGTGCTCACCGCTAGAGGTCACTGACAAAAAGGGAACTGTGTGTTCTGTAGCAGCATGCCCGGGGAGATGGTTTAGAGCAGGGAAGGGAGGTGGTGGTGTCCAGCAGTTTTATGAAAAATTAGGCATTGAGTTTTCACTGACTGACAAAATATGGCGACACCATGATCAAAGAGTAGTGTAAACGGGGAAAACCATGTGTCATAGTCCAGTTTATGAATAAAAAGTGAGCAAAGCAATAAAATACTTCCTGCTCTTAGCTTCTCATGCTCATTCTTCTGGTAGTGAGCATGGCTGAAGTCAATGTGGTCACGTTTTAGACATAGGCTGTGAAAATTGATTGCTGTCTATGACTTTGGCTGATGCATGATTCAAACAATTAACCGCTTTCTCCTTAGCTTTCTCGTCGCTCCGCTCGAGCGGCGAGAGGCCTGTATGTTGTACGTACAAGTTACTACAGAAGTGCACATAACTCCGTGTAGGTCAGGTTGTTGTGGCCGTGAACTCAGTAGCCCCTCTGCTCAGAGGGACAGCTGCTGTCTGAGCACAGATGCCCATTTGGAGTTGTAAGCTGCAGGTTTTGGTCTGCTGCCTTTTCCTCGGAGGAGGTGGCAAACAGTTGTTCTGCTGTGACAGCTGAATGCTGCCCTCTTGCCTCTGCAACTGGTTAGGTCCCGAGAGCGCACATGTCGGTGTGGGACTGGAAGCACACTGTTACTGGGCAGGGAAGTGTCCTGGCCCGTTTGGATATGAGCTATTGTCAGCTGATGAGACAGGAGGCCCTAAAACTCTGGATCAGCCTTTCTTTGTCGCTGATGCCACTGAACTGCACTGCTGTAGTCATGTCCCAGGTTTTTGGTTTAATTTGGAAACCTTAAACGATGTAGTTCTCATTACGGACCCCTCTGTTCCTGTCCTGCATGGCCGATCTGCCTACCTGCAACCTCCCTTTGGTTTCATGCTTCTGTAACCAGAGCAGCTAATGGAGAAAGGGCCTGCAGTGGCAACTTCAGTGTAAATCCTCAGCTCTTTGTGTTTCCAGAGTGATGGCAGCATATAGCTGTGTAAATATTTTATGAGGGAGCCTGAACTGATGGCTATCTGTATCATTAGCTGGGAGAAAGAATGACTTTGTCTTGGTGGTGAATCTCCTGGGGAATGAGTGCATTGACTTGCAACAGGTTTATGCAAACACTTGAATTGTAAAATGATCCCGTAGGTGCAGTTATTTACTATAACGAAAATAAATGCTGAAGACTTGATACGAAAGAACAGGGTGATCTGCATTTATGAAAGTAATTTATCATGATTGGGCTCTCTTGCTCCAAGGCGGGAAGATATAGTTGTTTAAATCCAGTGCATTTCGGTTTAAGTCACATCCTCACTTTAGTGGCTATGAGTTTGTGTGTGATGAGTTTTATTTTTCAGATGAGTTGCGTTGTCCCGTTAGCCATTTTTTTTTCTCTAGGAGAATGCTGAACTGTGTAAAATTAGTCTGATGCTTTTGTTTTACACTGATATAATCTGCCTTGCAGTAGTCCTTACTAACACAGGCACGTGCTTTGGGTTTTTGTATCTGAACTATCCGTGTGCAAGCCAGCAAGTTGGAAGAAAACTTGTGTGTTTCAGGGTTATATCACAGACACTTCTTCATATGCAGAGTTACTTGGATTTGAAATGCGCCTCACAGTTCTCAGCATGGGTTTTGTGGATGTCAGTGTTGTGTATTAACTCCTCTGCATATAGGAGATAAAATAGCAGGTTCTGCCTTGTGCAATATAGTTAATTTGAAACGTTTTAGGGTCCAGCTTTGATCTCTTTTGCAGGCATGTGTGAGAATCACTAGCAGATAAGACAGATGTGCAGTCACACATAGTCATAATTCCTTGTTGTCCTGCTTTTTACGGGATGGCAGAGTGAGGCTGTGGAGGCGAGTGTACCTAATAAATGTTTGCTCACATCTCTGCAGGTGATATTAATTTAACTTTACATCCATCTCCTGTTGCTTGACTTGATGGAAATCAAGGCTAAGGTTTGTTTTACAGCTTTTTTTTCTTTCATATGCTGCAGCTTCATTGCACTTTACAAAGTATTGTCAAAGGGCTTGAGACAGGTACTGGATTCTTGCAGTCATTTGGATCAGGCAGAGGGATTCAGGAGTTTGAGGCGAATGCAGAACCTCTCTGTTCCCGGTACAGTTGTAGCTATTACATACTCTCCCTTGGAAAAGAGATGGATTTTTAAAGAGCTTCTGAGGGTAAAGGTACACAGTTCAAGGTGATGGTGCCTTCTGCACACTGAATCTGAGCGCAAAAATTGGCACAAGGTTGGGTGGCAACAGGAAATCATTCAAATATATAAAATGATGGCTGATACAAAGGTAAATTCCACACTTTGTCTGTCAAATCTCATACTATGTAGAGATGACTACTTCATAACTGCTAAAATCCAGCCCCCTTTTTTTTTTTCTGAGTAATTAAATTTTTGGAACTTGCTGCAGGTGATATAGTTGCAGGTGATGCTTATTAGGGTCCTGAACTGGACTCAAACCTTTGTGTCAGTACAGATAATGCCTGTGCTTTCACGGAGGGAATTGCTAGGCATGAAAGTCCAGTATGCGTAATGTGACCGTGGTCTGGGGGAGGGCTGGGGAGGTCTGAGGCTGCTTCTCTCGAGTACCTGATGATCCAAGGCTTTGGTGCCAGGCGGGGCTGGATGATGCACAGCTGGGTGGGCTAAGGACTGGGTTTTCTCTGCTTTTTCTACCCTTCCAGCTGCTTGTTTTTTAGGCTGAGAACCCGGGCCTGTTCTCCAAATTGCTTTTATGCAGTAGCAGAAGGCAGTGGTGATTCTTAGTGGATTTAATAACTAAGTGAACTTTTATGTTTTACAGTTGTGGCACACTTTCCCTGTCCTCCAAAGTTACTCGCCTGAAATGTATTTATCAGATAAAATGTGAAATCTAATGGCTATGTTTGTGGCCTGCAAGACTGCAATTAATCATAGGGACACCATTTCTTAATGTAGATTATCTCCCACAGCTGGGAGATTGTGATAAACTAGAAAGATCAATCTAGACTTGTTCCCAGGGAATGAAATGGCTTTATTAACCTTCATATTTATAAACTGCAGGCATGAGTAATAGTAATAATAATATCCTAATTTTTTTTGGATGGGTTAGGAAGTAATCAAATGGGCATATTTTGTTGACACAATTTTGAGATTAATGTTCTTGTTTTCTGAAACAAAAAGTTTAATGATATTGATAGTCACATTTGCAATGTAAATACAGAGGAGGGTTGTGTGTGAGAGAGCAAGGCCGAGACTGAGTTTACAGGAAACAAAATATGTCCTAGAGAGCGTGTTCAAGAAGTTTCTGGTTATTTCTATGCCCATTTGCCACGGGGGAGGCTTCCTGATCCCCTTTGGCACTCGTCCCTAAAAGTCATCCTACGGTAGCCATTTGCCACCACTGGCATCGTAAATCACAATGTTTCCTGAGAGCCCTTTGTGAGCGTATGACTGCTATGGAAGACCGAACCTTGCCGGCGCGGGGAGAAGGAACTGTTAATGCAGTTGGCTGGAGTTTTATTTGAAACGGAGCAGTGAGCGTTAAGGTATAAGGTATTTAAGGTATAAGGTTTACAGACAACATGTTGTATGCAACTTTGTGTTACAGGCAGAAACTTTTTAGAGTGTGCAAGAATTGTTAGGCATATTTTAACCGAATTGAGGAAGGCTGAGGTAATTGACTGTCCGATTTAGAAACAGCTAAAAATGATGTGCACACTTAGAGCTCTCCCAAAACTTCCTCTAACTTTTAATGGGTGAAAGATTCCTATAGGAAAGATGTGCTCTTATCTGCGACGGCTCACTCTGGGCTAGATTTTGACCTCTGCTACTCTGGCTCAGAATTCACTGTGATCCTACATTTTAAAATAAGTTTTAAGAAATATCACTTAACTGCTTGGGGACTACTTCTAGCATTAAAATCTGGATTTGTCACAGGGACACTTCATCTTTCCCTTTTCCTGTGTTCAAATCTTTCTTCTCTAAACCTCGGCTATTGAAAAGAATTACAATTCATAAAAAACATTACAAGAGATCTGGAAGCCTACCTTTTCTGTGTAAGACTTGAGAGTGCCCAATGAAGAAGAAATATAAAAGAAAAAGATAGTTTAACGATAACCTCTGGCTGGACATTCTGGCTTTGACTTGTGGTACGATACTGGCTTCCTTGACAAGCCTTTGTACAGGGCTTTGAGATCTACGGATGAAGACTCTTATTTTTGCCCTGGGTGGTAGATCCCATATCCCTTGCTCTTCTTTAGTCTGTTATAAATTAGTCAGTA
Source organism: Platalea leucorodia (assembly GCF_965183815.1). Lineage (NCBI taxonomy): Eukaryota > Metazoa > Chordata > Aves > Pelecaniformes > Threskiornithidae > Platalea > Platalea leucorodia. Next base: position 1,651,354 of record NC_138838.1, read on the forward strand.
AATGAAGCAGAGCTGATAGGTATAAACAATTCTGGAAGTCTGAAGTCTCCCTGAGTATTGGGTTCCCTCTTTTTTTATTTGCAGCCTTTTCTTGCCCACATCTGTTGTTGGAGATGATCAGGATTTAGCCTGCAGCAGTCCAGCCCATCTGCTTACCATTTCTCACAAACTGTGCTGCATTTCTCAGGGGTTTATTTTTCCTGTGCATTTTTTAATGTTCTTGCCAGCCGAATAACACAGTTGAACAGAAGTCCACAAATCAATGCATAGAGTAATTATCTGCTGATGGTAATTACTGGGAGGAGCGTGGAGGAAGCGGCCCGTTGATGTCGTTGCTGTATCTAAGGAGAGAGTAGCACAAGGATGCCCTGTGGGAGCATAGCATCTGTTGCCAAATAAATACGTTTGGGGAAGGTGTTATGAGGCACAGTAAATGCATCCATTGCTAGACAAACCCTGCAGATCGGTCATTCGGCAGTGCAGCTGGCAGTAAGCCTGTCCGCACACAGCCTCCCATCAAACCACCTTCTTATTTGCTGTGACTGCCCAGTGGTCGGTATAGTTTATAGTATAGCCCCTCTGTGTGAAGGGCAGCACCAGTTATGGACAGTGGGAGCTGCTTTTTCTTTCCTGTTATAAGGTTAGCACAACTTTGCTTCCTTTGCTGATACTTTGGCTGCCAAAGCAGGCAAAGTATCCACCTTTCCTTGTTTGTGTCAGAGCTGATAGCCTGACATCCCTCTTTTGCTGTGGGTTGCAGAGGATTGGCTTGAGATGGGGACTGCATTTTGCTAGGTGGTGTGGATATGCAGAAGAGATGGAGCCTCTCCTAAAAGGCTTGTGAACAGAAGAGTGTGGGATAAGAGAATGGAAGCAGCATTATCTCAGCTCTACAGAAGGAGCTGGACACTGTAACATGACAGTAAACTGGTTTTGTATTGCACAGAGTACTTATATGTGTGCCAAACCATGCTGTGGACTTTTCTCCTACTAGCACAGTTAAGCTTTTGCATGAGGAAATGATGTTCCTTTTTGCTGCCGGCATGGCCGGAGCCTCTGTGCCAGTGGTTCGTGGCAAGGCGGTCTGGGTCTGTGCTAGCCGGTGATCCCCGTGTGGGGGTTCCTTCTGACCCAGCTCGTGTGGGCTGGGTCCCTCTGGTGATCGGCACTACCGAAACAACAGCGGGTCGGTAGTTTCAGAAAGAGGAGTGCTGTTAGATATCATTTACGGTAAGCAAGCGTGCGGAAGAGACCCAGGTGTGAAGCGCAAGGCTTTTCTGGAAAAGGAGTTGTGCGGTTGCGTGCATGGAACTGTGCCGTGTCCCCCTTGGGAGGATGAAGCACCCAGTCAGTTCTGGCTTTTCTGTGGACTGTAAGTTTGGAAAGTGGGGCTTTGGGTCTTGAGGCATGCTCTGCAGGGCTCTGGGATATCCGTCTTGGTCTGTTTTCCTAATTGACTAGTTTACATTATCTTACAGTCAATGAAGATTGATTACGGTAAAAACCAGGCAATTTCCTTTTGACTTTAATAATAATGATGATGATCTCGTGGCCTCTCATCTAATATTTCTGAGAAGCTGGTTGATGCATGTCATTGAATGGCCTTCAGACCAAAACTGTTATTGCGGGTGCTTGGAAGACTTGTAAGCAGCTTCCACTCAGGGAGGAGGCAGGTAGAGAAGGTGCAAATAGGGACTTTCCCGTGCTGCTCTCCAGTTAGCGCTGACTTCTGCTGGTTGTGAGCTTGCACGTAGTCTTTGGCAAAATGCTCTTCCTGGGAAGACTGACCCGAGTGGGGAGTTGTGCTTGGGACTCTCACAGTCCTGGGAAAATTGTGGAGCTCTTCTGCTTGACACTTTTCCTAGTGTTTCGTAATCTGTATTAACATTTTTATGGTTAAACTCTTTCCTGCGTTACAAGAACTGTGAAGACCAGTGAAAGCCGCGTCTCGAAGGCGGATATGAGAACCAACTGCGGCTTGCTGATGTCTGACTTGTGTCAGTGCGCCAGCATGCACGGGGTGCCTTCCTTTCTACGGACGGCATTCAGGGTTTCTAATACAAAATAAGTCCGCAGTCCAGCCAGCTTTTCCTACAAGGGCTGGCTTTTCCACAACAGGTATTGCTGCTAGGAAATATATCTCTAGCTGGTGTTAGCTCAGGTTGACTGGAGGCTTCTTCAAACACAGCAAATAATTGCAGAATCAAAATTCATCACGCTTTCTTTTTTTTTTTTTTTTTTAAATGTGTGCATGGTGTTTTGACCACTTGAAAGATTGGTGTTGAAATGAAATGCCCTTTTAGTCCTAAACTGTAAGGAAAAGAAAGAAACGATGGAGTGGAGAAGTCTTTTACAGAGCCATTTAAAAAAAAAAAAAAAAAAATCTGCAAAATATGGCAAGACGTTGTGAAAGGATGTGTGCTGCTTGCTCTGTGTGTGAGAAAGCAGAGTAGACTGAAGTGGAAAATCTTACTGGTTTTAGGCTGGGCTTTTCAGGACACTTGTTAAATCATGTTACCTGGATTTTAGTTGTGATTATTGTAGCACAGAAGAAAGGAATAAAAATGTGAATATATGGTCCAGTTTTCAAATATAAGCTAGTCACTTTTGGGTGGAGATAAACATGTTTTTAGTTTTGATTCTTTTGTTTCCTTTGAAAATCAGTCGTCTTTATGGTGTGTCCAAGGAAGGTTCCCAAATCAAACAAATGTCGACAGAATCATGCAGCAGTACATGAAATGGAGTTGTGGTTTAACGACACCCTGTAAAAACCTCCCTACAGCAGAGCACCGATGTTATAGCTCAGTGAAGCAATCTTAAACCCCTCTGTAGCCCTGCAGATACATTTTTAGAGTTGTGCTCTGGGAATTTTTTTTTGTCTTTGAGGATTCTGGCCGATGTTGAACCTACAAGAAAAGGGACGTTGGTGGGATCATTTATCCTTCCGCGTTTCACAGAAGATGCACAGTGCCCTTTCAGACTGATTCAGTTGGATAGCAGCATAAGTCTTCTGTCATTACTTGTCTGCGTGAGTTTAGGCTTTAAAATGCTGTTGTGAATGTCCAAAAACCTCAGCGTTGACCTTTCAAACAAAAGAAAACACAGGATTCCCTCTGGGGGGGCTGCGCTGCAGGTCTGTTTGAATAGCGTCCTTTCTTTGGATGGCCGCTCGTACCTGCTGCCTCAGAATAACGCGAGGGAACTTCTGCTATTCTACAGCGGAGTAAGGTAGATGTGGATGGAGACTTCCTTCCAGCTTGTGGTTGAAAGTTCGCAAAGGTTTCTGTTCCAAGGGGGGGGGGGGGGGGGGAAAATCTCGCTTCGGAGGTTTTTTTTGTTGGTATCAGTCAGAACTTCTCACGGGCTTTCCCCATTTTAGGGGCACTTCTTGAAAACACATGCCATGATTTTTGCTTTTGATCAAGCCACCTCCTGTCTCACTTACGGCAAGGTAACGGATTGCCAAGTTCCCCGTCTCTCAGTTGTCATGCTTTCAACCCTTGTCTGCTTTTTGCTTCAGTTCAGGCTTTTGTGCTTAACTGGGCAGCGATGTATGGCGTGGGTATGTAGCCTGTGATTATGTAGACTCTAGTAGCCATTTTCAATAAGATTTTCTTGCTGTTGAGGTGTTTGCTGGTTCACTGATTACTCAATCCAAGTTTCTAGTATTCATCTTCATGCTCCCTTGCAAATGCTCAAAGCCATTTTTATTGATGACTGACAGCAGTTAGAGTATCCCGTGTGGCTGTGAGATTGGCAGGGTGTTTAGTCCATGGACTGAGCAAATTGCAGTTCTGTCTCCATTTGTTACGGTTGGGTTGTGACAGCCAGAGCTTTGTACCTGGAGCAGGAAGGTTCCCACAGCGCGCTAGCAGTCTTCTGCTCCTCTTCTCTTGTGTTCAAGAGTATCTTTGTGCAAGTCTGCTCCCTGTCCTGTTCTCTTCCCGTGTGTTTTAGCCTTGCAGGAGGGCTGCTTTGTAGGGAAACGAGTGCCATCCCCTGGGCAGCCTGATACCTACTCGACTTCCAAAAAACCCCCGTGTAGTTCTTGCCTGTGGTGCCACTGACAGCTGAGCCTGAACCAGGGGAAAAGTTGTCAGCTTTTCTAGCCGTCCTCTTGCCACTGGAGTATTGCTTCCAGAGCTCTGCTTGGTGTGAACTTTAACTCTTCCTTCATGTAATTCATGAACTTTAATACTTCATTTAATGACTCCCCTGGGAAAGTTTTACTAATACGTCTTGCTGCCAGGCAGTCTTTTCCCGATAGCCTTGCCAACGTTTTCCCTTAGTGCTGGTTCTGTTAGTCCTGGCTCCAGCCCCTGATGTATTACTGTTTTGTTAATGTTTGTGCCTTTCATTTGTTAAAAGACCCTGGAGCCTTTTGATGGATGAGGCTGTAAATCATGACAAGGCCAGGGGTTCCCTCTTGTTTCACCACTGGGAGGTTAAGTAGGAAAGAAGTTCAGTCAAAATTGGGATATTCTGGGTGTCATTTTCCTTCCACGAATAAAAACTTCTTGGGGTGCATGTTTGGTTTTTTAGCTATGGCACATCAATAAATAGAGCCATGAGGCTAAGAATGCTAAATTAAGGTAGTTTAGGGAATACTTTTTTGCATGGAAGTTGTTATGCTGAACCTGCCTCTCTTTTTTTTTTTTTTTTTTTGTCTTGCCCCCGCAATCTTAGCTTGAAAAGCATTTGATGTAATAAACCAGAAAACACAGGGAGAGAGCGAGCAGCTTGACGTCCTGGAGAGAGCACTTCAGAGAGGAGAAGTGGCAGCAGCATGGCCTGTCGGACGGTCTGACCGTAGCTGAATGTGGCTGTGGATGAATTTTGTAGGCGTATTTGCGGAAAATCATTTGAAACACTTGACTGTGACTTGTCAAAGGGGCAACAACGCCTCTGCCGTGGCAGGGAATGCTGAGGTTCGTGCACGTGTCTGTTGGACACCCTCTGCTCTTGGCCCATCAAAAATGGGCTTCCCCTGCCTGCCCGTAAACTGTGTGCTGCTTGTGTCTGTTGTGCTGCCTGCATGGCAGCAAAAGGGAAGAGAGGGTTTTTTTGCCTTCACCTGTAGAGGAGATGATCCTGAGTCCTTACACATGAGGTTCAGTTGCTTTTATTCAGGTCTGCTTCAATGGCAGTAGCAAAAAACACCCCAAACCTCCAGCAGGCTGCAGCAAGAGCTGTGCTGAGCCTTGCGGTACCAAGAAATTGGAGTGTATTCCTAGGCTTTCTCATCTGTGAGTTCTCTTGTTTGTGAACACAGACCAGAGGATGACTCTTCAGTTTTTCCGCAGTGAAGTATTTCAAGGGCATGAAAAGCTGGCTCTTGTCACTGCTCGCTTGATTTGTTATGGAAAGACAGTAATTCGCCTTAGATTTACCACAGGGCTTTCTGCTAAATCACCAGAACTTGAGAAGTTTGCTCTGTGCAAAGTTAACTTTGTTCACTCCACTCAAACTCTAAATAATAAATATGAAAGGTTTATTAAGTAAATAAGTAAAACTCCCAGGGCTGTGAATTCCATTTCCCAGAAGAAATATCTGAAGCCAATCACTTGCCAAACCGAACAAATCAGGTATTGCAGTTCAGTGAAAAACAAATGATTATTTTGTTTACAGGCTTTCACATCAGGATGAGGAGGGAAAAAAATATTATCCTCCCTGTGAGGGGAAAAATGATTATTGAAATAAATGTTTCTGCTCTGCCAGTAAGGCAATTTTATTTCTTGTTCTTATGTTTAGGTGCTTTTTCTCAGATATTGCAGTAACGGGCACAACAGACAGGTAGAAATGCAAACCCTTTAAATTCAGCAGGACTTTTTCTGTAGCTGAAGGCTGTCTTGGATGGGATGTCTCATTTGTGCTTAAGTCAATTGCTGCATTTTTAATTATGATGTGCTCCATAATGCATATTTACTTCTGGGAGAATTAACCTGGCGTGAGATTGTAGAGCAGGTAGGCCAGGATGTGTCCACTCCTAAATCCTGTGTAGCATTTTGCTTTAAGTAATCTGTGCTAAGACAGTGCCTTTCCATTTTGAAGTGGATGGCTGGCCCTAGTTCTGGGTTAAATGATAGCTTGTGGGAGGAGAACCTCTTTATTTAAGACTTAAAAGGAGCTAAAATCTTCATCTTTTAACTATTATCTCCTTCCTTCCTTATATGCATGAGGCTTTTCCAGTAATATTAATATTTTACTGTTGAAGCGTCTTGCTGATAAATGAAGATCAAGCCTCAAGAAATGAGCTTTTAAACCCAACAAGTACTTCATAGAGCTAGCCTTTCAGGGAAGTTTTGAAGTGTTTATAGAAGCCAATGAAATCCTGCCTAAAAACTCGGCAAACCGAGTGAAAGGAAGTAGAAGATGGAAACAGCTTTCCCCTTCAGTAAGGGCCACGTTGTGTTAGTGGTCATTAGAAAATACCTTCCTGCACAACCTCCCTGAAACTGTGAGCCAAGTTTTACTCAAAATGAGTAGGAAAGGCAATAACCTCTGTCCCTAAATGCTTTACTTTCCTGTTCCCTTCTGAAGTGCTTATTAGGAACTCTGTTTTGTCCTTGAACCTTTGAGTCTGTGTGGGTTTTTAAAACTATTTTTTTTTTTTTTTTTTTCTTCTGAGAAACCTTTATTTTCTGAAATGTTGCTCAGTACAAAAGAAACCTGTCTGTGTGTCTAGGAACGGTTACGTTACTTTCCCTGTGAAGAACAGTTTGGCAAGTCAAGAGCGCTGGTTTCCTTAGCGATGGTAACAGTTGGTGGGTAGACTCAAACCGGCAGCGTTTGTATGAACTTCTTGATGTCTTTGGCACAAAAGAGGCTTGGAAGTGAAATAGCCTCAATTTTGTGAAAACAAAATGTCCTCTGTTGGCTTTTGTTTGTTGTTTATCCATAACTCCTTTAATATTTCAAAAAAGCCATAAAGGACTGACAGATTACAAGTTGCATGAAATATCAAAGTAATTATTTACAAGTTCATGCTTCTTTGTGCAGACGTGAAGCAATAAATACCCATAAAGTCTCAGCAGTGACACTTACACAGCGGGGGATTTGCAATTTCGTCTGTGCTGGGGTTTGCTTCTCCTGCTTGTAACTTTAGGCTAATATGTGATATCCCTGCGTTTGGTTTTAAGTAAGCTCCAAGGGCTTAACTGTGTCTATAAAGCAGCATCTGCTGGAAGCCAGGCTTAGGTGGGATGCTGCAGCTCGTGTGTCTGGAGTTGCCTGCGGGGCAGCGGGGAGCAGCCTTTTCTTGCAGGGCCTTGGGTGATCACTGAATTTTGGTGGTGCACATGGCTGCCGCCGTAGGTGACTTGTGGAGAGCACAGCTTCTACTCTGTAAAGTCCTGGGCTCACTCCTTGTGGTGATGTGGCTTTCTTCCCTAGCCTGCCCCAAACAGTAGGGACAAGAGCTGCCTGTCCCTCCAGGCAATTGCGTGTCAGGCACAAAATGGTTTGTTCCCTCCGGTTTGCCTTCTGCGGAGAGATGAGATTATTGTACAATCGTAAAACACTTGGGTTTAAATCCTCGGGTCCCTCTCACTCTCAAATGACATTCAAATACCTTGTTTCTTAAAATGTCCTAGAGAATTTTATTGCTGCGTTTAGTAGAACAAATCTCGTGTGTTGTGGTTTTTTTAATTTACTGTCCTAAATTACTGAACCATCAGCGTCTAATTAGAAGAGGGATAGAATGCAGGATTACACGAATGCAAGAATTCATGTGTCAGTTTTAACTTTAGCAGGTCTGTGGCTGAACTGTGCCACAGTGTTTAAAATGCGATGCTTGAATCTAAACGGTTGCAATTCACTGTCTTTAAACAGAGAGAACATGAGCTCGAGGAAGGAGGTGTTGGAACGAGCTTGACTCAAGAGAGCACTGGGAGGAAGGAGGAGGGTGGAAAGAGAGAGATGATTACCCCGGCTCTGAGAGAAGCACTCACAAAACAAGGTGAGGTTCTGCGAAGACCAGACGGCAGACCAGGCTTTGACGTCTCAGTGGTGGCCTTTCACACAGCAAGTGAAAGATGGTATTCTTGATGTTAAAGGTACTGCTCTGGACCCTCGGTCATGGTAGGCTGTAACCAGAGGCAGGACGGAGATGAGGCAGGGGCTGTTTGTACCTCAGCGTTGCAGGGGAAGAAGCCAAAGCTGGGTACCACGTCTCAGCGTGATGCACGCTATCCTGTGTGGAGAGCCTATCGGAGTTTGCAGGGTTTAATGTCTCTGCTAAGGCAGCTTGAGAGAGAAGATGATAGTCCCCCATGCCTCTAGCTCCCAGAGAGTAGGTTTCTCAAAGAATATTTAAAGATCACCTTTACATCTGTTTTGCATCTTAGTCCCCTGCTTTTATTTCAGATTCAAACTCTGATTTTGTTACTGAAACTTTATTTCCAGAAAAGGACGTAGTTCACACTAACTGTAACAATCCACTAGATGATTAGATCAGTAGTTCTTCTGTGAGCTGTAGAGAACAGTTTTAATGAACTTAATGCCTTTTTTTAAAACAAAGGGCAAGCATGAGAAGAGCCAGACTGACAACCCTGCAGTTCAGAAGCCTGAGTTCCGAGTGGCAGAGCCAGGAGAAGGGTGATGTCAGCTCCCCAACGCTGCTCAGTTGGAGACTAAAGGGAGTTTAGCCTCATTTGTTTTATCTCTTAGGATAAGAGTGTGTTCAGTTTTCTTGCCTGCTAAGTTGATCGTATCTCTCCTGATGCTTCTGAGAAGGCACTTGTGGTTATTGCAGTGGAGGCACCTCACTATGGAGCTGGGCTCTGAAGCTTTAACCATGTTCTGTGTGAGTCCAGCAGCTGTGGGATCCCAACACCTTTGCTCCCCAGAATCTCAGCCGTTCTTCAGCCCAAGCTTTGTAGGGGACCGGTGTTGCGTTCTACCCATCAAGTATCTGATGTGTTTTGTTGTTGGTTTTTTCATTAACCTTAGCACAGCTATAAAAAAAAGCTGTTCTTTAAATTTGTAGTCTGAAGGAATAACGCAAAGGCTTAGCAAGGAGTGGGAGTGACCGGGGGAGTGGGCTGCTGGAGACATGGCTGTCTAGAAATGGGCAGCGGGGAGGTGAGCATGCTTGTCTGCTGCAAGTCCCCTGTTTTGAGAGCTTAAAGGGGCCACTGACTCCATAGAAGGGTGCCCCAAATCCCCCTGACATCTCAGGGTTTGCTTTGGGACACAGGAACCCTAGGAGGGCTGTGCGGACTGCCCGGGGTACTGACTTCTGAGAGGGGAGTAGCGGGTGGTTTTCAGCACGCTGCCCTGGCTTTTTTGTGGTGCAGGGCTCTGTTGTGCCGTGGTAGTCGCGGGAGCGTTTCACACTGGCTCACTTTCAGACCCAGTCTGTATTGGTTTGGGGGATGAATGAAATGGTGCCTTTCTAATGGTATATAAAAAGTGGTCATCTGAAAAATGAAATCAGTGCTGGAGGGAAGGTCACCTTCCTACCATGATTTTTTTGACACAAAGGCAAGCTCCCCAGAGAACTCGGATTTCCTTGTGATGTTCCAGGGAGAGGAATTCATTATCCAGATAAGTAGGTGTTTCTCCCTTCCTTCAACATTCGGGGTAGTGCCAGCGTTGGATCAACTAGTAGGATCTACTTATTTAAATCTGCAGTTTCAAAGACTTAAGACTGTCGTGTCTGTTACAGTTAAAACTGCCTCTCGCTGGCACAACCCTCCCACCCCTTCCTCTGCTACGCACGTAATTCTTTAATGGTCACTCAACAGTGAAGATGAGAAGCTGCCTTTCTTTTTTTCATGTCATAACATTTTTTTTTTGTCTGCAAATAACACACCAAGACAGGCTTATATGGCTATAAAAATAAAACAACTCCCTCCTTCCCTCAGCACTATTCCTCCCAAAATAACAAGTGCAATGTAGTCAAAAGATAATCTAATTTATTTAGCAACAACTGGTTGCTTTGGGTGTAGGTTCAGGTCTTTTCAAGATTATCCCTGAGGGCGTAATTAGCCCAAGAGAAGGAAAAACCAGTACGAGTGATTCAGGAGAAAGCTGTGCCTTTGAATTGTAGTTGCATAACAGAAGTTTGCCTTTGAACAGCAGACTACGGGTAATGCTCGCTCTTTTTGTTTTGATTCACCTTCAGACAAATTTACCTTCCTGTAGTTTACGAATATTGCTTAAACAATGGGTTTATTTTAGCACTGGCGTTGAATTTCAGCTAAATATAGCCTCGCCTATTGGGTTGTATAGGTGTTAGCTCTTGTAGTTGCCTGGTTGCAAATATGTTTATAAAAGATACTGTGTAATAGTTGCTTTTTAAAGTCATAGCCAATCTGATGTTGTGAGAAAATGCTGATTCCCTTTCTATCAGTGTTCAGGCTTGCATAAAAAAACCAAATACAGCACAAACGATTTAGTGCTTCCAAGTAACAAATATAGCTGGGGAGAGGCTGACAGTTGAAGTTTTTGGCTCTGTGTTATATTTGCAGTGGTACCATTTTGCTGTGTTAATGCTTCAGTAATTTCATCTGTTTAGGTAGATGTTGTGAAATAAACTGAAAATAGAAACGAACTTTTCATATTGATGTTTCCTGTGGTGATTAGTAGATACAGCCTAACGTGTTCTCATTTGCTTTCTGCCGTTGCTTGTAGATTCTCAAAACAATCCCTGCTGGGCTGACAGTTTTTTTTTTTTTTGCTTGGACTGGCTACCAGGAGGATTTTGTACGTGGTGAAGTTTGCCTTTCCAGAGCTCCTGATCATTGGGCCCTTCTGTGACTTTTCAGGAAGTGCATTTAAATCTTCCTTTAGCTTTAGTCTCAAGCTGCTGTTTTAATAGGAAAGGTGACTGTAAAAAACCCAATATGAATCCATGAGGCTTCCTTCAGTGTCCCCTGTATCAGCCATGCTTATTCTACAGGTACAAAAATATTGACTATCTCTTACATTTTCCTGCTGCTGCGAAGTCAGTACAGCAGTAGCGCAAAGACCTGTGCTCCGTTCGCGTTGTTATCCATCGTTAGTCTTCGCTGCTCTTTGATTTGCCAAATGTTTTATTGATGGTGATGGTCAGACTGAAAGCCAACCAAATTGTCATGCTGAATACGAAAGCAAAGGCTGGCATTTGGGGGAATCGTGGTTTTACTGCAGCTAACTTCTTGAAATATTTGGAGGTCAAACATGATGTCTCACAGTGACAGCCAGTTTCATTATCCCTATCAAGTTACAGTTGTATTTAGCAGTGCTTCAGGTCATCTTTGATGTGCTTCTCTTAAATGTGCAGGAATAAAACACAGAAAAAACAAACTCAAAACCCTGAAGAGCTGATTGTTTGCTTAGGAGATTCCAGGGACCTGGATTTCTTCAGCTGCTCATACCGTGTATTTCCAACATGCTCTTTGCTTTGTTCTTTCCTACTGTAGCACTACAAAATACAACTGTGCTTTTCGTGGTAGGCACCACAATGGGAACGGATTAATGATACCTAAAGACTGACCCCACTGACATTGTATAAATTATTCTGTTGTGTCTCTGCTTCCACAGGTACAGTTTTGCTGCAGTCCAGTTGGATTGTTCTGTCTTTACTGGTGAAGCAAGCCTACAATTTAGCAGCAGGATGTCTAGGATACCTCTATTTCACTTGTATCCAAAGGCAAGTGGTATTAGGAGGCAGCTTGTATCTGAAATAGTATGGGCTGCTTCAGTAACTGCTTGTTTTCCTGCTTTGACTTAGTGATTGATACAAAGATATGCTTTGATCTAGGTTTTTCAGTGTGTATGGGCAATCAGGAGGCTGACTTCAAAAAAATATTGAAGATGGGGCTTTTTCAAGTGCTTACCGAACTTGTTTGAGATGAGGTTTTTAAAAGTACTTGGTGGCTTTTGCTGTCCAGTCTTGGACTGAGGTTTCCAGTGCCTGCAGCTCTGAGCTCTTCTGACCATTGCAGCCTGGCTCACTGTGCTGAGTTTTTTAAGTTTCCAGACTTTGGAAACGAGATCCACCGTGCAAAGATGTTGCCCAGAGATTGGTGCTGCTGGATGTATACTCTTGCAGGCTGTGTGCTAAAATGTTTGCATGCATCCTTGGGATTCGGCATGCTTTATGTATAGCTATTAAACTCCAGGTGGCACTAGCAGCTCACAGCTGGGTCAGGGATTAGGAACACTGGTGCAGTCCCTGAAATGTACCATGGAATTCAAATATTGGCCATGGGAAGATTAAAAATTAGTTTGCAAAATAGAAAATGATTCTTAGTAGGCAGAATAAATACAATGACTGAAACCAGACATAGTTAAGCATACTAAACTTTCTTGCAGTTCCTTAGAAAATGTCTGTGTAAATAAACAGCAAATACGCAGTTAAAGGGGAAGAATGCAGGAAGCAGAAGACGCTGAAGTCCCACAGCGTGGAAGCTGCCAGGAGCTGGTGGCGAGCTGACTGCAATGCTAATTTGCTGGCGCAGATGTAGTAGCTTATCGGGAGCAGAGTAGGTGGGGAAAGCTCAGTTTTGCGAGCCCGATTCTTCCCTCGTGTAGTTACTGGAGCTGGTGGAATTACCCCTTGTATAACCGATGAAAATAAGCAAAATGCATTTATATGCACCTGAGGAACCTGAACCTACATAAGTCTATGGGTCCCGATGAGATGCATCCCAGAGTCCTGAGGGAATTGGCTGATGTAGTTGCTAAGCCACTCTCCATGATATTTGAAAAGTCATGGCAGTCGGGTGAAGTCCCTGGGGCCTGGAAAAAGGGAAATATTGCAGCCATTTTTAAAAAGGGTCAAAAGGAGGACCCTGGGAACTACCGACCTGTCAGCCTCCCCTCTGTGCCCGGGAAGATCATGGAACAGATCCTCCTGGAAGCTGTGCTAAGGCACATGGAGGACAGGGAGGTGATTTGAGACAGCCAGCACAGCTTCACCAAGGGCAAGTCCTGCCTGACCAAGCTCGTGGCCTTCTATGATGGAGTAACTACATCGGCAGATGAGGGAAGAGCTACTGATGTCCTCTATCTGGACTTCTGTAAGGCCTTTGACACGGTCCCCCACAATATCCTCCTCTCTAAATTGGAAGGATATGGATTTGATGGGCGGACTGTTTGGTGGATAAGGAATTGGCTGGATGGTCACATCCAGAGGGTAGTGGTCAATGACTCGATGTCCAGATGGAGACCAGTGATGAGTGGTGTCCCTCAGGCGTCCGTTCTGGGGCCAGTGCTGTTCAATAGCTTCATCAATGACATAGGCAGTGGGATCGGGTGCACCCTCAGCCAGTTTGCAGGTGACACCAAGCTGAGCGGTGCAGGTGCCAGGCCTGAGGGACGGGATGGCATCCAGAGGGACCTGGGCAGGCTGGAGAGGTGGGCCTGTGGGAACCTCATGGGGTTCAACAAGGCCAAGGGCAAGGTCCTGCACCTGGGTCAGGGCAATCCTCGGTATCAGCACAGGCTGGGGATGGGGGGATGGAGAGCAGCCCTGAGGAGAAGGACTTGGGGGTGCTGGGGAGTGAAAAGCTGGCCATGGGCCGGCAATGTGCGCTCACAGCCCAGGAAGCCAAGCATCTCCTAGGCTGCATCCCCCGCAGCGTGGGCAGCGGGGCGAGGGAGGGGATTCTGCCCCTCTGCCCCGCTCTGGGGAGACCCCCCTGGAGCCCCGCGTCCAGCTCGGGGGCCCTCAGCACGGGAAGGACATGGAGCTGTGGGAGCGGGGCCAGGGGAGGCCACCGAAATGGTCCGAGGGTGGCACAGCTCTGCTGTGAGGACAGGCTGAGAGCTGGGGGTGTTCAGCCTGGAGAGGAGGAGGCTGCGGGCAGACCTCATTGCGGCCTTTCAGTACTTAAAGGGGGCTTACAAGAAAGACAGGGACAGACTTTTTAGTAGGATCTGTTGCAATAGGACAAGGGGTGATGGTTTTAAACTAAAAGAGGGCAGATTCAGACTAGATGCAAGGAACAAATTTTTTATAATGAGGGTGGTGAAACACTGGCAGGGGTTGCCCAGAGAGGTGGTGGATGCCCCATCCTTGGAGACATTCAAGGCCAGGCTGAACAGGGCGGTGAGCAACCTGATCTGGTTGGAGATGTCCCTGCCCATTGCAGGGGGGTTGCACTGGATGGCTTTAAAGGTCCCTTCCATCCCAAAGCATTCTGTGACTCTATGATATTAGAAGTGCATCCATTTTTTTTTTTTCTTAGGTTTTGGAAGGGCTTTGGGAAGTATTGGTCTTTGAAATTAAATCTATTAAGCTGGAACAAAATACAAGATATATTCAGGTAAGGATAAAATTTGCCGTCCTTTCTTTTAATGTGACGCTCTCCACAAGCACGGAGAGAGTCATACAAATGGAAATGCGGAGAAAGAAATGTGCCCGGAATGACTGAAAAAGGGACTAAGTAAAACACAAACAAAAAAAATAAATCTTGTCTGTAGCAACTCGTAGTTCTGTCTCTTGCTCTTTATGTATTTGTTCTGGGTACTTGAGGAAGAGTTGTGCAGGCTGGCTGCCTTCTTCCACTAGAAACTTTTCAGCCAACGTTGACACTGATGTACAGTTCTTAGAGATGTTAAATTCCTGCAGATTTCTTGAGAATTTTCCTATGAGACTGAGGCTTTTTTCCTCCTCACGGAATGACGTGACCTCTGAGTTCGGACCCATCCTGTCTGGCCAGCTGGTTACTGCCAGTTGGCAAGGCTGAGGTTCTAGGCTAGGCACGCATTTGCCGTCTCCTGCCCAGCCATCAGCCAGCCAAACCAGGAGAGGCAAGGGGAGCTGGAGATACGAGGCAGGGCTACAGAAGGCGCTGGGGGGACCCAAAGGTCCTCTGTGGGAGAGTAGGTGAGTGTGAGGGGAAAGCCCAGGGTCCTGGCAATGGAGCGGAGGCAGTGCAGGGCATGGCTTTGTGGGGAACTGGTTCTTCTGTGAGACAGCCTGTTCAAGAGTCCCATCATACCGGCTTTTTTTTTTCTGCTTGCTTTACAGCCCGAATATGAATGGCGTGTGCTCTCCTCCTCAGCAGAGCTTGTCCTCCCAGACAGAGGTGTAGGGATCTTTCTGCTATTCAGAACATTGCAGGGACTTTTATCTTGCAGGTCTTTATCTTGGATGCAGTGCCTGAGAGCAGTTGGAAGGTGGCTTCTGGAGATGGCTGGTTCTGTTTTCTTAGGGTTGTTCTGGTGGATGGTGATAGATGTTTGCTTGCCAAGCCCCGAAGATCCCTTTTTGGGAGCACGGGAGCAGCTGTTCTCCTGTTGGGATGGCAAAGCCAATGTGACGGTGAAACTGCTTGGGCTGAGGAATGGACATCTTTTCTCCATCTCGCCTTGGGTGAGAGGAGGTCTCAAGAACCTGCAGTTGGTTTGGGGAATGGATTAAAATGGGATGGGCTGCCCTGTTGTTGATGCCCATGGCCTCGCTTCTGTAAGACGTGCTCTGCTGTGGTTGCTACTAGTGGAGGTCACCAGCATGATGCGTTCATGGCAAACATTTTTCAACAGCTCAACAAATGGTCTGGCTTACCACGTTGCTCTTTGTAAAGGGTGCCAGATACAGAAGGCTTTTCTTTTGGTTTTAATTCAGTACTAAGTAAAAATATCGGTGGTATCTGAGGCTGGTTTTGTCAAAGGCATAGTTTGATGAGAAATCATCCATTTGAATATTGGAGGTTTGGTATTCCTAGTGCCCACGCGGTTCTGTGCTGCAAAGGAAAAGGTGCTTTTGGATTAAAATGGACATCTGGCTTTAAGTGAAAAGCCACATTTTAAGAAATTTTTAGGTCTTTTATGATCAGCTGTGAGGCTGGGATTTATTACAGCTACTGACGTTCCCACGCGTGAACTTTGCCGGTCTCGTTTTCTTGATACTAGGTCAGATTTGCTTTGCCTGCTGAAGCAGCTGTATTTCTTTCACTAACCTTAGTAGGCTTTTACTATGTGTTAAAAATGTTTAAGATGTTCTTTGTTTTGTGTATGATGAGAAGGATCTGAAGCAGCATTTCAGCAGCTCCACTGAAAGACCAAACTTTCCATCCATTTTGGAATGACGGTATCTTTGCATACAAGCTACTGTCCCGTACTCCTTTCTCGTGTCCTCACTCCTGCTTTGAGTTTGTGGAAGCAAGTCCTTCCACAAGTCACGAGCCTTTTGTACTTTTTAAGAGCACTTTCTTCTTTTTCAAAAAAAGAGAAAGCCTAAGGAGTAGGTCTTGGTGGGCTTGGCAAGGGTTTCTTGAAGATTGAGCAATGCTAGGAATGAAACTGGAGGTTTCCCTATCATGCTTGGGCAATCTGAAAAATTCCACTTCTTTCTATTTTGGTATAAAACGCTGATAAAATTTGAACAGGTTCCTTTCATCAACAGTATTTCTTGTTTGGTTTTTTTTTCTTATTAATTTTCTAGCTTTAGTGAGAACGTTGTCTTTTGGGCAGTGGCTCAAGTGCAGCAATTGTGTTACAACTTTCAAATGGTCCTTAAAGTGGTGGTGATGGATTACTGCTGCGTCACTGACCTTCAGCCTTTAAACCACGCTCTTGCAAAACGGCAGGAAATGGGAAACGTTTTTCCCTGTAAACATTCTCCTGGTGTGAAGTTCCCCTTTCTGCGCTGAGTTTCAGCTTTAACAGTTAATCATTGCCTCAAACCAGAGGGCTTTTATTTCTGGAGATTGCTTGATAGAACCACACTGATTTGCCAGCTGTATATTACTCTTCTTAGGAGAAAAGCCTTCTGAAAGTCATCTGAGTTTGTGAAGCACGTGTGACATCAGCTTGGCTTTTTACAGTGACTCCGCTCTTAGAGAAGGATAGCTAAGTCTTTTTGAGATGGCTAAGTCTTTTTCTTGTACCTTTTGGGGATTTTTCAACCACTGATCTACTTCATTCTTTCATAATTAAATCTTGTGCTTTGTGTTTTCAGAGTCTTCTGTTGAAGCAAGCTTTTGGTGGGGTAGAGGTCTGTACTGGAAGGTGCCTTTGGGTTTTCTTCTGGACATTTTGCCACGTTGGGATAGTCAGCAATCTTTGAAAGCTGTTCAGTATGGCTGTCTTACAGATGCTTTTTTTTTTTTTAAGACTGCAGATATCATAATGTTGCTTCTGATTTGGACAGATGTACTTGTAGAAATTTGGTTTATCTTGGCTATGTCTGTTCTGCTTTCAGAATTAAAGTGACATAATCGCTCACATGCACATAATTCATCCACGTTCAGGAGCTTAGGAAGACTTGTTACGTGTAGGGCACTGGTAAACTAGCAGCACCACAACCAGAATAGCTTGATATCCTGGAACGCGACATGGGTATGCAGATAGTTGCTTGTCTCAGTGGCTGAGAGCTCCGTAGGGGCCCTCGATGAAAAGTCCATTCTCTGAAACTCAAAAGAATTCAAACTATCATGTACATGACAGAGTTGAAATGCTGCAATGTAGTTTTAAGTGGCTGCAGAACAGTTTTGCCCCAGACAACATGATGCTGGCCATCTCTTTGGTTAAAAGTCTGTCTGTGGGCTGTTAAACTCCAGTTGGATTGTCAGGGCGAGCAATCACCGAATGCTTAACACCTAGTGGTGTTGCCTGATAACACTCACTTCACCCAAAAGCTTGTTTAGAAGCTTAATTCATGTCTTATTATAGCTACAAATGACACTTAATGAAGTTTGGCAGGCTTCTAGGTCACTCAAAATTTATCATCTAGAGCAGGATCAGCTAACGCAGACTCCTAATTAGACATTCTTGTGCCTTTAGTCAGGAGTTGAGCTGATTACTTTGAGCCTGCTTATTATTTAAGGAATCCTTTGAATATTAGGCTGTAGAATGGATTGGTTTTGTTCAGCCTTAGTATTTGAAGATACATAGGGACTGTGAGCAGAGTCCCATCAAGACAACACCCTGCTGTATTGTTTGGAAGGTGTTGTATCCAAATATTCACTTAGAGTTATTGCTCACAAGTAATATGTCTTAAGAGCAAAGAAGCGAATGTGTTACAGCGAGTCCTGGCATACGTAGGTGCAGATTTCTGGGCCATCAGTAAGATTTGATTCACCCACCATTTGCCTTGGCAGAGCCGCGGTGAAGCTGTAGCAAAGCTGATGGAAGAGATGGGCTAGTCTGAGCTTTCAAAAGGGTTGTTCAGCAGAAGCGGCAATGTGGAAACAGAACTGAGAAGACCCTCAGACTGATTCTCTGACACTTTCTCCCGTGTTTTGTTTGAAACTCAGTGCTGCTTGGTTCTTGCTTAACCATTTGTACTCTCTTTTAGCCCAAATTGGTTTGCTGCCTGCGTTACTAGCCAGCGGTAAAGCAAGTACTTGAAGAAATGGTTTTACAGAGGTGGAAGGACTCTGCTCACCCAGAATAGATGTGTAAAGAGTGTTCAGTGTTGGTCACTAATTTATTTCATTTCCAAACCTGAAAAAGCACGGCACAGCCAGTGTTCACCACGATGGCTTATCAGGGTAACCCCACTTTCTACCGGAGTTACCTCCATGGTGAAGGCCCGAGTTCAGCAGCTTCGTACAGTGCTCTTAAGAAGTTCTGCAGGAATATGCTGTTTCTTCCTGTAACCGTAGCTGTGACTCCTGGCAGCAGCAAATAAGATGAGTAAACCCCTTCTCATCACTAAAGCTGGCTGAAGTTTGTAAGACTCTGTTTTGATGTTGAACGTGTACAATTTTCTTGGCCTTTATAGGAAGCTGTGGGCGCTCCACATGGTGGAAGTTGATTTAAGTAACTTAAGAGAAAATGCCGCAGCTTTGGGCTCCGGAGCTTGGCACCTTGCTCTGTTTCGCTGCTTCCTCTCTTCTCTCAAACAACTCGGTAGCAGATCTGGGCAAGCATGTCCTATTTCCAATTTAATTTTAATCTAAAACCCATTTTAAAGCACTTCTAAAGCAGCTCTCTGTGAGAGAATAATCTTGCATGGATGCTGCTGCTGGATTCTGAAAAATGGAAAAAATACGGCTAGGGCTGTGCTGGTTGACATCAGCGAAGTGTCTGGCTTGGACAGCCATATTAGAGGGAGGAGGAATGTATCGCCCTTTTCCATGCTCGTCAAGAAATCCAGTAAGGACATGAATTCTAGCAGCACGGGGGGGTCTTGGTTGAGATTAGACCTTGGTGGACAAGCCTGTTCGTAAAGAAATGCAGAAGGAATGGGCAGGACGGACCCAGGGTGGGAGGCGATGATGTGACGCAGCCGAGTGCAGTTGTGCGTACTCGGCTGCGCCTCTGACGAGTGTCTGTCAGAAGCTGCCACGAGGTCTTCTGGGTCTGATCCAGCCCTAGATAAAGGTGTCCAAAATACTGCCTGTGGCTTTAGGGACTATCAGTTCCACGTCAGAAGTGCTGGTCGGGGTTACAGTGATGCCTTTCTCCAGGAAAGGATTGGAAGATCTGCTTTGTGAAATACCAAGGCTTTTTGGCTTACAGCGATTTGTTCTTCCTTGCTGTATTGGCTTAACCCCGAAAATGTATCTGAGGCTTGGAGTTATTCATTTAGGGAGGAAAAGGTTGAAATATTGTCCATTCCTACTGAGCTGGAGCGGTAGCTCAGGACGTGGGAGCAGCCTGATGTTGAATTTGCCAAAGCCTCGCTTAATCTGGCAATTGGCCCCTTTGCCATCGAACGGGGGGGTCCCTCCTGCTTGCTGCTGCCAGCCGCTCCCCTGTGCTGGCCCACGCGTTCGTACAGCCTCCTGCAGAGTCACCTCAGGGAACCCACCAGGCTAAAATTGCATCTGTCCTAAGGTCAGAGCCAGTGCCGGGAGGCAGGAGTAAACATCAGGTCAAGAAGAAAGGAGGAGACCGGGCAGGTCTCTGCTGGATTTAAGTGGCAGAGTAACTAGAGCAGTGGCTGTAGATGCTGTATGATTCCTTGTTAGCCATGCGTGTCTTCACGTGGTTTGATTTTTAGCTGGTGCAGCTGTTGTGGCATCTGCTGTCACTGTAATTCCCGGCTGCCTCGGTGTCCTTGGAGGTGGAGGGGGCTCTGGGGTGCAGTGGCACTGCCCTGGGATCTTGCTGTGCAAGAGGTGCACGGTGGCAAATGAGCAGGGCAGGGTAACTGTGCCACCTTTCCTAGTGGGAGGTGAAGGCCAGTTCTGCTGAACAGAGGGCTTCCCCCGCCCCCCGCCCCCCCATCCTCCTGGTTGTCAGGAAGGAGACTTGATACCTAAAATTTGATTTCCCTTGAAAGTGTTAATATCAACATCAGCCTAAAGCAGCTAGTTGAGTCGTACTGGGTTTGAGGACAACGAGGCTGTTGACGTATAAACGCTACTGTGTGAATGACACAGTGAGGCTTCTCAAATCCCTTGTATTTTTATGCTGATTTTGAAGTGACTTTTAATCCTTCAGAGATACTGGTCTCTAAGCACGTTTTTCAAAGAAGAAAATAACCCAACTCAAGCAGTTTGGGTAATAATAGTACTTAGTGCTTAACGAACGTTGTGGAATTAATCCTCCTGGACCAACAAATTTAAATGAAATTGTGTTGATCTTGGCTGGGGAACAGGGAAGTGATGTGAAATGAGCTTTCCTCTGGGCACGGAGGAGCGGCTCCCTCACTGTGGCTCCACCACGGCCAGTGGAGATGGAACTGGTGAAACTGGTAAACCTGTGAAGTTTGGGTTCAGGCTGAGCCCTGCATTTCAGTTCTCTTCCTCCCCTCTCGCAACTGCGCGGCGAGTTGGATGTTGTTCTCCAGGCTTGGTCAGACCTGCTGTGGAGCAGTGGGAACGTGTCGTCTTGGTCCTGGGGAAGAGCCGGTCCTGGGGTGACTGCTGAGGGCCAGGGAGATGCTGCTGGTTCCCTGTCCTGCTCCCTCCCACGTGCTGTCCCTCGGGGTCGCTGCAGATGTCTCGCGTCGCTGGGCTAGACCCTCGAGTCTGCCATGCTGTTACATGGAGGAGTCTTGTGGCCACCCCCTGTCGATTCAAACAAGACTGAGGAATAGACAGCAATCTCCCATTAAGAGAAATGGTTTCAAGCTGGCCAAAGTCCCTTGGGTGGCCACGGCCTTTGCTCTGATGTGCAGGCCCCCAAAATGAAACGGAGAGTGCTGTGGGTGGGCACTGACATCTTGTTGGTAGTGTCACCTTTGGGCCAACAGGGAGGAGCAGCATTGAGATGGTGATGCTTAATAATTTTGGGTACCAATTGATACGCTTTGTGTATCGGTTTTGTAAATGAAAATCGATGGTTTGATTTATTTCTTGTTTACAGGTTACAAGCTGATTGGAAGCCATTCTGGGGTGAAGCTCTGCCGATGGACAAAGGTATGCCCTCTTTTCTTTTCTCATTCTATAAATTAAAAAAAAAAGAAAGCTAGAGACTTATTCAGGTATTACAATTTCCAGATGAAATATCCTTTAAAAATGTGATATTACTTGCACAAAAACAAATTTCATCATCTAAGCTGTAGCTTTGCATTTCAAGCTCTTAAAATCCCGCTGCGAAGAGTGAGAATGCGACCATGGCAAAGAGCTGGGAACATCATTTTCTGTTGTTTTTCCTGTTATTCTGCTGTCTGCTAAAATATCTCCTGCCTACTGAAATATATGGCAGGAGCAGAACACCGCAGAGAAAAGTGGGAAGGTTACGTCACCAGTGTGAGGTCTTCTGAAACGAAGATAACGCGGTCCATCATTACACTCCAACGGGCACACAAGGGCGTTTGAACCTGTTGTTCTGTGACTGATATAGCTGGTTTGTGACAGCCGCGGCTCCTCCACTGGTTTTCAGCATTTGTCAAGTAAGAGTCAGATAGCGAGGTACCTGTCCCTTGTTTAATGCAAGGATTTTTAAAAAAATTACTCTTACGGGAGTGTGTGTGTATGTTATGTGTATAGTTGTGCATAATATGTCTGTGTGTGTGTGTGTGTATGTACACGTATATATATGAAAAAGTCATCCTCCAAGCCCTGCAGTTGTGTATTGTAGGCTATGTAAGCCAGGAGCTTTTCAAGTAGTTTGCAGACTTAAAAATGTTCCCAGCAGAGGCACAGAGCCCTGTAGACCAAACTTCAGCCACTTCAGTGTGTGTATTTTTTCGGCTGTCCTTTGCAGGTCCTCAAGAAGCTCAGAAGTTGAAGGCTGGTCTATAATGTTATACGTTTGGGGAGTAACATTGACATAACATGCTAAAGCCTTCAGCGTACGTGGGATGATAAACTGTGGGAATCATCACCTCGTTAAAATGCCAGCACATCTCTAATTCTCTCACTGTGGCAGTGATCAGTTCCTTGGTCTCTCAGCTCTCTTTTTTGCTGCATGATTAACTTTGTTTATTTTTGACAAGAGCTCTTTGAATGGCAATCACCAAAGTGGGTGGCTGCAGCGAGGCTTTCTTACTGAAATGCCTGGTATCAATGAACTGTCTCATCAAGACTTGTTCTTGTGAACTGTTTAAAGAGCCCACCGCTGTATTGTCATGAATATTTGTGAGACGTACCGATCCCACTGATGCTTCTGCTGTTTACTCTTACAAATACTTCTCTTCTATCATTTTTAGCGTCAGAGAAGGCCATGAAATGTTTAAAGAAAAACTTGTCAAACTTCATCAATGCTGTGACTGAGAGAGAAAACCAGAGACCCTATTTTTATTAAAAAACTGGAATTTAATGCAGCACTGTAAAGTCATTTCACAAGATAAATAGCAGCTCTGTGTGCTTAGATAGGACCATGCTATTTTTAGCTTAAGCAGGAATTGAACATAAAGTGTTCTAATAAATTGAGCTGAAATTGGTTACAGGCAGTGGCTTTGACTCAGATTCACACCGATATGTGAGTATCTTCAGGAGGCTTGTTTGAGATTTGTATCAGCGGAAAGCAGGAGCAGGACTAGAAGGATTAGTATTAAGTAGAGCTTCATAGCGATATCTCAGATTAAAATGATTGTGTTCTGTCATGTTCTGGAAAAGAGCATAAAACCCGCAAATTTTAGGAAGAGTCGGTTGACGTGCCCGTCTTATGAAATCCAAAATATAACTTGCTGTCCTAGAATTTGTGAATCTCCTGAAATCTCTGTTGTTTGAGGGATGGGTAGAATAAACAGCATTTTGTTTAATCTCCCAACTGTAACAAGGCTGTGCACGTGTCAGGGGTGACCTGTGTATTCTTTCCCTGCTGCGCGGTGGAGACTTTCTCTTGGATCACCAGGACTCTTCAGGTAGAGCAAGGTAGACTAAAAGTTACTGTGTCATATTTCAAGTTTTCTCTGGAGAGTAGTAAAGATTCTTTCTCACTTATTATTATTAAACTGAGATAATGAAAGACAGTCTTTGCTCCAAGCAACTTGCATGCTAAATAGGAGATACCTCCCGGTGGGCCGGCTGCTGCGGTTCTGCTGTGAAGGAAAGCCCAGCGTCCTGCTGGAGCCGCTGACTGGTGTGAACGAGGGTTTATAAGGTCAGGGTATTTATTTAATTCAGTGCTAGAAGAAATACTCTACTAGACGAATGAAAAGAATTGAGTGTTCAGTAGGGCAGCCTTGAAATTGATCCGTGTTACTCTTTAGCAGGCTTTTACACTAATATTTCATGCAGCTTAAGTGGCTTCACCTGCTTTCTTTTGTTGGCTGCTTCAGTAAAGCACCTTGTTATGCTGTGGTGTTGCAAGTGAGAAGTTATTGATTATGTTAAAGTTTCTCTCTTCTAAAACAGTTGTAAACTTGACATCATAAATGCCTTGTAAGGATGGATATAAACAATCAGAGCCTATACTGATCTGCGTGCTCTGAATTTCTTTCTGCATCTGTCATTATTCAGACTTGCTCTGCAGCCGTGACCTCGCTTGCGATGTCTGTCACAGGTGACTTTGAACACCAAAGACACTAGTGACTAGAAAATGCAAATACGCCCAGGGAGCAGATTTCAAACCTTTGCACTCAGTTTGGTTACAGATGGTGTGTTTTAACTGCCTTGGTATTTGTATGTGTCTTTCTCTGCTGTTAGTCGATGCTTCGAGGCAGAGGAGGCTGCTACAAACACACGTTTTACGGAATCGAGAGCCACCGCTGCATGGAGGCCACGCCGAGCCTGGCTTGTGCAAACAAATGCGTCTTTTGCTGGAGGTAAAATACGGGTGCAGTTTTACTTTGGGATGGGAGCTCTGTTCCACTCTGTCCCTCTCCTCTTCCTCCAACCTAGAGCAGTGTTACTTGTGTGCCCTTTACACTTGGAAACTGGGGGAGGAAGGGTTTGGAAGGGAGCAGCGTTGCTCCCCCTTCCTACCTGTACTGCTGCTCTTCGAGAGCCGTGGAGCCCGTGGGTCAGGGATGGTGGGGGTGAGGTGGGTGGGTGGGTGGGCTCCACAGCTCAGAGGCTGAAGAGGATCTGAGGGCTCCCCAGTGCCACCTCCCCTAGATCTGTGCAGCCAGGCCTTGGGCCCCAGCAAGTTCAGAGTAGCTGGGGACCTGTGGAAGCAGGAATCAGGGAGGCAGGAGACAGACACCTCTCCGTCTGCCGCCCTGCAGTTGCCACTGCTGCCTGCTCCAAGCAATTCGCAGAGGTTTGGTTCCCTCTGGAGATCACTGTCGGAGGCTCCCCGTGGCTCCTGGTGCTCTGGAGCCAGCTCATGGGCTGGCTCATGCTGTGCAATGCCACCGAGGTGCTAAGCAGTGTGAGTGTCTTTGTTTTGAAATCGGACCCCTTTATTTAAAGTACCTTCCCCCCCACCAATGCAGTTGCATTCTCAGTGAGTGAAAAGTGATGCCTCGGTAGCTGTTGCCATCCTAAAACAGTAACTAATAAATTACTTTCCATTTTAGTCAGTGAAGTGACCCCTTTTCCCAGAGGAATTACTTTGTTGTTAATTCCCCAAAGGAAATGAGCTTTTCCTGGATCCGAACTGTGAGCTGCTCCAGCACTGCTTACTCGCCGAAATGCCTGGATTTGAGGGAGGTTTTTGCTAGGCTGGGGGAGTGCAGGATGGGATCGGCGAGAGAGAGACTGAGAGGCTCAGCAGAAATAAAAGCAGTGACGTGAAAGTGTGCTGAGTGGGAGGACGTGGAGATTATTCTTTGAGCTCTTTTGTCTTCTACCTTGCTAGCTAATTCAAACCGTGGGGGCTGCGCTTCCTTTGGTATTTATGCCTACCTCAGGGAGCTGGCTGCCAGTAACGCCCATTCCATCCCTAAGCCTGGATGTCCAACATCCCAATATTTCCATGCAAAACCAGCCAAATTCCTTTGAGTACCATTTTCTGTCTTTCATAGTCTTCAACTTTTAATAATGCAAATATTTCATGAGCATATTTAAATGACAGCATCAGTGCAAAAGGACTGCTATAAATTTGAAGGCACTTTGAAGCTGTCTCCCACGTTAGTGTTAAGTGTAAGCGTTCGACACTGGTCGTCCTGTTAAGTTTGCATTTGGGAGTCTATACCAAAATGTTAATTGGTGCTCTTGATGGCTTTCATCATAGCCTGGCTTGAAAGGACACAGCAAATAGCATGTTTAATGGGCAAGTTTTGCTGCTTTTCTACAGAGCAATCTAATGACTGGGAAGAAAAATCTGCGGCTCGTTCCTTTTATCCAATGTATCAGCCTGCAGTGGTGCATTTAATTCTGCACTGGTAGGAAGAAGATTGCCATGCATATTATCCCGCCGTCCCTACACAGAAGGTACATAAACACCAAATAGAAAGCAATAACATCACCAGAACGAGGCATTTTGTTCCTAGTATTGCACTGCAGACCATTTAACACTGTTCCCCTTCAAAATGATCCAACTCTGGTGGTACTTAGCAGCAGCAGCCTGTGTCTGGAGTATGGGACTGAATCAGGGAAGTCAAACTGGTACAAATGGAGAAGTGCAGTAATGGGGATAAATCGCCATGTGTGATACCTTCCATGTGCCTCTAACTCCTCATCCTGTAGCTGTCATTTGTCACTTCTAAGAGGAATCCTGAAAACAGTAGCCCTAATGATAACAAATGCTAGAATGCTTATTTTATTAATGGTAACAACCTGAATGCAAGGAAACAGCTTTCCAGGGGACTGTGCTGAAAAATATTCTCATTTATTTACCTTCTGCGGGTGAAACGGGTTGCAGTTGTTGGACTTTTCCATATGGAGCGCAGCTGTCTGTCTTCTCAGACCTCTACAGTGTTGGAAGACTTAAGGCTCAGTTTGAGACTCATTCCAAGGCTCGCTTTAGGTACACCTTAAGCTTGACATAAAGCAGAACTGAAAGAAGCTTTCTCTGCTTTGGTTGCTTTTTCAGACCCTGTGCTTGGGCTGCTGCAGCCTTCACGAGGCTGAGCTGTGCCAGGTCAGGTTCATTTGGTGCAGGAAGAAACTTCCATGCCCCCTCTCCTCCCCACCAGTTGCATGTCAGCACAGTTTACAAACCCTGTAGCCAGGACTATCTATCTATCTATATTTTATTATTTTAAACCCACCATGCCTTGCAGATTCTTAACCATATGAGACTAAATGTAGAATCGCAGGCACCAGTGGCTGGGTAGGATAAGCATGTTACCTTCTTATTAGCAGTTGCCATCTGTGCTGTTGGAGACATATGAAGCAATAGTTTTGATCTACTGTTGGCAAAATGTTTTTAATACAGGTTTTACGCCTTGCTGGTCTCGTCGTGCAGCTCTGCCCACTAAGTTGCAGATAAGACTGCTGTGATTCTCCTTTTTTTTTTTTTTTTTTCTTGATCTCTTCTTTCAGGATTTTGACATTTGTAGAGTCTGCCAATGTTTCCAACTGCATAACCACCGCAACTCTCCCAGGATTGCTGAGGAAAAGGCCAAGGAGCCGGTTTGCTTTCCTCACTGTGACAAGAAATGCTGTCATTCAGCCACTTTCCCTGGGAATTGGATGTCATTGTAGTTGGCTGGTCGTGACTGACACGTTTGGGCCCTAAACGAGGAATCATGGGTGGAGCCAGCATCCAAACACACTCAGAAAGTTAGGTTTGTTGTAAAAGATGTAGCTTGACTCTACACTGGAGACCTTCCTTCTCCTTCTGGTGCCTGGTAGATGATGATATCGCGCCTGGTAGATGATGATGTCGTGCCTGCCAGGGCACCCTTACTGGTGTGACTGCTGGCTCGTGCTTCCCTGCCTCTCCCCTTCAGAGAGCCGGCTGAGAGGTTGGTGATGCAGGTTTGTAACGTGGCAGCTGCTTTGGAGGGCAGGAGAAGCGGATCGTCCGTTTGCGTGGCGTTCCCCCCGCAAGGCAGCAGTCGTGCTGCGTTGAACTCCTGAGGCTGTTTGCATCAAGAGCAAGGCGGGGGGGGGGAAGAAACACCTTAATTACTGCAACATCCCTAAGTCATAATTCTCCCTACAAAAATAGTCTGTCACTGTCCCTTATTGCTCTCAGCTGGTCTCGCTGTGTTCGTAATGTCTCTTTAGCTTAATTGTCTAAATGGAAATGTGCAAGTGACCAAATCTTTTAATCAATTAGAGCAAGTCTGGGGACCGAGGCTTTCTGATACTGTGTATTGCTGCACAGTCACCAGGCAAACCTGATTTGATTATGTTTTCTGGCAGAGGTTCTAAAGCCCAATCAATTATTGTGGAGAGATGGAACAGCTAAATAAGATTTAAATTAATAGGGTTTATTATTTTTGCATCTGAGGAGGAGGCAAACCAGACAGAGTGAAATATCCCTTAAAGAAATTGGTTCATATTTCTTCTTCTGTAACTTTATGGTGTTTATACCTGTACTTGAAGGCTTCAGCTTTAACTTGTGCCGTAGACAACCGCTGAAGTTCTGTTCAGACGATCTAAAGAAGCGTGTGGCCAAAAGCCAGAGACCACAGTAAACCCTGCAAAATGAAGAGATTAATAATCTTCCATAGGAGAGGTACTTAATAAGGTCTTGAAAAAATTAAGGAGAAACTGAAAACATAGATTAAAACGAAAGCTTCTCCTTATATAACTTGACTCCAGAGGCTAAATTCTTCAGGGAAATGTGAACTATTATGATATCAAAGGAGTTGACGCTGCAGGTTTGTAAAACTTTGAACCTGAGCCTAAAAGCTCAGAGAGTCTCCCTGCATCTCCAGCCTCCCGTCCTTGCTCTGCTAAGTTAATACTCTCTTCTTCCAGTGTTTCAATTTGGTTATTTTTTTGTTTACAGAATTAATAGATTGTGACCCAAGGTTCATTGTTTTCTTCAGATTTGATTCTTCACCGGTTTGTTGTCCTTCGGGCCTGCCTTGTCTTCCCGGAGCTCGCGGGAGCGTTGGCGCTTTGCTGAGGCGCCGGCAACGCGGCCGGTGCTCGCTGTTTGCGCAGGACGGGGTTGCATCGGCTGCTCCGTGCGGCGCACAGGGGTGCGCTGCGCGGGGTGGCGCTCGGCGTTGGTTAGACACCGGTTTGCCAAATCAGGCACAGAAGCGTGGGGGTAAGGTCACTGTAAATGCACTTAGTCCCCAAAGTAGCATCTGCTGTGTGAGGATTTCCAGCTTAGACTGTGCAGTGAGCAGTATTTTCATTCTTGTTATGCAAAAGAGTTATGATAGGAAGAAAAAGTACCCTGCCAGCAACTTACTGGGATGGAAATCTATGCTTTTCAACCTTGTACAGCCTGACATACAAGCTAATATTGAAATAATCTTTGAGAGTGTGCTGAGCATGGTTTGCTGGGAAGGAATGAAATATGTTGACGCAAGCACAGGGCAGACTTCTGGGAGGTGCTCAGCATTGCCTGCCTTTCTAGAAACTGAGCTCCTTTAAAAAAAAAAAAGTGAGCATTTCTTAGAGTTGGGATGTAGTTTTTCAGTATGGGCCATCTTCCGTCCTTAAGATTCCAGAAGTGAGTTAGAAAAGAATCATAGAATCATTTAGGTTGGAAAAGGCCTTTAAGACCATCAAGTCCAACCATTAACCCAGCACTGCCAAGCCCACCTCTAAGCCACATCCCTAAGCACCACGTCTACCCAGCTTTTAAATACCTCCAGGGATGGGGACTCAGCCCCTGCCCCGGGCAGCCTGGGCCAGGGCCTGACAGCCCTTTGGGGGAAGGAGTTTTTCCCCATACCCAACCCAAACCTGCCCTGGCGCAGCTTGAGGCCGTTCCCTCTCGTCCCATCGCTTGTTCCTGGGGAGCAGAGACCGACCCCCCCGGCTCCAGCCTCCTTTCAGGCCGTTGCAGAGAGCGATGAGGGCTCCCCTCAGCCTCCTCTTCTCCAGGCTGAGCCCCCCCAGCTCCCCCAGCCGCTCCTCCCCAGCCTTGTGCTCCAGCCCCTGCCCCAGCCTCGCTGCCCTGCTCTGGCCACGCTCCAGCCCCTCCATGGCCGCCTTGGGGTGCGGGGCCCAGCGCTGAGCACAGCATTCGAGGGGCGGCCTCGCCAGTGCTAGTACCAGAAGTGGGTTCTTCTAAAAATGTTCTCAAGCTCAGTCCTCTCCGTTCAGACGAACCGGCAAAACCAGCCTGGTCTAAAGGCCTCACTGTAGGTACTATGATGAGTTGCTGCCAGGTGTTGCAATATGACGAAGTAATCTCACAAGGAGAAGACTCAGGTCAGCTGCTCAATCAAAATAAATTTAAAAACCTTAGGAAGTTAGTGAGGGTTCAGCTGCAGTGCACTCCTAGTGAAAATGTAGGGGTTGTGGGTCGATTTATTTTGTTTAATCTAAAATTCATCAATTCCTTTTGGGCTTTTTCACCTGTTTCTGAAAAATCTTTGTATTTAAGTTGATTTTAAAACACGAGAAAAGTCCAAATTTTCTTTTAATAGTGAATATTTTGTAATTTTTTAAGTGAGAGTTTTCTTTGGATGTTCAGATATCCAAACATCTGACTTCAGCCTTATTTCCCCAGTTTTTTCTTCTCTCAAATTGTTTATCAGCATTTAGGAATAATTCCATGCCTTCTGTGCCTGATTTGTGCTCTCTTACAAAACAGTGCTACTCAGAGTGTTTCTTTGGGCAGATTCTGAGAATATTGGGTAAGATGGTGTCAAAAGCCCAACCTCTTCCCTTCCCTTTGCCTACAAGGATCAGGGATGGGCTTGGCATGAAAAGCTCTCAGCAGGTTTGTGTTGGCTGTTACCTATCTCAGTGCTGTGTTCTGGGCTCACAAACACTTATCTGATCCAGTATGTCCTGAAGAATTAAAAGTTAAGAGCGGCTGGTATAGAAATCTCTGGTTCCTGCTAAAGTGGGCATTGCATTTGTACTTTTTCCGGTGTGTTTTAAATCACTTTTAGATGCTCACAAACTTTCAGCTTATTGCTAGCGACTCTGATGCTGTCAGCCAATTTATCCAACGTGCTCTAGGGCGAGTTTAACCATCCCAGTGAAAACATTTCATTTAGATGAAATATCTCCAACCTGTCGTCTTCCTACTCCTATCTGGGTTCTTCCCATTGCCATCAGGACAAAGTAGAAGAGAAGATGCAAACACGTTTCTTCTTATCACAGAGAAACATTAAACGTTGTTTGCTTGTGCATCGGACAAGCTTTTTCCTTGGTCTCCCTCTTACTCCTCATGCTATTAGAGGAAAGTCTTTCTTGTTAGCCCTTTTGCATGTCCTTTGCTAGTTGTATCTGATTTTTCTGCTTTGACCTTTCCGATTGCGACCCTGTGTTCTTGTGCTCTTCCTTTTATTTCCAGCTGGAGGATCGCAAGGTTGCAGAAAAGCCTGTGATTCTGCCAGATCGGTTTCTTGCTACTCTTCATGTCTTTGCTTTTCATTACTTTTTATTATTTGCTTTTTATTACGTTTGCACTTCTGCCTTAATAAGGTTTAAAAAACTGCCAGTTCTCCTGAACTCCTTTGCCCTTAAACTCTTTTCTTCTGGGATCTCACCTGCCGGTCCTCTGGGGTCACTGCAGTCTGCTTTCCTGAACTCTTGGCCTTGTTCTGCTATTTCCCTCCTGTCCCTTCCCGCGAGCCATGGGCTCCATCCTTTCACCATCACTGCCACCAGTGTTTCTTCACCTTCATCTTCCCCACCAGGTATCAACATCAATCAGTCAATCCCTGGAGTAAATGATACTTCATACCCGTGCTGTATTTTCCCTCAAAGTTTCTTGGAAGTCTTCGTAATACTAAGCGTTGCTCACAGAACAGAGCGACCAGTTTAAAAGAGGGTATCAAGCAAAAGCGGATTTATTAAAATAATACACAAGTGATTGGGGAGGGGGATGCACTGCCCCCCTGAAGAATACACCTTCTTCACAGAGGTCTGACTGACTGCCAGGGACACTGTGGTAAAGCTGGCAAATAATACTGGTAGATGCCGGGTCTGATGAGAAGGCAAATATGGCTGGATTCGAGGTGGTCCTGTTAGCCAGGGGAGAGCGGGAGCGAGCTGGGAGCTCCCCATCACATTTCATGCAGCCTTGCGTCGCTCCGTGGTGGTGGGGCGCTGTGGCAGGCTTGTCTCTGAGGTATCAAATCAAACCCGTTTCGCACCTGGAATCTCTAATAAAATATGGATTTTCTGGTGGGGGGGGGTTTGGGCAAGATTTTTTTTGGCTTGTGTTGTTTTTGGAAGGGAAGCGATACCGTGCACAACTACCCGCTCAAGACTTGAGGAGCTGGTGAGGCAGATGATGCGGAGGGTCAGAGCCTGCAGGGGAATGGCGAGGTGACAGTGAAATTGTGTCTGTGCCAGGGACTGTGAAACAATCTCAGCAGCCCCAAGACATTACTTCCCCCCCCTCTATTAGAAGAGAAACTGCTTTTTGCCAAATAAGCTGCTTTGTAGACATGACCTGGTATGTTTATTAAGCAATTAGAACGTGTTAAAAATTCAAGGACTGTTAGACACTAATAATTAATAGCTGTCCAGCATGCATCAAGAGCCTATTGATTTTCTGCCAACTTGCCCTATTAAGTACACAAGGTACAAGTTATGTAGTTAAACATGTAAGAGTTTTATAAATGCCTTTTATAGTTGGCATTCAGAAAACTTTCCATGTTGGCAGACAGGGGAAAAAAAAAAAGGGAAATTCAAAAAGCAAAGCTGTTTTAGCTTAAAGGATCGTTGAGATGGCAAAGTAGTTTGAGAGCAGCGTTTGAATCTCCGCTCTTGAAGCGGATGAAGAAATGTTTGGGCCAAAGGGCTGTTTTTATTGATGCCAGGTCTCGAATTTGTGTCTTTTAGCACTGTCAGTGTGGAGCTGCAGGCCTCTCTCACTTGGAGAAGTCAGTGGGAGGCTTTTGATTGACTTCAGTAAGCACTGGACCAGCCACTTCATTCTCAGAAAGTGCTTCCCTCTGTCTTCTCTGCTTTAGTTAAATGCTGGGCATCGTGTCCTAACGCCGCTGTGGCTGGAGGGCTGAATACAGCAGGTAACCTCAGTCGCCTCCGCGGCTGACTTCCAGGGATGATGGAGAGTGGTAAAAGAAACAGAGATCAGCTGGTCTGAAAACAGAGTTTCAGGCATATATATTGGTTGATCTTGTTTTCTTGTCCAGCGCTATGTTAATCCTTTTGAAAGACGCTGCAAAATATGCTACTCTTCTATTAATAAATAATTCTATGAGCTGCAGTAGAATTGGTAGGGGAAAAGCAGAGGAACTTTTGTAGCATATTTTGGATAAAAGCAGAAGATGGAGAGAGAACAAGTGAAAGCACAGAAATTCGTTGATTTTTCTTAGGATGATACTTAAAGGCTGAATTACCCCTGTTCAATGCCAGTCTAAGTGCAGCGAGGTTAGTGGGAAATTCCCCTCACCAGGGAGAGGCCTGTGCCCTTGTACGGGCTCTCTCCGGGTTGTGTTTGTGCAGGGGTGAGCATGATGGGTGCCACACCAGTTGCTTGTAATATTTTATTTGCTGGTCAGGATGCATTTTTTTTTTTCCAGATGACTTACAATGGCTTTGTAACATCCTCTCATGGTAATGAAATAAGGAATGGGGAGAAATTCCATATGTTTTTCAGGTGCTCGGGTGGATTTGCGTGGGTAGGCTTTCTCCGTTTTTGAAGAAAACAGAATATGGGTACAGTGGTCCTTTCCAGGTAGGCAAGGTTGGCTTCCCAACCCCGTGTGACACAAGCTGTCCCTCAGATGGAAGATCAGTGTTTTTTATCCTGCAATCTGCTTGGCTCAGAGACATTAACATTTTATCTTTATTTTTTGCATTTGGGTTTCAGTCACACGGTAGCTAGCAGGTCTCGGAAGTGATGAGAAGCCCCTATTGAGTAAATCTGGGAGATTAACCCCATCCACCAGCAATGCATCTCCAGCGTACTGCAGACTTCCTAGTCTCTTCATCTAGTTTGAAGTAGTTTCCCCTCATCTGCCTTGTTACTAAAGCATTACAGAAAGATTGGGTTAGAAACAAATCCTGTCCTTCTCAGGGTGGCAATTGGTACCTTTGCAGTGGAACTAAAAATGGCTTAGGACCTTCCTTTTGTAGTGCTTTGTGCAGCTGTGGTCAGAAGAGGAGGTAGAACCAGTTTTCCTTTCTTTACAGAGGTCTTTCTGGCTGCAGAGCATCATTTTAGCTTAGAAACCTTTTACCTGTGATTCAGAATGGGTATGTTAAGTTTAATACAAACTGCAAGGTCCGTTTGTCTTTCTGGGGAGACTACAGCCTGGAAGGAGAGGGGTATGAGAATGGCGATCAGCGATGACATCTGAAAGTTGTGTCAGAAGCAGGATATTGCTGAGAATTTCTTGTTGCTTTTAATATTGTTAAACAATGCCGAAGTCCCCAGGGTGACAGATGGGTTCTTCCGTGTATGTTACAAACCACAGCGAATAACTCTGTCTCTTTTTTCCTTCAGACATCATACAAATCCAGTGGGCACAGAGTGGCGATGGAAGATGGACCAACCTGAAAGGATCTTGCAGGAGGCTATTGAGAACCATCAGAATATGATCAAGCAGTTCAAAGGTAACTTCTCCCACTCCCTCCCCATTAACGACGCTTTTGGGCGAGAACCAGCAGTAGCATCTTCAAAGCATAGATGTAAACATTCTGGTCATCTGTGAAATGCTGGGAAGGAGGCGTGAGATTTATAATATCAGAAAGATAGGTAAGGGAGAAGAAACTTTTCTGGCACACTTACTGTTTTCTGAGATGTTCTGCCTTGTTTTTGACTTTAGAACACGAGTGAGCCGTTGGGTATCTACTGCTGCCTTGAGGGAGCAGAGCGGAGTCGCCTCTTGTGCATCTTGGTAGCTGTCGTGTCCTTTCCCTTGGTGTGCACGGAGGCGTCCGCAGGGATTAAAGCTGGCCTGGATGATGAGGAATCCTGCTTCTTATGTAAAAGTGAGGGCAGGTAGAAGGTAAAAGCAATCAACCTCTAACCTGATAGGAAACATACTGTCCAGCCTTAATCCCCTGGGAGATTTTGCGTTAGCTCTGAAACTTCTAGATTGCATTTTTCTCATTAATGAGTGAGCAGTAGCATTCAGGGTATTATTATTTTCAGGAATTATTCAGTACGTCTGCCTGTGACTGAAGCTGCAGTTACACAGCACCTCTGGAAAGTGCTGTATTTTGCTTCCCATAGGAACTCCTTGTGAGTTTGTTCTTTATTCATTATGTGTCTATATATATAGATGGTTTGGGTTTTTTTTTCTTCCCAAATGTGATAAACTTGGTTACCCTGCCAAGGTCAGCTTTGTGTGCTGGGAGGGCTGGCCAGCTTGGCAGGACAGGTCCAGGACTCTCCTCGTCCTAACTGACAGCGGAGGCTGTGCGAGCAGCAGGACTGGAATGAAGCATCCATAAAATGTGCAAGATGAGCCTTAGTCTTGGCTGTCATTTTGGGAACCCGTTTGTTTATGTTGGCTGTGCAGAGAGAGAACCCAATGGATTAACAATGTGACAGGCAAAAAAAACCCCTTCTGTCAGCAGCGCGGAGTTGCTCTGTCTCGTTCACTGGAGTTATATAATAGGCGGAAAAATAACTCAAGTTAGGGCCTCACGAGCTTCGTTTTCATCAAGTGGCTGGTTTGAATCAGCTTGCACTCTCAGACCAGCAGCTCCAGGGAAACCAGTTCCCTGGGAGCTCCCGCGCTGAACTGGATAGGGAGCTGCCAGAATAACCGGACCTGCCCGCACTCTGCCTGTCGCACCCATGCGGTCCGGTGGACTGGGTCACAGCTCTAGAGCTCGTCCAGGGGAAAGCAGTGAAGGTGCTGTAGTGGGATAGGGAAAAATGATGATAATTTGGTAGGGAAAGCTTTCCTGGGGGAAGAGGTAGCGAGTTGAGGAGTCAGTGGAGGAGGTAGCTGGTGTCAGCAGTGCATCTTCCTTCAGATGAAGCAAAGCACGGCTGTCAGTGCTCAAGGCAGGGCAGTCTGTAAGGAAGCGCAGGTCTCATTCCTTAGCCTCGATGTTTCTTTTGCACCGCAGCCCTGTGGGCAGTGTGGGGAGAGGGCTGAGTTAAGGCAGGATGCCTGCAGCGGTGCTGCCTGACCGGCTGGGCCAGAGCTGCTGCAGGGTTTCATGGCTGCCTGGTAACTCAGCTGGGGGGATGCTGTGCCAGCACAGCAGGAGTTTGGGTACAGGTGGTTTGCATGAGTGAAGAGCATTTAGGATGTCAAATTTTGTCTGGAAGGCTATCACAACCATAGAAGACCGTTACAGCTATAAACAAGAGTATTCATGTTTAATGCTTAAGGTACTGAGCACTTTTGAAACTTTACTCTTTTATTCAGTCTGTTCTGGATAGCCAGGCTCTTGGATGAGTTGAAACGTGGCTGGGTGTGCTGAAAGGATTGTGATCGGTAGCTCGAGGTCAGTTTGGTGGCTGATAACAAGCGGGGTACTTCAGGGGCTGATCCAGGAACCTACGTTATACAGCATCTCCATCAACAGATGAGTACACCCTCAGCAACTTTGCAGGCGACACCAGTTTAGGGAGGGTGGCAGGCACGCTCAGTGGCACAGCTTTACTTCAGTGGGACCTTGAGAAACAGGATTTTTGGGCCAACAGATGCATGTGGAGTTCAGCAAGGAGTGGAAGGTTCTGTATGAGAGTGTTATAGCCCCACGTTGGTCCGTGCTGGGAGACCCACCTGCCATGTAGAACAAGGGACAACAGACTTGGGTTTCTGTTTGGGAGGTTCAAGTTAGACATCAGAACAAGCTTGTTCAGCCAAGGTGGTGCCCGGAGAGCTGGGGCACCCTCCAACCTTGGAGGCTTTCAAGTCTGTTAAGTAAAGCCATTATCACCCCGGTCCGTCTCTGAGCAGGAGGCTGGACTAGAGACCTGCAGGAGCCCCTCCTAACCAGTCATTCTGTCACTTTTATGATTGTTAAAATTGAAAGTCTTAAACAATAACAACCCCCCTCCTTTTTATGAGGCAGGACCTGACTCAAAATCGTCATTTGTATTTGCTTAGGAAGAAGGCACATGTGGTTTAAAGGGATGACTAGATTTGCATGCAGTGGCTGATGGAGTATCGAGGGTATGCTTGGGAAGGCAGGATTTGCCCTCGAGCTGGGCAGTACTGATGCAGCGTGGCAGAAGTGTTGCCCCTGTATGGCAGAAATATACGTTGCTTGCACTAAAGAGGTGAAAAGCAAGTTATTTTGCAGATGCTCAAAAGCCCTACCTTCTTCTGAAAGCGGAGTGCAGGAATCTGTTTAAACCCAACTTCAGACAAAGGAATAACCCTCTCCTTCCCTTACTACCCCCTGGTATCTTCCCAAAAAGGGTTGGCAAGAGCGAAAGGTTGTAGATGGACTTGGCAGCATCTGAAAATATTCCCAAAGTGTTGAAAGGCTGGTAAGGACATCCTAATTCTCTCTTTTTGGAGCTTATTTTCCATTAAACAAATTCATAAATATTCCCTGAAACTTGCATGTGCATCCTCAGCAAAGTTACCCTTGACCTGGGACTGTGAAAGGAGAAAGACCGGAGAGAAAAAAAAAAAAAAGGCTCTGGACCAGGGCTGTGCTGCAAAGTGGAAAAAGAAAGGATGTGTTACTTTTTCAGAGTGATAGATGGCAACATGCTTCCTGTCTTGGGAGCCTAACAGCCAAAGGTTTATTAAGGAGAAGAAAAATCAGTAAGAAAAACCCAGCTGCTTGCTGTTACCTTTTGTGAATTTTACATTGTCGCTTCCCTGAGGTGCATGTGAAAATATTGTTAGAGCAGAATCAGCGAAAGCAAAATTGAGTTGAAACACTGTGCGGCAAGCTGAAGCCAGGGAGAGTTAAAAGATGCGCAGTGCCTTGCAGGACAGAAGTCCCTGCGTGCCGTGCCAGAGCTGCGCTCGGTCCAGGCTGGAAGTGCCTCAGGCAGAAAACGTGACTGTCTACTTCCAGCAAACTTAGCAGCACTCTGCAAAGAGTAGGTTAGACTTTATTATGATTGATTTTAAAAGAAAAAAAAACCCAAACAAACCACCAAACCCCCACAAACCACCCCAAGGCTTGAGCTGGACTAGATTGCTTTGCTGAAGAGGGAGGCCAGGTTGCGGCTGGGCTCCGGGCGCTGGCGGGGCACCCACAGGGGCTCCGGAGGAGTTTCCAGCACGGTGCCGCACACGTTGGCTGAGATGTCTGAACACTGACCCCCAACATAGAGCAGCCCAGACTATTTGGGCTACTGGAGAAGAAAAGCATGGGGAAAACGTCTTAGCTAGAGAGCCCTCGAGGTTGTTGAGTGTCTGGTAATGCTGCTCAGATAATACCCAAAGCTATCTGAAAAATCGGTGCTCTCGCTAGTACCACACCACAGCTTGGCGTTCAGGTACGCACGTGCGGACATCTCTGTGCGCCAAAGGAAATGGTGAGCTCATCTGATGCTTTATTAATTCCATGCATTGTACTAAAAATGAGATCATCTTTGAAGGCACAGAAGAATTCTTGGGGACCCTCTATCCTAGAGGATAGCCCTCTATCCTGTAACAGTCCTGACGTGTGCTTTTAGAGATGATGCTATGTCATCTTCTCTTTTATTGTTGCCATAGTTTGTACCGTTTCTGAAGACGATAGACGTTAGTTAATGTCACATAATTCTCTTTTGGAGTAACTGATGGCGAGACATCTTACTGATAGGGAGCTAAGGTGGGAAGTTGTGAAGTAGTTTATTTGATGGATGCGTTTTCTAGGTAGCAACTAGTAAATCTCTGTGCCCTTGCGAAGGGCACACACAGAATGGCAACAACGTTCAAAAACAGGAGAGTGGGAGCCTGATAATACAGCCCTGGTTCAATTTGGGGAAAAATGAAAACACAAAAATGCCTGACCTGAACCAGGCAATCCTAAGACCACCTGTGTGCCTTGCTGTAAGAGTGGATAAAGCAGGTTCCTTGTGTCCCCAGTCACCAGGCGCTTGTGAGGACTGGTGTACAGGTACTGGCAGAGGGGTACCCGAAGTCAACAACCAGCCTCTCTAGGGTGATGTGCCAGATGATGCTTTTCTTTCCCAAATTGAAGTGCACCAGTAGGAGAGCAGCTGGCATCAGCTTTTCAAAGGAGATGTGCTGATCAAAGGAGGCTGGGCTGCGTGCTCTGCTGAGATCTGAGCTCCGCAGGAGCTGCAAGCTGTACGCCACTGCCTCTCGCAGAGGCTTCTCGAGTTCCTACAGCTCCAAGCTCCGGCACCTGTGTTGGACCTGCTGCATGCCATACAAAACCTGCCCAGGCTCTGACTTCGCTCAGGCTCATTGACTGAAGGCAGAAGGCGGCTCATCTACGGAGCAGAGGTTGAGCGCTGTAGCGGTGTGGCAGCCAAAAGCGCAGGAGAATTCATGTGCTCTGTGGAATACCCACTGATCCTGTTTGGTTTATCCCTGTCTAGCTTGTGATTTATATGGTCAAATGATTGCATACAAAACCTCTGCCCTCCGCTGGAGTGTATTTACTACGTGCCAGATTTGCTGTCAACTGTTTTGAGAAAGTCCCTCTCAAACTTTACGTGATGTTGGAATTTTTTTCTGTCTGCTTATAAAGCTGGCATGGTAATTATCGTAGTCCAATTGCTAGATGCTGAGAGAGAGAAATCAATTAATTCCAAAAATGACTTACATTAGCTTTAGGAATACAAAAGTTAGTCCTTTAATCTTAGTGTGTGGTTGAGATGCTTCTGTCTTTTCAAATAAAGTTCTCATTTAGTACTGTCAAGGTTCTGCGGTATAACCATTAGTCCTGTCACTTATTCAGGACTGAGCCTGGCTGGTTTAAAATGCGCTAAGCTTCGCTCTGATCGCAAATCAGCTTTTCTACGTGAGGCTGAAGCAATATCCACAAACACCTCTTTTTATCTTGCCTTTGCAGCATAGCATGTAATTTTCTGTACTGCTTGAGCTCCAGCGTCTAGGCAACGAGAGGTGAGCTGAGGACCTGGTTTCAAACTCAAGTCTTTGTTTTTGTTTTTTTTTTTTTTAAAACAGACCAACCCCCAATCCAAAACCTCAGATATTATTCGAGTACATCAAGGCATGGCAAGGAAATGTGAAGTGACATACTTGGAACAAAAGCTTGTTTGTAGTCAGAAGATTTCATTCAGAGTCCTGAGCACTTGGTCAGATACGGATGGGCTGGAAGAGTATGCGCCTCTCCCCTGCCCTCCCATGGGTATAATAAATGTGACTCAGACCGGTTAAACCTGCAGATAGCGTTTTGATGTGGACGCTACAGTTGAGCTCCTTGTGTTTTCCTCTTCATTCTGAAACGTCTCTCGCTGTTCAGGACGGTGTCATGCTTTGGGTTTTCTTTTTGACCTCATCCTCTGCGGAGCTGCATTTCCCGTGGTTGCCAGTATGGATTCAGACCTGGTTGTGGGCGCTCTGCTTGGCGAAGCGTGCCCAGCTCCTCCGGGGAGCTGGGGGAGCACGGGGGTCGGCAGCAGGCACAGACATAACCTGCTCCTCTTTTTTTAAGAAGCCTGCTTGAAGTGGCGTTAAACTGACTCTTGTGTTTCTGTTTCAGCATTCAGGCGGCATCATTGAGGTCTTAGCAATGGGAAGCTTGACTCAAATGTTACTAGAAAATTGCTTGCAGTAGTTAACAGGGCGCACGAGCCCCAAGGTCTGCGTGTCTGGGCGTATGCTGTTCTGTGGCTTCCTGCAGAGCTGGCTCAGTGGCCACTGGCCGTGGCCTGCCGTCCCCTCTGGTTCCCGAGGGCTCCAGCTGGTTTTGCTTAGTCTCTCTGTGCCAGGGTGTATTTTAGGTATGGATGCATGGTTCGGGAGGGGGTTTTAGTTGATTTAAGCCTGTTTTCCCTCTTTTTTTTTCAGGCGTGTCAGGAGTAAAAGCAGATCGCTTTGAGGAAGCGATGACGGCAAGGCACTGCGCGCTCTCGCTGGTGGGAGAGCCCATCATGTACCCGGAGATCAACCGCTTCGTGACGCTCCTGCACCAGCACAGAATCTCCAGTTTCCTGGTTACAAACGCACAGTTCCCAGATGAGATTAGGTAAGAGCTGGACAAAATATCTCCCTACTAAAACATTTGAGTGCTGACCTGGGTTTTAATTCCATTTAACGGAGTCAGCTTTGCATGAGCACTGACAATGAAAAAGCTCATTCGGCGTCTATTTGATTTTAACCTTAATCTCCCCGTGCTTTTTCTCGTCTCTTTCTCTCCCCCAGTTTGATTTTCTTTTCTATATCTCTTAAAGTGTGGTTACTTCTGAAAGTGAAGAGAATGTAATATAGTACCTCCCGGAGGTGCGAGGGAAGGAGAACAGCGAGTGAGCTGCGTTTTGTGCTTGGGGACGTAGATAACTGGTGTGAGTGTTTCTGACAGCTAGAGCAGGAGACTGAATGTATAAATTGCCTTTTTGGTTTGTGTGCTTCTCTTGCAGTCTGATCTTTGCTCTAACTCCATAAGACCAGCCGTAAGGGCTCAAAAAAAGATCTATACAGCCCAGCATCTCCAGCAGGACCCAGAGTGCAGGATAAGAATGGGTGAAAAGCGCACGCTCATCTGCAACAGCGGGATCAGTCGTTTTTAACCTCCCTTTCAGAGGGACTTGAGCTAAAACAGTCACAAAGTTTTAATGAACTCTGATGACAGGATCTTTACAAATGCAAAGCATCCCTGCTTCTGTTGTTCTTGAGCGTCCAGGCTGCTTTTAACAAAATCTGAAGCAATGTGGCAAGGAAAGGCAGCACGCGGGGCGAGCTGCAAGGTGGCTGGGAATTCGTCAGAGCACTGTCGGCTAATAACGCCGACAAAGTCCAGCCCTGGAGTTACGTGAACGCGTTCGCGGAGCTGTACGAAGGGTGGTTTTGGTACGTCGCTCAGCTTGTCGTTTCGGCTCGATGCCTCTCCGTGTTAGCACTTTCTGGTAGAGCTTCCTTTTCGCTTCCTTCTCGTGGTCTGAATATGGCAGTGAGGGGGGAGGGCAGGCAATTTTTGAGTGAGTAATTATACACTACAAAGGCATTCCAAATGATTGAATAATTGTGTAATCAAGTTACTTTAAGTCATGTATTATGTGCCTGATAGACAGAAATTGCTCTTTCCTAAAAATAGCA
Source organism: Platalea leucorodia (assembly GCF_965183815.1). NCBI lineage: Eukaryota > Metazoa > Chordata > Aves > Pelecaniformes > Threskiornithidae > Platalea > Platalea leucorodia. Next base: position 1,692,695 of record NC_138838.1, read on the forward strand.
TTTTAAAAAGAGAGCACACGCTATATTTTGAAGCTGCATTTCTTGGGATCTGCTGAATGTTTTTAAAAAGAAACAAACAAAAAAAAAAGTGATAAAATGCTAGTCTTGCTGTCTTAAAAATTGCAACTGATCTTTGGCTCATCAAAGCAAATGATTTGCTTAATATGGGACTTGAAGTATGCACTTCAAGGGGAGCTGTAGTCTAAAAGTTAGTCCTAAAATAGGCAGCACGACCTCCGGCATCCATCGTGCAAACGGGAGCGTGGCCTGGGGCTGGCTCTGCAAACCCCCTGGCTGGGTCTCCGGCCCGTGCCTTCCTCCCTCCTCTCCTCTTCCTCCTTTCGTATTTGGACTGCAGCTTCGTTTGCCTCCAGGCACACACATGTTTTCATAAAGCGAAGGAGGTTTTCTGCAGCGCGTGAGCTCGTGTTGAACAGTTACCTGGCTCTTCTCCTCTGCCTTCTCTTCTTTCTGATTAGTGGCTGTGAGCAAGGACCCTTGCGTATGTGTCTGCATTTATGAGCATCAATAATAATAATGAGCAGATGCTTATTATTGCTCGTAAGTAAATGCTCATTTTTATTGTTGTTTCTGTTCTTTCTGCCATTGACGAGGCTCTGCCCGGTCTGGCTTGTGAAACCACCTCATGGCTGGTGGCCTGAAGTCAATTTATTGCTCTTGAGTTGTGCTATGCTACTCGGTCATGATTTCTGCCCAAGTTCATATGTGGTAAATGCTGTGAATTTGATCTCCTGGATATGATCTCGGCTGTCTAAGCTAGCTTGGAAATTACAACCAAAAATTAAGGAGGAACATTGGAAAATCCATCCTAGCACCACACAGCTAAATTTCCTGTTCGCTATGAAGCGTAGCTGTGTTCCAAGAACATCAGTTTGTGGTCTGCTTCCCCCGGTGCTGGCTGGAGCCACGACTGCCCTTTCTCCTCTTCCCCTTCGGCAGAGCACGCACGAGGTCGTCCTGGCGCCAGCCCCAGCCGGGGCAGAGCCCCGTGGACCGCTCTGTTTTGGAGTGATGTGGGGCAGAAATCCCTCCCTGGGATCTCTTCTAATTCCTTAATTTCCTCCAGTGTAAGAGTGCGTCTGGCTCTTGCCTGTCCTTAGGATTGAGGTCCTCAGAGAAGAGATGTTTTTTCTCGGCTCATGTTTTGAAAAACACTCACTCCATCCTCAGTGGGGCCCTTTTTAATTAGGCAAATGCAGCATTAAGTAAAGAAAAGAGTATTTTGGCTATGTTCTTTGAAACTGAATACTTCAGTCCACTTATGCCTAGAACATTTGGTCATTTTTTTTGGAGATTGTGGCTTTGGGCTGCCAGTCCAGACAAGCTTGTTTACAAAACAGGTTTGTTTTAAACCTAAAATGTTAAATTTGTTCTGGGCTATTTCATTCTTCTGTCTAAATACATACAGAGTGAATATGTTTAGGTTGTCTGAGTGTCCATGTTAAGTGGATTTTTCTGGACAATAAGAGCTCTGCTCAGTCTCATTCTGGACAGTTCTTGTCGCTTTGTCACCTTTGGGGAGGGCAGGGGGGTTGGTGTATTTTTAGGCGGCACTGTTTGGCAGCTGAACAATAGTTTCTAATTTCTTCTCATCGTCTATAAAGAATCAAATCAAGCTGGGACCATAGCCTGCTCATTAACAGACGTCACAAAAAAAACACGCTTGCAAAATGCTGTCCTAAAACTGTTAAGAGCTAAAGAGTTGCGCGGCGCAATTAGGATGCTGTCGTTTCATCCCGGAGACACCGGGGTGGAAGGTGCCACGACGGGTGGACGTGTGTTACGCTTGCTGGCTTTATCAGTTTTGTCTGTGACAAGGGAGCTCGTTTTAGGTTGTTCCTCTTAATGCCCTTCATTATCCCTTTGCTAATGGACTGCAGCGTTGCTGCTTCTCCTTTATACCCTTGGGGTTTATGGAAGGGATTAGACTCAACCCAGGCTCTTCACACAGCAGAGGAGGTTTAATCTTTTTAGAAGTTACCGGTGTTGGGCTCACAGATGCTGTGCTCACTGGCATTGTGTGACCAGAAAGACTTACTGCAGGATTTATATGAAATAAGAGCCTTGGAAGTGGAAGGAGAACACGTTGGGGGATTGTGCTTGGGTTTATTTTCTAAACAGCTTTGATTTCCCTTCAAAAAATTGACTGATGATGCCAGTTGCAGGTCAGGTAAGTTCAATGTGTCCGGCATTAGAAACTGGCTGAATTATGGCTGTATTTCTGTTGAGTGGCATTAGTTTTCCATGGGCCAGGGCAAATAGAACTGGGGGAAGGGGCTGAGCTGTATGGTTTTTAACCATGGGGGCTGTGGTGAGAAGCAGAGCCTTTCCGTGGCTCGTGTGACCCCCTGGCAGCCTGCTTTGGGAAGCCTTTCTGAACGTGTTACAGCTACACTGCAGTGAAATATGTTCCAGTTCAGTGAGGAAAAGATAATTAAAATGTCAGCCAAGGCCTCTGTATGTGACGTTCTTAGCTTTGGGGTGTATTATTTATTGAAAGTAGGTTGTAACGTCCTGCTATCAAGATGATGGTCACTTGGCAGAGATGAACCGCTGGACTTTGATAGTTTTCCCTGTAAATACTGTATAGTTCCCGACGCTACTGGACCAGCGGAGCAGCTTGTTCGGAGATGCTGTATTTTATGTGTGCTTTGGTAGGAAAACACAAATTCAGCTAGCAGTACTGCCTGAAAACAACAATTCCCTTCTTTTTATTTCCAAGGAACCTTGAGCCAGTAACGCAGCTGTATGTTAGCGTGGATGCCAGCACCAAAGAGAGCCTGAAGAGAATTGATCGACCCCTCTTCAAGGATTTCTGGCAGAGGTTTCTAGACAGTTTAAAGGCCTTGTCTGAAAAGGTACCCAGTTAAAAATGCATTTTTAAACATTTTTTTCTTCCTTTTGCACCTTACCTACTCAGGACAAAAGTACAAGACTTGGGAGGCTTAAGGTGGATGGTGGAGTGGGTTCTGGATGTGTTGGGAGCGTATTTACATGTTTTGTACACTAAGCTGTATAAAGTCCACCAAGTTTCATCAGTTTTCCATGTGGGGAGAAACTGAATGACCAAAGGAGAGCAGAATGTGTGTCAAATGGGACGGTAAACTCGGCTGTGAATATAAGATGCTATGAGAGATGAAGAGATTATAAAATAATAGAAGATTTCCTAATGAAGCGTTCACACTGAAAGCAGGCTGCTGAAGGAAAAGTGGAAATTCAGGGAAGCCTAGGAAGAGTCACAAATCCCCATGTGGCACTAAGCACTGGTTCTCAAAGGTTCCCTTGAGACCGCAGTACGTAAAGGACGTTAAAGTGTGTGTGCTGGAGTTTGCTAGCTCTAGTCGCCCTCCTGCTATATAGAAATCTGCTTAATTCTGGAAGATTCACCCAAAACAGTAGATCTGAGCATAATGGCGAGGGTGACCCTTTACACTGTCAGTGGTTTGTAGTAGTTTGTGTCTGTCTGAGAGAGCTGAACAGTGACCTGAAGGCCCATGGGATCACATCTGCTGCTGTCAGCTCAGAACTTAGCCTACCGTGTAACGGTTTTTGTAGTAATTAACGAAGCACTCGTGGTCCCAGCATCACATGAATTTATAAGAATAGTGCTTCATGAGCCTGTCTTCCCTCTCTTATTTACTGATACTGTGCTCTGATGGAAGCAAGTACTTCTGTTTACCGATTTGGCAGAAGTTGACGTGTTACCTGCTGAGACGAACAGACAAGAGAAACTGTTTCATTTGAATAATGAGTTTTTCTGCCTTCTGAGATGACAATGTTGGACCATTTTCTGCCAAATGTACTTACATTAGTAGATCTGGGAGGCTTGGTGTAATTGAGTGACGCTTTCTTCTGCAAAGGCACGTGAGTAGCTTCATCAAGCTGTTCGTGTGCAAGTGTGCCGGCTGATCTTGTTAAGCAAAATCTCAGGCCAAACTCTGAGCTTACTGAAACCAGGTACAAACTTACTAACTTCTCTGTGTGTGTAGAGGAGGCTGTGGAAAGAAGGGGAGCTAAAATATCGAAGACAAACTATTGAAAAAGTCTCTTGGGAACTTGCTTTTGCCCATCATTTCTTCCCTTCTGCCTCTCTTGACCCTGCATAGCTATGGTTCATTTGTTGCTCTGTTGTCAGAAATTTCCTTGCAAAGAATTGAAGGTGAAAGTATTGGCAAGTCTGTCCATACAGCTAAAAATACTCTGGTCAAGGTGAAGAGGAGAGGAAAAAGAAGCTCAACTTAGCAAGTGCATTTTCTCCTCAAAGCAACTGCACTTTGAAGGGTCCTTGAAACACTGATAACACAAGAGCCAATTAATAGTTGCTCCAGTTGGTAATACACCATTAATAAATAATGTTCTGCCAGCCCCGGCTCAGCTGCGTATTGTATCATCAGACGTGAGGGACAGCAAGAAGTCCTGGGGAAGCTGCTGTATCTTAGGTTTTTCTCTTAATCATAGAATCATTAAGGTTGGAAGACACCTCTGAGATTGAATCCAACCGTTATCCTAACTGCCTGGTCCACCTCTAAACCATGTCCCTAAGCGCCACATCCACACGGTTTTTGAACACTTCCAGGGACTGTGATTGCACCACCTCCCTGGGCAGGCTGTGCCAGTGCCTGACCGCTCTCTCGGGAAGAAATTTTTCCTAATATCCAACCCAACCCTGCCCTGGCACAACTTGAGGCCGTTCCCTCTCGTCCCATCGCTTGTACCTGGGGAGAAGAGACCGACCCCCCCGGCTCCAGCCTCCTTTCAGGCCGTTGCAGAGAGCGATGAGGGCTCCCCTCAGCCTCCTCTTCTCCAGGCTGAGCCCCCCCAGCTCCCCCAGCCGCTCCTCCCCAGCCTTGTGCTCCAGCCCCTGCCCCAGCCTCGCTGCCCTGCTCTGGCCACGCTCCAGCCCCTCCATGGCCGCCGTGGGGTGCGGGGCCCAGCGCTGAGCACAGCATTCGAGGGGCGGCCTCACCAGTGCCCAGCGCAGGGGCACCATCACCTCCCTGCTCCTGCTGGCCACACTATTCTTGATACAAGCCAGGATGCCATTGGCCTTCTTGGCCACCTGGGCACACTGCTGGCTCGTGTTCAGGCAGCTGTCGACCAACACCCCCAGGTCCTTTTCTGCCAAGCAGCTCTCCAGCCACTCCTCCCCACGCCTGCAGTGCTGCATGGTGTTGTTGTTACGTTATGGTAATGTTATATATGGTTGTGGTACCCAGAAATTACCTTGAACTGCTGCTGGGTAGAAGCACCTTTCTGTTTTCCTCCTGAGCGCATTGCTTGGTGTTCATGTCTGGTGCTAAGCACCATTCTGTAGGACTGTGATGAATGAAAGGTGGGAAAAGCTAATGCATCTGCTGATCCTTGAGAAATACAGCCCTGTTTTGGAATAGGTGGGGAAATGCTGATGCATTGTGTTGGGAAAGTGATGCTAATATATCTGGAAACAAAATACAAGTCCCATATTTTCACACTGCCTGACAAACCATCCAGGCTTATTCAGTTCTCCTGAGACTGAGACAAGCTGGCATTGCAGCTGATATGAGTCACCGCTAATAAGAATCACGGAGAGGTTTGATCTCTGCACATTTAAAAAAATAAAGAAAAATGGGCAAAAGGAGTTTTTAAAAACAGAAGCTGTACCTTGCTGTGCTTGCTGTTGTGTTGCTTGGCAAGTGCTGTTCCTGCGCCGTTGCCCTGCTTGCCTGTGTGTCTGCGGGCTGTCCCCGGGGCTGCGGGGGTGGGGGGCTGCAGACGGGTCCTGCTGCAGAATGTGGATCATCCAAACAGACAAGTGGGAGCAAGGAGGAGGAGAGGACACGGTCCTAGATGGGAAAGGAGTGAGGGGGGTGGTGGTGGCTGTTCTCTTTCCTGCCACCGAAAAGCAGGCTGATTCTTGTTAAAAATAGAAATGGAAGGGCCGGAGCAAAAAGGTGAGTTTCAAATGAGTCGCCTTAGTGAGAGGCGGTTATACTGATAACGATTTTAACCGAAGTTCTGCACAAAGTTCTTGAGCCCTTAATAAAGGAGTGAATTTAATAATGAATTGTTCCCAGTGTAATCATACAGCATGTTGGTGACTGGTTGCTACAACATTTTCAAAGGAAGTTCAGGAATAAAAGAAAAACAATCTTTTGTGATATTTCTTTCCGCAACAAACAGCAAGAAACCCCCTCTTTGCTGCTATTTAGAGCAAGTTTTGTCCTTTCCAGAGTGATTCTGATTGAGGTGATGTTCATGCTAAATTTTCTATGCTGAGAAACTTTTCTTGGGAAAGGAGGACCTCTATGTGAACCAGCAGGTAGACTCCCAGAAGGCTCAATTTGTTTCTTGTCGTGTGTCTTCTGCCCTTCGAATTAAATTGAGAGGAAAAAAAAAAAGATGTTAACGTTGAATTTAGAATGTGCCCTTTCCAAACGTTACGTTTGAGAAGTCTTGTAGTCTTGTCCTCTGACAGCCTTGAGTTCATCAGGAGGATTGAGAGGTGACTTGACTTGATAGACAAGCGCTGGGACGAAGCACTAAGGATGTGAATCCTTATTCTCATCGTGAGGATGAGAAATCTCTATTCCAGCGGTTGAAAGGCATTTCTTCCAGACATTGCTGCTTCACAATGCTGTATCCAAATGAGAAATGTGGTACAAATTAATAATGAGAGTCCAGAAGCTCAGGAGAAGAGAGGTAGATTTTTCCATCCCTTGAAATTTATGATCAAGTTGATGGTTTTGTTTTTTTAAATTAATTAACCAAACGTGCTGTCTGAGCAAGAAAATAGGGAACCGATGTCCTTTGAGCTCTTGTCCACCAGCAGTCAGACTTGTGATCCATTTGTGTTTTGAATTTGTGCTCCGTTTCCCTCAGTGTTACTAGGCAGGATTCTGAGGGCTGAGAAACTTTGAAAACTGTTGTTGTTGTTGTCGTTGTTGTCGTCCATAAATCACCAAGTGATTTGGGATTTCCCAAGCGCTAGGGATGTTGACTGAGACAAATGGGAATCCCCCACTGAGCTGCTGATAAATGAAGTGGGGATGCAGTGACCTAGCATGGCAAAAGTCCTTACGGATTTCTACCCAAGCACTTTGAAAATAACTGGAGAAAAGATGGTGATGGACATGCCAGCAGAACATGCCCCGTTTGGGGTTCAACACTACGTTGCAACACCTCTGAGCATGCTTTCTCCACCTGTTGAGAGAGTAAGACAAGTCTTGAAGCAAGTGGCGGCTGCTCCATGGATGTTCATGGTCCTGACGAGCGTTGGGGAAAAGGTCCCTGGTGTGGCTCGCGTGCTCCGAGGAGCACTCCTCCAGCCTTGACGTGGTGTGACCTCTTCCGTCTGTGTCTTCTTGACTTAATCATGATAAATCCTGTCCAATCTGCTTGGTACGCTGTACCTTATAGCACTTGCTGTGCTGCCAGACACCGAGTAGGCATTGCTGAACTGCTTTAACTTTCAGGGGACAGGTGCCAATGTTCTCTCAAACAGATTGGAGCTGTGCACAAAGCAAACGGCGGGGAAAAACCCTTTAGGTTAATAGATGTTATGGCACTGCAGGACCTGATGATGAAGCAGAACCTTATCCTTCCTGTCCTTCCAGGAGGGTCACAAAAAGCAAAAGAAACAGCTTATTGGCACTTTCTGGAGGTCAGGTAGACTTGTGTCTTTAGACATCATATGCAAGTCTTGCTTTAGATCTTGGGTAAAACCTTGCCCTCAATTTTTTTTTCTGCTTCAAGGGAATTAAGATTTCGTAGAGAAAGAGGGTCATGGCTCTGTGGGCGAGGTGTAGCAAATGTTTCTCCCCCCTCCACCTTATTTTCCTTTCTTTTCCTATTAAAAAAGGACCAAAAAGCAAAGCTCTTAGCTCTGCTTGTCCTAGGATATCACGTATTTGACAGTGCGTGGATTTGGCACCTGTGGCTCCTGCTGGAAGGTGCTAGAGATGGTTTGTCCAGAGAAAGACATGAAATATAAAAATGTCTTCTATTACCGGCTTCCAGTCCTGCATTTGCACGCTGCTTACAGGTAGCTCCTTTCACATGTCTGGATGATGAAGACGCCAGCTTGCATATTTAAACATTTTCAGGCTTGCATCTGGTGCTGTTTACTTTAGTCTTTTTTTTCCAATGCGATCCTTTCTTCAAAGTTAGCCTTGGCTTCGATGTGATTACAAACTTAGTATAAATACGTTGAGTTACATCTTAAGCACGTTTTAGTGCTTATTATATAATATATGACAGTAACAATTGCTTTTATGAAAAGAACACATTTGATTTGCATGGAGATTATTTATGTGGTTCCTGGGGGAGGAGAGCTGGTTTGTAGAGCCGAGTCTGATGTTTCTGAGCTAAGTGACTTTTTAAGGAGAATTTAAATGTAAAATTTGCAACAGATGCTAGAATCAGTAATCAATTTTGCCACTATAAATTTAGAAGAATTTGACTCTTCTGCACAGTAAATGCTCTCAACCAGCTGTGTGCTTGTTTTAATGGTTTTGCTAATGAGACTTCTGGCATAAGCCTTTTGAAATGCAATATGATGAGTGTTACAAAGGTACGATGGTTAATATTAAGTTATTGTCTCTGTAATACATCATCTCCTTTCAGTTTAGCTTACAGCAACCAGCAATCCAAAAGAGGCTTCAGCGAGATTCTTGGCTGCGGAGAGAGTGAAATCTTATTTCTTCTGTCTGTTCCAGTACCTCTTGGTTTGCTTGCAGGCAAGAAAAGGGGAAAAATGTTCATAAACATGCTTCACAATCAAAATGATGTGTTATCCAAGCTGCTGGTTGTTACTGCGTGTCTTATGAAGACAGGATAGTGAGGCTCGCGGGGAGGCAAGGTGTCTCTGGCCACCCAGCAAGCCTGAGGCGGAGCTGGGGGTAAAATCCGTGTTGTCTTAGCCCTTGCCCAATGCTTTGGCCGTTATCCGGCATCAATCCCCTCCTCCTCGTGCCTGCCGGGTGCTTTGGGGTGGCCAGGCTCATGGGCTATTCGTTTGCTGCTTGTTCTTACCAGGGGAGCAGTTACAGCTGCAGAGGGGCTGCCCGGCTGCCACCCTTGTTGTTTGGTGGAAGGCACTTCTCCCCCTTCTCTTGGCTTTTGGAAATGGGCTCCGACCTGTGAAGTGTAAATGGGAGAAACAGAGGGCCGTCCTCCTCGTCTTCCAAGTTCACCCTTCTCTTTCACTCCTAAGCTGGCACACGTTGTGTAGCTTGCCTAGCTTTTCTGCTACTTAACATTTAAGAAGCATTCACTATCCTTTCCCTTTATTAAACATGATCTTTCTTTTGCCTTGAGCGCTTCCTTAGAGACTGCATGAGAGATGCCAGACTTGGCTTTTAGAGAACTTGGTTCAAACCAGTCTCTATTCCCCCTTCCAGCCTTTCTGTTGTTTATTAACCCCATCACTAGCAGAGGGCTGCTCTGTTCCCTGGGGCTTGGCTTTGAGAGCCAGAACTCCCAGCTACACCAACAGGCTCCGTGGTCTTGGAGACGTCTTCTCACTTTTTCATGCTTTAGTTGTGAAATAGAGCAGTAGTCTTCATGTAAAAGCACCCTGAGAAGACAAGAGCTTGTGTGTGTGTTTATGTGAAGTCTTAAAAAGGAAAGAGTCAGCCTAAAATTCTGCTTGTGGCAACTAGGCAAAGGATCTGCACTTTATTTTTAAAACATGTTTTTATTTAAGCCTATAAAGTAGAACTGACTGGGCCAAATGCCATTGATCGGGATTGTGCAGAGCCATGCGTAATATTCCATTCTGCGAAATGCATTAGCTGTTGGATTTCTCTACTCGCTGACCGATTATCAATGGCTCTAGCAGGATGATTCAGATACGAAGTGTTTATTGGGTTCATTGAATCTATTCATTTGACATTTCAGGAAAGATGAGTTGACAAAGCATCTGCAAGAGTAATCTATTTTCTCATCTCGGATGGTGAGTGTATAATTGAGGCGAAAACACTGCAAACAAGAAAATGGATTTTATGGGAACGTGGCAATGGGTGTGCTGGTGCCCCTCCAAAGCAGAGGGAACATACTCATGGACTCGTGCAAGGCAAATAAAATCAGGAAGACTTCTTGCTTTGGAGGGGTGAGATGTCCTCTCGTAAGGGGTTAGCTACGATGGCCTGAGTGGTGCAGGTGTGTTCGGATGACGGAGGCCAGGCTGCTGGGTCCAGGCTTGCAGAAGCAGCTGAAGTGACACACGGACTTGGTGCCCCAGGGCTGTTCAGTGCTGCGTGGCGGCTGGTGGGGTGGGCTCTGGGCAGGCTCTCCTCTGCTTCAGGGTGAGATCGGCATGCTTGGCTCAAACTGCTGCTGAGGGTGGTTTGAACTAATTTAGTTGGTTTGGGGCTGAAGCAGCTGAGGAAGGCTCGGTCTCTTCCTCCGGTTCTCCATTAGGGCAGGATCCTGCAGCAGGTAGGCGGTAACAGAGCTCAAGGAACGGTTGTGTCTTCAGCGCTCTGCTTGTCGGTGATCTTCCTCAGCTCCCGTTTCAGCTTCTTGGGGCTAGCCGAGTGCCAGCGAGAGCAGAATCTGACCCTAAACTTCCTTTGTCAGACTGACTTAGCACTAAACCAGCTCATGTAAAGAAGTGCTGTTTTGCCTTGTTGCGTGTAGGTGTTTGTGCCTTGACCCTATTCCTTTGTATGGCTCTCCCCGCTTAAAAATCCAAAGGGAGCCGGTGTTGTAAGTTGGGTAATTGTAACTTTGGACACTTGTTGGTGGGTGTAAGTGATGGTTGTGATCAGTGGGGTAGTCTGTGACCTCCCGAACTATGTGCCCCATCCATCGTTTCCATAGCTGCCGAAGTCGCCCATCTGGGGCCTTGTTGACTTGCAAGTTGTGCGCTTGAGAGCCAAGTCCTGCGTTTTCTCCTTGGGTGAAACTGCTGTAAGATTTGCCAATGTAAGAAATTCAGGAACTACAACACACAGATTCAGAGTCTCTTCTGAAGCTGCTAAATTGCTGGACCATCTTTCATATAAATTTGTGGAGTTAATTATTGTCTTGCACATACTTGAATACCAAAAGCTGGTAATTAGTGACAAAAGGTCAAAGCAAACCGACAAATCAAAGGTGACTTATTTTTCATTTTTTACACAATTAAGGCCTTTGTGATGGGTAAGCTCGGCTTCTCTCAAATTTGTTCAGCTATTTCCAAGTGCAGTAGTCGGGTGCAATTACTGCGCTGACCGATTTGGGGATCTCCCTTTCTTGTTATCCCAGCAGAGCACTTGGCTGCTCATAAATCTGTTTGGTGGAGGAACTGATATTAGATGCACTGTAAATGATCTCCTCTGCCTGCTTAGTTCTAAAAACAGAGGAGCATAGAGAGTATAGGTGGTGATGAGCCCTGGAACTGGAGAGTTGATGATCCGTAGCACTAATGCAACTGTTTACAGATCTGCAAAAATGTGTGTCTGCTTCATTGCATTTATCTCATTCTGGCTTTGTGTCTTGAAATTTGCTTAACAGTCTTGAGGAGCCTTATCTCCCCGTAGGGCTCTTCTGAAGAGCCCAGCTTTTTGTGAAAGTAGGAAGATCTGAAGGCTTTTTGTAGAGGCTATGTCTCTCAAAGAAAGCTTTAATTCAAGATGTCGGAGTTTCAGGTAATGTCAAGCATGTACCCCCGACGGCAGGCTCCTCGAGTGGGAGCAGGGGTTGCATTGTGCATCCAGAGACACTTAGGACTTTATTAAACCCCTTGTCATGATTTTTTTAAGCAGCAACGTAATTTTTAAACCCGTATATCAGGCTCACGAATGCCTTTGAAACGTGCAAGATTTTATTGTTGTTACAGATTGGACTGACTCCTTTACAGAAGGTGAAGACTGCCAGGCATAGCTACCTTCTCCGTCCGGCGTTTGCTAGGCAGTGTGCCTGCCAAAGGCTCTGCCCGTGCCAGCAGTTGCCCAAGTAGAAAGTTGCCATTTTTGTTCAGGCTGCCAGAGAGGCAGATAAGTTATAGTTGTGGAAGGTGGGTAATTTAACAGTTAAACCTGTGCCTCAGTGAAACGAGGTGAGGAGATGGAGCTCGTCAGTGCAACGCATTCAGGCAGGTCTGTGAAGCTCTGCAGGAACGGGACCTGGCAGTTAGACCCTGGCACTAGCCCTGGTTTTTGCCGTGACTATGGATTACTTCTACAATCTGTTTTAAGATATTAATTCTCTTTTCTTCTTTAGCCAGCCTCTGTTGCATTGAGCAGATCCCTCTGATTCTGCTCTAAATACTCCACTTGCATGCATTTCTTCTGTTGCGGTTGTCTGTGGGGAGCAGACTTGCAGGTCTGATGGAGCAATGCCGCACTTCGAGCGAGGGGGGGACGGCAGGGTGCTGCACGGTGGCAAATGAGAGCTCTTATGTTTTGTGTCACACTTCAAGAGAGTCTTATCTGGTAGCTTTGAGATGCTCAGTTACTTCATGCTCGTGTCTCTGCACTTGAAAGCACATCAAGCACAGGAGCGGGGCTGAGAAGAGAGGAACTTTGCTAATGCCAGTGACGGCCTTCCTTAGAGCTGGTGTACACGGGGATGGCTCCCCTAGTAGGTATAGGCAGTCCAGATCAGGGGTGCAGGCTGTGATGGTCACCTGGTGGTCGCGGGAGGTGTAAAAGAGCTTGTAGCAGTTTTCATCGTGCCGAGACGGGAGAGAGATGGTTGCCTGCAGTGGATCGCTGGATGCATCCTTGCGTGGCTGCAAGGGGAGCGGAGCGCTGTGCAGAAACATAGTGGCAGCTCCTTTGCAAGCAGAAGTGATGCTTGCCTTGTGAGCTGCCAGTCTGCAGTCTCTCCAGACGTTGCTCTGCGATGCTGACCTACCCGGGCTGTGAGACGGCGGGGGTAGCCGGGGGGGTAAACTTTCTCAGTGGATGGAAGTGATGCGGCAGGGGCTAAGGAGTTCAAGTGGTGGTAGTCTGCAAATTTTCCTAGAGTGTGTGTGTAGGGAGTAATCCTGTAAAGCAGTGGGAGCTGAAAGGAGTCCACTTCCTTGAGGCTAACTGCTCAAAACAAAGAGCCAGATACAAAGCCTGCGGGAGCTGCTAAAAGGCTCCCAGTGCTGCACCTGAACGCTCAGGTAGGTGCCAGTGAGAAGGGTTTGGAGAGGAGTTAACAGCAGCAACTGCCAAAGAGCTGTTTTGCAGCAGGATTGATCTCCAGCCCCCGAGTGCGTTGCAGAGCATCGTCCAGGTGCTGTTCAGGGGCTGCCTTGGCAAGCCGCCCGTGCGGAGCGCCGTTCCCCCGCGTGCTGGGATGGGGAACGTCCCCTCCCCACGCATCGCCTCCCGCCACGTCTCTGCCCTAGCACCGTGCCCGAGTGCGCTCAGTCCCCAGCTCAAGCTGGAGCTCGACTGTCTAATAGGATGGGCAGTTAAAATGTTTAAAGCTTATTTACCTTTCCATAATGTCTGTTACTTTAGAGCCTAACTCGTGAGTTAGGGCTTTACAAGAGCAGTAGTCTTGCAAGGATTGTTTAATCAATAAGGAAGAAATTTATTTCAGACTCCTTGTTTATGTTGTCTTTGTTAAATGAAATGGGCAGGATTTTCAGCAAATCGTGGTGGGGCTTTCAGTTCTATTTTTAGATGATTTGGACAAAACCCAGAAGAAAAATATAATAAATCCTTTGCTTTGCAGACCACGAGAGTGATTTTAAATGAGGTAATTATGCTTTTATGGTGGATTAATCTCTGCTTTCATCGTTTGACTCTTGAAGTTGCATTGCTGGTTGGTTGTTGCCTGAGATAACGAGTGTCAATTTATTCTCTTAAATACAATAGCCCCTTCCCAGGCTTCGGCCGAGCCTGCGTGCCGTGCCGTTGGTCACGCGTCCGCCGTGTCTGCATCGCTGGCTGCTGCCGTCTGTGAGTTACACCCATGAAAGTGCGGACATTTTGTCAAATCGTGGATTCTCTTTTTACCTTACGGATGTGACGTCTCTTCATTTTTCATTATCCTGCAATTGCTCACTTAAACCATCATTATTACAGGATTATTTAAAATTCAGTTAATTCTTCCTTCCTATATCCCCCATTGCTGAGCCAAAAGCACTGATTTAGAGGAATATTCTTTTAGAGCCCTGCAAAATTTCAGTGGGATGTTGTTTTCCTGACTGAGATTTCCAACTACAGAGGTCCATAAGGAAGCGTCCAAGTCTCGGGCCGTATGTATAAATAACTGCTGGGATGGCTTAAAAATACCGAGCACCTGGCAGCTGATGTGGGGGAGATTGGGTTCCTCCGTTGGAGCTGAAGAGACTTTGGTGAATCCTCAGTTCATTCTTTAGCCAAAGCGTTTGGCTAAAGTCGGACTCTGTTTTTAAACTGCTTTTCTCCCTCGTTTTCCCTTTTTTCTTTTTTTTTTTTTCCTCCCCACAAATTGAGATTTTTCTTTAAGTTCCCCAATCTGTGTGTTAAAATATTTTACACATTGCTGTTCAAAGCAAACTTTTCTCCTTGTCCCTCCTCTTTGGGGCTCCTCTCCTTGTCTGCAGTTTGGTTTTAATGTTGTCCTTCTCTTGGCGTCCTCGCCCTGCCAGGGTTACAGCTGTGCCCTATTAAGCGAGATGTTTGAAACGGTGCCTCTCCAGGACAGCCACACCAGGGACCACAGGCTGCCCTCGTCTTTGGCCAAGCCACCAAGCCTGAGACACCAGGTCATGGAGCTGGAGGGACATGACAGCGAGGAGCTGGAGCTGGGACGCGTGCCTCTTTTGGGGAACATGAAACGAAAGGAGGCTGTGGGCAGTCCCAGAGGGTAACTTCAGCTTTTCCCCATCACAGGGCTGGTTCTGAATGCCTCTTCTCTTCCCCACACATGGCCAGACACAAGTATGTGACACATTGATGATGTGGATGAGGGGATCGAGGGCACCCTTAGTAAGTTTGCAGATGACATCAAGTTGGGTGGAAGTGTTGATCTGCTGGAGGGTAGGAAGGCCCTACAGAGGGACCTGGACAGGCTGGATCGATGGGCCGGGGCCAACTACATGAGATTCAACAAGGCTCAGTGCCGGGTCCTGCACTTCGGTCACAACAACCCCATGCAACGCTGCAGGCGTGGGGAGGAGCGGCTGGGAGCTGCCTGGGGGAAAAGGACCTGGGGGTGCTGGTCAACAGCCGCTGAACATGAGCCAGCAGTGTGCCCAGGTGGCCAAGGGGGCCAATGGCATCCTGGCTTGTATCAGCAATAGTGTGGCCAGCAGGAGCAGGGCAGGGATCGTCCCCCTGCGCTGGGCACTGGTGAGGCCGCCCCTCGAATGCTGTGCTCAGCGCTGGGCCCCGCACCCCAAGGCGGCCATGGAGGGGCTGGAGCGTGGCCAGAGCAGGGCAGCGAGGCTGGGGCAGGGGCTGGAGCACAAGGCTGGGGAGGAGCGGCTGGGGGAGCTGGGGGGGCTCAGCCTGGAGAAGAGGAGGCTGAGGGGAGCCCTCATCGCTCTCTGCAACGGCCTGAAAGGAGGCTGGAGCCGGGGGGGTCGGTCTCTGCTCCCCAGGAACAAGCGATGGGACGAGAGGGAACGGCCTCAAGCTGCGCCAGGGCAGGTTTGGGTTGGATATTAGGAAAAACTTCTTCACCGAAAGGGTGGTCAAGCACTGACACAGTCTGCCCAGGGCAGGGGTTGAGTCTCCATCCCTGGAGGGATTTAAAGAATGGATAGATGTGGTGCTCGAGGACATGGTTTAGTGATGGACTTGGCAGTGCTGGGTTAACGGTTGGACTCGATGATCTTAAGGGTCTTTTCCAACCTTAATGATTCTATGTCTACCCCGTCCTGTTGCCTTGCACGCAAAGTGCTGGCCCGGACAAAAGTGAATGTGCCTACTCAACTTAAATTAGAAATCATTTTTATGGTCAGATCAAAATCCAGTGATCTTCCTGGATTTTGCACGTCTTTGGCGAAGGGGCTGTTTTGCCGATGGGATGGAGCCGAGGGGCCGAGCAGGTCAGCCGCTGGCCGAGCTCCCGCGCTCGTCCTCACGCTGTGTTGAAGAGCGGCAGCTGGAGCTGGACAGAGCGCTGGTCACTCGGTGCCGGCGCGGCAGGGCCCTGCTGCTGTGGCAGCTGCCGCTCCGACCCGCGGGACCACTGCCACGCTTCACGGGAAGATGCCCGTGCGGAAAAGGTCCTGATCTCGCCTATATTTGGGAGCCTTCACAGAGCATCGGCTGTCATGCTTCTGCCTTAAGTCCTTTCAAAGTCAGCGGGTCGCGGGCACAAACTTGGAGCGTTGCTGAAGGCTTTTATCCTGGTGAAAGGGCTTTTTAGTGACGGCCCACGATTTCTGCTCAGATTTGAGCCCGTCTTTGCTTGTAACAAGTCCTTGGCGCAGGGCTCGGTGGCAGCGCTACCCAGGCTCGTGCTAATGCTTCTTCTGGCTGTTTGGTGTTAAACACACTCTGTTTCCCGGGGAAATGAAATATCGTCAGGCTGTGTGGTCTGTTTAACAGCAAGCTTGAAGTGGTTATTTTGCTGATGATTTGATATGATCTGTTTTAATGCTATTCTTCTATTTTAAGTTCTGTTGCATTAGACTTTTTTCCCTCAGTATAAATTTTACATGATTATTGCTTGAAACTGCCCTAGAAATATTGAAAAGAAATAAATAATCACTGGAATATTGCTGGTGCTGATTTAGGAGTAAGTGTATTAAAAACTAGTCCATGGAAGATGGATAAGGAGCAGTCATGGTTCTGGATTTACTTAAGAAAAACGTTTTTAGGGTTCAGAACAAAGCTGTTGCTGTACTTTGTTTTATTTCTAGAGATCTTTAACTAAATAAACTCATTAATTTCCCCTGAAGTGTGAAGCAATAAAGTAGATTACAAGCAATAGGTGGCGAGTACAGGAGGAATTATTATGGAGGGGAATGTGACTTGGGATGCTGGTTTAGGAAGGTAAGATAATGAAATTTGCTTTGTTTTCTCCTTGGTTTCCAGGCTGGATCGCTTATTCTTGTGCTTCGTACATCAGCAGGGCTGCTCACAGGCCGAGGGGCTTTTCTGGTTTATAATTCTGGCTTGGGAATTAGTGCTGATGTGCTTGTCTCGCTCCAGGGTTGTCTTTTTATTTCGAGGCAGAATTTCAAAGCGGGTCAATACAAACCGATTTGTGATACATGAACAGTTATGTTGACTGATTTCTGTCTTTAAAAAAACCTGGTGCAAACCAAAAGTCCAACTTTCATGTTTTTGTAATTATTATTCATGACAGATTTTTTTCATCTTATTTTCAAGGCGCTAGAAGAATAAAAAATTCGGTATGGCTTTCAGACTTGGCACCTCAGAATAATAATACTTTATAGAGACAATTTTGTTTCTTACACAAGTATATTAAAACTGAAAGAATTACAGTCTGCCTTGCTCTTTGGCCTCTGTCTGAGGGGGACAGACTTGGGATCCGGGTGTCAAGACGAGATGTAGGACCAGTCTCATCATTCAGATGTGTGCACCTCGTAATTGGTTTTGTTACCCGATTCTCTCGCAAAGAGCAGGAATGGCTTTTGCATGAAAAGATAGTACCAGGTTTGTGGGCATATTTTAAAAAGTCTTTTATTTAAAAAACAAAAACAAACCCCAAACAAATCAACCTTACATCCTAGTTTCTTTGGCATTAGAACTTGACTATTGAGCTGGAGCCAGTGCAGGGGCTTTGCTTGCTGCTTTAAAAAGAGGGTGGTGGTGATGAGGTTGGTTTTCTCCTCAGTCCCGGGGAGGACATGGGGACAAGTGTCGTGCTGTAAGATCCTGGGCGAAGACCGAGGGCTTCGGTGCTGATCTGCAGGTAAGTGCTGGGGTTGAGCACTCTCACTTTTCTAGCACCAAAATCGAAGCTCTGAGCTTTGCTCTGGTTTTACAGCAGAGTAGCTAATGCGTTAATTATCCTATGGTAATATGCACCTTTTTTAGCAATGAAGACAAAGCCTCAACTTGCTTTAAACTGGTGTATTAATAGCAAGTGCTTGAACAATGTATGTTTTTAGTAGATACCTACGCAGCATAACCTATTCAGGTTTTTTGCTTTAATGACTGTATTAGCCTGAAGAAAGGAAGCTGAAAACTTTTGTGCTCTGTGCTGAGTTAATCTTGGAAGGGAAAAAAAACCTCCTCTGCTGTGCAGATTGGCCCAGTGGAATGCTCTCAGGTGATGGCAATGTGACTTTTAGGAGGATGTCATCTCCCCAGTGCCCGTGTTCAGGGCTGGTTGTGTAGTGACAGATGAGCCTGAATGAAGTGATGAGCCCTTTATTTAAGGGGAGGGTCCTGGTTGCCAAACGGATAGATTGATAACCCATCCTTCCAAGGGCACAGAGTCTTTCCGTGATGATGTTCTGGAGCGTGATGGGTGCCACAGCTCATCTGCAGAGCCTCCGGGAGCTCAGCGGTGCCGGATTCGGGAGAGGCAGAGGTGATCTCCAGTCCTCTTACAGAGACTCTGTCTCCAGGCTGAGCTGGAAGGGTTTGGAAAGCTGTGAAATTTGGGGTGTGTTGGCATTTGATATTTCCTTTTGCTGTGTTTTGGATCTTTTATCCTTCATGGGGTTTTATGCATAAAGATGCGCGTTACTGAATATGGTGAATAGATACTTGGCTGCAGGTTTTTTTTCTGATTGCATCCCTGTGACAAGTAATTTCCAAGTGTGAAAATTGCTTTGATATCTTTATTCAGGACTCGCTCACTTAGCAAGGCGTTGCATAACCTGAACAAGGGAACCGAATCGAGGCTTTGGAGAGGACAGCTTCTCCCTTCGCAGGGCTGTTGCTCGGAAAGGGCAGCTCGCCTACTGCCGCTGCGCGGGAGCAAGGAGCCTGCCAAGAGCACCGGCGCTGCGCCGGGCTGCCGGATTGCACATGCGTTTCAGTTTTTAGGCTGTTTTGTATCATGATCAGAGCGGGTCCTTGCCAGCTGGGAAGCTCTGAAAATGAAGTCAGTTTGCAAGTCGAGCTTTTCATAGAATCATAGAATCGTTAAGGTTGGAAAGGACCTCTGAGATTGAGTCCAACCGTTACCCTAACTGCCTGGTCCACCTCTAAACCATGTCCCTAAGCGCCACATCCACATGGTTTTTGAACGCTTCCAGGGACTGTGATTGCACCACCTCCCTGGGCAGCCTGTTCCGATGCCAAACCACTCTCCGTGAAGGAATTTTTCCTAATACCCAACCCAAACCTGCCCTGGCGCAGCTTGAGGCCATTCCCTCTCGTCCCATCGCTTGTTCCTGGGGAGCAGAGACCGACCCCCCCGGCTCCAGCCTCCTTTCAGGCCGTTGCAGAGAGCGATGAGGGCTCCCCTCAGCCTCCTCTTCTCCAGGCTGAGCCCCCCCAGCTCCCCCAGCCGCTCCTCCCCAGCCTTGTGCTCCAGCCCCTGCCCCAGCCTCGCTGCCCTTCGTTCCCTTTCGTTGAAGGGAATAAGAAATCTTAATGAAACGAAGGAGCTGCCTTTTGAAGTGGCTTCCTGTTCTTCATCTAATACCTGCAAAGGATCTGTGAAGTTGTGTGAAAGACGGAGCAATTTCTGTTTAGAGTCTGCACCATAATTTCTTCTCCCTCAGGAGAGCTTTTTCCATTTAAACAAAGCAGTGTTTGTTGACAATATTTGGTTTTGTTACCTGAGTTTCATTAGCTGCAAAATATGGATTTATGTTGAGTTGCCTGCGAATGAAACGTCATTTTCTAGCAATAAAATTATTTTAGCTATATCTAAGGAAGGAATAGCAGTGTTCAGAATATCTGGCTTTGAGCTAGTGAGTAGAAATCTGGGTTGTGTTGTGCTTATTTTCAAACTGTAAGCCGCTGTTACTCTGCTTTAGCAAAAAAGCAAGTTCAAGTGACACGATCCAAGGTAAGGGTCTTGCAGGACCTCAGTGCACGGTTTGGAGGAGGAGGAGGTTTGTCTACCTCTTGCCCTTTCTCCCAGCCTTCTGCAGTCCCGTGAGGTCCAGTCCTGCTCCCGATGCCTCCCTGCCCCGGCTGGAGAAAGGAGGTGCTCCCCTGCCCCAGCTGAACTCGTGTCAATGCAGCAAACTGCTCTTTGCAGCACGGTTGGCGTGTTCACCCCTCCCTCTTCCTCCTGAGATTAGCCCTGGGATGTTTTATGAAGAATAATTATATTTGATTTACGAAAAGATGAATGTTGAGGAGGAGGGAATTAAAAAGAAATGATTAAAAAAAAAATAGGCAGCCCAAATCCTTCTTGGTTATTGAAGCAAGAAGGGAGCACTTTGTCAAACTGACATGCGAATCCTTTATTTTAGCACCTGGGCCAGCGGATGCCGGGAGAGCCGTGTCACCTCGTGGGCTCGAGTTCAGTCTGAGGTGTGTTCGTGGTTTGGCTTTGAAGATTTGGCCGTCAGGAAAATATGTGCATGCAGAAAATGCTCATTTGCAAATGTTACAGGACTAGGAAAATTTTAGGATGGTTTCAAAGGAAAATGTAACCACCTTGGAAACGGGCAGAAGCACCAGTGCGGCTGCGTGCTGCTCCGAGGCTGGTTGGACTTGATGATCCTAAAGGTCTTTTCTAACTTAAATGATCCCGTGATTCCATAGCCGGGGTGGCTGGGGAGGTTGCCCCGCTGCTCTCCGAGCTGGGCTGCGGAGCTGCCACAGCGCCTGGCGTTGCAACGTGAGCTGCTGGAGGGGGGCGAGCGTGCGGCAGCCCGGCGACTCGTCCGTGGGCTCACCCGCGCCTCGGCCGCCCTGCCGAGGCCGGGGGAAAGGAGCCGCATCCCCGTCTGCCGGCCCCCATCGTGACCTTGAGCTCTGGCCATGGGGCACTGCTGTTGCTGGGGCCAGGGTGCGAGACACTCTCGAGACAAAAATTTTGGACTCTGCTGAGTGAGAGACCAGGATCTCAGGTCCAGTTAGTGAAATATATATTTTTTTTTTTATAATAAGTATCCTTCCCTCACCCTGTTCAGTTTATTTTTGTTCCTTGTACCCTCTTCTGGCATTCAAGGGATATAATGTGTTTTGGGGTAGCTTGGAAAGATTTTAGCAAGAGTTGCCTGAAGGGAAAATATTGCTTTTCCCCAGCTTGGTTCTTCGTTCCTTTGTCTTCAAATCTACTTTGTCCTTAAGCGTTTGGGGAACAAAAGGCTGAGCTGGCCCCTGTTGACTTGCATTTTTGAGACCCCGTTATAAAAGGGTGGCAGTTGCTGCGGAGTTTTCAGAATGCAATGAGAAAGGGCAATATCTCTTTCCTGAGCCTGCTGCCAACACTGATGTGGTTTGTGTCCTCCAAAGAGTAAGATTTTAAAGACTTGGGAGAACAAGTCATATTGTGGTACGTGCCAAAGTGGTTCTCAGTGTTTTTCCTTCTTTTAAGATATTTCTTGGACAATATTCTATATTAAAGTGCCTTTAATGGACCAACTACCACATACAATCCCAAAGAAACTGCATGTGCTATATTTTAGAGAAGTCTGCTGTGATAACCTGAGCAAAGGTTTGGGAAGTCGAGGGGTATTGGTATAAAACTGCTTGGTTTCTACCCACATGCTTAGTGTCCTGGTGTGGGACAAAGCAGCCTGCCATTAGCTGCCTTTTATACCTGAGGTCGTGGGTTGAGAGTTGGAGGCGTTCATCAGAACTGGGCAGGGTCACCCAAGCACGTCGTCCCTCTGCTCCAGAGCGCTGTGCGCTAGCCTGAAGGAACAACTCCCGGCGTGAAGGACTCGCAGAACCCAGTGCGAATTGTCCTTAAGCAGCAGCACGGTCCCTTCCCAGTGCTATTCTGGCACCGTTGAGGATGGGCTTTGTGCTCCTGGCGTGCGTTGTGACCGGCGCTCGTTGCCGTTACGGTGATGTGCTCTGTCAGAGTAGCATCTCCTCCTGAGTCAACTGATGTACCCAGGGCAAGAGTAAAAGCGTTGCTGACCCCTGAGCTTTGGGACAGAGAGGGGATTTCCTGGCAGAGAAGGGTGGTCCTGCAGGGGTGCTGCTCCCTGGGGCACACGTGGGCACCTGGAGGAGCCCAGCAGTGATGCTACTCAGCCTCTTGGGAGGCTGCTGAGATTTTCGGCAGGGCCTGACTCCTCCATCCTTAGCCCTCATTCACCTGCATGGTGAACACGCTGTGACCCACAGCCATGCAACAGCTTTCTGTACCTTGCAGAGACAGAGATGACCTCTTTTCCGCCGCGTAGCTGCAGATTGGAGCAGAAGCATTGAGAAGTCCAGTGCAATGGTCTGCTGTGGCCCTGTGAGGAGACTGGTTGGGCCTGGAGTTCCACCAAAGAGGCTCCATTTGGCTTTCAAGTGTTCACAACTGAAAAAATAATAACCCTTTAATAGTCAGTTGTTCTGTTTCTGCGATCAGCTCTTTGTAGAGCATGCTCTTCAGCCGAGATCTCAGCCAGGCGAAGGCTGAAGATTGCTGCTGGATGCTCGCCTTTCGCCCGGGCTGGGTAAGCGCGCTCGGAGCAGAGGGCTGCGCTGGAGCGAGGACGCATCCTGCTTTCCACGCAGACCTGCGGGCATCGTGCCGTAGAACCGCTCTGATCAACTCCACGCTTTTCACAGTATCACTTTAAAAGTTATTCTGACTTCCCCAGCCTTGAGTCGATTTGCCTCAGCATATTCAACTGCTCTTCTCTCTGTGCTCCCGGCTCTCCACTGAGCTCTGATTTACTGGTTATTTAATCTCCCTTGGTTATAACCTGACGGGCAGTGGGGCTCCCGCTCGGGCTGTAATTAGGCTGCTCGGCCGCAGCTCTCTTGCCCTCCCAAATTGTTGTTTTGTGCCGATGCTCACCCGATCTAAGGGAGCCTTCTCTAAAAGCTCCTGCTTGTTGTCCTTCTCCATGGAGGTGGTCTGCCTGCGGCCCTTGGCTCTCCTCCTGCAAGGCACTTGAGAAGAATCTGCGGCTCCTCGGTGGGCAGGGGGGAGCTGTCGCGGTGGGAAGGCACCTCTGGAGATTGTCTAGTCCAGCCTTCCTGCTCAAAGCAGGGTCAGCTCGGTGGGTTGAATGCTGAATATCTCCAAGTATGGAGACTCCTCAACCTCCCCAGGCAACCCCTTCTGGTCTTCAGTCACCCTCCCTGTAGAAATTTCAATTAAAAAGGCAATTTTCTGTGCCGCAGCCTGTGCCCGTCGCCTCTTGTCCTTTCCCTGGGCGTTGCTGGGAAGAGTCTGGCTCCATCTGCTTGATTCCCCCCACCAGGTATTTATTTACAAGGACATATTCTCTCTTGTTTTCTTTTCCATCTCTCATTTTCCTTCGCCACCCGACGGGCAGGCGCGGTCCTGCTGGCGCTGCCCCTTCCTGGGAGGCCGGTGGTTGGCACGAAGAGCTTTCTGGCGTAAAATAGATGCAGCTCCACGCCCTCAACTTTCACCCGTTCGAAAGGCTCGTTATCACATTAACTTTTTCTTTTCCACTAATGTTATTCTGATGGCTGTCTGAAGTGAAATAATGGTTGCTTTTCCTGGAAACGCGGAGCGTAAAGCATTGCAGTCTGGTTTTATATCCTGATGGTTTAGATCATTAAATTCTCAGGGCTTAAGCTCTTATTTCTTGTTTTTCAGTGCTTATAAGAGGATCTCCTGGGGCCCTATTGTACAACCAAATACAAATAATACATTAATAAAACAGGATTGTGTATTTGTACTGCCGGCAGTCTGTAAGGATTACTTGTGTATAACATTTTGCGGTATTAGGCCCTTAGTCATTTTGATGTGTCTCTTCTACCACTTTAAAAAAGTGGCTTTCTCTCTGCTCAGGCGACGCTTGAGAGATGTTGCCCTCTGGAAAGCGGTTTCTTCAGTTGCAATATTAATTTCTGATTTTTCTACCTTTTTTCCCTGTATCCCTTTGGCAATGTTTCAGTTTCTTTACCTGTTTCTTTCACCACTGGTCGTGATTAGTTAGTACAGTTTTTGTGATAGTTTTTGTGATAGTTCAGCTATTGAAGTGATGGATAATACACAGAGACTGCAGTTATTACTTGTCAGTTAGTGCTGCCCTACGGGGGGAAAAGCCCTTTTAATGCGCTTGTAGCAGTTTTAGTTTTATGAAGTACTTGAACTTCAGAGTTTGACTTCTAAAATGATCTAGGATGTATATTGGAGAGCATTAAAAATGAGATTTAAACAGGAGAAAACCCCTCCCTTCATGCAGGCGTTTATTCTTGTAGGAAGAAATGCTCGCTGAATCTTTGTACTTAATGTACGTTAGAAAATGTTGTGATAAAAGTAAACCGATAAGGTTTCATCCTCTTTTTGCATTTACTCAGCTCTGCCAGCCCTCCTCGTGCGTTCAGCCGGTCAGCCTGAGCTTTCAACCATTTTCTGGTGGCATTTTATGTTTAGTCCCTCTGCGGAATGAATGCAAAATTAATATTTTTTTTGCAGGAAAACTGTTTGCATGCCTCAGCCCAGTTCCAAAGTGGGAGAGAGAACAAACTCTTAGTTATAAAAAGAAAGCATGGAGAGTGAGCGGAGATGAGCCCCTAAAAAACATTTTTTAGATTAGAGAGGGAAGAAGCGCGATGGTCCCAGCACGCGCAGGCACGGAGGTGCCGGGCAGAGGGTGTCCCCGCTCGCCCTGGCTTGCAGGGTGACCAGCGACTGGACTTCAGACGCCAGCGGAAAGGGGAGGGAGGGCTGGCGGACTGCTCGATGGTGGTCATCACACGTGCACGCCCTCTGCCAACGTAAGATTTTTTGCAAACGTTTGTATTTTTGCGAAATTTTTGCTGGTCCGGTTGGGTTTTGGTCACGGCTGTGTGCATGTCCCCCTGCTTCGAGCCAGAAGCAGCCGTTGGTGGCTACGTGCCAGCTTTCCACGTCGCAACCACCGCCAGCTTTCACGTCGCCACCTCCCTTTGTCTTGGTGGCGGGCACTGGGAAGCAGGGCGGCTCTTCCAGTTGCTGTCAGTGATCTGTAGCCTCCCCTGATCCTTCCCCCCTCTGCTCTGGCAGTTGCAGGGATGATTTGGGAAACACCCAGGCGTGTGTAAAAGAAGTCACCAAGTGCTGGAGGCTGTGCCTGTGATCCCAGGAGGAGGCAGGGCTCCGTGGGGTCAGTCCCGTGTTTGGCAACCCCAGGGGACCCCGTCTTCTGCGTCGGCAGAGGATTGAGCCACACGTGTAAGAGCGAGCAAGAAACCGTCCTCCGTGCTGCCTCCTGGAGAGCGGTCCCAGAGACGGCCGTAAGCGCAGGGCTGAGGGCTGGCGCATAAGAACCCAAGTGTCTATGTTTCTTCTTTAATAATCATGTATGTTAATCTTTGCAATTTGATTTCATCCATTTTTAATAGAATAGACTTGGATTTTTTTGAAAAACGTATTACTTCCACTGTATTTTGGCAAGAAACATGAGCTGCAGGCAGTCCCCTCCAGCGCGGTCTCCTGTGGGGTGTAGACGTGTTTGGCACATTCTTCTGCCAGCAGGGATGGAGGGGTGAACCCCTATCACCCCCCAAAAATACAGAGTGGTCCTCTGAAGTCACAGCATGGCGCTCCCAGAGTCATCTCCCTCCCATCAGTTCACTTGAATTTTTGCTGCTAAGATGCTATTCGTTTTTTATTGCTGCGAGTGATCCTTTCCAGCCTTTAGAAAATGTTTTTCATCCTTTTGGAGATCTCATGTAGGAATTGAACCTTGGGAGAACACTTGGTGGCCTTTTCTAGGCTTGCTGCAAGCAATGTGGCGGTACCGTACATGGCACGTGTCACACGTGTGTCCTCCAGGGTAGCAGATGCCCTCCTGAACTGCCAGCACATCAGGTACCTACAGATCTGGCTCTCGCTGCTCCGCAGAGGTGACATCCAAAGCTCTAGTTGATCCACTTCACACTTGGGCTAGGTATAAATATTTTTTATTGGTCTATAGGAGCTTTCCATACATCCATTGATATCATTCGCTACCCTTAATTCCAGCACTTGAGACCAGTTTCTGCCCGGTCCAGTCTCCCATTATCTGTACGTCGTGTTCAAGTTCCCCAAGCAGCAAGTATCTGCTGTCTGAAGCTCAAGTGGATTTTTTTAAGACTTTCTTCCCACAAATGGATTTCCCATGTTTTATTTCCCTGTGTTAAGGCTGAGATTTTCTTTTCTTTTTTCCTTTTTTTATATCCTCCGCTGCTGCAGGGTATTCAGCCAGCAGTGCTGGATTTAACAGGCTGCGCTGTCCCGCTCTCTCTGCTCATTGCCAAGCTGCGTTGTCTATGCACGACAGAGACGTCCAGAAATCTGCTCTTAATTTTAGCACAAAACCACACTGCCAAAAAAGAGCCACCCCCAAAGCCTTCGCTTCGTGGTGGACTCCCCACTCTCATCACTGCACTGGGGACCCAACCTCCCAGTCTGAGGACTGGGTCTGGATCAGCAGCCTTTGGGAGGGGCTGGTATTAAAATATTATTTTTTTTATTTACTGTTGCCTTGAAGCTGCCTGCATTTGTTTACCACTGTGAGCTGACCTTTGGGGAGACATTTCTCGATTAATTGGGTATCTAATCGCTTCAGACGATTGACAGGCCTGTGCGTATTGGAGTTTTTCCACTTGTTAGATATTTTCTCTCCGGTTTCTTCTTTCCCTGTTATATGGCAAATGATGCGTTTATTTTTTGTATTAGTTCCTTCACTGTTTTTCTCTTTAGTAATCAACTGTGGATTTCATACTTGCCTGCTGTCTGTTGGCCTGAACCTTTTTGCCAATCCATTCAAATCATAAGAGTCTCTTGTTCTTAAATAGTAAAGTAGAGGGCAGCTATTTTAATTCTTTCAATATTTAGTCTTCAATAATCACCCTCTCAATAATTCTTTACTCTCCACAGACTTTTTTTGAAAGAAGCTCTACCTTTCATTACTTTCGCAAGACGCTGACTCCTTGTAGGTATCGAATCCTCGCTCGTGTTTATTTCCCCGCTGAATTTTGCAGCTTTACCCGGTGCTTTAGGTTCCCAGGACGACAGGCAACGGGCAGTGAGCGCGCTGGGGGGCTGCTGCAGGCACTGCGTTTAGTGCCCTGCACGTACGTACCCCGAAAACCGGCCCTGGCTGTGGTCAGATGTTAGTGGGAGGAAGAAGATGCTCTTGTTTTTTCTTTGTTTGTCCTTTAGATATTTGTTAGTAAATAATCTGGAATGTTTCTGTAGCAAACTGGTGTAGAAAATATTTTTCTTCCCTGTGGAAAACATAGAAATGAGTTTTAGGTAAGTGTTGTTTTGATTTTTGTACAGAAGGCAAAACTCAGGTAGGTGGCATGTAGGTCAGAGGCTCTGAAGAAGTAAAACGTTGCTAGATTGGGGATTGGAACTGGGACGTACTGGTTTTATCTGGGGAGGGGTAATAGCATGAACATTTTAATAGCCTTGGACTGGGACTCGGGGTCCCGGGATCCATCTCGGCTTTGCCCCTGGCCAGTGGATGCTGTCAGAGGTATCGCAGTGGGGAACGGTCTGAGGTTCAGTGATGGAAAGCTCAGTTCAGGAACAGCTCTCCTTACTAGCCTATCCTTCTGGGCTGAAAAATGTAAAACTGGGTAGCGTGCGTGCTTCCCACACGTGGCCCTGAAGTTCAGGTAACCTCGTGCCACAGGTGTGACATGGGTAATAGGTAAGGGAGAACTCAACCCGAGTCTGATCCTGGACTTTCTGGAGCAGGAGAATTCGGTTCCAGCCCTTGCTGCGCGGTGAAGTCCCAGCCCTGGGATGCAGCCTGGCCCCAGCCGTGGAGTCTTGGGATGCCGTGGATTTGTTACGGTGCTTTTGCTCTGGCTAAACTGGTGCTTTTGTCACGTTTTACTGTCTACAGTGTGCCAAGGAAGGAAAATGAGTTAATTCAAAAAACAATTTTGCTGGAAGATTGCTCTATAAATAAATTGCAGAGATAAGTGAAATAAAACATTAGTGGAAGATGAAAGGAAGGAGAGGGGAAAGATGGAACCAAGCGGACGCAAGCAGCGAGACTGGATTTGTTCCATAGCCAAGTGCTTATATTGATAGTAGAAGTCCTTTTGTCACCAGTAACTTCTTTGGTGAGCAGCCCTTAGAGGGAAACTCAGAATAACTCCAAGCAAAGCAGTTCTCAGAGTGCTGTCTGCCACCATGCACAGAAATAACTCAGGTCCGGGCATCTCGGAGAGGCCCCGGTGTGATGAGGAGCTGCGGCGCTCGGCGGCGGGATGGAGCGGACGGGTCCCGGCGGGGATGCTGCCAGGCAGCCGCCCTGCCCTGCCGCGCAGGGCGAGGGGGGACCGGTGCCGCTCTCGCAGCCCGTAGCGCTGCAGCTACCGTGTTTGTGCCTAACGGCTTGCACCACGCTTTGTATAAGGCTAGGTCAGAAGCAGGGTATTTCCAATGTTTCCCAGTTGTGATTTTAATTGTCGCTTTGTGCTTCCAATAAAATGTTCTGCCTAACTGATCGCAGGAGAGCCTTTTCTCTGCGATGTAGTACCTAATGTGCTGGACGAGTTCACAGGCAGGGGCAGACGATGGTCTGTCTAGTCTTGTTCGTCCTGTCCAAAAGTCACCAATGCCAGATGATCCAGCTGGAGGAAATAAAATACCTGTATAGCAACTGATGGTGAGACTTTATGCCTGGGGAAGCAAATCAAAGAGAGAGAAACTTCCTGGTTATTTTCCCATTAAGTTAAAGCTCCTGTAAAAACAAATTGCCTGGGATATGGAGAGGGAAGAGAAGTCTTTGTACAGCGAAAGGTGGCTCAGCTCACAGATACTGCAAGGAGCTTTCTTGAAAGAACAAGTGAGAGGGCTCCTGGTTTGGATCTGGTTTGTTTTAGCCTCTGCGTTCTTGGAATAAATTAATGGTTTGGAGGTTTTTTTCCCTTGTTTGGAGCTGCGTGGAAGGCTGGAACATCCTCCCTGTGTCACAACGTGTTGCTAATGTAATTTTTCCTTTATTTCAGCAACAGCGCACTGTTTACAGGCTGACACTGGTGAAAGCTTGGAATGTGGATGAACTCAAAGCCTATGCTGACCTGATATCCCTCGGTAAACCAGACTTCATTGAGGTCAAGGTGAGCTGCACAGAGCTATTCTATTTTTTTTTTTTTTCCATCAGTATTTTACTCTTTTCCTCCCCATTTCCCACCCCCCCACCCCAGTCTTACACTTTTATACAAGTAAATGCAGTTCTTCCAAAGATTTCAGTGATGCGTAAGGAACTTACCTCTTGCTGTTAAAGTTAGGCAGCCAGGTTTCTAATATTTTATGTGTGCATTTGGAGTAGTCTTCAGTGTTACGCAAGACAAGCTTTGTACCAGCCAGCATCAATTTCTGCTCAACAGAATCATAACCCTCTGGTCTTTTTTGTATTTCTCATGAAAGCAGAGACTGATAAATAAATATTGCTTCTTTTATGTCAAGCAACATTTTAAACAAAATCTTCTGGGACAAGCTGGTAGTTTGTGGTATTATTCTTCCCATCCTGGCCTTGAATTCTGCCAGGGGAAAAGGTGATAACGCCTGGCTTACTGATGCGATGTTTGTCAGGCTGCGCAGGGAAATACTACCCTCTGGGACTGGAGGAGCTGCTAACAGGAGAATGTGAGATACAGCAGGGCAGGAGGTGCTTTATCTTGGGATTAATCAATTTAGTGTTTAGAGAATGTAAAAAAGGCACATTACAAAGTGTTCTGTAAAGAATCACTATCAGCATTTTCATCCAGCAACTGCCCTGCAGACCAGCACACTTACCTCAGCTGTGTATTTTTGCACCTCTATTACTTCTGGATTTTTTCTTTCCTTTCTCTTTTCTCTTTTCTTTCTCTCTTTCTTTTTTTTTTTTTTTGACCTTTATTTACTGCTGCTTTGAAGAAAAAAAAAACACCTGGAGTTTGCTGCAATTTCCTTATGAAACAAAACCCGAAGGCTTTGATATTACCAGTGTGGAGAGGTCTCTTTCTCTCTGAACGTGCTGCTGAAGTTAATAGCTTAATACAAAATAAGATTTTGAGTATGGTTTGGGGAAAAAGCCTCAGTTTCACAATGTGTATCAGACTGTTTTATATTCCTCAGGTAAAACCTTGCAGGAAGAGTGCTCCTACGGGGCCCTTCCACCTTGCCTCTCCCAACACTTTCTGCAGCCTGGTAGTACAAGATCCTTCCAGCGTGGAAGGAGGGCAGAGATGAGCGTGTGCGCCAGCGTGCAGTATGAGGCTGTCGGCGTACGTGCTACTTAGGCTGCTCTGTCATGTGTAGTGACTTTAATTAGTAAAAGGAGTCAGGTGTAAGTTAATCAATGTTTCTGAGCGCTCTCCAGGGCAAACATCTGTCTCCTCCAAGGCAGAGGGCTGCTGTTCCCTTTGCCTGGGGAAGGATTCAGCCTTGCAGTCGTGGTTTCCCAGCAGCGTGGAGCTCGGCTCTCCCGGCAGCTCTTCCCTGGCAAAGTCATGCCTTGGACTGCCAGGGAAATGGCTGAGAAAAGAGGTGGTTGTAGAGGTATTCCCAAGGTGGTCATGGATGTACTCCTGACGCTCTTCTGGCTGGGACGGGCTCCTGCCCGGACTGCTTCAATTGAAAATATCGTCGTTGCACTCCAAGTGCTTCAAAGTGCTTTTCAGATCTCAACCAGCGAGGACTTTCTTTGAGGAAGGGATATAGATTGAACACTTTGCCCTGTTTGCAAAAGTCAGAACTGAGGCAGAGCGGGGCTGCGTGACATTCCCCGAAGCCAGGTAGCAGGGTCGTGTGGCTGGGGGCCCAGCATCACTCGTGTGCCTGCCAACGCCAGCTGCAGAGGGGGCTCAGAGGGGTGCACCCGCACCTGCTGGCCACGTGCTGTTGGGTGGGTTTGGGTCTTTTTGTGGACCGGTACGAGTGTAAGTTTGCAGTTTGTTTCTTTTTTTTTAAAGAAGGGTGAATGCTGTTCAATGTTACTTAGTTAAACTTGCAAGTGGGATGCTTTGATCTAAATGTCATTTTCTCAGAAATATTCCAGCAGGTAAGTGAAGTTCTGCAAGTGCTGGAGGACAGAAGTGTCTACCAGGGTGCTGCTCCTTGCCAGATCGTGGTGTCTTCAAGCGAAGGGCCAGAACATCTCATGCCTCCATTTCTTCTTCCATGTATGGTTTAGCATTGTGCTTACACGATGGCCACGAAAGCAGTCTGCGGTTGGCATGCGGAAAGTCTCTTGTCTTTCCAGTCCCAAGAGCAGCAGGGACACGGGGAAACTCGGGTTTAAGCCTTTTCAAAGGACTCAGCATCTCTCTCCCTTGTCTCTGCTAGTTGCTGTAGTTAGGCTGGGAGCGATGGGGAAAGTCTTCCCTGGTTGCAGCCCTCATTACAAACCACAGTACGGTGTTGCACAACTTCATTGCGATCTGTATACTCAAAGTCCAAAAAAAAAAGGTCTTCTTCAGTTTGCTCTTTGTTTCTGGTCTAGTGGAGGGAGGACGATTTTCCAAAGCTCTCAAAACCATACAGCAAGTCTGACAGCAGCTAAGCCCCGCAAGAGAGAAGCGAGCAGCTGAGTACGAGACGACAGACTAATTCCTTTTCAGCTTCAGCAGCAGAAATGAATTGTCAGGGCGCTGCTCCGCCTTGTTCACCAGCAGGCTCTGAAATAGTCTCGTGTTTGGGCTTTTTTTCCATTTAATTGAGCTTTTAAATAGAGCTGCACTGTCCTGTTATCTTAATTTCAAAGACAGGAGAGCAGGGTTCATGTACTTGAAGCATGAAGCACGCCGTTGTGAGCAGCGTTGCTGGAGCACCCATTTGCAGCAGGAGCTGAACTGATGTTAATTGCTGCCTGAAACAAATGGTGCAGCTCTGTGCTGGCACAACATTTGGGGTTTAAATGGCATTTTCATCCCTTTTAAAAGTCACAGAATTTTGTGATGGCTTCCCTGGAGCAGGGGACTTGCTTGACACTAGGTTGTGTTTAAATAGACCCTAAGTTGGATGAAAGGTCTTGCTCACAGATTTTTAGATGAGATGTTTTTATGCGAGAGCTAGGGGTTTTTTTAACAAAGTTGCCTTTCTTCCTTGCCTCTTTGGAGCAAGTGTAATGTTCCAAAAGGCGGGCGCTTGGTGCTCTGTAGAGAGCAAGTATCTCACGCTAAATATAGTATTAGCCCGGTCCATGGCCTTGTTTGTTTTGCGTAGTTTCATCTGCCGATTCCCGCTAAACAGCAGCGTTTCTGAAGTGCGGAAGATTTGGCTCGGAAGGGAGGCGCGACGGCTTTCTCCTCTTGCTGCGCTGTCTCTGACTTTGGAATGCGAGGGGATTCCAGGGTTTCTCGCCTCCAGCGTGGAACCAATTTTTCCCTTTTCTTGGCCAGAAGGAGTAAGCGGCGTGTTCTGGAGTGGCCGATGAACGACGAGTTGTGTTGCCGCAGGGTGGTGAGAGAGTCCAGCCAGGCACCAGCAGCAGAGGTGGACAGAGGGGATGCCGTCTTCAGGACGGCTTCCTCGGCTGCCCTCTGAAGCATCGATGGATTGCTGGCGGAGTGCTGTGCGCCCCGCGCTGCTGGAGACGGTCGTGTCGCTGCTGTGCCTGCACTCAGACCCTTACCCCATGGTCTGTCCTACCTGAATCACTGCGTTACCCTCCCTTGCGTTCAGCTGTGCGCTCTGCAGACAGCTTGTTTGCCTCCGATCTTTAATCCTGGCTCGCGCAGCTCTCGGCCAGCGCCCTACCCATGAGATCAGCCTTCTCTTACGGCAGGATGGTGGTGCAGATGGCCGCTGCGGTGGTTTGAGGCATCTGAGCTGCGCTGTTGAGCAAACTGGAGTGGAGAACGCTTCGAGGTGCTTCCTTGCTTCTGGCTGTGTGCCTGTGGGGTGAAGCAAAGAGCTGGGGTCTCTGTCCCTGCCGTGCTTGACTGCTCTGGAGTAAAAGGTGAGCAGATCTCCTTCTCAGCAAAGGAGAGCAGCAGAAGAGGGGCTGCATCATACCCCCTCCCCAAAGCCTGGGCGTTTGCGATTGTGCAGGCAAAGCGTACGTGAGCAGAGTGACCCCACAGACATAATCCCACAGCATTCAGGGTGATGCTTGATACAATAGTACATAAAGTTGCGAGTTAAATTCTGACCCAAAGGGAGAAGGTAGGGTTGAGGTGGGTTCACATCTAGCACTCTTGTTGCTGTTGGTGTTTCCTTTCATCACTCCATGTACTGATCTGCACGTGGACAAAAACTCCTGCCAGCGTGTCCCTGGCCTTTAGTCCAGCCCCAACAGTTGTGGTGTTCACACAGCGTTTGTGACCTGCGAATTTTCCTTAAAAGACTTGATATTTTTGATTAAAAGTAATTTCTTCTGTTCCTTTGAGAATGAAGCATACTGAAGAATCTATTTGGCATGTGGATAGGGCTTAGCATTTTTTTTCCCAAACCCCTAGTGTGATAGGTTAAAAAGGCAAAGTCCAGGTCCTGCTCAAAGCAAATAAAAAATATTACGAGATATACTGGAAAGCATCTGCCAGAAAACGAGGCTCATCTCAGTGGGATTTCCTGGTTAAATACTTAGATAAATGACGTTAATTTACAATGAATGTAACTAATCCCCTGTTGCTCCAGAGATGCTCACGGGGTGGAGTGGATGGAGATTTAGATTCTTGCAGGGTTTAATACGTGTTCTCATTTACATGAGTATCTTACGGCAGTGTAACTCTGTGGGACCCTATTCTCTTATTTAAGCCAATAGAAATTAGCCTTGATTACCCTTGTATAAAACCCAAGTAAAGGAAGAATCAGTCATGCGGTTATTAAATACCAATTTTATTTACTGCCTTAGTCTCTTTTAATGCCCTAATGTCACTGTCACAGTTGTACAAAGTTCATTGTTATATTTAAGATCTAGAATGTGCACCTCATCTTTTTGTAACGTTACCTTCTTTTTGTTTCAAAAGCGAGAGGCTTTTTTTGACATGCAGTGTTTTGCCATTTCTATTCCTTCTTAAACCAAAGGCACAAAAGGATTTTGAAGCGCAACGTAAGCGGGTCCTAAAGAACTCAGGGTCACGTTAGTGCGAGGCCAGATGCGTGCACCAAAACCCAGTCCGGACCTTTGCTCGTCGCAGACAGATCGCGGGCGGCGGGGCACGCTCGCACGTGTGACTGCGGCTGCGGCCGCGCGTTCGCTCTGCGCTGTCAGTACCTTTAAGGTTGTGCATATGCAAGCGTGCGTGTCAAGTGCTCAGCCTTGCAAACACGGCTTTCCATTTCAGAGCGGCTTCTGCAACGGTGAGGGAGACCCAGGCGCTCCGCTCGGAGCGGCAAGCGGAACGACGCCCCTGAGGCAGTGGTCTTGATTTGCTAAACTTCGCGCAGCTCTCAACAGCAGCGTGGCTTCTTGCCTGAGCAGAGCCTTGCTGCTTCTCTCCATCCATTTCAGTTTAAGAAAGGCAAAAAACCCAAAAGCCTGCCTGGCTTGTCCTTTTTTTTGTGGGCTCTTCGTGCCACGCTGCTGTCGAGGGCAGGACTTGGGCAGAGCGGAGATGAGAGTCATGGCCCTGCACAGAATTTCCTCAAGCCTCCGTGAAATCAGTTTTCAGCCACTTGAAAGCACTCGTCCTTGGTGCTTGTTCTGCAGCTCCGGCTCCAGCGCAGCACCCTCGCGCTGAGCTCGTGTTGGTGGATGGGCTCGGTGTCTGGCGGAGTTAAGGACGATGTTCTGGGACTGCAGCTCCTGCTCTTGGCGTCTGAAGCGTTGCTACAAAATTAAAATGAGTAAGTGAATGTCTGGAAGGAAGGATCAGAGGGAAGCATCTGTCCCAGGCTGCTCAGTCTTGTCATATTAAACAGTAAAGATTATTTAAGTGCTTAAAATAATGAGGAAAATGAGCTCTGCTTTAATGAGTTTTTAATTGCATGCAGCAAGAGGCGATTGCCCCCACCTGTCAAAAAGCTATTCAGAGTCTTGCCATTCCAGTCTGCATTTAGATGAAGAGAAGGTGAAGTTAAATCTCCTGTCCTAGTGCCTGCTATAAAATAAATCCAAACAACGTATAATTTCCATGCCTGAAAAAAACCCCCACTGACCGCTTACTGTTCTCTCTAAACTGCGAGCCGTGGGTCTAGTAGCCTGCCTGAGTTTCCCAAGGCCAAGACGCGAGGCGTGGATGCTCCAAGGCGGCCAGGTAGGCAGTGGCCCGGCTGGTCGTGGGGCTGCACCACCTCCCCACCGTGCTGGAGAGCTGCAGGGCGGCCAGGCGCCCGACCGGGTAAATCCCAGGCTCCGAGGGCTCTGGCTCCGCAGGATAAATCCCAGTCGCCCTGGGCTGCCATGGAGAGCTGCCTCCGGGTGGGTCCTGAGCAGCCTCGGCTGAAGGCTGCTTCTTTGGGTGACAGGCAGGGACCCAGCTTGCTGTTCCGGTTGATCCAGCTGAAGGTTACAGGTTACTGACAGACGCGTCCGAGGAGTTCGGCTTGACATCAGTGGGTATTTTCAGGCTGTGAATACATAGTAAGACTCAATAATACGTTTCATGGCAAACATAGGTGAATGATTAAATTTTGAGTTTTCAAGTGACCCTGCCACACAGTTTCATTGCAAAGTCAGTCTTTCGTCCAAACCTGTTGATACAAATAGCTTTCTGAAATTGAGGAGGAGTTTTTGCAGTCCAGCACTGGGCTTAGGTGCAAATGTAAGCCTGATGAAAATCCAAGCTAAAATGGATTGTTGTCATCTATTTTTTGTGTTTCAATAAAGGTCAGTATCCAAAATAAGTGGGAAGTGCAGGGCAGGGAAACTGCGTTAGGCTTGTGAGGCTTTTCGATATGACCAGAGGAAGCTGTGGGAAATAAAGAGCGTATGGAGAGTGGTTGTGGGTGATGGCCCCGCGTTGCTGTGCTCAATTAACGGTCTGTAGAGAATAACTTTCTGTCCGTGGCTCTGAGTGCTTGCTTGCAGGAGAAGGGCTAGCACCATGAACTGCGTTTTGCAGCCGGGGAAACTGAGGCAGGGTAGGCGTGGGTCGTAGCAAAGCAGGTCGCTGGCTGAAAATTCACCTCCTGCCTTCCCGTCTGAGTCTTTCTACTCCTCCCACCTCCCTCTTTGCAATCTGTCTTTAACAGGGCGTACGGAGCAGGGGGGGAGTGATTTAACAGTGGCCGTTTCTCTCCTGATATCTATATGGCTGATTTTGAAGAGCTGCGACCAGCATTCTAGAGTTTAGCTTTTACAGGAGGAGTTCCTTTGACTTCAAGGGAGCCGCTGAAGATTTATGGGCTGCTGTAGCACGGATCTGCATGTCGCCATAGGCGTGGTGCATCTGGAGAGCCGGTGTTGGACACTGGGGTTATGCTGCGTAACTAACCGTTTCCATTCCTGCTTTTCAGATTTAACTGACACAAATAAACCGATGTCTTTTGTTAAATCAACTTGAAAGCGATTATTAAAAACAACCGACGAGCCCGCATCCACTCCAGCGAGGAGCGGACGTGCATGGGAGTTTGTGTATATAATTTGGACGATGCTGATGCTCGGATCATAAGCGGTTTTATTGCAGAGTGCAATCTATCAACGTGTCATTTGAGGCTTTTTGTATTTGTCTTGGGTCAGGGCTGCCCCAGTTTTTAAACAGTGGCTCTGTCACTCAGCAGCTTGGCCGACACTTTGTTCTTCTGTTAATTCACACGAGCCTCAATTAAACAAATTTATAATTTGTGGGCTAGGAGTTAAGAAAATTCTCTTGTTCGGTAATTAAGTTGGGAAGCCTGGAGTTTCAGAGTTGAGAAACAAAGCGCTGTCATATTTAGTTCCCCAGTAATCTTTCCTTCGTAGCCCCATGGATTAAAATGATTGCTGGTTGTCGAGATCTCCGGCAAGGAGCCAGATCGCGGTGGAAGAAATGTGCTTCTCGCTGCAGCGATAATCATCTTGGCACAAGGCGTTGCTTAAATACAGTTGTGCACGCTCGGCTCCGGTACAGCAGCACAGAAATCCAGAGCGCGCCCGGCGCGGTCGCTCTGGATTCGTACCGCCGTAACCCAGAACAGCCGAGATGCTTTTCAAAAGGCTTCTGCGTTTCAAGGTATCTGGCCAAAGCTATGTGGCACGAGTAGGATGCTAAAAGCACCCTTATGAAAGACTAATGAAGAGGCAGGATCGTGGATGCTGCTGCTGCAGGGAGGTTGGCGTAAGAGCTTAGGGTGTGCCATAGAATGGTTTCCTTTTTTAATACGTGATGTCTTAATAACTGTCTTCGTGTATTACTGAAAAATATAACATGACCGCCCTAATCAACTGTTCACATTTTTTAAGTGGTATCAGCACTGTTAATTAACTCCAGTTTTAAGAAGTTGGGGAAGTTGAAAGCTGATGTGCTTTCATTCGCTGTGCTGCTAAGCTGATTTTCATTGATTTGTGCTTGTGAATTAATCAGCCATCTGAGCACTTAGTTATTCCATTTGCCTCTGCGCTTTCTTTGCTTGTAAATGATATCTTTGAAGTTTATTAAAAGAATGAGTCATGTTGTAGCTTCTTAAGAATTTTCCCCCTCTGTAGTCATACATTTTTCATGCTGCTCAAATCATAATCTGTATAATGAACACAGGGAAAATATTGCTATATGGAGCTGTGTCTATACAGCTGAACTTTGGAGATACATATCCTATTATTTGCGTGGCTGGCTGCTCTAATGTAAGAACATTTTAAATCTTTGTTAGACTTTCAGAGCCGGGCTAAAAAATTAACGTACTTCCCTGTTCAGCGCTCCCCCGACTTGTCTGCGGCTGCGCCCAGCCAACCTGTGTGCACGCTGGCTCTGAGTTACGGCGTGCAGACCTAATATCCTTCGCTTGGGCGGATTAATAGAGGAAGACCCTCATAAATTTACCAGCGAGAAAGTAATTGCTTCCAAAACTTTGTACAGTTTCTAATTAGCGTGAGTCTGTTCCTTTTGTAGCCCTATTTATGCACTGCGTGCTTCACCTTGCTCTAATTTTAAGTGTTTGCAAAGGATCTGTCTCTGTTTATTGCTGGACATGACGTGTTCAACTTTAACGTGGGTGAATTAGGTCTTGGGAGTGCAGCGTCAGCTGGGACCGGGTGCCATAAACATAGCAGGGATGCAAATGCCATTTAAAATAAGTAGAAGTGTTCTTCACGGAGGAAAAACATGAGAATGCAAAACATAATCATCCATAAAATTGTGTGCGCGCTCTTTTAAAGACCGGTGCTTGATGGGATTTTGTGACTGGAATAAAATAGCTCGGCCAAAGAGCAAAGGTGATGAAACCACCTAGAGAGGTACGGAGGAGCTGGGCTTTTGTCTAGAAGAAAAGCCGTTTCTTGTGCGAGTTTGCCCTTTTGGGCGCCGGTGGGTTTGTGACCTGTGTTGCGATACCACAGGTTAAACCAGTTGGATGAGCCTTTAATGGATTTTATCTGGAAAGAAAGAAAGAAGCAAAAATACATCTCAGCAAGCCACATACCGCTGCGCTAATTTATGAGAACTTTACTGACTTCGTTAAAGATGGAGGAAGGCAGTAGTGAATTTGGGGTCATGGCCAAGACTAAATCAGTAATTCAGGAGGTCCAAGTGATCAAATCTCCAAATTAAGAGCAGCTGATCTCAAAATGATGAGGCTGATGTTGGGTAGAGTGGGGTGTAGGAGAACTTGAGGGGCTGCATGCACTGACCAGTGATGGTTGCAGGGCACGGAGCTGGCTGCTGCAGGGCATGGGTATCGCAGTGGCCCTCAGGACCTCGGCTTCTCTTGCAAGTAAATCACCCAAACCAGCGGTGCTCATGTCTTGGCTTTGCGTAGGGCACAGCAGGAACACGTGTCCCGCTCCGATGCGCTCGCCTTCGGTCCGTTTGCTGTATCGGGTGGTTGGAAAGGGAGCTGGAGCAAAAACCCAGTATCTCTGTTGACTTAATACAATTAAATCTGAGATAAAGGTGTCTTTTGAATAATGCCGCTTCTAAATTAGTGACTAATTTGGGTGTGCTTCCAGAAAAGGATCAAAAAAAGCTGTTTCCCCAAAGACTCCGGCTCCTGCCTGTTCACACTAGTGAGCTACAGAGCTTTGCAGGCCGATGTGCGGTGGGAAACTTCTCTCCGTGCTCTGCCCAAGGGATGCTCGTCGTGCTCGTCACGTCGGTCTGTCCGCGCTGGGTGCTTCCCACCCCACGGACTAGCCTTTTTTTTTTTTTTTTTTTTTTTTGGGGTGCAGATACAACGTGCCGGCACTGCGTGACCTTTACTTCTGCCAAGCCGGGGGAGATCAGGAGCGATGGGGGCTTTGGGGGTGCGTGAGCGATGGTGCTGGCCTTTTGGCTGGCAGGCGGCGGCGGGTGGGAGATCTGCAATCGGCGCAAATCAATCTTATGAAAAAATCCCTCGATGTTTCCCGCGGACGTTCGCTCTGGGGCAATTACTTCAGCTCTCGGCGTTCCCCAAAGGAGCACGGACTCGTTGTGGAGTTGGTAGGATTACAGAAATTCCTCAATTGTTCTGGTAGCCTTTGACCAAAAGAACACAAGCTGCTTTTTAATGTCATCAAGTCAACTCTACTCATTGGTAAACAATCAGAATTTCTCTACAGCACCAACTTAAGCCTGGATTTTCACCCTCCCTCTGTGTGCGCGCGAGGCGCAGGCAAGAGATGGACGTTTTTTCCAAACAGTTCTCAGTATTTACTGAGTTAATTTAAGCAAAAGATAGTAGGAGTGAGATGAGCTGGAGAGAGTTTTTACAAATGCCTTTATATTTTTGGGTGTTTGCTCATGTACTCAGCCCTAAAAAAATAATCTGTGTTTACTGACTGTATTTGCACTGGCTTTACTGTGCCAATGTTGTTTTTCTATCTAGCTCAGGGCCCTAGATAGCCAGGGGGGATATTGAGCAGCTTGGACAAGTGCCCCCGATCTCTTTTTTTTATTATTTTTTTTATTTTTTATTTTTTACAAGGGTCTGGAGCGGTGAATGCCCAGCAGTCGCTGTAGCTGTCTTCTCCTGTAGTTGAGGTCTGGGGGAAAAAGCTGCCACCGCTCCTGGCAGGCACTTGGTGAGCAGCCTGCAGAGCTCCATGCAAACGGAGCTGCCGATGCCAAGCCAGAGAATTAAAGAATAATCTTGGAAACTGGTGACTGGTGTTGCTTTAGCTAGATGGAGGAGGTTGAGCAGAGCTCTCCACCTGGTTTCTAGAAGCACTTGGCCACGTGAGGCTTCGTGTTCTTCCTCTCGCGCCGGTGTCGAGGGCCTTGGTGGAACCTCGAATCGCTGGAGGGAGCAGCAGAGCCAGCGGCAAACCAGCTCTCGTGGTCTGCGCCGCGGTCGCCTCGAACAGCGAGCTCATCGCTGAGTGACTGGGGCGCTTCTGCCTCCCAAGGAGCGAATGAACAGCAACGAGCAGCGCCGTCCTCTAGCCTTGAAATTTTCTTACCGTTTTGTAAGTCTTGTCCTAACTGGAAGCCAGAGGAGCAGCGCTGCCGTGGAGAGGAGCAGACCAGAGGTGAAGCAGGCTGGATTAGGAAGATGAGGTTTCAGCAGTGCCGGGATGCTGTCCGGGGCGGCCGTCCTTCCTCCCCCACAGCTTCCCCCATGGCCCCCGTGCAAATCTTTGTCTCCCTTTTTCCCAGGCTGTAAAAAGAGGGTAGGTGCGTGTCCTTCCCGGAGGCGTTGGCTTGCTGGCTTCGTTAAGTATCGGTAGGTGCTTGGCTACTGCAGAAAAACAGCTTAGAGCAGAGGGGCAGAAGCAAAGCCCTGTTATTTCTGGGGGACCTCTGTTTTTGCACCCAGTGAAGATGCTTTCATCCTCATGGAGCTGCTTCTGGTTTAGCAAAGGTCTTAGAGAAGGAAATGGGTGATGTGGCACCAGACCGTGCAAATTCACCATTTCTGCATCTTTAAAGCCCAATTCCATCCCTCTGTTTTGAACCTAAAATTAGCACTTGTCTTCAGAAGACCTCGAGGTTCATGGACATCCTCTGCTTTGTTCCACTTTTGCACTATTTAATTTTTTTTTTAGTGGTTTTGCTCTTTGTGCTCTCAAGAATCATCCACTGTGCATGCCCAGAAGGATGATTTGCACGCTTGCAGATATTTTTTTCCTCCCTTTTCTTTGGAAGGAAAGGCATTTAAAAGAAATCTGCTGTTTCTCTGGGCTCAAGCTGCCAGGATCTGCATCTACACCTTTCTCCTAATGAGCCACATCTCTGCCAGTGCTCGGTCTGGGCACTGCTGCCCCGTGGGACTCTGCCCGGCCCATCCGCGCATGGCTGCGTAATGCTTTGCAAAAGCCCATTTCTTACACCAACATGGGGAGAATCCTACTTTTTCCTATAAAATGCCCAGTAGTCGGGAAGAACTTTGAGATTTCATGATCCAAACAATCCAAATCTCCAATATTATCAATATTCATAGTGCCCCCGGTTACGGTTACCTGGGTCTCATTGCATGGGCACCACGGGGGAGACAGAAAATGGGTTTCAGAGCGCAGGGACTGTCTTTTCAGCTTGACTGCCAAAGCGCTCTTTCTCTGGGGTGGTTACAGCAATTGTCTGCAGCTGAAATCGGCGGGTGTAATTCATAATTAAATTGAGCAGCTGGAAGCAGGGAGAGCCGGCACTGTACGGCTGGGGGAGCTTCCCCAGGCGCAGGTAGGGAGGAGGGTCTGTGGGATGGTTTTACAAGGGTCTGGAACGGGATTTGGATGGATACCAGAGGACAGTGGCAGAAATGGCAGCCTTGGCTTGGAAGGGGAGAGGTCCGTCCTTCTGCGGCACATAGGACAGTTACCTCTAGAAGCGTCACAGTGACTTGCTGCGTTGGTTGTTTGCGAGCCTTTTTTCCAGGCACGTCGTGTTTCAAAACGAAGTTTTGGGACTTCTCGAAGGTCCCTTGGTAGCTCAGGAGCACGAGCATCCTCCATTTGCATGCTTTTAAAGCCACTTTCCAGGATACTGACTGACCTGTCTTTTACTGCTGGGGAAGCCTGGGCACCCAGTGGTTTGGTGCTGTGTTACTGAGGGAGAGACCAATTTTTGACGCTCTCTCCAAATGTGTTACCTTTCTGTAAGATACAGTATGAAGGGGGGACAAAACAGATGGTTTTCGGAGTTTGTTGTGGCCGATGTGCCGGCACTGCCGTGAGCTTGTGAAGGGTTAAGCTGATGATGATGGTTTCCATGTTTCTTCTCAGGGCGTGACGTACTGCGGTGAAAGCTCGGCCAGCAACCTCACCATGGCCAACGTCCCCTGGCACGAGGAGGTGGTGCACTTCGTCCAGGAGCTGGCTGACCTCATCCCCGACTATGAAATTGCGTGCGAGCACGAACACTCGAACTGTCTCCTGATAGCTCACAAGAAGGTGAGACTGTGCCAGGGTGTGAGACCAGGCGCTGTATCTTCTTGGAAGTGTTGCACAATTGCCTTGTTCCAACACGTTTTCTCTCTAGACTTAGCTGGATGCTTTTTTGGGGGGGGGGGGGGGGGGAAGCATAGCGTGGATTGCAGAGCGCGCTGTGGAATAGTTGCTGAAGCTGCTGCAGGTTGCAGCCGGTCGTGATAACTCACAGCACCACCGCGGCCATCCAGGCAAGGAGCATTTAACGGCTCCAGGAGGAGCTCAGTGCAACAGCTCCCGGGCTTTGTCGCACTCGCTTTGCATTTTATGAAAGGCAAGAACAAATCCTGTTTAGGTGGGTCAGCTGGCTTTGTCTTGTTTCTGTATTTTCACGGTGGTTTTCAGTAGTATAGGTAGCTTGCTAAGGAAGTTGCACTAAAATAGGCTGGGGTTGTGTTTTTCCTCTTCTGGATCTTTGTGATACCTACCTCTGTAGACCTCTTTCCTTTCAACCAGAGTTAAGATAATGTATTTTTCTTCCTTTGGAGAAATAATTTTGGCAAAAGAAATTGATACGTGGATGTTAACAGAGGATGCTTTCCTTATGAACTGGAGCTGCCTTTCTGCAAAACTGCTTTGCAGGACAAATGAAGCGGCTAGAACAGTTCTACGCGTTCTCCATCCGAACGGTGGAGGGGAGTTTGTGGTGCTGCCTTCTGACGCCAGTCCAGCCTCCCTTTACGCTACTGGAGCGCTTCGCAGGCCAAGCGTGTCGCAGCAGCCTGCGTGTGCGTAAAATGTTTTGTTTGGAACTTGGGTTCCTTCATAAATACCATCAACACGATTTGAAGTACAAGTGAAATGCCAAAAAAAAAAAAAAATTAATTTTAAAGGATGCAGGACATGAAAAGCATCAAGTACAATTTGCTTTCTGAGCTTCAGAAAAGCTTAATAGCAAGGTAATAAAAATGTATAATAACGTGCTAGCTTGGCACCTGATGGAGCAGCTACTTATTATGCTAATTGTGATGATTTTGCTCTTTGCATATTCTTCGCTTGTGTTTGCTGAAGTCACGAGCGCTCTTGTGTCCCTTGCTTAAATGGGAGCGGGTTGTAGGGAGTGGTGGCGTAGGGCTTCCCCGGCGAGGTCGTTCACGGTAAGCACAGGGAATAACTCAGTAAAATCGCACCTTGCGAAAGGTCGGCGATACTTTAGATCCATGTTTGAAAATTATTAGAATCTCATTGGTGAAAACGTCTGCACAGTTACAAAACTGTTGCTTGCTTTTGCGATTTGCAGTTTTATGGGAACGGCTGTAAAAGAGCAGAGAAAAACGGGATACCTGGCACGATTTTTGTTTTAACTCACGTTAAAGTTGCTTTATTTACAGCCTCAGTCTTGGTTGCTGCCACTGGCAACCGTGCCTGAGCAAATCCTTGAATGCAAAATATTCTTTTCCATTCTAAGGTGAAGGGCCCAGGGAAAGAAAAGAAACAGATTGCCACCTAACTTATTGATGCACAATTTAAGTAACACCGTCAGTAACAAGAATAGATTGATACCGGCCTAGGAGGGATTCAACAGCTGCTTTGCTTTCCAAAGCTATTAGGAGGGGTTGTCTTTTGGAAACAATCTATACTCGGTACTAAAATAACTAATAAAAAATAAATTTATTTCTATTACGTTTAATTCTGAATTTCAGGCTCTAGTGGAGAATAAAATTTGGCAGTGTATATTATTTGCAGAAAACCTGTACTCTGGGAGCAATCAAACTGTAGTGAGTAATTGCAAAATCAAAGGTATCTTTAAAAAGTTAAGGAGTTGCAGGAAGGCGGTAATAAAAAGCATTAGGAAATGTGATTTATTTCACTGTGTCCTTCTAGGGCTGAGTTTTGAGGTGTTCAAACGATGCTCATATTAATAATTCTAAACGCCAGTATTGAAATGCCAGCCTGTACGAAAAAGTCTCGAAATGTCAGAGGAATAATGCATCTTGCTTGCAGCCTCTGCTCCTTGATTTATGGAGAATCCTTGATTTATGGGGAATCCTTGAT
Source organism: Platalea leucorodia (assembly GCF_965183815.1). Lineage (NCBI taxonomy): Eukaryota > Metazoa > Chordata > Aves > Pelecaniformes > Threskiornithidae > Platalea > Platalea leucorodia. The sequence goes on from NC_138838.1 coordinate 1,736,970, forward strand.
TGGCACCTGCTTACGTGATGAATAATAGTTGAGGACTTAGGCTCTGAAGTCTCTTAAGACCAGGGATTTAGGTAGAAAAAGGGATTTTAGGTAGAGGAAACGGCAGTTTGTGTCTGCTGTTATTTTCTTTTCTTGGGAAATCAAGAGGCGATAAAGATAGGAGCTGTTGCATTTTTGGGGTACTTCAGTGTCTTAAAAATCTACCGTTGGGCTTCCAAGTCTTTTCCCGCACACACACGTCCCCCCCTTTTTTATTCCTGCTGACCAGAAGCGGGTTCCTGGTGTCTGTGTGTCTGTCTGCAGTTACAGGTGAAAGCCTTCAGGACTCGGTGAGTCTCGGGAGGTGAGATGTGTCCCACCAAACCTCGGAGAGCTTTGGCTCTGGCACTCCGGCACCGTTCAAGGCCAGCTTAAAAAGTCTCATAAACTTAAGCCTTACAGCAAAATGTTTGTTTTCCAGTTACCATTCACAGAGCCTTAAAAAATAACACAGAAATGCCTGCGCCCCACTCGCCATGACCTGAAAAACCATTAGTTACTGGTATTTCCACTTTTTTGGGGGCCAACTCTGTATCAGCTCCTTAAGCCTGGAGGACAAGCGAGGACTGCCCGGGTGGAGCGCAGCCCTCCCTTGGCTTGATCTGGGCCCCCACGGATGGGAATGCTCCTCTTCCCGGTCTTCTGCAGCCTCCCCCCTGTGTGCTGGTTTCCAGCTCTCCTCGAGAGGTGCCCGGTGGGTTTTGGCTCCATCCTCTTTGGTTCTTTTCTTTAGCAACAGTACTAAATTCTTGAGTAATCATATTTGCTTTGTAGCAAATCCTATAAACACCATGGTACAAAAAAAATCTAATTTATTACAGCGCTTGTGAACTAATTGGCTGAGATATTGAGACAGAGGCAACTTTATAATTTAACAGTTAATTCAAGTAACCCTTTCCAGAGAGAGACCTTCAGCAGCTGCTTTTCCTGGGTTGTAACAACAAATGTGTCCTCGAGATGACCATAACGAGTGGCTAAGAAGGGGGAATGTGCTGCAGCTGCCTTGCAGTAAGGATTTTTTTTTTTTTTAATGAAAAGTTAGCATCTTGGTAATTTCTAGAATAAAACCCTCTGTCCCGCTTTGTTGAATTTGCTTTATGCCTGTGTTTACCACCCGCTCCGTTATGTCAAAACGCTTGCCTGCCAATTCTTTCCTATTACACTCAGTTAAATATCTACCTTGCTTTTGCACGTGGGTTGTTTTCCAGCCATGTTCTCCCTGATGCTTTACAGCCGCCAGTTTCTCGTTAGTGCAGTTTGTATCGTGTGCTGCCGCTCGGTTTGGTCCTTAGCAAGTCTGCTAGTACCTGTGAGCATCCCCGCCTCTTCCCTGCGATGCCGGGATTGATTTCTGCGTCAATAGTCCTGAAATCCCGTTGCTTTTTGCTTTCTTTGGAGGTCTCAGTTAACAGGGTGAAATAAATGGCTGGTGGGCTCAGAAAAGTGACTGACATTGTCCTTTTTTGCCTTAATAAATGGATACGCCCGACTTCCACAAGCAGATCCGGTTCCGTACCCTGGACCCAGATGTTGCCTCGTGGTGCGGATGCTTTGTCTGACCGGTTGGATTACGTCCCTGGTGGATGTGGTCTGGGTTTGCGTTGTGTTCTCCAGCGCGGCAGGGTGAGCCTGGCATCCACACAATGACCCAAAAGCAGATGCTTTTAGGAAGGTCCCTGTAATAATTTAATTTTCCATAACCAAAATGCAGTGCTGAGCATCCACAGGGTGCCTCCAAGGCAGGTGGCGTGGGTAGTTTGAGCTGAAATGAGGTGGGGGGTGATAGTCTGGCGAAAGGTGCTCATCACTCTCCATCAGCCACAAAATCTTCCCAGCACAGAGGGAATCGGCCTTTTCCTTCCCACTGGGTTTTCCAGCACCGCCCGTGTCTGTACCGTGGGGGCTCGGATGGGACGCGAAGGCTTCACGTGCATCCTGGCTGCGCTTGCAGAAGGCTCGAGAGGTTGGGTGAAAGGCGTTGAAGTTGTTCCATGCTGAGCATTTCATCTATATTTAGGGAGGAAAAGGAAGCACTTAACTACCAGCTGCAGATCGACTAACAAGGGTTATATCAGAGAAAAATAGTCCATCGCATTTTATTTCCTTCCTGCCTTGCAAATCATTTGGAGAGTGTAAGCTGTCCCTGCGATCCAGCATCCCGGATCCAGGGTTTGGATCGTGTTCCCTGCCTGCTGGCCCCTCAGCTACCCGGACCTCTCCCAGCATTACAGCGCCAGGGGAAAACCGAACCTGGGTTGCTGCTTCGCGCCAGAAGGTCACCAAATAGGTGCAACGTCCCCGTGTCCGCAGCAGACACAAGGGCTGGGGTTACTCCCCAGCTGAGGACCAGGTGTCTCCGTAGCCAAAGCCCAGCCTTAGTGCAGGCGTGACTACGAAATCTTACGTTTCCTGAAGGTTTTTTTTTTTTTTTTTTTTCTTTCCGTCGTCTCCTTCCAAATAGGAAGGTGGCTCTGCTGTGCTTGATCTGTTAGTTATTAAAAGAAGATCACAGTTGTGCTAAAGTAATCCGTTTTTCATCCTTCGGAATTAAAACTGTCTGGATGTAGTCCTGACTTAATTGGCAGATGCGATGTTCTGCTCTGCAGCGGGTAGGGATTAAATAAAAAAAAAAAAATCTGCAATAATGAATCTTTTCTTTAGAACAACTCGGGCAAGATTAGATGTAATAAATAGAAGGTAACGAGGTGCAGAGGAACAGACTCGCGGGCGTGGGGCCACGCGGCGCTGGCGAGGGACGGTGCCGCGCGCGGGTCGGGTCGGGTCGGCCTTGGTTTGGTGTCGCCTTTTTGTTTCACTCTCTTGGAAAACCCAATAGCCAGTCCCGCTTCCAGGGGTCCTCGTTGCCAGCTTTGGAAGGTGTTTCATCTGCTGTAACGTGTCTGATGGCTAATGAGCACTTAAGTCACTGAATGTATAACTATAAGGCTCCTTTTTGTTTCCATCTGACATTGATGGAAACTTTTGGTACTGTTAACTGTTCCTAGATGCTGCCTGCAAAGTTGCTGAGGGGTTTAGAGCTCAGTTATTCCCAGGGCTCGGTGTCACTGTGCGGATTTTCGTTTAGCCCCACGGACATGGGATGCAGCGAGGCTCTCGCCTCCGCGTGCCTGGCGTCCTGTTGCACTGGTTATTGCCTTCTGTTGCACGCGTTTGTAGCTTAATAACCAGCTTAATCTTAATTTCTTCCTCCTAAAGCCTGAGGTTACAACTGGTAATGAAAAAGAAAAGGTTTTTTTAGCTTTTTAACAAGCAATATGACCCTGTTAAGATTAATTTATCTACAGTATTTCTTCTTTTTTTCCTGAGCGACTCCAGTTCAGTCACTCCCAATGTCAAACAAAGGGAGCCTTAAATAATTGTGAGCCTTAATTAGGTGAGACACTGTGTGTAATAATTCAATTAATTATTTTTTTGACTTGGAGAGCTTCACACTGGCAGGTGACGAAAACAGTCATAGCAGTTGTGTAATGTAGGTGCTTTGCACTCCCATTATATATGATCTGTTTAATAACACCCTGCGTGAAAGTGTAAAAGCTGTTTTGCTTATTGCAATGATGGGCCGTCTTCAAATTTAAATGAAGGAGGTCGGGATTGGAGCCATCAAGACCATTTTTTCAGCTGCCTTTTTGATGTCGAGCCCAGAGAAGTGGCTGACAGTGGAGACCAGCAATAGAAAACCAGTAGCTGGAAGCTGCTGTGTTGCAAATCTGGAGTGGTAACCAGTTCCTAAGTGACTGATTTGACATGGCATTGATATGGCATTGCCCTCTGCTCATCTCCTGTGTCAGGTACCAGCGGTCCTAGATGCTTCTAAGCCAAGTGACCTTGGGAAGTGGAGTGGAGTGGGAAGATGTGATTTTATTTTTCGGAAGGGGAATCATAAAGGTCAAGACTGGCAAATCAGCCACGGCAAGAGCGGGATGAACCTCCCCGTCCCAGCTTCGCGCACGGCCTCGGCTGCTGCGGTATTTAAATTCCCGCAGCCTGCAAGAGCCCAGCTGCACGGTCTAGACACTTCATGAGACTTCTGTCTGTCCGTTATAGGAAATCCAGATGTGTACGGTACCCCACCGAATGTGTGGATGTGGTCCACAGAGCGATTCTCTGCAAGCTTCGTGCTGTTTCTTTAGGACCGATGCACTGCAGCAGCCCTGGGGGCTGTGAATGTCCCCTGGTCCCTTTGGTGACAATGAAAATGTAAGAGGAAATAAAAGGGGTGATGGGTGTTAACTCCTGCCCTGCCACACGGCCAGCTGTGGCCAGTGTAAAAAGTAGCCAGGATGGATTTATTTTTGTATTCATATATTCACATATGCATTTCAATATTCACATATATCACTGCAGTTTGATGAAACTTGCAGTGTTTTGATGCTGCTGAGTTGTTCCAGCTGCTGCCAGGGGTTCGAAGGAGAGGAGCATTTCTACTACAGATTTTTTTTTTTTCTCTCAAAATACCCCTCATATAAGCCCTGCAGCGTGCCCGTGTGGGGCGAGTGGTCTTCAGCGGCCCTGTGGGCTGTGAGCTCGCCCGACCTGAGGTACACAGCCTGCGCAGCTGGCAGGGGGCTGCACGGATACCTGAAAAAAAGGAGTTGAGTTTCAGGACCGTAGATATGTAAGCATGGAATTAAAAATAAATAAATCTGCTTAAGACCTGTGTGCAAAGCCATACTCCATCTCCCCAGAACAATGCTTTTCCTTAATAGCAAAAGAATATATTTAAGCTCAGCAAAAAATGTATTTCAAGGAAAGCCACTGAAAAACAGACTGGGAATATCTTGACGGCTTCTCCAAAGATAATTCAAAGGTAAGTTTTCTTCTCAGGAAAGAATACAAATGGAATATAGTAGTGTTTTTTTAAAAAAATCCCTCTGTGTGTTTAAATGCTCAGGGACTGTAATGTTTGCAGGCACTGAATGCGTTAATTCCCTTAAAAAAAAATTATTTGTGCACAAAATGATTTTGGTTTTGGATTTTTTTGGCACCGAATGCATCTTGCAGCGCTGGGTCGCCGAAGCCGCGGGCAGCGGCGCTGCCGTTGGAGCTTGGTTTGCGGGTGGCAGCGGGGAGGGGCCCCCGCAGGCGGTGCTGGATCCAGCTGCTCCGCGGGGAGAGGGGACGGGGAGCGGGGCACCCCGGCACCACAGAGCCCCTGCCTGAGCCCTCAGCTTGTGTTGCTTGGTGGGGATTTTAACACTCAGGCAGGGAGCAGACTTAATAATTTCTGAATGTCTAACAGCAGAGCTGGCTGTTGGGTTTAACGTGGTTTTTCGGATGGGACATAAAAGTGTGGACTGGGAAGCATCGGACCTGCTGGTCTTATAAAAGCTGAGTTGCTGAGACTTGCCTTTGCAAAATGCTCCTTTAATGTCTTATGCTGCGTGCAAACCAAAATAAGCATCACCCGAAACGTTCGGCAAAGCTAGGTTTTCAAATGCTGGAAGACATAAGTAGAAGAGGCGTCGGAGGAGCAGCGGGCTCTCCCTGCCCTCCTGTGTGATGGTACACCGGTTTCTGTGCCTCCCTGCTACGGAAGCACGTGCTGTTTTCCCTGCTTACCACTGATTGATTTTTTTGTGTGGTCTTTAAAGCTACACATAGAACTGCTGTACTTAGCCATTAAACCTTGTGCGTCTGCCTGGGGAAGAATCCATTTGTTGGATTTCGTGTCCTCAAGTAATTAAAGAGTTGCTGTTGCAAGGCCCCAAGCTCTGCTTTCTCTTCCCAGTCTTCCCTCTGCCCCTCGGGGATGCTGCGGTGCAACACAGCTCATGGGAGAAGGGTTTCCCACGGGTCCCCTCCCCGCCGGGGACGGGCTCTGTCCTTCCAGCCCGGGGTCGCTCTGCGAGGGGCCGCGGCAGGCTTTGCCCCACTGCTCTGCTTTATTCTCTTATGCAGCCCATACTGTTTAGTCCTTTGCTGAAAATACATTAATTTTTTTTCTAGAGAAAGACCAGAGTGAAGGGATGAAGAGGACCCTCCTCATTTCAGTGTGTTTTTCTCTGAAGAAGATATAACATTATCCTTCTTAGGACAAACTAATTGATTTTTGGCCGACTTCCATTTTTCAGTGTTAGCATTTCATGTGTCACCATCTCTGCCTCTCTTCTATATTTTATCCCTTCGTATAAACCCTGTGTTTATTTCTCGGCAATTATGCATGTCTGGAGGAATGTAGTAAATTGTACTACTATATTGTCCTCAATATATGCATACGTTTTTACCCCTAAAAAATTGCTTATGCAAATATGTTGATAAGAAAAGAAATATGTAGTGTGACTTCTCCCTCATGAATGTTGATGGGTTTCTGTAGCAAGAAGCTTCTCTGTCTGCAGTCGGAGCAGCTGTAAACCTACTGCAAAAGATAATGTAAAGAAGTTTCCCGTTCATGTCCACTCTTGTGAGTTATAAGAGAAAAGGGAGGTGTTAGCCATGCTCCCAGGTAACTTGCCTTTCCATTTTAGTCCTGGATCCTGATTGTCTTTGCAGGATATGTATGAGTTTTGCTGAGGGACTGGCCGTGTCCATGGCCAGCACAGCCCAGGCAGGTAGCTCCGTCCTTTTGCACCGTTGCCCCGTGGCTCCCCTGGGTCCAGCCGTGCCATTCCCGGCAGAGACGTGTAACCCTTTGACCAATGTCCCCAGCTGTGGTCCAGCATCACGCCTAGATCTGCTTTTCTGGGCTTGAAGGCCAATATGAGTTTCCCCTCGTTTCCTTTGCCTCTCATTTTCCCCACATTAACGCCTGCTCGGGGCAGTGCCCCTTGCCCCGGCTGTAGGATCTGCAGAAATCAGGCAGCTTTTGCATTGCTGTGCACCAGTGCCCCGTCTGTAGGGAGCGATTGGTGGTGGGACGATGGGGACCGGAGCTCCGGGGCCCTGGGAGCACGAGCTCCGAGGGGAAGGCGTGCGCTGCTCCCGTCTCATCTCACTGCTCGAGCAAGGCGCTCGGGGAGGGTGAGTTTGCCTTTCCAGACAACACAGCCTGGCTTCAGAGCCAGCTGAAGGAGCTTTATTCCTTTTTTTTTTTCTTTTTTATGATCCTAGCTTAAAAAAAAACAAACAACCAACGAGGGAAGGATTTCAGCAGTTTGTCTTTTATCGATGTATTTATCACCTTAAAAGACTTAACCAGGTAGTGAAAAATTCAGTAAAAGCCTGACTGCATTAGTCTCAAATAACACCAATGTTTAGCATTGGCTCACCTGTTATATGGATGTTGTGAAACTATTTTGAGTCTTAAATCTTCTGTTATCTATGGAACAATCACAGAACTGTTAAAATCCAATCTGTAAATCTTCCGGGCAATTGAAGCTGTTCTCCCCCACCCCATGTTTGTCTGGTTTTTTTATTCCTCAGCAGAAGTAATTGCTTTCCATGACACACTTAAAGGATTGCTCCCATTTCTTCGTGTTTTATAGCTGTGCTATTGCAGCACTAAAAATATTTAATATTATTTAATCTGCTTTTATAATGAATCCCAGGCAGCCTTCATTTGGTTGTTCTGGTGGGAACGGTATCGTCACCTTAGTCTGCAGCCGGCGGCTCCCAGCCTTAATAGCTCCGTTGTGTCGGGAGCTGCAGGTTCAGACAGAGTCGAAATTAAATAGCTTAAAATCTCGCTTTGGTGACCTAGCCACAGTTCAGGATGCAGAGCAACGCACGTGGTTTATGCAAGCCCGGAGGGTTTTATCCCCAGGAAAGCGTACGTAGTGCTTTATGCTAAGGGGAGCGAGCGATGCGAGGGGGAGAGGGCAGAGGTCCCTTCTGGCCACTGACCAAGCCACCTCTCAGCATCCCCCCTTGCACAGGAGCACAACCCAAACGCCAGCGGCTCTGGGCACGCTGCCTTTGGGCCAGCTGCGTCCTTGCTCGCTCCACTGCACCCTTCCTCTGGTGGCCTCTGAAAGCTTTGCTGCCCAGCTCCAGGTGACGGGACTTTTTGGAACTGGTCTTGGGAGATCTTTGGGTTTATATCCTTGTGCTGCTAGCCTCATCAAAGGTCACTAACTCCATGGAAGAACAGCTGATGTGGTGAGATACAGCCGTGATACCGGGTGGGAAAACATAGTTTGCTTCTAAAAAGAGAGAAACTATCTGATTGTGTCCCAGAAACTCATGTCGGACTCTCATCCCTGTACAAGACCACTTCTGCCCTCAGCTGGGCAGTGACAGTGTTATGCTGGTGTTGAAGCTGCTGTGGATGATGAAAGCGCCAGCACTGATGCCAGCCCATTCATAGGGTGCTGGGTTTTTACCCACCCATTGCCAATTAAACCGGTTGCGAGTGCAGCTGCATCACCATTGACTGGCTTGAGGCAGCAATGGTCTGAGCGGGGCTTCTTCTAGAAATAGTTCTCCATATCTCCTGCAGGTAATAGTACGCTGTTTTCGTGCAGTTTCTAGCTTTAAGATTCTGGAGAGGCAAATATCTACACCAGTGTCTGGGTTGGGGGTGGTGGCTACAGTCCGTTCCCTCGTTTTGGCTGCTCTGGGTGGCACCAGTATCTCCTGTGGCTTTGGTGCTCTTGCTGAGCCACTCTTGACCACAGGGTTGACGCCTCGTTGCAAGCTCGCCCTTCCATCCTGAGTTTAGAGCATCCCGTTGGTTTTCAAGAAAATGGGCTTTACCCAATTACCTATTCAGCTGAGTTCAAGTCTCGGTGGCTTTTTTGCTCTTTACGTGCTAGGCTTGTCTTAGGTGGCCTCAGGGCTCTGTAGGGACCCGTCGTGGGAATAAGCTCAACAGCTCGTGTGCTGGACAACTCTCCCATGTGCCACGTGTGTTAAAGGCTTTGCTGGATCCTGTGGGTTGGCGGTTTTTTGCCCTTCATTTGTGTGAGAATTTGCTGAGCGTTAGTGAATCAAATCTGGGGGGAGGAGGGAGTCTTACGCATGGCGTGAACTTGTCCCTTAGCACCTCCACGCACACTGGGAGGGAAGTTCAGGTCTCCTGAGCCTGGGTCCTGTTTGGGACCTGCCTCTTTACGGGCAATACGTTGTCTCCTCTGCTATTGCTTTATTTGCGGCCACGCGCGCTGAAAGGACGCGTTGCCTTGGTGAAACACGGCCTGCACCTTAGCGTATGAAGAATGAGCATTGGGCGAGCTTATTTACGGCGAGACTTGTTCCCCGCTGTTGTGACTCTGCAGTCTCACATCTCCGCGCCGTGCAGAAGACGACTCCTGCAAGAATTCGCTGTAATTATGCAGGCAGCAATAGATTAGCATGAGCAATGTTTGATTGCAAAAATTCTGCAGGTGTCAGCAGTTTCTCCAACCAAAAAAGCTTTTAGCTCTTGGGCAGAAAGTCAAGTGCTGTTTTAAATGCATAGCCTAAATGCATAGCCATCAGGTTTTGGAAAAAAAACAGGGAGTCAGTCTGGTTTCCCTATTTTTTTTTTTCCTTCTTTTTTTTTTTTTTTTTTTGGATGAAATGCATAATAAGCTTTTAGTTCAGATAAATCCTAATTGAGGATTCAGTCAAGGCTGTTGCTAAATTAGCAGAGCAGGTCTGCTAGACAAATGCAGCTTCAGCTTGTCAAAATAAGCAATTCTTAAAATTCTCACATGGAAAGAGGATTCATGTCATTAAACCTTCTTATCTTCCCCTGGTCCCAAACACAGCCCTCTTGGCCCTTTCAAGAATCACCCAAATCCATCCCGATCACCACAGCACACGGCTCTGGTGTTGCTCCTTTACCATTTTGCCAGGCTGTGCCTGCCCTGGAGTCGGTGTCACACGCTCTGGAGAGGGGCTTTGGTTGACCTTGGAAAGGTCCCTTCGTCAAGGGGTACCTGGGCATCGCTCTCAAATTTACACGTTTCCTTCAGGGCTCTTCCAGTTCCCCAAACCAAGGGCTTTCAGGTAGAAGTGGCGCCTGGGAAGGCTTTGGGATGCGCCGTGGAAGTGTTCCTCCTGGCAAAGTGGGGCTGGAGTGGTGGTAGGATCTGGTACTTTGAAGGGTCTGGCAAAGCACCCAACACTCAAACCCTCATGGAGGTTATCTGCTGGTAGACAGCACTAAATGACTAAAGCTGTAAGAAAATTGGCCATCCTCTATCTGTGTGTGTGTGGTCAACCCCTGTGGATTGAAATGTGGCTCAGAAACAGTAGGTTCTGGGTATTTGTCCACCCGAAGGTCTTTTTCTCTATTAAAGCAATAATCCTACATTAGCTTCTGGATGGCTTTATCCTGGACCTTAATGTGGCTAGAAAATTAAAAAAGACTACAGCTGGGTAACCATTTTAATATGCACCCAGCTTGTCTTCGCATAAACGTGGTATTTGGTACTCCTGGCCGCTCCCTGCCTCAGTAACGGGTTTCTTTTCCTTCCAGTTCAAGATCAATGGCGAGTGGTGGACCTGGATCAACTACGACCGCTTCCAGGAGCTGGTGCAAGAGCACGAGAGGAGCGGCGGGTCCAAGACTTTCACGGCGGCCGATTACGCAGCCAGAACTCCTCGCTGGGCGCTGTTTGGGTCCAGAGAAAGGGGATTCGATCCCTTGGACGTAAGATACCAGCGGAAGAACAAAGCGAGAGACATCTCTGGGTGCTGAGGTTAGGTTGGGGCTCGCCAAACTCTGGGCTGGCTGGCTGCTGAGTTTTGGTCTCCATTTCTAGGCTAGCACCAATTTTGAATCTATTCACCTAGATTTTTCTGATGTTTGATATTGACAAGGAGGGTAAAGCCTTTATTTAGCCCTTCCCTCCTGTTTTTAGGGCTTCTTGGTTGAAAATATTTATAATGCTCTCTGTCTCAAGATAAATCACAAACGGTGCATGCCAGCAATTTATCGTGACTGGCAGCGTGGTGAGGGAGGCAGTGGCTGTGGTCTCTGCAGTGGAGAATGTTTGGAGTTGGGTGTGGAGGGGGAGCGTTCGTTTGACTTCTGTGCCCTGCTGCGAGGAGACCCCGGCACGTGCTGGCATCCAACGCGGCAGCAAAACGTTCCACATCCATCAGGGTAAGTGCCAAGGGGATTTCAACGCCACGGGCTGGTCGGATCTGTGCAGGTGGGACTGCAGAAGGATCTGGATCTCAAAGCCTGAGCCCTGCTGGAAGTATCATTGTACAGACAGTAACAAAGATTTATGTATTTTAAACACTGCCAATTCCTATAAAGACCCAAAGCAGCTGAAGCTTGGGAATGGTGTAAGTAACAGCACCACTCTTAATATCGTCTGCAGCTTCTGATATCTCTCCAAATACTTTCCAATTTCATGGATTTGGCAATGACTATTTTCCGAGCAGTTTTATCCTGCTCCCCCAGCAGCCCTAAACAACACAGACAATTCTTCCAAGCCCTGTTAGGCTCCTGCTGCGTGTGTCCAGTGCCCTGCTGATGGTGAGGACGTGCTGCGGGGAGCCAGCAGGCTTCGCTGTCAGCGGGTGGCTTCCTTCGCTCCACGGGGGCGAGTCGGCAGCGTTGCTGCTCGTTTGGGTGGAGGGGGTGGTCGGATGTAAATGAAAACTGACTGTGGTTGACATCTCTTGTGTCAAGAAACCAACTCTTTTAGTTTGGAGAGGTGACATCTAGGCACGAGGTCCGGTGACATGTCGCCGGGTGTTGCTCTCGGAGACCCTGGACGTGCCTGGCACTCTGTTTGGAGGTACTGCAGCCAGGCTGGAAAATTGCATTTAAATGAGGGGGGTGGGTTGTTTTCTGTTGGGAAAATCCCCGCTTTCACGTGCCGACGACCTTTCCCTTTCCGTTAATGCAACATCCACGTTGGCTGCAGTCCCCGAGGAGTGGCAAAGGATCGGTGTGCAAACACCCAGGGCAGACCCCCCATGTCCGGCTGTGCCTTCAGTTGCCGGATGGCTGAACTAGGCTACAACGCCACCGCTTCCCGGCTAGCCTCCCACGCCTCTGCCGATGCCTTCTGCCCTTTGGCAGCCCCCGAGGCCGCTCTCCTCCTCCCTCCCTGTGCCCAGGCAGCCTTTTGGGGTGAACGGGCTGTGGGGTGGGAGGGCAGCGGACAACGGGGCTCCCCCGTTACCCCAGTCTGCTGCATGGGGGCTTGACCTGCTCCAGCTGAAGCCCTTCAGCTGAGGAGCCTTACCGAACCAGCTGCAGAAAGAGCTTTAATTTAGACCCAGAGGTGCCAGCTGCTGGGGGGAATTAAAACACAGTCGTGTTTTGGACTCCAGAAGCACAGATCCAAGGCGTTCACAACGCTCCCACCTTAACGGGAAGGTCCACAAGCCTGCGATGCCCAGCGCCCGCAGCACTGTGCGTAGGACTTCCGGAGACTGTAATTATTTTTTGAAAAAGAACCTCATTTCTTAAACTGTAAAAAGTGTTTCTAAAGAAGAAAGAAAATAAAGTCATTTTCCCTACAGCATTTGTTGTCATTGCTGTATGAGACTTTGTAAGAGGGGATGCTAAATGGCTTTTAAGATCAAAAGCACAAACATTGCAGAATATTGTCTTTTTTTCTTGATAGTGCGTGGAGTGGAAGGCAGAGCATCTGTGTATCTGTGGACGATGGAGAGGGCTTTGCTGATGGGAGGCTGCTCGAACAGGTTGGTCACCTGGCTCCTCTCCCCAGAGCACTGAATGTAGGTTGGAGGTGGTGAGAAGAAGTCACCACGCTTCCTCAGGCCAATGCCAAGCAGGACACAGGTGCCACCAGCAAGCCCTGAGGAGGGACAGGACATTTTCAAGCCATCTGCCCGTCTTCCTACACCAGAAACCTGATATGATAACGTTGCTGCATTGTGTGCGTTGCATCACCGAAGTCCAACCGTGAGACTCCCAACCCCAAGGTGTCCATGCTGTGCGATTGCATCTGGCTGGAGGCTGAGCTCGGTCTGCCGAGTGTCCCAGCCAGGCTGGTGAGACCCTGTGCCCAGGCCACCGTGTGTCATGGCCTGTCCTGAAAGCTGCCGTCAGGGTGAGCCAGGCCATGGTCATGGTGAGATCTGATCTTCTGGGCTGCTGGTGCAGCTTCCTAGATAAGACATGTCCACGTGTTTCATCCTTTACTGCCTCATTCATGGGAGCTGGTGAGAACCAAGCTGAGCTGGGAGGGCACCTGCTTGTTGCCTTCTTCCACCAGAAGATGTTTTTTTGTGTTCTTGGTGATACATGTTGCTGTTCAGTGAATGGTGGAGGAAAGAGATGGATTCGTTAAGGCATTGAAAACTCTGGGTGAGGATCTTTGCGTATTTGGGTCAGTGGTGGGCACCTGTCTTCAAGCAAGGTCTCCAAAATGACTTTTTTCTTCCTTTCCTGACTATTTTTTCAAAAAATACCTCCTAAATCCTCATGGGAGGTTAGTCTTAGGGATTTGATTTCCTTAAGAAACAGGCTAGAGAAAGGATGCTCTCCTTTCCCCTTGGGCAGAAGGATTTGTCCTGTTCCCACCGTGGCTTCACCAGGGGTGATTCCATCCTTTTCTCGGTCTCTCCTCTGTTCTCTTGGTCACGTTTGACACCATTTAACTCCTGTCTGGGCTTTGGAGTGAAGGTTAGCAGCACTGGAAGGCCCAGATGCTCTGTGCTGAAAGATTTGAAGCTGCTAACAGGCAAAAAATACATTTACTAGTGAGAGCTGTACTGTGACTCCTGCTTCTGCTGGGAGGGATGCTGTATGGAGCACGGGACTTCTCAGAAATTCCCAGGGTTGGACAACGTTTGAGTTAAAAACTGTTGTGTTCCAGGATTATTTTGCAGAACTCATGCAGTTTGAGTGAAAATATCAGGGGTGAGATGCAGCTACCTGAACACAGATATTTGGTAGGTGCAGAGACCTCTCCAGCCACCAGCTCTGCTCTGCAAGACTTGGAAGACCTGGCTCGCGTCTGCCAGCCCAGGCGGTTGTCCCAGGGCCTCTCCCAAGCCACCAGATGTATGTTTAGGTAGTGATCTTCCCTGGTTTCTGATCGGCTGTGGGATTACTGTCATCCTCGTTCCTCTGTGTGACCTCTTGTCAATGTAGAGCATGGGGAGACCTTCCTGTAGCCAAGTCCTAGGGGAGGGAAGTTGTTCAGGCCAAAATAAAGGTCCACAAGTATTTCACTGCCTCCTCATTACCAACCTCCTGTGGGCCAGGTTAGCTGAGGTCATCAGCAGCTTAGGCCAGACATGAGCTTTTTGTGGGACTCTGGTTAACCCTGGAGCATCAGTTGCGTGTGGGCGCAGCTGGAGTTTTGGGCCAGCGTGTTTGGTGTCCGCCATAACCCACCACATTCCCCTCGATGGATGCCAGCTCTTCTGCACCTATTCCTCCTTTCTGGGCCAGACACCTCCATCCTGCACCCACCTCCCTGGCAGGGCAAGCAGCCACGAATCAGTGTTCACCCCAATCCGCGGTGAGCCCTGGTAGCAGCCGGTGCTGCCCCGGGAGAGGCGGCCCCCGCACCGGAGGAGCCCCGGGGCTGCTGCCCTCAACGGCTGCCGTGGTGATTAGCGCTTCATGTGAAACGCTCCATGAAACCCTGACAGTGCCTTCCCTTGGAAATCCTAGGGGAGCTCTGAAGAAAACTCTGTCTGTCTGTTTTCTCTGTGCTGTGGCATCAGCAGTGTTCCTTCTCCCGGCCCCGCTTGGGGCACACAAATTGCTGCTGTTCCTGTGACACAGCGCTCCTCCACGGGCCATTTGGTTCAGCTGAAATAACTTGTTGGCGCTGTAAGAGGCCTCTCCCCAATCCTCCCTGTGTCCTCATGCTCCTTCCATCCTTCTCCCTTGTCTTCCCCATGCTCCCTCCCTCCTTCTCCTGATCCTCCCTGTGTCCCCACGTTCCCTCCGTCCTTCTCCTGATGCTCCCTGTCCTCGCACTCTCTCCATCGTTCTCCCTTGTCTTCCCCATGCTCCCTCCATCCTTCTCCTGATCTTCCCTGTGTCCCCACGTTCCCTCCATCCTTCTCCCTGATCCTCCCTGTGTCCCCATCTTCCCTTCATCCTTCTGCCTTGTCTTCCCCATGCTCCATCCTTCTCCTGATCCTCCCCACTGTGCTCTGGGGCGAGTCTGTCCTGAGTGGGTGCTGGTGGTGGGTTTGCAGCCCTGGAGATGGGGCTGATGGGGCCACCACCACTAGGGCTTGGAGGAGGGAGAAGGTGGGTGACCTGCGCTGAGGCCAATGCTGCAGCATCCCCATGGGGACTGGCAGCTGAGGTGTCTTAGAAAAATCATTATTTTTCCCCTGCTCAGCAGCTAGGGGGAAAACGCAGCCCTGAATACCAGGCTGGATGGCAACCAGGGCCGCGTCCTGCCCGCTCGTCCCTCCTGGGGTCCATCTGACATCTGGAAGCTGCTCTGCGAGCAATTTGGGCAGGATTCGCTCCTGCAATTACACTTGAATTGCCTTGTGCTTAAAGCAAATCTTCCGACGCACGTATCCGAAAGCAATCCTCTTACACAAGTAGCTTTCAATTGTACAACTTAATACCAATCGCCATCTATAGCTCTTTCGGGGACGCGCTAAATTGAAGACCCAGCCAGCCGGCGTGGGTGGCTGCTGTAGCTCCGTCTGTCCGCAGGCGGTCGCGGGGATCGTGCTGCGGGTGTGCTGGGGCCAGGGAGCTTAGCTTCTGCTGGGAGGGTTTGGTTTTTTACCTGCTCTCCAACAGCAGTGTTTCATGCCTCACCTGAAATTGCTTCTTTTAGATTTAAAATAGATGGCCACTCACCGGGATGCTCGTGCGGGCTGGAGGTTGTGGGTTTCTCAGAGGAAAGCTTTAATGGTATGGGATGCGCTCTGAAAAAAAGTGATTTTTAGTTAAATGAGGTGTTTTCTATTCTGCCAGAGATCAGTGAAAGATCCCAGTCCAGGAAAACCTCGCCTCTTGCCATGATGATGCTCTGTCACTCTAAATATATTTGACTTAATAACCAGGTGATGCCAACCCATTTTCCATAGGTTTCGATCTGGACCAGAGCCACCCTCCAGCAGCACATCCCTGGGGCGCAGGGGGGTCTCCATCCTCCTCGCTGCCCCCAGGGCTGCCCAGAACCCCCCGAAGAACTGCCCTCCCTCCGCTTTGGGGGGTTTTGCCCAAAGCCAGGGCACGATGAGCTTCCTGGGCGCCGTTTCCAGCAAAGAGGGACCCATTGCTTCAACAGCCAACCTGGAGGTTCCAGCCTAAAGGCAAAATGGGCAAAAATTATTTTAACCACTTAAAGCCAGGGAGCATTTGAGGAGCCCTGTGCCCCAGCTCCTCCGCCGGCTCCGGCTCATCCTTCCATGGCGCAGGCTGGCGTCCCTCCTCGCCGCGCTGCGGGCTCTGTCCGGCCGCGCTGCCGTTGTGCCCTGACTCACGGGGTGAGTCATTCGGGATGGGGGTTGCGTTTCATTTTTTGTATGAGGATAAATATATTTGTTTCCAAAAATCTCCAGCAAGAAAACATCCTCCGAACAGAGAATTGTCATCCATCAGCTTTGTCTTCATCTGGCTCCGCTCCTAAATCATTTATGATGTTAGAGCCGCTATTGTGCCTCGGGGGGAAAGGAAGAAGATATCTGAATTAATTGAAGGAAGGGCATCTTTTTCATTTCGTCAACTGCAGACTGAGCCAGGAGTTGGCAAAGGCTGCGGGCCCCGCGGGAGGGGACCCGACCCAGCAGCGAGAACATGTGCTGCTCTAGCAGCTCGCTGCGATGAAGGGGAGGCAATTAATCCTGGGGAAATATTTCAAAGGAAGCCCTTGCTTTTCTGGAGCTGAGCTTTCCAGGAGGTGGGAGCTCACTGGTTCCTGCCCCTCCTCCTCCTTGGCTCCATCTCTGTCTCCTCCTTTCGCTGGCCAAGTGAGACCGACCAGCAACCACTGGGTGCAGCGGGGATGGAGGTGGCAGGAGCTCCTGGGTCTCCTTTCCAGCAGTGATGGGACATTCAGGAGGCAGGGAACCCACACCAGGCGTCACCCGGCTCCTTCAGCCAGTCCGAATCTTCGCTCCCAAAATCCAGGGAGCAGCAGCACGATTGAAGCCAATGAGAGCATGAAACAGAGGTGATTTTATGGCTGTCACCATCCACTGCCCCATCCCTGGTGCCCACGTCCCCCTTCCAGTGTGGGGCACAAGTCCATGTGGCTGCGTCCTCCAGCTTCCCGGAGCAGGGCCACCGTGCTTGGGTTGTCTCCCTGGTGCCTAGGCTTCATCCCAAAGCCTTCCTCTGGAAAGACTGAGGAAGAAAAGGTCGTTCTGCCACTTGTACAGCCCTGGTGACTCCATGTCACGAGCAATCCTCAAAAAGGTGATGCTGAGATGATCTCGCATCCCAGCAGATGCTGGGAAGGGTTTGCAGAAAGATGGCAGAGGTGGGATAACCACCTCCAGGAGCAAATCGCTGGTTTAAATTAATTATCAGCATCTTCTGCAAGTGGGGAAGCCCCGGGTGGAGGGAGGCCACAGGATTGCGAGGGCGGGGGGTGCCCGGGGCAGGGAGACCCGGGGCAGGGGGCAGGGAAGGGCTCCCAAAGTCCTGCGGCCGCTGATGCCGAGGGCGGCCAGAGGCGCAGCAGGGCACCGGAGATGCGAACAGTCGTATTTAGTCTGGCGATTTAAAGCCTTTCCCCCAGAAGCGCTGTTTGTGTCGGACTGGAAATAATTTACTGTCACAGCAGGCTTTCTATTACTTTTACTATTTCTTCTTCTTTTTTTAACAAAAGCCTGCCCTGTGGTCTCGGCACTATCCCCCAGGTCTCCTACCCCGGCCGTGACTTTCCCTGGCTCCCGGCCGACCCTCGGCCCTCTCCCCAGGGTCCGACGTACCCAGAGCTCCCTGTGTTGCCTGTCGCAGCCAAGGGAGACCTGGCGTGTGCGTCCCTGATGGGATATCGCTGTGTCTGACCTGGCCTTTTCCTTTTATACCTCTACAAATCCGATGCGGTGGCTTGGAAATGCCGCTCGATACCACCTCCCTGGAGGATGCTTGCCTGGCTGCAGCACCCAGCCCTGGGGACACCCCATCCCAGAGACACCCCACCCAGGGCTGGAGCATCCTCTCTCTTTCTGTCTCCCGGCCTCTCTGTCTTTAGGCTGCCAAGGCCATGGCTCCATACATGTACTAAAAGTGTTCAAAATGCTTATTCCCAAGGACAGATCTCCCAGGATGGCTGTGGGTTCCTCCGAAGGATGCTGTGGACTGCTCTGGAGGGATAGTGAAGATGCAGCCCTGCATAGAATCATTTTGTTTCGTTTGGGTTGGAAAAGACCTTTAAGACCATCAAGTCCAACCATTAACCCAGCACTGCCAAGGCCACCACTAAACCACGTCCCTAAGCACCACCTCTCCCTGGCTTTTAAATCCCTCCAGGGATGGGGACTCAGCCCCTGCCCTGGGCAGCCTGGGCCAGGCCCTGACAGCCCTTTGGGGGAAGAAGTTTTTCCCAATACCCAACCCACCCCTGCCCTGGCGCAGCTTGAGGCCGTTCCCTCTCGTCCCATCGCTTGTTCCTGGGGAGCAGAGACCGACCCCCCCGGCTCCAGCCTCCTTTCAGGCCGTTGCAGAGAGCGATGAGGGCTCCCCTCAGCCTCCTCTTCTCCAGGCTGAGCCCCCCCAGCTCCCCCAGCCGCTCCTCCCCAGCCTTGTGCTCCAGCCCCTGCCCCAGCCTCGCTGCCCTGCTCTGGCCACGCTCCAGCCCCTCCATGGCCGCCTTGGGGTGCGGGGCCCAGCGCTGAGCACAGCATTCGAGGTGCATATTGGGGACAGCCTTCCTGCATAGGGCTCCCCACTGGGAAATTTTGGGGGGATGCAACACAGAAGATGCTAAAAATTGCTGGATCTCCAGTACCAGAGGGTTTGTTTTGGCAGGAACAAGCTATACCCACTAATCCCTCGTCCCAGCCATGGTGCGGTCCAGGTCAGAGGGGAGCCAGGAGCAATCGCGCTGGCCTGCGGATCCAAGCTTTCCAATAACTGGTAAAAAGCTCAGTTCCGGTTTTCCATGAAATTTAGATTAAATCTCTTGGGAGATTTAATTAAACCTTTTAAAATTTTATTTTCTCCTACACTTGTCTCTACCTTCATGTATTTTAAACCTTTTTTAAGGAACAAAGTAACTCAAGTTTTTTTCTTTTTTAAATAAACTGTTCTTTTGAATGAAGAAGGAAACTTTTCAAGGGTTTCACAACCTAAAAATGAACGTTTGAACTAGGAGATGAGCTGGGAAGGGTCTTTTCTCATGGACAGTTTCTGCTTCAATGATTTAGTATTTTCACATTCTTCCCCACCTCATTTCAGGGTGGGCTCAAGCCCAGGATGGGTGGGTGCTCGCTGCCGGGACGTGCTGGCCGCGGGAGCCGCACCACGGGACAGCCCCGGCTCCCCCATGGCACGGTGACTGGTGGCATCTTTGGAATTAAACTTTCTAAACCAAAAAAAACCTTTTCAGGATAGATCAAAATCGATGAGAAGGCTTGCAAGAAACCATTCCAGCCAAAACAAACAACCTTGAAAAAATGCAGAACAGCAGCAATTGCTTGGAAAAAAATTGTGGTTAAATGCTGATGAGAGAAATCCCCGCAAATGTGGTGCCGGTGTTTTGCTCCGATGGAGCCTAGCTTGCCGAAGCGTGAGCTGGTCCAGTTCCCTAAACCAGCTGCGGACTAGTCCCTTGTTTGCAGGGTGGGTGGGAAGCCCTCGGCCACCCCAGCCGGGTGACGATGGGGGACAAGGGACGTGTCCATTCGCCTCCTCCAAACACCTGCGCCGGCGCCGGCTGCATCACCTCCATCCTGCCACCGCATCGCCGTACGCCTTTCCTATCGCTGGGATTTTTTAGGGATGCTGATAATAACATAATCCTCACCTCTGGGGCAGCCATCTGGGAGCTTAAACCGCTGCTGCCTCACTAAATTTCATCCTCTTTGCCAGGGGCTCAGATTAGATCAGCTGTTTAAATCATCTTAGCGCTAAATACATGTTATTTGGAAAACAGAGAGAAAGCATCAAAGACATGAATAATTAGCTGTTAAATGCCACAGCCGCGCGCGGTGGCTTGCCCCAGGAAATGTGAAGCCGCTTGTCAAATTATCTGCAGCCCCCCAAGCTGCTGAGCCGTTGTCGGCAACTGGTGATTTCTCCTCCGGCTGGGGCGGGGGGCGGACGGCAGGCGAAACCCCGCTGCAGGGAGGTTTCCCCTGTAATCACGAAGATGGGACCTGGCTGTGAAGGTTTGCAGCGAAACGGGCTTGGTTGCACCTTGTGGTGTTGCTACATCCCGGCCATGAAGTTCTGTAAGGGGGAGCGATGCCTTTGGGCAGCTGCTGTGTCACCCACAGCATCTCACGCCCGTGGGGGAGCCGGCGGAGAGGCCGTGCTGCCGTGCTTCCCCAGCCCTGGCATCGACACCTCCACTTCTTTCTCCAAAAACCAAAAAGCCATCGGTCCTGGGGGCATGGAGAGCTTGCAGGGAGGTTTGCATGGAATCACCTGTTCCTACCTTCCCTGCTTAAATATGTGATATAAGACGCAGCCACTTGCTTCTAAATCTTTGTTTAATGAGTTTTACTCATTCTGTCCCATTAGCTGTTATTTCCCTCTCCGGCTGTATTTGGCCCTGATGTTTTGGCAGCACAGGAGGGACACGGCATCCCCGACACCCAGGAGGTCGCAGGACTCGTAACTGCAGAAATTTCAGCTTTTTTTTTGGGTCAGGTCCTGTGGTCCTGCTCGAAACCCTCCCAGGGCAGCTGCCCAGCAAGAAGATGATAGTAAAATATTCCTCTTTTCCCCGTCTCCCCACCCTGCCACCGCGTCCCACACACCCATCCTCTCCTGGGACCGAGCAGCTGTAGGGTTTTCAGAAATATGTTCGTTTGGCGTTTATCTTCAATAAAAGGCAAGATCCATAGGAATCCAGTCCAGAAATACAAAAACAGATCCACCAGCAATTTATTTCATTGAGATGCACGTATGCTTAGCACGGGAAAAGATGCCCCCAGTAATCCCGTGTTTATTCCATCCCTCAAATCATGCTTAGGAACAACGTGATTCAAATAAAAAAACTGATTTAAGGGTGATATCTGCTAATCGACCGTGTGGTTTGAAGCAAGCCACATCGGAAGAAGCATTTCATCCTGAGCTGGGGGGTCGGGCTCCGTCGGCTGGCGATGCCCCCCATCACGCCGTGCCCCTCGCTGCGGCTCGGGCACCTCCGCTCCCCTGCGAGGCGGCTGCAGCACCCGCTGCCAGGGCAAAGCCACGTCGGCCTGCAACAGGTAAGGGTATAATTTACACGTGGCATTAAGGCTGCCACAAATGAACATGTAATAACTCTCCTTGACTTTTTTTTAAATAAAAATTACAGGTTATGTATCATTTAAGGAGACCCTGCAAGTCCTTTTTTTATGTGAAAATAGGCTAACTAACAACAATAATGCCATAAAACAATAAATAATAAGACAATAATAACAAAGATAACTAGTTGTGGCTTATAGTGGCTCTATTTGCCCCTTTGGCTTCAGATTCTGCTTTCTCCTTCCCCTTAGGGGATGGACACTTGCCGGCACATCAAGGTTTCAGGGAGCCAGGGGCTCCCATCCTCACTCCAGCTCCTCCAAGACTGGGGACGGCTCTTCCCAGGCATCCGTCACTGGCTCCGATCTCTCTGTGGCTGCAAGCCAGAGAAGTGAAGACACGTTTTCTTGAGTCTGTGGGTTTAACTTGGACTTTTCTCCTTTTTTTTTTTTTGCTTCTTGCCCAGGTGCAGGCTGGCCATGGAAAGCCTTGACCCATCTTTTCTCTTTCTGATTAACATCCAGCCCTCTGCCTGTGAACGGCTGCAGGCCAAGGTCTGTTTTTCCCCCTGGCCATGGTCAAATCTCATCAGGGGCTGGTGGGCCATCCGCCAGCATGGGCTGTGCTTGCAGCGTCGGGGTGATAGAGGTTATAAGAGAGTTGTCCTCTCCAGCATGTGGTGATGGTGGGTTTTGTTGCACTGAGGCTGCGTGGTCCTTGCGAGGGAGCTAATAAATAAAAATCCACCTTGGAACCTTTGCATGGAATTGATGCTGTGTGGCATATTTCAGCCCAACATGGGGTTCCTGGAGGGATTTCTAGCGTGCTTCAGTCTCCTCCAGCAGACCACCCCGTGAATGATACGATACATCATCCACATATTACGGAAATCTACTCTCCAGATTAATTCGGAAGGAAAACCAGCAGTGATCTCTGCAGGCAGGAGCTGAGGCTGCGAAACGCCGGATCGTGGCATTAGCACGCTAATAATAAAACATTGTTCTTTGGCAGCAGCCTTACAGCACTACAAGAAAAGCTGCTCTGAGCTCTGCTCAACTTATGCGGGTAGTGCTGAAATACCCGCACTGCTGCTCTCCCAACGTCTGCTCAGAACAAAGCTTTTTGGTTTCTTTAAACAAATAAGCTACAAAAGCTGCTAAACACCACGGAGAAACAGCAGTGAGAAAGCAAGGCCACAGAAATTGAAGTTATCCAGCTTTTTCGTCTCGAGCCTCACTTGGAGGGATGGGGGATGGAGCAGGTGAGCTCCATTCCTGGTGAGGTCTCCGAGAGTGGGCACACTTGTGACATCTCAGGGTGGTGGCATGCAGGTACGTGCATGGCCCCATACAATGGCCAAGCGGAGCCCTTGGGGACATGGGGGCACAAAAGCCCCCATCTGGTGGGAGCTGTCTCCAATGCCGAGCTGCCTGCTGTCCTTGTACCCTGGGGAGCACACGGTTTCTAGAAGATCTGCAAATGCCCACTTGGAAAAGGAGGGAACATGCGTGGATATGTGTGGTGGGTTGACCTTGGTTGGCTGCCAGGTGCCCACCCAGCTGCTTGCTTACCCTCTCTCCTCAGCAAGAAAGGGGAGAAAATAAGCTGAAAAAGCGCATGGGTTGGGAGAACGGGACCAAAGCTGCTCAAAATGAAGCACCAAATCGTGCCTCCGGGTTTGAGGAAGCAATGATGAATGTCTCTGGCCACAACGAATACTGCTGAAGCAGAGAGCACCCAAGGAGCAGCGTAGCCTCGGTGTGCGGCTGTATAACACACGGTGTGAAGACATGGAGCTAAAATCAATGTTGTCGCTTCCTTTGATGCAGGCACCATGCATCACACATCATTGGAGTGTGCCAACATAATCGCCACCTTTCCTTGAATGCATTTGTGGCTACTTTTAAAATGTCAGGGACAAAGCTTGTTGCTCAAATTCCCTGTAACTAAACCAACTGGTTCATCTCATGGAGGTGGCCCCCCCATGATTAAGTCTGCAGCGGTTTTGGGACTCACCTTGCAAAGAGGGACCATGCTTGCGGCAAAGCCCTCCTTGGGGATGGGGGATCACCTTATCCCTGGGTTTCCTCTGGTCCTGGAGCTGTCTGCAAAGGGGGTTATGGCTGGAGAGTGGATGGGGACACCTCATTTTTCTCCTTCACTCCCTTTGGGTCTGCCCCTGCCCTTGGGAAGAGGATGGGACAGGTCCCACCAGCCTCAGCAGGGTGGTTAATGTGAGCTTAAAGACAAGGAGTGGACACGATGTGGTTTTTCAACAGCTGTGTAAGCAAGTAGCAAGTTTCACTTAACAAAATGAGGGCTAACACCTAGCTGGGGTCTCAGCGGGGATGGAGCAGCCCTCCCTGCCCTGGCTTTGCTGCAGGCTGTCTGTGCCCGCTGCCAGGCTGCCAGCCCGTGATGCTCTGCTCATCCTGGGCGTATCTAAAGGGACCAAGATCTGCCGCCTGTTATTTTAAAAGGGAAAATGTGAAAAGAGTAAATGGGAGTTGGGTCCCGTAGTCCTCCCTGCTAGGATGGCCGGCTTTGATCGCACCGCTGCAGACAGAACCTCCTCAGGCAAACGGGGCTTGCCAGCATTCTGCTGCATGCTGTGCTGTGGCTTAAGAACAGGTTATTTCCACATTTTCCCTTCTTTACATGTTTTCTCTTCTTTATATTTTCCTAAAGATTTTGGGAAGACTCGCAGCAAGCGCGCTGTGCATGGCTGGAAGCATCATGTTTGGTGCTCCTGCAGTGCGTGCCAGGTATGGGAGACCCATGCTCAGCCCAGACTCCAGGGATACACACTCCTATGGCAGCTGGTAATATCAAATCTATGGGAAGGAGATGTGTCTGTCCAAGGTTTCAAGGTGTTTGCTGCTTCCTCAGTGGCCCATCACGGCTGCTTGTAGGTGTTTCTGGAGAGCAGCAATGAGCATCCATCTCCACCTGCACCCTCATGCACTGCAGTAAAGGTGAACATGGCCAACAGCAAAAACCATTCTGTCCCTGTAGTTATTTTCATAAAATCTCCACTTTCTGCAGTTTGTGCTCTCCCAAGTCAGTGTTACAGGGTGTTTCCCACAGCCGTGAGGGCCATGCTGCTGCGTGGAAGCAGCAATGTGGCTGCTAAAGGGCTCTGGAGGAGGAAAACCAGCAGCAGGTGATTCCTGTACAGATGGACCCAGTTTGCTGTAAGGACAGCAGGAGGGAGGGACGCAGGCAGGGCGCTTGGGAAGGTTATGAAGGCTACTGAGGCTGCCTAAATGGAAGGAGATTGGTTTTAAGCTTCAAAGGTAGTTTTTTGAGCATGGGGGAGTGGATGCTGAAGGGTGTCACTGCTTGTGGATGGTGCTTGAGGTGAGTTTTGCAGCCTGGTGGGACCAGGGATGGGGATGTGCTACCTGCGGTGCCACATCAGATAAACTGTGCTGGTGGGGTTAGTGGTGACTATGGCTTTGAGACCCCTCGGCTGCGTTTCTTGGGGACCCATGAGGTGAGGGCTGCGGGCAGCTCTGCCCTGCCAGACCAGGCTCCGCTGCAGGCAGATGAGGAGGGCGCACCCCACACCTGGCAGTGGGGTTAGAGGTGGCAAATGAATCCTGGTAGGCAGCGATTGGGAAACCTGCCGGGAAATGGCCATGGAAGAGGAGCAATTGCTCTGGTGTTTTACAGCATTAGCGAAATTCATGTTATAATTTCAAGAGCAAAGAAAAAAGGGACCACTAGGATCCTTTTGAGATCTGCTCTGGCCTCTGAGAGGCTGAAAGATCATCTCCACTGGGAGCCCTGGCATGGGCCAGTTCCCTGGGGGCTGCAGTGCTGCCAAGACCCCCATGGGCTGGGAGGAACAGTGTGCTACTGATCACGCATCTCCTTTTCCCTGAAGCCTTTCTTTCCCTCCATTAAAGCCTGGCATGATGGGAAATGCGTTGCAGGGGGCTGGGTGACCTCGGCCTCTGGGGTGGGTTGGACAGGAGCTGCCAGAAGCACGCTCTGACTTCCCAGAAAAGGCAAAATATGTGTGTGTGAGTGTGTGTGTATATATATATATATATATATATATATATATATAAAAAACTGTATTTAAGCTCTCGTTTATCCCTCCCACCTCTGGCATGACTTCATCTCATCTCTGCCCCATCTGGGTGCTCGCGCTCTGCAGCTTGTGCTCCTCTCTTTTGTTGTAGAAAAGCAATTGCAGGGTCGGGCTCTGGGTGTTCCTTCCCTGGCTGTGAGCGATGCCCCCAAGGGGTGTTGAGAGCCTCCAGCGATGCTTCAGTCTTCCCCGTGGCAGCAGGGGCTTCTCGCTGCCTTCATCCCCCTTATCCTCTCAGGCCGGGGCTTCCCGCTGTCCGACCCAACGCACCACCAGCACGTACGGGTTTAAGGACCCCTCTGACCTCAGACCAGCCCCAGGAAAGCCCGGGCATACCAAACTGCCTGTTTTTCCAAAACCTGGCCCAAGTTCTGGGTCTGGCAACACATCAGCACTGGCAATACTTGCAGTGGAAAAAAAAAAATAAGGCAAAACTGCCAATGTTTATATTGAAAGCTTGAGTTTCAGACAATAATTTGTAGGTGAGTGTCTCTTTCCTAACTTTGTTCTGGCCAGCCTGTCTCGGGTATGTATTTCCCGCTAATATTCTAATAACCAAGTGCATCAAACTGATGATTGTTCGTAATTGTAATCCTCTGAGGCTTCCCTAAAAAAGCAAATAAGCTCTGTACAGCCAGCTGTGTCTTTCTGAAGTGGTCTTGGGTAATTTTTTTTTTTTTAAACCACATTTTCATGTTATTTTTATAGTCAGTCTCTTCGGAGTGAGGAAGGGTCGGTCGGTTTTCTGCCTGTGTTGGCAGCCTTTCCTGGGCACCCGATCCAACCCCGTGATGGGCTGAGCTGCCTTCGGAAGAGGCTTTGTCAGCACGTACCAAGGTGACCATAGCAGAGAGCGAGGAGTGATGGGGCAGGGGTTTCCCCAATTGCAGCCGATGCGGGGGGTTAATTTGGGTATTGGTTTTGTTGCGAGGGGATGGGAAGCGTTTTCTTACCAGACCCCTGATGGACTGCGGCTGGTGCCTTACCCCAGCTGCCCGTGCTCACCCGTGCAGCAGATATTTCTTGCTTTTGTGTTTCTCCTCCCCCCTGTTTTCTCTCTTCTCCTCCCAAGATTAAATGGAGAACACGGGGAACATCCAGACCCTTTTGAACAGTCCCTGTAAATCTCTGATCTCTTCAAAGGCCCTGTTTGACGTCTGCTGTAAATGATGCTGTGCAGGTTTTCCTTACGGGGCTTGTTGAAGCCGTGGGTGGGATGTTGCTGGTGCAGCGCTGCAGCCGTCTCCACCGCTGGAAGGGGGGAGCAGAGGGTCCTGGGTTACCCAGGAGCTGAGCCATTGCTTCGTGGCAAGACTGTTAACCCAAACCTGGCACCAAATCTCCCTCAATCACTCGAGTCTTGGAAGTCTTGTCTCTGCAGGGATCGCATGTGGAAGGGCTGCTGGCATCACGGCAGCAGAAGCGGCGGCTCTGGGGCTCAGTGGCTTTGGGGAAATCTTCTGGGATTTCCTTGCAGCTGGCTTCCTCCACAGAGCACTTACAGAGTGGTCCCAACACTCGTCTGTCCTTGTAGCAGGTGATGCTGCGGTGTGGGCTCATGACCGCAACGCATCTGTGTGCTCCTTTCTCGGGTGCGATGTGTAATGGCCCAATGTATTCATTTTCATTAAATCCCCAACAGTAACATGTGAAAATATTGCTATTTGTATCACCATTTGTGGTCTCAGAGTCCTATAAAAAGCAGCTACCAGGGGTGTAAGTGTTTTTCTCACTATCTTAACAACTTTGTAGACTGAGATCCTAAATTTTAACTGATGGATGGAGGATCAGTTCTGCAGGAAGACTGGCAGCAGTGAACTGCTCCACATATGAAACAGATTTCAAACTCACATAAGCTGCTTCCTTTGTATATATGTGCTGAAATCACATTAAATATAAGTAGTGCTGAGTAAACTCAAAGATTCATAGAAAAATCAGGAGAGTCTGAGACAGAAAATGAGATTTAATATTGTTTAAGTATTCAATAATATTTTATATTAGTAGTATTTAATATTTTCTAGACTGTTTCCAGATTTGCTTCACTGTTGCTTTGATAACATAATGCGGGGGATGTTTTATGTTTCATGTCTTCCATCTAAAGTCTTCAAAGCACTTCGTTGCCTTCAGTGAAACACGCTTCCCCACATGGCTGTGCTGGGTGGGCTTTGTGGTCCTCATTCTCTATGTTTCTCTGTTCCTTGGAGGCCCTGGTGACCAAAGCCTCCTTGTGCATCAGGCTTTGCGCACACGGAGTAGTTGCAGCTACTCCATCCCCCAGCAGCCCTGGCGTTAGCAAACGTGGGAGATGGGGGTGTTGCAGCCTCCTGTGTTTGGGTGGAGGTGAAGCTCTGGCTCCATGCACCCACGCTGCCTCCATCCTTGGAGGGTTTTAAGACCCACCTGGATAAAGCCCTGAGCAAGCTGGTGTGGCCCCATAGCTGACCATGTTTGAGGAGAAGGTTGGGCCAGAGACCTCTGGAGCTGCCTGCCAACCCAAAATATCTGGTGATCTTTTTCATCTAAGAGCTGAGCTTTGCCATGGGTCATCCAAAATGACAGCATCCCCGGTACTGAGCCCCTCTGGTCCCCACCACAGCCAGCCAGGTTTTGGGGGTGGTTTAGGTCCTTGCCACGTTGGACCATAATGGGAGTCATCATGAATCCTTCCTGCATCCTTCTGCAGCAAAAGCAAAACATGCTCTGCTTCTTGCACCACAAAGCTACCAGAAGACGACCCTTTTTTTTTTCTCAGCCTCTTCGTTGGCTCTTCCTGTGGGTGTTTTTTTTTTTTTTTTGCTTTTTGGAGGGATATCTGCTTTTTTTTCTTAAAGATCTTTAAATTGTTATCAAAAATCAAACTTTTCCCAAGAACTTCTATGTTTAATCAGCAAATATCATCCAATTATATGGGGATAAAGTAATTATGTCTCCCTCAGCAAACCTGCTTCTCTTTCTTTTCCCCAAGGGGAAGAAAGGTCTTCCCTCAGGATTATGTGATTAAATAGAGATTTAAAAGAGAAATCTTGCTTTGTTACTTAAAGAGCTTAATCTGAAATCCTCTCAGAAGTGAACTGCACTATGGAAATGCTGAGTAAGGCATTTCTGATGAAATGCCTGATGAAATTCTGATAAGCTGATCACCTGCCCAGGGTCCTGCTTGGTTGTGTACCCCATGCCTGGATGCAGAAGTGAGCTCCAGGTGGGGTCAGCCCTCGGCCAGAATCTCTGAGTGATCCCAGTGTCCTTCGTTATGGCTGGTCACCCCTGCTTTACTCCTGAGATGTGCTTTGAAACAGCTGGATGGGTCCCCACTCCTTCGGTGGGATGTCAAGCCTTGGGTGGAGCCTGACAGCGTTGCCTCAGGATGTGCCCAAGCATTTCTGATCCACTAAGTCCATGGGAATTGCGATTGAATATGGCCAAATTTGCCTCCAGAAGCATCTCGCCTGTGTCTCTCCCTGCCCTGGGGAAGGTCCATCACTCCCAGAAGGTCTCCAGTGGTGGTTTGGCGTTAGGCTGCCCCACGTCCAGCTCCGACTTCACTGGTGGTTTTCCTTGCTTCAGCCCTGCTTCTGCTCCACAGCACCCATGGCCACAGTGCTGGGGTGGAGGGGGTTTCTGCTGACTCTGCTTGGGCAGGTCAACAGTGGCTCTAAACATCTGACCCTAAAGAAAGGCTGAAAGCCACGTCACACTTATGTACACCTGCCTACCTCTGTATTTATCAGCTTTACAAGGCACAAGAGCTATGGACTTGCTTGGACAAGGTCTCTGAGCTACTGGTAAGCAGAGGAGCTGCTGGAAGGAGGAACTTGCTGCATTAATTCATTCAGTACAGGCAAAAAGTGTCTGAAAAGCTGTTATGTCTCCTCAGCGATAGTTTGCCATGCTCTGCCTCTGAAATGTTATGTGTATTTATGGCCCGATAGAGAAGCGCGGGCCATGTGCTAGTCCCACGCGCTTGGCAGGCGTGAGCACTTTGGAGAATAACACCCGGTGCAGTCACCGGGGCCAGTACCTGATGAAAGGAGATGGAGATGGCTCTGTCTTGTTCTTTCTCACCAGCAAGAGGCCAAATCCCCAGCTGTGAGCTCTCCTAACAGCCCTGGGTATAGATGGTAATTTCTCTGAAGCTTTTACCCTTTTAATTAGACATTTACAGGCTTCTGTAGTTTATAGAAAGAAGACAGCCTTCACAAAAGGACTGGAAAGCCCTTCCCAAGCTTTTACTTCCATGCCTGCTTTTGTCTTTCAGTTCATGTTACCCAAGACTGTCATTTTTGTTCAGAAGAAAGCACATTTGGGGAATTTGAGGGAGCTTTCTGGTGCGTTGAACTGTCAGCTGTAATGCAGCGAGTGTGGCAGATGCCACCAGAGGAGGACTCGGGTTTTCTGGCAAATCTGCACTGTGGTTTTGAATGGGAGCACAGGGAAAGGGTGAGAGGAGAGGAGGGACCTAGCTACCCCAGAGCTGTGCCCACGTATTGGCTGGTCCCCTGCTTGAGAACAGGCAAACAACGGAGGAATGCAGTAGAAATATCCAGGATGGAAATACTAGCACCTGTTGCAATGGACAGTGCTGTGGTGGGCACACCGAGGACGCCACGGTGGCCTGCGGGTGTTTGAACCACAGTTAAAAATCCAGCTGGCAGGTTCAGGGATGGCTTCTGTAGTGGCTGTTCCCAAAGATGCTGCTCAGGCAAAGACCAACTATGGAGTTGAGATGTGAGCATTGCCCTGCAGCACGCTGGTGGGGGGACATGGTGTCCTCACCAGCACTGCTGTGAAGCTGCCACAGCATCCTTCCTTAACATCAGAACATGCCCAAAGCCTGGTGAAACCTGCCTGGCAGGTCTCCTGCTAATTTACCCTGGTGTTTTATTATGCTTAACACCATTATGTTCCCCTGTCCCCTTCCATTGCCCATGTGTTAATGCTGGCGGACACTGCTAAGCAGCAGCTCATCCCTCTGGATATCCTGGGGCCGGGCTGTGGTCATTAAAACCACATGGATATTTTCCAAGGTTTGGTGAAAGGTGCGTTGAGGCTGCTCTCCTTCCCTCTGCTCTTCTGTGGATGCAGTGTTCCCAGCAGCGCTGCAGGCAGCTGTAGAGATGGGAAAGTGCAAATCAGGGCAAGGCAGAAGGAGAAAAAGGAATTCAAGGAGATATGCATCTCCCAGAAGCCTGTGTTAAAAGAAGACAGTAAGCTGGGATGAATGATGCATAAGATAAAAAGCCTAGGGACAGCAGGGAGGGGAAAGAAAGAGTTGCATAAATGGGGAAAATATATGAGAGAGACAAGGGGAAGAGCCATAAAAGCAGGGATGTCATTTATCAGGACATGTTTCATGTTTGCAAGAAAAAAAAAAAAATCCACAAAACCAAACTAAAACCTTGTGGCAAAAATTCAAGGGAGCCTCAGGGAACATCTTGGAGGGTGGGTGGTATGAGGGTTCAGTAAGCTGGGTTGAATGATGTTATTTGCCGTTGTTTTGCATATACCAGAGTGAGCAATGGCTCTGATGAGCCCTTCTTGGGGCCCCCTGCACGTGCCAGGTCCCCCAGCCAGGCCAGCAATGCACAGACCTCCTTTAAATGGTATTTGAGCTGTGAGGGTGGGAAGGGAGAGGGAAAACAAAGGGAGCCTGGAGCCCTCAGGCTCTTGAAATTTGCTAAATTGAAAATGCTTAATCTCATCAGCAGTTAATAATCTAAATATATGTGTGCATACGTGTATGTGTGTGTGTGTATAGTGCAGAAAGAGGGGTTCAGGGAAGGGCTCCCAAAGTCTCTGCTCCTTAAAGACCATGCACAAGGAGGATGCAGATGGCCACCTCTGGGCACAGACACCAGCACAAGAGGTTTGGAAGGCAGAGCAGTGAGACGGAGCCTCGGGGAGCCAGAGGTGCATGTCTGAAAATAAGATCGAAGAAGGGAGCAGGGGCTGGGGGTGACCGTGTGCTGGTCCCCTGCAAGAGCAAACAGCGCAGCTGGTGTGGCTCTGGATTGATGGGCTGTGGGGGTATCTGGTCTAATAAAAAGCTGAGCTGGAGGGAAGGTGGGGTAATAGCTTGAGCTGTGGGGTCTTGGTGCCAGGGAAGGAGCTGATGGCCGAGGAGAGGAAAGAGAGGCCGTGGTTGTCCTTCCATAGGGCATAGAGCTGGTCTCCTTGGAGCGATGTCTGGAGATGAGGCTGTAAATCTGGTGTGCATTGCATGTAGAAGTAGCTACAGGATATTCATCGCATCCCTTACCACAGCGCAGGAGCGACTTTGTCATCCGAAACCTCTCTGTTACTGTGGCTCCAGGTTATCAGATGTTTCACACACTTTACATACTGATATCGCCCGTCTCCAAAGGGTTACAGATACTCCTGCAATATTGTCTGCAATCTTGCCAGGGTTGGAGGGTGGGTGTTTTCCCTGACACCCCCTGCCTCTGACTCCTGCTGCCTGTGAGATACTGGGGAGCGGGTGGCTGAATCACACCGCCCTGGTCTGCACGGGGAGTCGTGTCCCTGGTGTGCTACAGCCGAGGGAACGGATCCAAATAAGCATTGCTATGAAATTTTAGTACCCTTGGACTGGATTAATTCAGCTGACCTTAACACTCTCTGGTAGTCTAATGGCCATTGATTTATTCTGCTGATGGTAAACCTTTAACACTAAAACTAGGCTTTGGGAGAAAGGTCTTTGTTTCCAATGAAAATGTGTGAGCTGGGTAGTGAGAAAACAGCTGCAATAACTGTGTCTGCTTTCTTCCCCCTTCCTGACCACCCTCTTAAGCGTTTCCAATCCCCTCTGATATGGAAGCCCCTTTGCCACTGGATGGTGGACAACGGGCCCCCTGATCTGGGTGATGTGCTTTGGGGCACGGCCTCTTGGATCCATGGGTCTTGGTCCCTCCAGGACTTTTACACCCGAGTCTGCGTTTTGGTGGTGGGCTGACAGCGGGCTGTGTTTGCTGAGCACTGCTGTCCCAGTTTGTGCATCCCAGTTTGTGCATCCCAGCGTGACGCCAGGAAAGCATCCCCAGCCCAGGTTGTCTGGTCTCTGCGTGGCTCCGCTCCACGACCTGTCTTCTCTTGGCTGTAAATATTAACGATACAAGTTAAGTGGAGTTAAGAGACTGCATTAATTATTGAGTTGTTCCTCAGCAGCCTTTTCCTCTAGGAAAGGATGGTGGCATAGCACATCTTTACCTTTATTTTACAAATGCTGGCTGAGTGCATCGAGCAGTCCAGAAGCACTGGGTGGGCATGGCTTGCTCTTGTAGTCTTTGCAAAAGGGGCAAGTTCTGGTGATTTTGCTGGGTGTGAGTTTCAGGTACCAGCTCCACCATTCCAGAGCAGCAGGTACAGCGTGTTCTGCAGAAATTAATGACGATAAAATTAAGCTCACCTCCAAAACCCAGGTCCCAAAGGCAGACAGGCTGCACTCATGGCTTGGCCAGACCTTCTCCTTCAGGATGAGCTCTGCTCCTTGATTAAAAATGCAAAGCCCCTGGTGATAACGCATGTCACTCCTGACATGGATTTTGCAGCGGTCTCAAAGCCCGATATTGCAGAGTTTTGGAAGCTGTGTGTTAGCTGGCGAAGTAGCACTCCAGTTAAAGTCACAAGAAAACAGCAGTAACAAAAAAATTACAGCTCCAGAAAGAGAATGGTGAGAAAACAGGAGTGATTTGTTTATAATTGTAATGCTGGAGGAAGAAGTCAGGCTTAGTCCCTGCACTTCATTCTTCCCACTGCAATTTGGCAAATGCCAGCAGCTTTGGAAAGTTCACATTTTTCTGTTTCTTTGCTTGAAACAAAACCATTCCCTTTGTCCTCTGCTTCATTTCTTTGTGAAAAACCCATTAAACCCAGAAAGGTCAGATTTTCAAAAGTACATGGTGCACATACTGCACATTGAACATCTGCCTGTGAGCTTCCCGTCAGAGGCTGGTGGATGTTTGAAATACTGATGCTTGTATCGGTGCCTGGCTGGGAGATGAGTTCTCCAGGAGTCCTGCCCATACGTGCCCACTGCCATCTTCACCATACCAAGAGGCAAAATGCCTATAGCCCTTCACAGCGTAACCCTGTGTCCTTGTGTGCAGAGATGGCCTGCAGCTCCTGAGAAATCCAGCTGTTTCAGAAATGAGCTGCACTTCTGGGAAACTAATGCAGCTGAGCCCATAATCTGCCCAAATCTGCGTTTTGACGTGAAGAGAGCCGTAGCGACTGAGCCAACAACCAAAGATCTACCTAGAGGTCCCGAGGTCCAGAAACTGACTTTGTGGAGTCCTCTGCCTTGCCGCGTTGGACCAGCTGATGTGGAAGGGCTGAATGGATAACCGCACATTGACCTATCCCTCAGCATCATATCAGTAAGCGTGGAAAAACTTTGCTGATAACCTCACACTGGCAAGTTCCCTACAATCCAACCAACAAAACAAGGGACGAGAGAAAAAACTCTGATATAGTCTAAGATCTAAAAAAAAAAAAAAAAAAAAAAAAGTCTTCCTGGTGCATGGTAGTGAAGAGAGGAACTTTCTTCCCAGCAAAGAAGCTGCTGTAAATATCTTACACTGCATAGCTGGGCCTCCACGGCACCACGTGAGGTTGTACTTCTGAACTCAGACAAGGGTTTAGGGACTACTTGACGTTAACTTCATCTCCTACCCAACGTAGCCCTCCTATATGCATCTGAAATAACATTTATGCAAAAGCAAGAGAAAATGTGAGTCTTTCCTGCTTTGAAAGAGGTTCATCGTGCTAGAACTCAACTAGGAGGACAATTTGTTTTGCTGTGAGCTCGGCAGCCTTAAGCCTGTATTGCAAAAGCTGTGATTACAATGCAGCTTGTCTTTTCCAGGTATAACCAAGTGGGATTGCTGCACCTGCTCTTCGTGAGGGCCAGGGGAGCCACCTGAACTCCAGGAAGAAGCAAGACCACCTCCTTCCCCTGCCCCACAGCATCCCGCTGACCCTCACGGGTAGGTGACAGCTGGAGGGCTGCTGTGAGAAATACAGCTTAAAACAGGACCAAACCCTTCCAGCCCCATGTAGAGGGGTGTAAAGAAGCTGGGAAGAACAAAACCCAACCATAAATAGCCTCCCACCTCCTCACAGGTGCTCTTTGCATGGTAGCTCATTATCCTCCGCCAACATCGCTGACAGCGGTGGAGGTAGAGGGGATGACACTAAATGATTAGTGCCCTCGAGAAATGGTGTCCAGCATCTGCATCTGTTTCTGATTTCTTGTGGCGGTGGTGAAACCTGCTAGCATAACCCTGACACACAGACCGCTGTGATTGCTGCTGCTTGGAAACAGCAGGAGAAGAACAAATCCCGCAGGAGAACAAGAAATTGCTCTGCATGATCCTTAAAATACCATGAGGTGCTCTTGTCCCATCATTTGAAGTGCCACACCACTACTAGTCAAGAGATTAGTGGGAATGGCAGTAATTCTTTGGAGAGACCTTCACTGTGAAGAGAAAATTGTGCCTTTCTCCACTTGGGACTCCCACAGCTCTTGGCCAATACTTCATTTACGCTCCTTTTTAGCATCTTGCTCTATAGACTCATTGTACCTATAACGGCTGCAAACTTTATGCTGCAGGCATGACAAGTCCCAGCCCTTTAGTCTGTCATCTCTGCTGTGAGCCTTTCTCCTTTCCTGAGCCATCAGGACCTTGCGCTGAGCATGCCGCAGCCTTGGATCTGCCGTGCTTCAGGTGGAATGAAAAGCTGGAGCAAGGTAAGAAGCTGTGGTGACCTTTCCTCTGTGCATGTGTGGGTGTTGGCACTGCAAAGCCATCTTCTCAGGCTGCAGGGATGTACTTTAATGACCCAGGTAGAGCTGCTGCTTCAGGAGGCAGGGAGAGCTTTCTTCAAGCCTGAACCATGCTGGTTAATACACAAAATCTGGACACGAGGTGGGGAAAATCACCATGGTCCCTTGAGCAAGCAGGAGCCCAGCAAGCTTGGAGAGCATCAAAGTGCAGAAAACAGAGGTAAGACACATGTAGATGTTTTCATTGCCGCTTTTGAAATAAGGAGTCCCCAGGCAGCTCCCCTTGCTGTAACTGGGACGCCAGTGGACACCCTGAATTTGGGAGGGGTTGGAGGGGCGGCTTTGCATCGCTCCTGGCTCTGCCCTGAGGCTGAGCAAGTGAGCCCAGAGCTGGCTCCATCTAGCCCTGTCTCCAGCAGAGACTGAGAGACAATGTCTCCTCACCTGTGATACCCCAGTCTCAGCATTTCCCCCCCAGCTCTCCCCCAAAATCAGCTGTGCAGGCAGAATTGCTTTCTGCTGCCTGCTTTAAAGCTCATGGAAACACGTCAGCACTATGGAGGCTCTCCTAAACGGGTGCTCCTTGGTTTTCTTCCTATGGAAGCCTTCCAATTTTACAGCACTGGAAGTCATTGTTGGATTACAGTATTTTCTTGTGCATTATGTGTTTTCACTTATTACTTCAATTATTTTGCCTTCCTCTGCAATTTACTTTCATATTTTATTCTATAATGGTCTTGCTGTGCCTAAGGATCCTTTCAGCTCTAATAATAATTGTAGGAGTAATAATATAAATCATCCTGGTGCTACCTGCATGCATCTGGTTACTTTCTTTGCATTTCTAATAACAGAGCTAGACGGGCTCAGATGGGGTGTTTTGACATTTTTCTTTTACCTCTCAAAGGAGAATTGCCAGGTATATCTGCCGTTCCCAAACACGTGGCAACCTAGGTAATTCAGCATGTCACTGATGGCTACTGGGTACTATCAGCCTCTTTACAAGTTGCCAAGGGTCCTCACTGAGGCTTTTTTGTAGTAGCACGTTAAATCTGAAAGCTTTGGTATAAGGAATGACTGTTCAAAAACCCCAAATTGTAATTCATTCACTTAAGGCACTGTTATTGATGTTGTGTCAGCATTATTGAGCTTTTGCTTACCGGAGCCATAATAGAAGTATTTATTTGCATTACGGAAAAGCCTAGAGGCAGTCTGATTGTGTGAACCATCTCTGACCGTGGCACTTTATAATTTTTAATATAGAAAAATAGCAAAGACTTGGAGAAAACTAGTCCTTAACTGTCCTGCTTTTGCAGGTGGCAGATGGAGACATAAGGGTTTTTAGGCTTGTCCAGCTTCACACCAGAAGTTGTGGCTGAGTCATGAACACCATTGCCAGAGTAACAGCTCAGGGCTGCAGCCACATCATCCCTGACTCCGACGGGAATTATGTACTCGAGATGTTATGTTCTCACCTGAAGGCAAGAAAATATTAAGTTTTGTAGCGGAGAGGGAAGGGAGGCTGGTGGTTTGTCTGATGAGCTCAGTGCCTGTGGGACTGAGCTTTACCCATCATGTCGCTGGAAGTCTTGGCTCTGTAACCACAGGCTGGGAGTTGCTCAGCTGAAGGTCATAATTCCTCATGTGTGTGTGGAGGGCCTGGCACATCAAGACCTCACCTCAGGCCCCGCAGGTATACCACGAATTTTCCAACAGAACAACACCTGCAAAAGTGTGAAGATAAAACCTTGAAGTGGTGAGATGGTTTGATTGGTGTCTGGTTGAGGAAATGTCAGGAGAAGGCATATTTCTCATTTTGCCCTAGATCTAGCTCCTCAGTATCCCAAAGAGAGAAAGAAGGAGGCAACAAGGCCTTATGGCTGCAGAGTAAGTTGGTTTGAGACCAGCAGAATAAGGATGGAATGAACCATCCTTCAATTCCTTCCTCCAGCTTCGAACGTCTCAGCCACACAAGGATTTATGAAGCAGCACATCTGTGGTGTGTGCAAGTGCCTCAGTCCTCTAGAGCTGCTCTGTTCATTTCGTATTTCTAGGATGAGAAAATAAAGCTTTGGCAGGGACCAGGACAAGGTGGAGAAATGTGCTGAGCCAGCTCCAAGTAAGAGCCAGCCAAAATCCTGAAGACCCTCAGCTGAGTCATATCTGACTCTCTTTCTCTGCTTATTTTTGCCCTCTGTGCCCCTCCTTATGTTGCACTGATTCTGTCTCTGGGTGGTGGAGACTCCTGAGGAAATCCATGAGCAAGGGCTTTGATGGGCTTCAAAATGTGATTCCCAAGGGTGGTTTCACCTACTGGCAGCACTCCCAGCTGCACGCACCGAGGGCAATGCTGGACCGTCTCCAGTAGCTTTTTGGAAGGAGATTTAATAACCGACTGGGGTGTCACATTCAAGAGGGGATGTCTGGAAACATGGCTGTTACAGCCAGGAGCATCCTGTTAGGACCTTGGTGTGGAGTTTCCAGAGATGCTGACGCTGGGCTGAGCTGGCTGCAAGTGGCTTTGGAAGAGATGAGCGATGTGGGACTGTCACTGACGGATGTTGCTGGACAAGACACCCTGTGGGTGCCCTGTGCATTTGCTAGCTGATGGGCCGGTGGATCATTTGGAAGAGAAAACGTGTGGATGAATGGAAATGCAAATTTGAGTGAAAGGTAGAGCCTGCGCTTCCAGAGCTGCCCGTGTCCTGGGCTGGATGACTAAGAGGAGATCAAATGGATCAGAATAAGCTTCCTTGACAGCAGGAATACTAATGAAAAAAAAAAAAAAAAAGCACTGAAGGGGTTTATCTGTACCTCCTTGCTGGGAATTAGGCAGCATTATCAGACAGACTTTCCTGCAAGGCTGATTTACTGATGGAGAAATAACAGATGGGTCTCCGAAGCAAGGAGCTGTTCTTGGATCACACCCTGGGCACCCATTTTGTGAATCACGGTAACGAAGTGGCTGTCTGCAGCCATCCCTCCCTTTTGTGCTCACTAAACATCTTCTCTGCTGTATTACTGTGCCGGTCAGCTCTGATCTTCCATCTCCCCATAGCACACATCCGTGTCCCTGATAAACGTGGTACCCACACGTCCTCTGGGCAGGACCTGGGTCCTCCTTGCCACTGCTTTTTCATGTTATACGAGTCCATGTCTGCAGCCTCCTACCTTTAAGTCCTTTTTGGATCTCTGTTCCTTGCTCTGGACTCTACAAGCTGTAAGTGCAGCCACTGCCCAGACTGTGCTGGGTTTTTGTTAGTGGCTCGGAGCCACTTGGAGTGGTTTCCAAAATGACACTTGAGCCAAACTCGCAGCGACGTTCGCTCGCAGAAATGGGATTTTGGGCAAAGTTTTCGGGCTGTCCCAAATCCTGTTTCTGAAATGGTTGAGGCTTCTGGGACAGTGGTGGAATTGATCTGCACGAGTCTGCCCAGAGGCTTTTAAAGATGCTGGTCGCACTGAGAGATTTCTTTATAGTGAATAACTTGCAGCCCCCAAGCTCAGGACTGTATTTTTCATGTTTAAATATCCTTCAAGTCAGGACCCCTGTTGCTCAGACCCCATTGGCAGCCCATGGAAATTAAAGTCCTGTATAAAATGGAATTCGGGCTTCCTAAACCACTTCTGAAACTGTCACTTAATGTCCCTACTTGCATCTTTATTTCTGTTTACCTGGACCCTCCATGGCAAATTTTCTTTTCTAACTCTCCTGGCATCTTCAGATTCTGGTCCCTTTTCATTTTAGGTGCTAAGTATTTTCCTCACAGCATTAAATGCTTCAGCAGGCTGAGCAGCCTGGTCACTCGCTCTTCTTTTATACCTCCATCCCATCAAAGAGTCATGCTCACTTTGGCTCATTACGCTTTATATCCTGGACTCTAACTGACAGTGTGCTGCCAAGCCTGAGCATCCCTGGAGCTTCTTGCTGCTAACTCCAGAAATCAGAGAAGATTTCTAGAGTCGGGCATGAAATGCTGTGGGGTTTTTTTCCCCACTCCCCAGAGGCTTTTCCAGGGGAGGACTTTCAGCAGATGTGGGTGTCGAGGCGGTTTGGGGGTGATGGGGCAGAGCCCAGGGAGCAACGGGGCACAGCTCCCCGCCGACCTCCACTCCTGGAGGGATGCTGTCGGCTGAGCGACAGCCCCAGCTGATAAGCCCTTGCCGTCTGTGTTATGGCTCGATCATTTCAATCTGGATTTTGACACCGTGTCTCTCTCCAGTCCTAACATAATGGGAAAGGAAATTATACGTTTTTGAAAAAATCGCATCACTTTGACAGAAGTCAAGAGCAATTTTACTGAAGCCGGGTTTGTTACCCTGTCTCGTATTGCTGAAAGAGCAGGCGGGACTGTTAATTTTAACTTGACTTTGTCCCTTTAAATAATAGAAATGTGTGATGTCATGTCTAATGCTCTATCAGCACCTGTAATGCCATCAGTCATATGAGAAATATTATGACATAGATTTTTTTTTTAATGCTGAATAGCTTCTATCATTTTGGAAAAGATCCCATCTTAAATGGATTGAGCTCTGGCAAAAAAACCCAACCCTTTGGATTAGGTTTTTGGTTTGGTTTTGTTTTTTGTTTTTTGTTTTTTTTTTCAATTCAAGTGAAGAGAGGGTTGAATTGGCTTTGCAATGATGTTTGAAGTGGGAGACTGTTGCAAACCCGAAACCTCCCTCGCTTGTGCGTGCACCAGAGGGCACTGCACGATGTGCTGGGAAATGCGGACAAACCCAACGGCCGCTCAGCCAGGATTTGGGGTTGGTTTTTTTTGCATTTGTGCTCAGACCTGGAGATGCGTGTCTCATTTTGGGGAGAGGTGGGACAGAGCTTCATCCCTCCGGGGCTGATGCTACCATCACAGCAGGTTTAGCACAGCCACCGGCCCCAGTGTGACCACAGGCTCTGTCCCATGGTGAGGGCACAAACTGCAGCCCCCGACCCGTGACAGCTCCTGCTCTGACCCAGCTCGTGGTGTGGACGATGGCCTGGTGTCCGTGGCTCCT
This sequence comes from Platalea leucorodia, assembly GCF_965183815.1. Lineage (NCBI taxonomy): Eukaryota > Metazoa > Chordata > Aves > Pelecaniformes > Threskiornithidae > Platalea > Platalea leucorodia. The sequence goes on from NC_138838.1 coordinate 1,777,110, forward strand.
CGCTGGCAGGAGGCATCTCGCCACCCTGGATCACAGCCCGGCAGCGTGCTGTCCTGGGCTGGGTTAGCCAAATCCCTCGGGGCTTGTGAGGTCCTTTCCCACCCTGTGCCTTTATCTCCCATCTCCTCTCCGCTGAGCCAGCTGCCTGCAATTGCTGCCTGCTCCAGCAAAAGCTTTTCAGGAAGGGCACTTCTGCTCCAAAACCGAGCTATGGCACCATGTCTGCAGGACACCTGATAGGAAGGGTGTCGTGGAGGGACAGTCCATGGGAGACATCCCCTGCTGAGGGCAGCTCTGGGTGCTCAGCTTTGTCTGCACAAAAAGCATGAAAGGAGAGCACAGGGTAGGGGTGAGGAAACATCCCAAAATTAGCTGGAAAAGCAGGCAGCACGGATGGGCAGAGGCAAAACCGGGTGCCCTCCACAGCCTTCCCTGAGCACCGTCCCACCAGCTCGGGCTCACTGCTGGCATTTGGACTGTCCTTCTCTGCACCCGCTGCCCTCAGTCCAGTTTCATTAGATGCCTGCACATCACTCGGGGTGCCCATCACTGCAACAACCCTGGGTTTGGGATTTGTTTCCCCTTTGTTTCCTCCAAAGCTTTTTTTTTTAACTGTTGAGCTCATGTGTGATACGCCACCACATCAATCCTTTTGCCTTGAACTGGAGAAACTATTGCCCTCCACCTTTACTAGTTGTGCACCAGTGTGAATCCCAGGCAGAGGTGCGGGTAGAGCTGTCTTTCTGGCAAAGGTATTTTTGTGGTCGGTAATGTTGAGGATGTGGCTGGGAGGACTTCCCTGGCTGGTGCCAGCAAGAGGACAAGGCTGGAGAGTCAGAGCAGCCTTCCTTGACCCTTTAATTACGCCATGGAAGTTGTGCGGGTAACAGAGTCCCGCAGTGCTGCCAGCGTGCGCCGCAAGTAGCGGTCACCATGTTACGGTGATATCAGTAATGGATTAGTATCAAGTGTGACTATAAAAATAATAATGCGATCTCGACTAGAAGTGAGTACATATGGGAAACTGGAACAGGACTACTGCCCAGAAATTTCCACTGTCAGTTCAATCTGGGAAATGTGTTTCCCGTAGATCAAGGGGTTACGGTGCAAGTTAGCATTTCTGTGGCGCGGGACTGTGCTGGTGTACTGGCCTGATGGCAGGTAACCTGGCAGAGGTGTGTGCTGCCTCTTTTCCTTTGAACTCAAGGATTCCTGCAATTTGAATAAACCCCATAGGACTGGGTTTGCATTTTTAGCATGCCATAGTCCTGCATCGTGCAAAGCCAGGCTTCTTCTGGAACTGCCAGGAGCTATAAAGGAGTAATGGAGCTGGCAACCCGCTCCTACTCCTGCACCTGTTTTATATTATTCGCGGGCAAAATCCTGAGGCCTTTAGTCACTTGCTGAACAACTACAGGAGGAAAAATGTTTCTAGGGGAGGAGGTGTTTGCAAGGGTTGTCTTGCAGACGTCTCCTCAGATAATCCTTCGGAGAGGGGACCGTAGCGAGACCCCTGCCTCTCTGCTTGTGGAAAAGGCCAGGGGATTATTCCTAAGCACCCTCCTAGCTGGGGGATTTCCTGCTTGGAAAGATGTGCTCATGTGCCAGGGATGCTCGTGCATGCGCCTGTAAATCCATCTGGAAAAAAGCCCCCGGGCCCTCCCCCAGCTGCTGCGTGATGGCCCCGCGGATGCTGTTCAGGTGAGCCTGGCTTGAGCGCTTTGGGTCAGCCTGTGCCGTGGGAGGGGGCTGGAAAGGAACAGCCACGGCTGACCACGCACCCAGGAACAAGCCTATCGCATGGGTCTCCCACCTCCTGCTTGTCACCACCATGCTGTCCCTGTGTCCCCTCACCCCCATCGCCTCCAGCATCCCTTTTGTCCTTAGCATCCTTTCGGATCTTTCTTCAGGGTGGCAGTCTGGGACCAGGCTGGAGGGGCTTCATGGTGACGGTCCCTTCTCCGAGCTCCTCTGCTCAGCCAACCCACCTGGCTCCACAGCAAGGGCTGTCCTTGCTTGGATGGTCTCTTCTGACCAGCTCCTCTACCAGAACCACAAGTCAACATGTGTTTGAAGACTTTTCTCTTGCAGAACAAGCCCTCTTATTCCCTCCATCCCTGAAGAGCTCCCAGGTGGCTGCAGCATGGCCAGAATGTCAGTGGCTGAGCGAAGGGTGGCACTGGAGCACTGTGTCACCCGCCTGTTCTCCTCAGGTCATTTAAGTTTATTCCCATTCTATCACCCCATCTGCTCGCATTCCGAACCCACCAGCACCCTTCGATTCCTTCTTCACCCCAAAAAGGAGGGCTGGGGGGTCCATGGGCTGCTCTCCTCGTGCCTCTCCTCCAGCACGGGGGATGTCTGGCAAGGGGCAGCCAGCAGAGAGGTTTCCCAGCACATGAAGGGTTAATCTTTGCTCTCCAGGACCAAATTGAATTGATGTAATCCCACATACGCTAATGGGAAGCTCTGTATGATGATATTAGTTGTTGCCGTGTCCTAGTGCTTCAATTATTTGATTCATCCACGTTTAGTATAAATACAAGATTAACCCAAAATAAGGATTTAGGAGGGAGAATCTCTTACTCTTTAATTTTAATCTAAAATGCGTTTGAAAAAATCACTCTGGTGATTGAGGGGAGGTGATTTAGGAAATCACCAGCAGCAGCCTGGTGATGGATGGAGTCTGGGGCAGCCACAGCGGTCACCGATGGCTGCTTCAAATAAACCCAACACATTTCTCTTCTCTGCCCTTTTCCCTCCAAGACCCTTTAATAAGCTCTTCCTCCCAACCTTGTGGGTTTAGCTTTTTTTTTTTTTTTCCTTTTTTTTCCCAAGCAGACACTCAGGACAGCTCCTCTGCTCTGGGGACTCCGTTAACATATGAATTGAGGCAGATGAACATGGTTGCCACACCTGCCTGAACCACAGCTACAAAATGAGGGAGCGTCATCCCATCCCTGTCACTGCCCCGCACTTTCTTAGCTGTGCTGAGAAGCCCCTCTGCACCTCCCAGGAGGCGCGGAGCAGGAGGGGCCCAGCCCTGCCTGGTGCAGCCCCAGGCGGAGCCACGGGGAAGGGGCAGCACGAAGGCCCAGAGGTCGTTGCATGGCACAGCCCATCGAACAGCCTCTGGGCTTTCCTTGGCACACAAGTCAGGCAGGGCCCTGGTGTTTTGCCTTTGCATTTGAGGGTTTCTTTGCCTGAGATAGAGAAAACGCCAGTTGCAACTGGTATTTTTGGTGAAGCGTCCCCTCTCCAGGGTTCAGATCCGCAGGGCTCAAAGAACTGAAAAGCAGCCTGAAACGCCAGCCCAGACCCCGCTGGCAGGCAGCGCCAGGGGACGAGGTGGAGGGTGACAAAACCCCTCCTCAGCTTGACTCACCCACCGTGCCGCGGGGCAAAGGTAGGTGATGCTGGAGGTGACTTCGCAGCCCCTCCGCTGGGCACCGTGGACCACCTTGAGCAGTGTGGTTTGTCCATCCCTCCCGTGCGTGAGTGCTGGGTGTGGACAGGCAGCTCAGTACCGTGCACCCGACGTGATGGCTGTCTTGGCGGGACAGCATCTTCCACCCAGCACATGACTGAGGAGAACTTGCTGCACTTGTTTCCACCCTGGGATCTCAAAACGAGGCCAGATTTTGCATAGGTTGAGGTTGCTGTGCTAAAAGAATGACGCAGAGCCATTGCCATGGAGACAGAAAGCCAAGGTAAGGAGCCACGCTGCTCCTGGCAGCATCCCGGGAGTGGGGACCTCACCCCGAGTCCTGCAGCATCTGCTAGGGGAGAGCGGGGAAAGATGCATTCCCCCAGCCGCCAACACACAGTTTGGCATCACTGGCAGGATCGTTTGCTCGTGCTTTTATTTTAAGCCAATGCCTCAGCTCTCTATGGGATGTAAATATTCAAGCACAGGTTGAAACCTTCCTCCTCCTTCTCCTGCGCACACTCACGTGCCAGCTGCACATAATGAGCAAACACAGGTTGCGTAGCAAGCGGCCGGATGCGGGTTATACAATTTGGTAGCATTAAATCGTGCTTAGCATTTCAGGTAATAATAGCTACACTTCAAAGAATTGCTTAATGACTCTTTTGCGGAGCCCTCTGAGTCGCTCACACGAGAGCAGTGCAGGAGCTCATAAAAACCCAATTAGCAGCTGCGAGCGCACTGTGGTTCTTGAAACACTGAGTAGGGTTTTGCGGGGCAAGCTGCAGCCTGTGGCCACAGCACCCTCTGCCACGACACCCAGCATGCCAATATCCATCCAAAATCACAGCGGGGAGCAAGAACGGAGGGGCTGGAAAGTGCTTGAAAGACCCCCTGGTTGTCAGGATATGTTTCTCTTCTCTTAGGAAGAGGGGAGCCAAACTTTCTCATCCTCTCAGGGAACATTTTCACATAGCCAGGGTAGGACGCTGAGACCAGGTCCCCATGCTGGTGGGGGACCCCCATTCCTGAGCAGGTGCTGCTGCCATGTGCAAACATCTGGGCACCCTTTTACTGCTCATCTCCTCTCCTAGAGTGTTACTAGCCCCTTTTCTTGGCTCTTGGTGGGCTGGAAAGCAGGGAGCTGCTGTGAAAATATTGCTATTTCCCATGTCCTTTTCATATGTGGTTTAGCTCAGACGAAGATGGCAGCGGCCAGACTCCCAAGGGCTGAGCTTGATGTCCATAATGCTGAAGGTTCACATTGTCCATGCTAGGGCTGGGTCCATCTGGCACCCCCAGGGCCACCCAGCAGGACTGGTGGCCCCAGGACAGGGTTCCTGGAGCTGGGCATGAACTGCTTGAGAGCTGGGTTTGGCCACGCTGGATGGAGAGCTGGTGAAACAGCACGTGGTAAAACCACACGAACAGGGAGGTGGCTGTTGGGGTCCTGTAACAAAACCAGCATCTTGGCTTGCTCCATCGTACATGCGAGTGCAGGCTGCTCTGTGTCCTCCCGAAAGAGCAAAAGAGAACAAAATGATGACAATGGTATGAAACATGCATCAGGGACAAGACATTGTGGGCTCTTTGTAGAGGTTCCCTTTGGCTTTCCCCTCCTGTAGGCAAAGCCTGGCTCTGAGCAATAAAGGGATGGTGATCACATTATAGCCACAGTGCAGGTTGGCAGGTAGGAATCGCCGTGATGGATGAGCCCTGCAAATCCTGCAAGTGTTGCGCAGAAAGGTGATGCTCAGGAGCAGAACAGATTGCATGGACCAAGCCTTAGTGGGTTTTATTTGAACTTTTTCCTGATTCAAGGTAACTTGAAATTTTCCAACTGTGTCTCTAACTCAGTCGAAAGCCAAAAAAGCAGTCAAATAACTCTGGGAACAGTAGAATTAAGAGGACCTGCTTTCCTATGGACTTATGACCTTAAACTCTTTACCCAGTACTTCCAGCTCCTTCCCTTATCCTCCACCAGTTTGGCAGGGCAGGTGGCACCATGTATTGCCACTGGTTTGGAGCTACGTGTTCACTGATGGGCTGGACAGTAGACGTGTTGTCTTGTAAGTATGTGGCAGAGTTGAATTTGCCTCTTCCTCTTACAGACATTATTTTGGGCTTTCTCTCTTATCCAGCTAGTTGTCGTGAAACCTGCTGGAAGAGCAGATGTCCTGGTTTCAGCTGGGATAGAGTTAACTTTCGTCTTGGTAGCCGGTATGGGGCTGTGTTTTGGGTTTAGGATGAGAACAATGTCGATGATACACTGATGCTTTGGTTCTTGCTAAGTAGTGCTAAGCTGTCTCTAAATAGGTGCTAAGTGGTGCTCACAGTGGTAAAGGACTTTTCAACTGCCCATGCTCTGCCGGGTGCACAAGAAGCTGGGAGGGGGCACAGCCAGGACAGCTGGCCCAGACTGGCCCAAGGGCTATTCCATACCATATGACATCATGCTCAGTATATATAAGCTGGGGGAAGAAGAAGGAAGGAGGGGGACACTGGGCATGATGGCGTTTGTCTTCCCAAGTAACCATTACGCGTGATGGAGCCCTGCTTTCCTGGAGATGGCTGGACACCTGCCTGCCGATGGGAAGTAGTGAATGAATTCCTTGTTCTGTTTTGTTTGCGTGCACGGTTTTTGCTTTGCCTATTTAACTGCTCTAATTTATTTTACTTCAATTATTAAACTGTTCTTATCTCAACCCACGAGTTTCCTCCCTTTTACCCTTCTGATTCTCTCCCCCATCCCACTGGTGGGGAGTGAGCGAGCGGCTGCGTGGTGCTTAGTTGCTGGCTGGGGTTAAACCACGACAGCAGATCACCGAGATCTCTGCTCTGGTATGAAACTGAGTTTGAGTTGGCCAATGTATGCAAAATTATTTTTAGTGAAGAAGGACGGACAATTAAATGAGTGGATGCGCTGGCTCTGTGACTTTGGCTTTTCCTTAGACTAAAGCTAGGAACAGCCATAAAATGAGAAGCAGTTATTAAAACTGTCAGCAAACAGTTTCCTAATTTTTCTTTTACATTTTGAAAACTTAAACCAGCCCATCAATAAGGTTTCTTCTGTTTCCACTGTTAGGTAGAGGCTGATTTATGTCCTGAAGCAGGATCATTTAGGTCTCGTTCACATTTTTCTTTCAAACTGTTTGCCAGTGGAAGTAGGGATTCCCATCATTTGCCCATGTGCAGTCCTTCCCTGGGTTCTGTTAAGCCCTTGCTGTCCGCCTGCCTTGCACAAAATATCACCCACTAAACGCGGAAACAAAAAAATCCCTTTTTTCATTTCCAATTTTGAAAAACCATTAGCTGGAGCGCTGTTATTTTACATGTCTTCATTCTATCCCTTGCACTAGACCCAGTAAAGCTTAATGTTCTGCTGTTTTCTGTCTTGCCAGCCCAGGTGAAGCTTTTTTGCCAGATTTTGCACCCTTTGAAGGGCTCTCTCCTTGGAGGACAGCCTGGCATCTGTCAGGGTCAGGCCGAAGCTGGGCATGACCCTGCTGAATACAGCTAAATTGTTTCCAGGGATGCAGGAGCTGTTGAGACAGATGGACACATGCACATCCACACAGCATAAATCTAGTTTCATTCGCAAATCTGGGTAAAAAGAATAAGTTATGATTAAATTAGTTATGTACCCCTTTATTCTGAGAGATGGATGAGAACTTTCTCCATGGCCTGAGCTTGGACATCAATGTCCAAGAGGGATTTGGAAAGTCAGCAAAAGGAGAGATTGGGGGCAGATACGCAAAAGTGGATTAAGCATCAGCTCCTCCATGTTTAACCAGTTTTTTTGTTTGTTTCCAAATTCCTTTTGAAGTTCTAAATAATCCCTTGTGACACTTGGTGAAAGCAAACAAGGTTTTCAAAGCTTTGAGTTTGAATCCAGGAGACCAAACCTCTGCCTATAGGGTTCTGGCATGTTTTATTCTCTTTGCTTTTCATCTTTATTAAAGGGCTATAATTTGTGTGATTAATTACAAATGCATATGGCTATTTTCTTGGCCTAACACGATATTGCACTTTGAGAGTCCGTTGTCTGCCCAGACCAGATACACTGAATCTTGCTTCCATGTCAGCAGAAAAAGGATTATCGTATAGACTCCTCCTTGGATTATGAATTAATTAAATCAGATTTAGGGTCTCCAGCCAGCACGGCAATACGTGGCAATATGTTGTATCAATGAAACTCTCTCGTCTGTGTTGTGGGAAACTCTGAATGAGAGAAGCAGCAATGGGGTCTTCCAGCCTCAAAACCTATGCAAGTGAGAAGATGGTTTTCTCTCCAGAAAACGTGATATAGAGAGACAAGATGCATCCTGATGCATCTAAAACATGCAGTAATGGCAAAAGTTAACACTATTTGGCTTGAGAGTGGAAGAGTCAGCTCGCCTGTGTGCTCGGCCATCCCTGGCTTTCCAGACAGCCTCACCCTTTGGGTCAGAGAAGGAATTTAGCAGCAACATGACGTGGTTTTTGGTCAAGATCCTGCACAGCTCTGCATCTGTCTGATGGGTTTTCTGCCACCCTGCTGCTTGGATTGCACGTGATCTCCGTGCCTCTGCACCCTTCCCACCCTGCCTAACTGCAGTCAGATCCAAGGATCTGGGGAAGGATGGTTCAGCTGGTGTAAATAAGAGAGATGCCTCTTGCAAGGGCAAGCAGTGTCCATGCTTGCTGCAGAGACCGGGTGCTCTGGGCAAAGTAAATGGACCCAGGGTCTGATCCAGTCTAGCAGCTCCTCTCGCCTAAAATGCCTTTGCCTTGGTGCTTTTTACATGTTGCTATAATACCCAGCTCTGTCTTTTCATCTCGTTCTGAGAAACCTGCTGTTTTCCCCAGTGTCTTGAGAAGCTATCCTCTAACATCCTCGTAGGTAATAAAATCAAAGTGACGTCGCTTCCATTAAGAAAGCAGCAGAAGCAAAACGAGCTGCCAGCTGCTACGATGCAACCGAGCAGCGCTGCAACCTCGCGAGCTCAGCTGGGTCTAGCGTTGCCTGGCACCTTGGTAATGCAAATACCTGCAAACACTGATTTCTGCTTGAGATTAAATATCTCCCTGGCTGCAGGCTTTCCAGGAGACTTGTTGTCCTGCAGAGACAGGAGCAGATGAGGTCAAGTGCAATATTTAGGTTATTGGAGAAAAGACGACACGACAAAACCTTCAATGAACCAAACTTCACACTTCATAGCATCCAATGAAGCCAACGCTGAAATCACAGCAAATGAGGGGTTTTGAGCTAATTGCAGAAGAAAGACCTCCTGTGTTGTGGCCATGGCTCAGCCCATTATGAAGAAAAGGAAAGAGATTAATATTTCACAGGCAAATGCCAAAAAATCCCAGAATCAACGGTGTCATCACACTGAGGTTGATTTGCCCCTTATTGTAGACTTCCAGGTTGACCAAAACAGATAGCGTAAATGCAAGGTTTGTTTCAGAAACACGGGTCTGTGACTGAAAATACAAACAAGGCTGAGGATCTTCCAAAAGCTGAACGGCTCGGCGCTGCTGCTCAAGCCTGGCCAAGGCAGCCAGCACGCAAGCCCGTGCCCAACAGCCAAGGCATCTGATCTGGAAATCAGATATAGCGCACACCATCCCGATGAAAAATATCACACGTGGTCTATACTTCAGGCTACTTTCCAGTATCTCAAGGAAGGGATCTGTTAATTGAAAGCCTTAATGTTTCTCGTTATATTTAAAATTAGAGCGGAACGGCAATAAAATTGGTCATGGGATTGAGACAAGTTTTAAGGGAGAGAAGAAAATTTATTCTTCATTTTTTACATTGGAGCATCCTTTAGAAGCCCATGCACACTTGAATACGTCAATGCAAGGATTAATAATTAAAGGAACAAGAGCCACATGTCTCCGAGATACACACAAGAAAGCAACAGCTCAGGCCAGAGGCTGGAGTCTCTGGGGATGCACTGTTTTTGCTGGCATTTCAGCTCCGCCTGGTATATCTCATTATTTAGAAAAGCACTTTCCCACCAGCCTCTGCCAAGGAATGTCTTACCTAGCAATTTGCAGCTGATGGCTAACCTCGGCGTTAGCCTGGGAAACTGTATCTATGCATGTTGTCAGATTGATTTTGGAGGAAGACGTGGAGGTGTTCACATAGCTAATGAGCGATTCAGATAGTTGTGTTTTGGGGTCAAACCCTCCAGCCACCAGCAGAAACCCTTGCAGAGTACAGGTGCTGCTACAGCAAACCTGGTAGCCTCAGGTCGATGCGACTCACAGCTGCAGTTGCCCAAGACTTGTGAAAAAGCAGGCTCCAAAACTGCTTCCTCTCTGCTCCCCGGATCCAGATGGATGTCAACAGGCTACAGCGACGAGATGGAGCCGTTTTGCTCCCTGGTGTGGCCCTCGGCCAAGCAGATGCCTCAGCGCACTGTTCTGCAGAACCGTCCGACAGCCCCGAGGCTGGGAGCATCTTGCCGGGCACTGAGGGAGGTTCAAAGCGTTGGCTTGGAGAAGGGAGTCTCTGACTTGAATGCGGTTTCCCTCACCAGGCCCAAATTGCACTTCCCCGCTCTCCCCATCCTTCCTTCTTCCATGTTGGTAGTCTTCTCATTCATTAAAAACCTGCTAATTATCTCAGCAGCTTGGAACTGAGTTGCAGCATGGAATTAAAACCAGCTTTTCCTTTTGGCATCCACCGCCTCATGTAATTAATAAGACAAGAGAAAGCCAGAACATGCGGGTCAGCCCTGAGTGCAAGGAAGGGATTGATTGGACACGGCCAGCACCACAGCTTGCGGCCGGGATGCTCTGAAGCTGGCCTTAGCGAGGGTGGGTTGCATTTTGTGGCCAAACCAGGGAAAAGAAGGAGGAGATGAGATTCATTCTTTCCTGGTTGTTCCCCTTGTTTTTTCCTCATTTTTTCCTCAAAATCTGGACCAAGCAGTGCTCAGTGAAAACTCTGCACTCAATCTTCAGCACCTCTTTGCTGGGGAAAGAATGAGAAAGCAGTCCAGCAGGGCTTGACAGTGCGTTTTGGCCGCCCCTGCCATGCCGAGCAAACTGGGATGCTCCGAGAGCCTGGACTGTTGCAGACGTGCATTTTGATGGAGAACTGGAAAACGGCTGGAGGAACCTGAAACCGAAGAAAGGATCAGTGCCGCTTGCACGCCCGACAGCACCAAGTCCAGCACCGCTGCCTTGGCACAATCAAGTGGCCACCAAATCCAAATGGAAACACTGCCCTGCTCACTGGGCACAGGCAGGAGAAGGTCAAGGTCCCCATCTTGCAGAGCTGAGCTGGGGTGACGCAATGCTTCCCCACAGCCCCCCTCCACCCAGAGCTTGGACCGGTGACAGGAGGGCAATGCCTTTGGGCACCGTCACAGAGCGGTGGCAGCACCAGGACAGAGGGGACACGACCCTCCTCCCGACTCACCGGAGCATTGGAAGAGCACAAACTTTCCTCCCTGCATCCGCAGAAGTGCTTGGGCTCCCCTCGCCCACCCTGCTGCCAATAGCATCCCCGTTCGCCTCCCGCTGTGCCTGCTCTCCAGAGCGTTGATTTACAATTTGTTGCTCCTGCCACCGAGTAACTACTGTTGCTGCTTACTACGGACTTGCTCGGCTGCCAGGATGCCCCCGACGGGCGATGAGACGCTGCTGGAGCTGGCAGGCCGGGCCGGGAGACAGTCGCTCCTGGGGGAGCAGCAACACCAAATTGGGGTTCTAGCCCTTTAAATCCAATCCGATACTGCAAAAAAAGGGCGAGCAAGCAGGAGAGAGCCTTCAGACTCTTTTAATTAAAGCTTGTACCATATTCAGTCTTCCCAAGTCGCGGCAGTCACTCTCGCTTCTTCAGGACACCTTGGGGCTCGCCGGCACCGCGGCATGGATGGGGGGAGCTGCTCACCTGGGACCAGCGGCAGTAGGTACGCACGGAGGGATGGGGCTGCTTGCATGGCTTCTCCCCTTCTCCTCGCTGTCAGCTGGAAGCTTCCCCCCCCCTTTTTTTTTTTTGCTTTTTCGTTTGCCAGAGAGAAAGTCTAATGCGTTCTTCTGGCTCGCCGCCTCGTGCGGGGACGGTGGCAGGAGGCATCCACCCGCAGCGCACCTGGGGATGAGGGGCTCCCCATCCTGCCACCGCTGCTCTCTTCCCTCCCCTCTCCCTCCCTTTTAAATAACTAAGTGCATGACCTAGAGTTGTTGTGTTTTTTTTCTTGCTCCTTAAATCAAAGAGCTGCCATTCAGCAGAAGATAAGTTGGGATGCCTGTTTCATAAATCAGCGGAGAAGTTGGTCCCTGTCACGCTCTCGCCGCCGATTGCCCCCACCGGCTCCGCTCGCGGCTCCTCTCCCCTCTGCCTCCCCTTGTAAGTGCACCAGGTTAAGAGAGTTTTGCCATATCCTTTCATGCGCATTGCACTCTCAATGCAGAGCATTTCTTAAGAGCCTCACGGACTGAATCCCGGGGTTATTAGGAAAGAAGGCGTTGTATTCACACCGGAGTCTCATCTCTTCAGCAGCATCACCCATAGCAGCTTTAGCTGGGCTTATAAATTGCCCTTCAGCAGGAACATTGTGCACGGAGAACATTTAACTGCTAACTATCCCATTCACCGATCGATTTTTCTCTCCCCCTCTGCTCCTAACTGAGTGATCTCTTCATTTGTATTTCTACACAACACAGCTATTTCTTTAAATTATGTATTGCTGTTCCTCCATCGCCGTCTCGGGTTGGTGCACAGTTAGGATGCCCTGACCTTAGCGAGAGCCTGTTTTCATCTTTGCAGTCAGGTCCCAGGTGAGCATGGGTCCTGAGGAACCTCCCTCCTGCATGGATCCCCGGAGGGGAACAGAGGTTCTGCCAGGAAAACATTTATCCTGGTGCCTATCGGAGGTTAATAACACTTTTGACAAATAGCAGACCTCCTCGAGGCTTGAAATAGGGTTGAAAAAGCAGCCACTAATCTCCTTGAGAAGTGCTAGATGGTGGCCACCGCTTTCAGTAAATCAGGCGACAAGCTGTTTATGTATGGCATGTTGAGACTTTAGCACAGCAAAAAAAAAAATCCTTCTGTTAATCCACCGGCAAAAACTCTGCCTTGCCGTCATTTTGCAGGGCAGTGGGCTTGTGTAGGGAATACTGTGAACTCAGCATGGCCCAAAGCACACGGGAAATGAATGGGCTTTTTTCTCACCGACAGCATTTGCCGTAAGTGAGAGTGCGATGGGACAGGAAACTTGCAAGTGAGCAAGGGAAGCGGAGCCGTAGCTCGGTGTATGAGCAGCTGAGCAAGAGCACCTGGAGGTATCAGGTGGTTTGTGGGCAGCAAGACGTTTCGACTTGAGCAGTCGAAGGAATTAAACTTAGAGAGGAGGAGGCACGGCACCTGCAAGCAAAAACAAAGATGCCAGGGCAGAGTGAAATCTGCAGCGCAGGCTCTGCGGTTGACTCAGGGGTGCGGGACTGCGGAGGAAAAGAAATGTTGTGTGCCCTGGGGTTTTGCATTTATTGGTTTTCCTGGTCAGGGTTGCTTTCATCAGTGGTTCCTCTCCCTTTGGTAGCGATTTAACCGTTTGTGACTTTCGGCGACATTAGGAAGGAGCTTGGCCCTTGCGACCGAGACACAGGATAAAAGCTCCCTTGTTTCCAGCTTGCAGCGGGAGAGCAAACGACCTGGCAAGGAAACCTGAAAGTGCCTGAAAGTAAAAAAACCCGTTCCTGCGGCCCGAGCAGGGCTGCAGACAAACTATTCTTAGGTGAAGTCCCCAAAATCTGTTTCCTCCACCCTGTGGAGCTGGAAAACCCAGAGTAGGATTTGAAAATCACCAACGAATACAAGTGGGGAGAGGAAAGATGAACAAAATGTACATCTCGGTTCAGCAAAGTGACTCAAGCCTCTCAAGCATACGGAGGGTGGGGAGTAATTATTTATAGTGCCATCAGCAGAAATAATAGAATGAAATGAAGGGCTGAAAAGTTTTGCTGACTATCAGGGAATGCATCCTGGCACGACTTAATATTTCCCGGGCCCGGCCCTTTGCATCTCCAGCGCTACCAAGTGTGCAGCCTGGAGACCCAGCAAGGCCCTGCCAGGCTGGGACCTCACCGAAAACAGATGGGCAGCATCGAGGAGCTGAGTCTGCCTGGAGGATGGCATTTAAATGTCAGCTATGTCACCCTCAGCCACCTCTGATGCTCAAGCCTGGATTTTTCTCCTGGTCGATACCTGAACGTTGAGGGGAGCAGCCCAGGGGAGGGCTGGGTGGCCAGGTCTGGCTTTTCCATTCTAATTCTATGAACATTGAGATTAAAAAGCGGGGGGGAGAAAACCATTTTCGAGATCAGCAGTTAGTGTAATTCAGTGCTTTGTCCTCCGTAATTAAGCTCTGCGTTCTGCGTTTCAATAACGCTCTTGAACCATGATGACAAAAGGAATTAGAGGGATTGGCAGGCAGACGCAGGCAGAGAATCGCTCACCTGGCATCACTCAAATCAAAGGTGACCTGCATAAGGTTTTCTTTTCTAAATTGAGAAAATTGAGTTTGGACTCCTCTTTGCGGCTTTGTGGTGATGAAAAGGCCTCTTTTTTCCTTTTCTTTTTCTTTTCTTCACTTATGAATGATAAGTAGTATCAAGCTTGTCTCTCCCTATCTGGGCAGATGCGCTGGAGGGCTGAGGTGGCTCCTGAGGTTGTTGTGGGTGGAAAGAGTGACTTTGAACCCCAATCGGGCAGCCAGCCCTCAGCAAGTTTGGTGGTCAGTCACCAACATCCTGCAGAAATTATCCGTGCAACAAGTTTTCTGTAATCCCAGAGCCCTTTCCTTTCCCCCAGGCTACTTGATAACGCCAAGAGACCAGACCCCAAGTGGGCACAAAGATCAGAGCTTTGTAAAAGTCCCACAAGGCAACTTGCTCCATCTTCCCCTGCTTGTCAGTCTCCAACTACCTGAGATTTTCCTAGTACAAACAAGACCTGAATTTCTGAAGAACAAGCAGAAAAATAATTCTTTTTTTTATTGTAGGTAATAACCTTTTCCACTTCCTTTACACCGTACACTGGAAAGAGCACAAACACAAAAGGCATAGCTCTCATTTTTGCTTTTTCTTCGCCAGCCACCTTTAAACAAAAGAAAAATAGCAGGATATCTGGAGCAGGAAGGGACCAAAATGGATCTGACTGAGACAAAACCTAAATTTACTCTTTCTAGCTGCTAGAGTCTAATATATTCTTCTATTCAGAGCAAGGGACGTATGTCAACCCCATTCTACATCTCTGGCAGAGTATTACAGTTTGAATTAGTATGATAAATTAAAAACAGTCATAAAATTTTACAGAGGTCTTTAATCGTAAAAATGTATCATATGAATGAAAATGCACAGTTATTAAGCGAAATGTTTGAGATACAAACATTAGCATGGCATGTCAGTCTAGAAGGATGAGAGCAGTCACATCCAGAGGACTCGGCGTGATCCAGATGTGGATCACGCTGATCGTCTGATCATCTTTGCTGATCATCTGGATGGTCTAGCTGGATTCAGGTAGCTTTTCAGTGCAGGCTAATCCACCATCTGCTGTGGTATTTTCTTCTCTGATTTTTTATCTTTTTTGTCTTCCTTCATGATACGTTTTTGCCCTTTGAACACAAGCTACTTTCAGTGTATTATTTAAAACCTACATTTTAATGGAAGAAGGTAAGAGGCTGCACAGACAATGTAAACCTTGTTTTCCATGACCACCCAGAGACTGCCAAAAATCAATTGTCTGCTAGAGGCTAATCTTTAAATAAAGTGAAGCCAAATTGTATCAGAAGCCCTGGGGATCCTTGAAAGCAGGTTTTCAAGAAAGTCACGTACAGACATTGCCCAGTTTGATATAGGTTTCACCCTTTAAATCCTTTTGTGCTGCGACCTGGTCTGCTCAGGAACTGAATTTTTCTGAATTACTTCTGGCTCTACCCAAAGCATTGACTCCAGTTTGAGAGCTGCCCAAGCGCTTTGGGAGCCTGAGGCACTGTTTCGAAGCGGATTAATAAGCCCTTAGGGGCTGCAGATGCTTTACTGGAAGCTGGCGGGATGCCCCCGGGTGATTTTGCAAAGGTTTCTCTTGGAGGCTCTATTAAAGGAGTAAAGACAGGAACGGTCTGGCACACGCAGACCTGTAAATGAAATGGGAATCTATTTAAAATGTATTTTTCTTTTTGGTCCCTCATAAATACACTGTGGCGAAACAGCCTATGAAGCTGGGAAAGGATTAACTTGAGACAAGAAAAGGTTTAAGAATGAGAAAGCTGCTGTGCTCTCATGGAGAAGATACCGAGTCTGGCTGCCCCATGGATGTTTGCTGTTTATAATGATGCGCAGCACCGCTGACACCGCAGAACGGCTCCAGATGTGCAGGCACGCCCAGGAGGAGAAAGCAGGAGCATGTCGGCACAGGGAGGGATCGTTTGCCAGCTGGTGGCTCCTGGGAAGGGCAGAAGTTCTGCTGTGGCCAATGGGCTGGTGATGGAGATGACGTTGTTATAACATGTGAGTGTTACACATGTTAACGTGTTGTAATGTGTGAATTGTGACGGTGCCAAGAAGCTTCTGTTAGGGTGGCATTGGCCCTTGGCACTACACATGCAGTCCATGCAAAGCCATGTTATTTTTATAAATTCCTTTCAATGAGCTTGCATGCAAAACCCCGTATTCTGAAACAAAAGCTGCAGATCCAAGATCTGTTGTAATGCTAATAACACCAGGAGGATTAATCCTAACCAATACTGGCCTCTGAGAAAAATCCAGAGAAAAACCTGATGGGGCAGGACCCTGCGCAGCTGGGGGACACACGGTCACTGGGCCATGGTGGTGCAGCTGGGGTGTAGGACACAGCCAGGAGACATCCTGCTGGCACCTGCTGGAGCCCAGCCCCATGGCTGTTTGCTTTCTGAGTTTCTGATGACCGTATGGAGTGTGAAAGAAGATTCAGGCATTTTAGATGATCCTCACCCATGAAAAGCAAGCTGAAAGAGTAGCTGGATTCTTTACTCCATCAGATTGGACCATGGACTGAAGGTGCAATTTCGTCCTGTGATCTGC
Source organism: Platalea leucorodia (assembly GCF_965183815.1). Taxonomy (NCBI): domain Eukaryota; kingdom Metazoa; phylum Chordata; class Aves; order Pelecaniformes; family Threskiornithidae; genus Platalea; species Platalea leucorodia. Next base: position 1,793,599 of record NC_138838.1, read on the forward strand.
TGATTGAAGAAACGAAATCGTACAGTGCTGTCATCAGGAAGTTTGATAAATATTTTATTCCCTCCTGAAATGTAATTTATGAGAGATACAGGCTTTCTCCAGGGTACAAGAAGAAGATGGATCTGTGGAAAATACTATCACTGCTCTTTACAACCTAGCTGAACTGTGCGACTTCAACGAGAGGTTTTATGATGAAGTGATATGGGCTTATATCATTTGTGGCACAAAAGACAACAGGGGCTCCACCTCAGGTCTCATTTAATGCTTGAGAAAACAATTACAGCTCTAGACAGGCTGAGAGCAGCCAGAGGCATCAAGAAACCTTGAACGGTCCTGCTGATCCCTTTGGTAACACTGACCCAACTTTTGCCCCGTGTCAGCTATTAAAAACCGAGCAGACGTTGTTCTGGGTCAGAGATGGACCTCACAAACTGCTCGAGGATGGACCAGGGTCAGCTACAAATTGTCAAATCCACTGGTGCAGACAAGCCTTGGCAATCATATGATGAGTGTCCAGATGAGAATGTCCCAGGTAGGATGGCATGAGAGGAGCCGCTATGTGTCCATGCATATCCATGAACAACACGGCATAGGAGTGCCTGGGACCCTGGGAGCAGACATGGTTGCTGCAGACCTTGGTCTCCATGTGCTTCAGTCTGCTGTCACACTGGCATAGGACCCATGGTCATCTTTTTGGGTGCAGGTACACCTCTGGCTTGGCCTGGTTGACATGGGGAACACTTGCATCTCCAAAAGCCACATTTGATTTCTTTTGATTGATGGTTTGGCTTTTTAGGAGAGGGAAGCAGACAGTGTAGTGCTTCATGGGCGCTGCTGTCAGAAGGTACAGTAACGGAAGGAGACGGGAAGGTTGGGGAGGTTGCTCTGGGCTTTTCCAGAAATACTTGGTTTTGAACTGAAATCAAATCACATTTCAGAGAACAGAGCTTTGCAGTGGGCTTTTTGTAAAGAAACACAACATTGCCTGTGGCCCTATCTTTGTCATACGGACTATCCCCAGTAGGTATCCCATTCATGTGGTCTCATGTGCTGCTAGAGAAAAATCTTGAAGAAAATAGGGTCTGTTTGTAAAAATAATGGCAGAGCATGTGAGAGGAAGCTGTGAAGGAAGTCTAAAGCTGGAGGCACATGCTGGTATTCCCCTGATCCTGAGATATGTCCTCAAGCAGGGGTGGAGAAGAAGGCTGTGATGTAAACCACAGCAAGCACCTTTTGTATTGGTGTTTGTACAGCACAGCAGGCTCTTGGTCTAACAGTTGGACACCAGGACTTCTTCTGAGACCTGGAGAAACCAGAGTCTGTCATGGTGGCTTCCCTCTTCCCTTCCCTACCACCTCCTCCAGTCACTACCACGCATGTGCAATAGCTGTGGCTGCAGCAGGTCAGAGTAGACACGAAGGACTTGGGAGCAACCAGGGCTTGGTTGGGACAAGGGCATTCTCCAGGTCCTCAAAGCCCTCTACTATTTCTGGGGCCTGCCAGGGTCACCTGGTTGTATTGGGAATATGAATCAATAAGGACAATGCTATTAAAGTATGTGACAAGGCAGAGTATCCATCCTTGCTGTGAGTTTCTTGAAGACAAGCCCATGAAAGCCCCTGAAAAAAAGATATTTATTTTTTGTGATAATGTGCCTAAGTCAGGTTCACCATAGAGGGTTTTAAAGAACAGCTTAGCTGAGTTTAATAGCGTGAATTATGAAAAGAACCTGCTCTGTGCAAAGCATAGGGTCACATTTGATGATTCACTAGGCTTTTTCTTGACCATTAGTTGAACACTTTATGTCAAAAATGTGATCCACATAAAATAGCTGCAGTCTGATGGAGAATGTCTTCCAGCTCTGTGTCCAGCAGTTACAGGAGGAAACATTTTCTTCTCTGTCAGCAGAAAAAAAGCCACATAGACTTAGGGCAATGGTATGGGAGCTCCATGCCTTGACATAGCCTCTATAACTAGTAAGGACAAATTCTCCTCTCACCTAATATCCTGGAGGAGGGCAAGTGCAGCATATACCTTCTCTTACAACCTCCCAGTGTCTCTCAATCACTCACGGAATCTTCCTGAGGTGAAGGCTGTGTCTGTCTCTGTTCCAATGCATTATTTTCTTCCTCCTTGAACCTATTTCTGCTTTTGAGCACCATGATGTCTTCCAGGAAAAATTCTACAACGTAATTGTGCACCATATGCAAAAATATTTCCTTTGGCTTTTTAAAAAAATCTTCTCTTGGTAATTTCGTTGGATACCTCTTAGGCCTGGTGCTGTGAGGAACAGCAAGTATTTGTTCTCTCTTCACTTTCTCCGTGATGTTGAGGGTATGATAAAACTCTGCTTTAATAGGTGTCTCCTACATCCCTTTCAACCACCTCTTTGCCTGAAGGGCCCTGATGTGTTAGTCTATTTTTGTGCAAAGCTGCTCTCCGTCTCTGTCCAAGCTCACTGCCTTCCTCTCACCCATCCTCGTTCTGTTGCCTCCTTTCTCGAATGCACTGAGCAGAAACCTATTCGTCATGAAGGTACACAATGGATTCAGACAACAGCATAGTTTCAATTTTGTTCGCTATTTCTTTGCCAGAAATCTCTCACATTACATTTACCCATGGCTATGCTGAACTTGGGGTGGACGTTTTCAAAGAACTATCCGTATTCCTCCCAGTAACTCGTTCCTGAATGGTAATGGCTAGTTCAGAGCTTACCGTTTGGTAGGGACACTGCAGGCTATTTTTCTCACATGCCTCATTTTGCACTGATTGGCACTGAAATTCTGCTCTTACTTTATTCTTCAGACACTGAGGTTTGTGAGATTTTTTTTGCAACTGCTACAGCCAATTCTGGTTTTGATTATCCTGATCAGTTTTGTATCGTTAATAAATGTTGTCGTCTCACTCCTCACACACCTCCAGTCCCCAGATAACTTCTTAGTAAATGAGTAGATCTATTTTACAGGTCTCTCTGGGGTTGCAATAGGAAGTTGCTTTCATTATGGAAATAAATTGTTTATCTTTGTTTCCTACCTTCTTTTCCCATCTTCTTCATAATGAAAAAAAATGCAAACAATTCACTTAACCTTTCTGCTGTGACCTGGCTCTCCTGAGTATGCTTTTTATTCAGTGATCATCTATCAGCCACACCACCTTCCTGGCAAAATTCCTTCCCCTAATGTTTCTGAAGAGGTTTTATTGTTACCTCTTATGTCTCTAGCAAGTTGCTGCTCAAACCCCTTTTGGGCCTGCCATATTCTTCTTCTCCATGCAATTTGTCACATTCAAGGATCTATTTCCTCTCTTGAACATGGCTTGTGCTTTTTGAGAAATGCCTTTTAACTCTTCTACTCTGCTGTGTAGCTGCACAAATGTTTTTTCCTTTTAACTCTGGTTGGTTTGACACTGTATGTTTATTCCAGGCTTGTAATACAGAGTTTCAAAACTGCTATTTTACTCTTTTAACTGCTTGTTTTAATTTCTCTTCAAGCAGCTTTTTAATTTTTAATTTACTTTCCATTTTTAGGGTCATATGAGCAATGCTTATGTTTTGAATAGGTCCTAGGCATCTCTGAGCCAAACTGAGAGTTGCTTTTCTGCTTCTAGAGTCAATGATTTTAGCTCCAATAGTTATTTATTATGTCCAAAAGTTATTTCAGAGGTCATGCCTCAAGTGGGATATGCTAGACGTAGCCTACCCAGCATGTGCCCTGGCACCACAGAGCCCCACCAGTCAGCCTCTTTCCAACAAAATCTGAGTGACAGCTGTATTGGTACCCCCACCCAAATGGGAATCCCCACGCTTTGACTTCCAGCAGTGGCAAAAATATTGAAGGCAACTGCTCTGAACTGTGCTCTCTGCTCCTGCCTGCTTCGGATGGTACGGATACCAACAAGTGTAGCTGGTTTCCACTTCTCCAAATACAGCAATTCCAGTAGGAGATTGCTTATAGTGCAGAAGACGGGGCCATGGGAGAGCCCTTTGCACCACCCCGGTATACCATTTTGACCCAAAGCAAGCCCTATTATTTTCCTACCTGTCTGAGTCACATCTCCAGAAAGCAATAAAACTATTTAGAGGTAGAATCCACCATATTGAATGAAGTGATAGTATTAACAGCGCTTCTACAGAGAATTAAAAAACCCTTTCATTTCAAAGACACTGCTGCATTGCTGTGGCAATGGTCATGTTAGAGGCGGCAGGACTATTCAAACGGGCCTAAATTAAGTAATAATTGAAATGTTTGAAGGAAAATTAGTATGGTTGTCAGGGTCGGCCTTAAATATGCTTTGCTAACATCTTGCAGAAAAATTTTGATAAAAATTGCAGTGCTGTGTGAGACATGACTGGGTTTTATTTCAAAGTAAATAAGTAGAACACGAGAGAGAAGGGGAGAACATGCAAGAGCACAGTTAATAAGATGTATAATCAAATGAAAACTTTTGCACAGTGATATTGTATGAGGTAAAACTTCAGAGTTTAAAAACAGAACATGTTTTTTTCACCAAAACCCCCAGAATTCTTGAAAGCACATTTGACTATAATATACATCCCATGCTTTATAGAGTATTTATTTAACATACGTATGTTGGGGAAATGAAGCACCTTTTGATAAGTAATGTCTCAAAGTGCTGCTGAAAAACAACATGAGCATAGAAAAACTTGTTTTAAACTCAGCACATGCTGAGGTTAAGCAAGTGCATTGGTGTTTTTATAAATCCTCACACTTGCTTTCTTGAGCCAGGGCAAAGCTGGCTGCATGGATCTAGCAGACCAGGACAGTTCTCTCTGCTTTGCCACTGATTTCAACAGGAACACCAATTGCCTCATACTGTAACATGCACCAGCTTACTCCCACCATGGCATAGAGCCATTTTCAGAGGAGCACTAGTTAAGATGCCAGGACAGGTGACAAGGTTTTTGGTATTCAGCATCTGAACCCCAGTCCCATCGTGTTTCTCCATGCTGGGATCAAGCCTTAACACTATCAGAGCCCTGAGGGCACTAATTACCCTAAGCAGCCTCACCCAGGTCCCACCTGAGTCCCACCTACAGCCCCACCCATGGTCCAGGAGCCCATTTAAGCTCAGCCCTGGGTCTTTAGACCCTGTTTGTGCTGTGTTGTATGTGTGCCTGTATCCAGCAGGTGTTTGCTATCTGGAAGGATCTCAGACCTATATTGCAGATGATAGCTTTTCTCCCACCCTGTCTCCTGGATGGCCTCTGGACCTACACTGTGGCTTTGTTTCCAGCCCCATCTGCTCCTGACTGAGCTCCTTGGGTGGACCTTGGACCTAATTTCTCACTGTATCTGGCACTGTTGCTGTACCCTGTTACCAGCTCTGCTCATCAAGTTCAGATCCTGTAGGACCTCTGTTGGTGAGGGCACTGCCTGCACTAGGGCCACCCTTGGCTTCTGGTTCTGTTTTTCCCACCATGGAGCAGACCTATCTCTGCCACTTGCTGACAAACCTGTTCTTGACCAGATCATAGAATCATAGAATCATCAAGGTTGGAAAAGACCCTTAAGATCATCGAGTCCAACCGTTAACCTATCACTGCCAAGTCCATCTATACCATGTCTTCGAGCACCGTATCTATCTGTTCTTTAAATACCTCCAGGGATGGGGACTCAACCGCTTCCCTGGGCAGCCTGTTCCAATGCTTGACCACCCTCTCAGTGAAGAAGTTTTTCCTAATATCCAACCTAAACCTCCCCTGGCGCAGCTTGAGGCCGTTTCCTCTCGTCCTATTGCTTGTTACTTGGGAGAAGAGACCGACCCCCACCTCGCTACAGCCTCCTTTCAGGCAGTTGTAGAGAGCAATAAGGTCTCCCCTCAGCCTCCTCTTCTCCAGACTAAACAACCCCAGTTCCCTCAGCCGCTCCTCCCCAGCCTTGTGCTCCAGACCCTTCACCAACTTCGTTGCCCTCCTCTGGCCACGCTCCAGCACCTCTATGTCCTTCTTGTAGTGAGGGGCCCAACACTGAACACAGCACTCGAGGTGCGGCCTCACCAGTGCCGAGTACAGGGGCACCATCACCTCCCTGCTCCTGCTGGCCACACTATTCTTGATACAGGCCAGGATGCCATTGGCCCTCTTGGCCACCTGAGCACACTGCTGGCTCATGTTCAGGCGGCTGTCAACCAACACCCCCAGGTCCTTTTCCACCAGGCAGCTCTCCAGCCACTCCTCCCCCAGCCTGTAGCGTTGCATGGGGTTGTTGTGACCAAAGTGCAGGACCCGGCACTGAGCCTTGTTGAATCTCATGCAGTTGGCCCTGGCCCATCGATCCAGCCTGTCCAGGTCCCTCTGCAGGGCCTTCCTACCCTCCAGCAGATCGACACTTCCACCCAACTTGGTGTCATCTGCAAACTTACTGAGGGTGCACTCGATCCCCTCATCCAGATCATCAATGAAGATGTTGAACAGGACCGGGCCCAGTACTGAGCCCTGGGGAACACCACTTGTGACCGGCTGCCAGCTGGATTTGATTCCATTCACCACCACCACTCTCTGGGTTCGGCCGTCCAGCCAGTTTTTAACCCAGTGCAGAGTGCACTTATCTAAGCCGTGAACAGCCAGCTTCTCCAGGAGAATGCTGTGGGAGACTGTGTCAAAGGCCTTACTAAAGTCCAAGTAGACAACATCCACAGCCTTCCCCTCATCCACTAAGCGGGTCACCTTGTCATAGAAGGAGACCAGGTTAGTGAAACAGGATCTCCCTTTCATAGACCCATGCTGGCTGGGCCTGATCCCTCGGTTGTCCCGCACTTGCTGCATAATGGCACTCAAGATGACCTGCTCCATGACCTTCCCTGGCACCGAGGTCAGGCTGACAGGCCTGTAGTTCCCAGGATCCTCCTTCCGACCCTTCTTGTAGAGGGGCGTCACGTTTGCTAGTTTCCAGTTATCCGGGACCTCCCCGGTTGACCAGGACTGCTGATAAATGATGGAGAGTGGCTTGGCCAGCTCCTCTGCCAGCTCCCTCATTATCCTTGGGTGGATCCCATCTGGGCCCATGGACTTGTACGCATCCAGGTGGAGGAGCAGGTCAGTGACTGCCACCTCTTCAACAACTGGGACTTCACTCTGTGTCCTGTCTCCGTCTTCCAGCTCAGGGGCCTGAAAAACCCGAGGATGACCAGCTTGACTATTAAAGACTGAGATATTTCATCTCTGAGTCTCCCCTGCTGAGTAGGTGCCAGCATAAGTAGTAGTGCTGTGGGTTGGGGTTGAGTTTGGCTTTGTAGCCTGCATAACTGGGAGCTAATGCTATGGAGGTCAGGAGTAGGATGTGAAAATGTGTTTGGAGAGGCCTCCTTAGCTGGATGGCTGAACATATCTGTGTGCTCAAATAACTACTGAGCACCATCCAGTTAAGCCTGGACATTTCTTATATGTCAAGGTCTTGATTTGTGCAATCCTTGGTTGACAGAGACTGTAGCTCTGAGTTCAAAATAACCATTTGTTGTTCTACAGTTATTTCACTGGCCTTCCAGCCTAGCCATCCTTATAAATACCTACTGAAGCTTAGCTTAGATCCAGATGTGCCAGATTTTGACCTAAACTGTATTTCTTTTTGGTTCCCTCACTGCTGCCTGCACTCCTGGTTGGGTCTTCGAGGACAGGAACCACTTTCTCTGTACAAGGTGATTCTACCTTTGCAGCAGAAGCATCTCTGGTGAATTAGCTGCAGCACACAGCAATTATGTTATGGAAGTTGGGTGAAAGGGAGCAGTAATAATTTGCAAGTTCTGCCAACAAAATCCCTTTCATTTTTGTTGTTGTTTTTTTCCCCTCCTCATACCTTGGCAAGATTCTTTCCTGTTTTTCTTTCATTACATGGCAAATGCACAATAAGAACAGGAGGTCATTTACTCCAAATCCTCAATTTATAATTTTTCTGACGTTGCCAGTTGCTTTTTCTAAAGAATGTGAACAATGTGCAAAGTCCTTGTTGGGTAACAGTCATAATTAGATGCTTTCTAAATTTCCAAGAGCTTTTGAGTACTCAGCACACTTCTTCCCTAATATCCTGTGGCTCTGCATTTATGCTAATAAACAGAGCTGTGTCCAATTGACCCAAGAACTGCTGCCCTGCAGGTTTGGAGATTAGTGTACGAAGGCAAAAAAAAGGAACAGTTGGAATGGAAGATCCTGTGCAAGAATCCCACACTGTCTGGATTTATAGAGAAATAATATTTTTGTCAAGGTTCTTCCAGAAAAGCTTACAGTATCAGCCTGGGATATGAAGGAATATGAACTGATTGTTGCAGATCCATGTGGTCAGATAAACCTGTCCTGGTGGAAAAGAAAAATAGGAAGTGCTGCCTATGAAAGTAAAAATGAGTGAACTTTCAGCTGGGTGGGGATGAAAAAGGCAGCTACAGGGAGGAAGAAAAGAAACTCTCAGTCATATTGTGATGAAGCTGACAGCTCTCTTCCTCTGCCACAATGATAGCTTCTGGTTTTGGTTTGAAGGTCCAGCTGAAGCAGTTTTTTAACTTGGTGAATTTAGAATTAAAGGAATGGTTTACTTAATCATTTTTTTGCAGCAGATCATTTTCGTTTGCATGGGATGTTCTCCAGCAGGGTGGAGTGGAGAGCTGAGCAACCCACACTTCTGGGCTGGGAGCAAACAAGCCAGCAAGGTCTGCTGGAGATGCCTGAACTGGCCACAAACCCAACCCAGCTTCAGGCTGCAGTATGGGTCCTGTCGATGACCTCCTTCCCCCAGCTCTCCTGGAGCACAGTAGATGTCTTGTGGTTCTTGACCACATAAACATTGTCATTTGCAGTCTTTAGGGTCAGGGGAACACGCCAGTCTTCCCTGTGATCCAGCAGTGAGTCAGAAGGTGGGATGTGTTGGCTGAAGGCACCTCTCTACTCAATTTGAAAGAAGGTCTTGAGCCAAGGACTTTTGCCTCCTAGTGGAGATGCCTCCAACCTTGTATCGTGCCTTTGGGTGGATTTCCCGTAAGTTCTCCTGCTTTGTACTGTATAAACAATAGGATATTCCCTGGACATGAAGAAATAACAATCTACTGTCTATTTTTTTCCCTGATAGGACAAGATGTATGAGCTCTACTCTCTGTCCTTGTGAGTTTTTAAGCATTTCTTATAACTGGAGCTAGACCAGCTCCTGATTTCTGACAGCCTGATGTTTAGGCCATGCACTTTGCTGTTCTGAATCTCACTGACTGAGCTCTCGGGCATGGGTCACCTGCTTCTCATGAGCGTCTGAAACCAGCGGGGCTCAGAGCTAAACAGATCATCACAGCCACCTCCTCCCTGCAGTGACCAGTGGTGTCTGGTGAACTTAGCTTCTCTTGTCAAATGTTCTTGGCCTTTATTAAGTGTCAGAAGATGAAGTGTTTTGCATTAGTCACCATCTTTTGTCAGGCTTGCTTTTTCTTCATTGGCTTAAGGCCACACATGAATTTGGGACTGGATCAAGCTGAACTTCAGGTTCTGCTTGAGAAGATCAAGAGAATGAGAAGATCATTTGCAGGACCCTGTATTGTCATTGATGCTTAGATGGGCTGGAGATGGCAAAGGCTTGAGGGGCTTTGCCTTTACCATTGCCTGATATGACATGAGCTGCAGGTTCTGCGTTTTGGGAACAGACATGTACATGTTTGCCTCAGCCACAGCCTCACCATTACCAAGGCTATTGCCCAGCCTGAATCCTACCTGAAAATATTGTCAGGGAGCATTTAAGGCATTGATTACTGAATGGAGAGGTATGCCCATGGTGGTGTGCTTCCATCCCCACCAGGAACAGAGCAGCCCAAGCTACAAACAACCTTCGCGCTACTCCAGGTGCGAAGTGCATTTTTTCAGCCTGTTCTCCAACTTAGAGGGCAACATATGCATTAAGAAAAAAAAATCCGTACATCAAAGCACCTGTAAGCCATGCTAGTCATCTTGGACATTACTGAGTGCCCTATGAATGGAAGTGCTTTCTGTATGATAGGGACGATGATGCACTGTCTTCCTCCTCTCCTGTCTGCACTCTTCCAACCCACCCTCATAGCTGTGATACTCTCCTCTCTCCTCTGCCTCCACCCATGAAATGTGCCTTCACTGGAAAGAAAGATTAGATGTGAAAGGAAAAAAGTATTGAGGAAAATCTGGAAATCCAGATGTCTCAGCATCAGAGATGCAGTCCAAGCTGTGTCCTTTATGGCTTGTAATGAGGAGTGTTGGAGTGACTGAAAGCCCTGACCCCCAGCCAGCCATTGTACCTGCTCTCACCTACTTCTCTGAGAGGTGAAGTCTGGAGCAGCTGCTGATTTTCATTTTAAGTCTTAGGGTTTGAGCTATTAATAAGCCTGGAAAATAACCACATGTTCTCTGAATTATGTAACAGATGTTAAATTCCCCAAGATGAAGAGGTGTCAGCCTGATGGAAGAAGTGATGTGAGGACCTTTCTTTTTTATTTGAACTGGGTTTCTCCTCTTATTAGTGAAATCAGTTATCTGCTGGTGGAGGTAGAAAGAAAATTAGTACCACCTCACAAGTTTTGACCCAGCCCCATTGTCCCCCCTGCTCTTTGCTTTGCACCCATGTTTATGCGTTTCTTACCTTTCTCTGGCATCAGATTTTGAAGACAAGTGCCATCCAAAATGAAGTCCCATTGAAAGAATGTGTTGTGATGAAGAGCTGTTGAATGAGTCACTGTGCTCGTGCTGGCAAAGCGGGCTGCGGAGCGGGCCAGGCCCTTACGCTTGGCACGAGACAGCGAGAAGCAAAAGAGGAAAGTAAACTTAGGGCCAGGAGCGATGCAGTGCTTGGCCAGCCAAGGGGGCTGGGTTGCAAACGCTTTCCCGCTTAACCATTTCAGTGATGCAGCTGCCACCAGGGCAGAAATGTGTTCACAGCCTCGCTGGGGTAGTGGGAGATGGGCTGAAGGTGAATACAGAGGACGTGCCGTAGGTTTCATTTCTGTCGTCTTTTTGACAACCATTTTTTTTAAGGTTCTCATCGTCCTGATCCTCCTCTGTCCCAGAGCGAGCGCTTGTGGCTTCACATGGGAAAAGGTCCTCAGCAGCTCAGGATGACATTAAACCAGGATGGCTCTCTTCCTAGGATGCTTGTCTTATGCCTCTTGGTGGTACCTTGCATAAGGATGGAGGGAAGCTGTCATTAGCTGTGTGTAACACAGCTGAGCAGTCCCTTGGGAGAGACATTTATTAATGTGGATTGAAGACACTGGGCCCCAAGGGTACCACATTTTCTGTGGGTGTAGATACACAGAGAGACTAATAAATCAGCTTCTGCACTAATAGAGAAGCCTGCGCTCTTGACTGTGACCCTGCTGGCTGCTCTCTCTGAGGGGTGACTTTGCTCAGACATTTATTTCTGAGATCTGCTTTAGCATCTCCTGTTACACACCCACTGGCATGATAACTGCAAGCGCTTGTTCCAACACAACGTGCCCTTTGCTCCTGGGGATGCTTCTGGGGAAACGTAGCTCAAGTCAGAACAGGCTCAAAGGGAAAGTCCTGCTGGAGGTGTGAGCTGTGTTATCCTACCACCACCGTTAGTGCGATTGTAGAGAGTGGCCCTCCAGGATTCCTCCCTCTTTTTTCGTGTCTTGTACCAGGGAGTGGAAGAAGTTGTGGAAAGTGAGTTCCCACTATGTGTGAAATTCAGCAAGACTGTGAATGTAATGGGAATCTCCCGAGTAGCAGGGTCTAATCTGGACAGCCAACTACCTGGCACATGTCCAGGTCCCCCCCACCAAGAATCCTGCCAGAATTGATTGTCAGCCACTTTAAGGAAGTAAAAAAGAAGATATGGAGACCAGGGGACCAGCCTTCGAGTGGTTTCACCATTTTCCCACAGTTCCCCTTAGCTTGTCCTTCAGGAGCAGTTGACAGTCTTGCACTCCGTGTTATTCACCGCTCACTACTGATTAATGGGCTTCTAATGACATTACTTATTTCATTATCCAACCAATCTGGAAGATCAGCCATTATCTAGAAAAAAAAAAAAGACAATTTCTTACTGGCATTAAGTGGTTGGCTAGCAGGGTAAAGTGCAAGGTTCACATTTAAGAATAACAGCAACACACTATTACCAAGAAAATTTGCAGTGAAAGCCATCTGTAAATTTGCATTATCCAGACAAAGAGTGGAGTCCAGCTATCGGAGGAGGTGTTGCAAAACACAGAAATAAGTGAGGTAGTCCGAAAAATGTAAGGACTGTATCAAGAGCCCAAGTGGAGCCTCAGAGAGTCAGTAATAACAGTGGTAGTAGTAATAATAATAATGATCATAATACACCTTGGAGGTACGGTCCTGGATCAGGCCTCAAGTGCACTAGGTGCTGTGCAATTGCAGATAAAATAGCAAGTAAGTTCTTGCTTCAAAGCCCTTAAAAACCACGTAGAAGGAGAGCAAGGCCAGACGGCTAGTGACAGATGGGCAGGGGAGAAGAGAGAGGGGATGGCAGCTGGCACGAGGAGGGTATGTCTCAGGGCACCAGCAGGCTCACGGCTGTTATGGAGGTGGTTTCAGGAAGGATAACAAGGTGCATACGTGGATTATTTGGGGGCACTTGCCTGGGCGCAAGGGCCAGCCCAGGGGAAGGAATAAAGTGCTTGTTTGAAAGTGTAACGAGAGCCTGATAGTGGCTGACGTTGCAGGGTGGTTGAAGGCATGGGTTGATGTCCCAGTGGGAATTGGAGATGGTGGGTCAACTAGGTACAAGCCATGAAGGGTCCTAGCAGCGGAGACGCTGGCTTGTTTTGGATGCAGAAGAGAAGGGGGAGTGTGGAGAGGTGCATCCACGGTGGTGGGGAATGAGCTTTGAAGGCATCTTTTGAATGGCAATGCTGCAGCAGGTGGCATGTGGTGACGGACAGGAGCTTAGTGACATGACACAGAAGGTGTTGGTCAGACTTCGAGGTCTTGTGTGTCACAACGAGGGAAGAGATGCTTGCTGAAAGGGATACCCTGCCTGGGGTCCCAGAGATTGGGTGTACCCAGCGCAGGTGGGTGCCCTGCAGAGATACCTGCATGGCTCTTGGCAAGAACATGGGTGGCCCTGGCTCCTCCTCTTGTGCAGGTACACTTGCACCCTCATCCCTGTAACACAGGAGCACCAGGCTGTACCCAGCTCACTCCTAGGAACAGCAGCAATATCTCCACGGGAGGGATGTGGGCCCACTCTTGACTGCACGCAGGGATCCCGTGCTATTGCGCTCCAGGCTGGCACCGGTGGGAGGGGACGCGGAGCACGGCTCCCTGTCGGGAGGACTCACGGCATCGCGTGCTCACGTTCAGAGGCGCCGTGCCGGCATCTGCCCAGCGCTTCCGAGGAGATGCCTGCAGATGCTGCAGGTCTGCTCTCTCGTGACTACTGGGCTGCAGCTGAAGCCAGCCCTGGATGTTTCGTTTGATCTGTGCCAACTCTGCATTGCAAAACATATGAGCAAATCGCTGTTGCCCCCTGGAAGGAGCAGGACTGTGTCCCAGAGCACACTATTCCCATGGCATTTAACATTCTCTGCAAAACCAGCTTTTATTTAGAACTGAACATCTGTTCCAGATGTGGTTATTCACTGCCTGCATCGCTGCGCTCCTGCCATTGTTGTCCTGCTACACAGTGAAAGGCTGGCATGAATTATTGAAAGATTGAGTTTAAATAAATGATAAACTGGTACTGTGAGTGCAGTTAAGTTTCTGTCCACTCCTTACAGAGTCACACTGCCGGCTTTGATGTCTCCATGATGAGCTCACACATCGCCCAGAACCTGCCGTCTCATCTGCCTGATGGGGCTGATTGAAGAGCGTGGAGAGGGGCAGCCCAAGCATGAAGGTGGCCGAGGGGATGAGTCTCCTGGGGAGAAGGAGGAGCCACAGGAGAGAAGCAGGCAACCAGAGTTTCCCTCCTGGCAAGTGTCTTTCTCATCTCAAACTGTTCCTCGCGTGGGGTGGGTTGCTTGCTGAGGGCAACTGAGGCACCAGGATGGGGTGGGAGGGATGCTGCCAGCTCCCAAGGGTGGGCAGCAGGGACAGTGATGGGGACCGACAGTGGGTGCGTGCGTTGGGAATCTTATAGTATAGAGGATCCTTAGTTAAAATCCTAGAGTAAAACCTCACCCCAGGGAAACATGTTGTGGGACTGTGCTGAACGCAAACGTATCCAGACCATCTACATGCACATGACGTGAGGGCAAGGAGCACTCTGGCTTTGAGCCCACTGTGGATCTAAACCAGCCAAACCCTCCTTTTTTGTTGGTTCTCAGCCGGGAAGTCCGAATGGATTTTTGGAAGCCTGGTAGCCTTGGAAATTGATTTTTTTTTAATATTTTTTTTTCTTCACCATTTTGAAAAATGGCTTGACTCACAGTTGCATGAGGCTGTGGGGATTCACAGCAGACCATCTGTTTCAGCTGTTAGCAGTCATTAATTTTTTTCATATTTTTTGCTACTTTTGAGATACTTTGGGGAAAAAAAATATGTTCTTGATGGCATTGGAGGACTTCAAAGTCACTTACATTTTTTTTTCCCTCAGAGAAACAATATACAGTGGATGCAATTCTTATAAAAGAATTACATTTTTGTTGGGCTTTCTAAATGGGGAATTTGTCTCCTGTGGACATGCAGGAGGACACAGTGTATTGTTTATCTCCTCTCCACCATACTTTTTGCTAATACTTGCCTTGCTACTGTACTGCGATACATCTACTAAGGAATTTTTTCTGGGTAACTCTAATGCAGAAAGGCTTTCATTTAAAAAAATACAGTGAGATTTTCTTTTAAGCCGCTACGTTTCTGGAGCTAAGTACTTACTGATTAAATCAACCTTATTGTCTCCATTTATTCTACCCAGAAACTGGAAAATTACTCAACTCCTTGACAGGTGTTCACAGCTGATGGCTCAGATTTGCGGATCGAGTGCTGGGGCATATGGCATGATAAATAATAGAACAAACTAATCCTATTGACACTGTCCACCCTCCAGCCTGCACACATTTATCCTTGTGCCTTGCTCTCGCCGTGCGACAGCCCGTTCCCCGAGCCAGCTCCTCTCAGAGATGCTGCTCCTGAGCCACTGACCAACGACTTTGGCTCATCAGTGTTTGAGCAAAGTGTCGTAGCGCTGGTTTTGCAAGGACCTCAGCTCAGCGTGATGGGCAGGTATCCACCACGGGTTTGCTCCCTGTCTGCTTCATTAGTTTGTTCGGCCAGTGCTTGTGATGGCACATCATGCTGGGGTTTGCCCAAGAGCCTCGCTGGTGGTTTCCCTGTTGCTTGTGTAGGGTTTTAGATGCAGCAAAAAAAACTTCCTTGAGTTTAAGGGGTGCTGGGAAATGGCAAAGGCTGGTAGCATGAGAGAGGGTGCAGCATCTTGCATGGAAATGTGTGATGGGGAGATGGTGGCAGCTCCTCCAGAGGATGCTGAGTCCCAGCTTTGTGCAAACGTGAAGTTGTGGTCTGGTAATGGGCAGAGCAGAGAGCTCTGCACTGGAGTCACAGTTGTGCTGGTTTGGGTCGTGCATCCCTGAAAGGAAGAGCTGTGGACAGGACGTAAAACGTGAGCCATGGACCTCCGAACCTATTCTTGAGTCTTAGGATGGTGGGAGACTGCAGAACAGAAACTGAGTATCTTAGACCTGCCTGTGACACCTGGGTGGAGTGACAGCCAGAGAGCCATGGAGTATTTCCAACTGTCCATTAGGACTGCGGCTTTCAGCAAAATTACAAATGTGTCCTGGAAAATCTAGCAATCTAGCTCCTTCGAGCTGGCCAAAAAGCCGTTATTGTTTCTGGGCGTGGGAACTGGTTCTGTGCTTGGCAGCCGGTGCGGGGCCACGCTGTGGCCGAACCCAGCATGTGCCACTGCGGAGCGAGCTGGCACCAAGGGACACCGCGGGGACGGTGGCTCCTCCTGTCCTGCTGCCTGCTTCAGGGTGGCACATGCTGGTAAAACCTAAATATCTCTATAGTGCAAAGCAAAGAGTCCGTAGGACGTGCCCTGAGAGCTCAGCATCAGGTCTATATGCGCCCACGTGCATTTTCGGGTATGGCCTGGGTCCCCCTCTTGTCCTTTGTGTGCAGAGGAGCGGGATGTGTCCCATCCTGGCCTCTCCTGCCCTCATTTCTGAGCGAGGCGTGTGCCCTGTGTAACCTGGGGCAGCCGGCACACCGCGGTGCCTGCTGCAGGCTCGCCAGCGGAAGGTGGAGGAATGCACATCTGGAGGCTCGGGGACGTTTGGTGCCTGTGTGGTTTTCATTTGGAGGCCTTTCTGTTGTTGATCGACTTAATTAAAATGAAAAAAAAAAGGAAAAGCATGCAGGATTGCGCGTTTGGTTTTTTTTTTTTTTTGAGATGCCTGGATTTGGGGCTACAGAGCCAATTTTCATTTTGAAATTTTCTTTAATTTTATTTTTAAAGCTCCCCCAAAAAATTTTGAGCTGCAAACTGAAAGGAGGTGTTAGACTTTGTAAACCAAACCCAACCCAACCCCAAAACTATTAACCAACTTAAAAAGCATCTTCTGTTTTGCAAAGTCAATTTTCTGGAAAAAATTTAAATATTTTGTTTATTTTCCAAACAAAAATATTGTGGGTTGTTTTTTTTTTTAATTAACTGAATTCACCAAGGTATCTAAAATATTCCTCATATTTTTTGCCCCAGCATGGAGAAACGTGGGCTGGCGCTTAGCTGTGGGATGCTCTCTCCCCCTTTGCCCTACCTGCTGAAAGCCTGCTCCATGGTACAGAGGCTTGCTGGGGGATGGCTCGAGATTTGCAGATGTGATGAAGAGGAAGGAAGATGATTAGTGATCCTGGACCTGTATTTGTTCTTCATGCCCCAACACGTGTCTGCTTTTGCTTGCAGCCATCCTCCTCCCTCCATCAGGTCAGACCTTGGTGCGTCCCCGCTTGTGGCGCAGGGCACAACCCTTCGCGGTGTGCCTGAAAATCACTGCCCGGATCCCAAGAGAGATGTAAAAGTAAGAAAAAGGAAGACAATATCCCCCCGTCAGGAAATTTGCCTATTAACACCCCAGACACAAAAGTCTCAATGGAGCTTTTCCCCTCCGAACCAGCTAAAATGTCTCTCACTGATGGGAAGGCTAAAAATAAGCGTGTTCTCCACAAACAGCTTAAAGATGTTGAAAATGAAAAGCAACAAAGGATGTAGAACGTATGAGTCACTAAATTACAGGGCTATCTTTCTAAGAGCAAAACAAAACAAACAAAAAAAAAAACCCCAAACCCTCTCTGCTGAAATTCATTGTGAGTTTTCTGGGTTTGGTTTGGGGCTGTTTGCCCCGCAGTGCCTGCGCAGTCATCTTATTTTTGTGGGCTAGCGAAGGGCTGAAACCTTATCCATTTTTATTACACAGTGTGCCAGAGCTGCTCCGTATAAATAATAAGAGTAAAACCAGTCTGCTCAGCAGCATGAACAGGAGGTGCTCTTCTCTCGCACATGGGCATTTCTGTTGATTTGGTTTTTTTTTTTTTGGAGATAAACCCCTTCGCATGAGCTCGCTGGATGTCAAGCTTTCTCGCGGGGAAGAGCGTAAGCGTACATTCGTCTCGACAGCATGTTCTGGCCCCGGCTAAGCCACAAGTGTTTGGACTCTCGGTTGGGAGCAGGCAGATTTTTGTGGGTGTAATCGCATTTGTCTATAGCTTTCGTTTGTTGAGATAATGTAATTAAAAGGAGTTCTTGGTTTGTTTTGTTTGGTTTTTTTTTTCCTCCCTGAAGGTCTTGTTTCGTGATGAGCTCCACTAGGGTGGACTCTGCAAAACTGAAGCTTTTTTAGCATTTGCAGATGAGCTTGAATCAAAAATCTTGGCGTTTGAGGCAGCAGGAAAGAGGATGGACTTGTGCCAAACCTATGCCTACATCTGATGTTTGCAGCCAGCCCCAATCTCTCTAATAGGCTGAAATGAAACCTTGGATCCAAGCAGATGGTAGGGCTGGAGATGAGAATCTGTCAGTGCTGCCGCATCCCAGACCTGCTGTTAGGGTGTGCAATACCCTCACTGGGGTTTGAGGGAGCTGGAGGCTGCCCCTTTCTACCCATCATCATCGGCACCTTCATCCATCCTCTTCCTCACTGCAGTGGGGGGAGGACGGACAGCAGCACTGGGCCAGGCTGCAGGAGAGCCCTTCCCCGAGGCCGTTGCGGTACCCGGCTGGCTCGCTCCTGGCCCAAAAACCCCATCGATCAATAAATCAGTTGCCTGAGTTGGCAGGTACAATAAAGGCTGTGTGCAACGATCATAAATCCTGGAGCGGAGCTTACTCGGCAATGATTTAATCTAGATATTTAGTTCTGAAATGCGCTAATTAAACTTCAGAATAAAGCATCCACCGTAAAAGCAAGATGAATAAAAAGTAAAAATAAAAGTTTCTCCTGGCATAATTAACCATCATTAAAACATGAAAATCCAAGCTAGGGAGCAATTGTACGCCTTCCACAAAGTGTTTCATCAGGAATAATGGGATGAAATTAAGCAATACAAAAATGTAGGCTGAAAGTTGAAAAACTTATCCCACTTGTGAGCCCCATTAGACTGTGAAATGTTACTGAACCCTCCCCAGGGAGCAGTCAAATGTGTATTTCTCAGGACATTTGAAAGCGGACTGGACAGAAGCCCCCTCCCCAATACTGCAGGGAATAATTACAGACCTCCTCGCTTCAATGGGCCTTATTTTTAATTTCAGTGGGTCATTCCTAACCGAGCAAAACTATTTAATTTCAATAGAGGACTTTCTTGTCTGAGGGACCTCTAAGTTTGACCCTGCAGACCTTACATCTAGATATTATAAGGGATATTTTTAAGGCACCAGCCTCTTCTAAAATCATACACTGGCTTGCCCTGCCTCCCCTTGGACACCGCATTTATTGCTGCCATATTTATTGTGTGCTCACCCAATGCTTCGGCCACCGCTTTCCTTGGTCTCAAAAAAGGCACCGAAACGAAACGGAGACCTGGCCCTGCCTACGTGGCCGTGGGTTTGCCGAGCGTCTCCCTACGAGCTGGGTGGTACCCAAATGTAATCAGTCTGACTGGTGTACAACAGCTTGATAGCAAATCACATCAAGCGATAATCCACTTGTTATTAGAGCGACAGCTCGGCACTGACAGTGACAACTATCACCGGTCCCCAACAGGCAGCCAGGCAGGTCTCTGACAACAACCTGCCCTGCCTTGCGCAATTTTTTAGCGCGTTCCTTTGTCACATTAGTATTATATTGTCTCTCGCCATATCATTTTCAGGAGCATAATGCGAATGTCACGGTGCTGATTTCCGAGGTAGCCCTCTCCTTCCGGAGAGCGTGCCCTCCCATCGCCGCCCCCCGGCCCCGGGAGCTGCCGTGCTACCGAGGACATCCTACAAAGCAAAGGATTTGACACGATCGGCTCTGTATTTTAACAAAGAAAAAGAGAAAAGGGCCGCTGGCTGGTCTTATTTACGCAGACACAAGTTTGGAGGTATTCTGGATGTATTTAGGGATTAACGAGAATTTGGTCCTTTAACAATTCTTAATAATAAATGTATAAGCCTAATGGATTTTCCAGCTACTGTTTTCAGTCATGAAAGCTGGAACCTTTTTGGCTAATGTCTTCCAGAGCTGAAGGAAAGGAAATTAGCTAAAGGCAGGGAATAATGTTCTGCAAATGAGGGGCTTTGCCCCCACTTTACTCACGTAAGCAGCCCAGGTGAAGCTGAGGGAGTCACAGGTGAAAGTTTCCTTATGGATCAAGAAAAAAAGAAATGAAAAGTAAAAGGACGTGAAGAGATCGATCTGAGTCTCACCCTGATGAAACAGCGTTCGGTCCCATCATTCACCTTCTGCTGATGGTGCTGAGGGCCACGTTGCTGGAGCGGGAATTATCTTCTCACTGGATGTAGGAATGCAAATAACTTGACAAAAATGGTAAAACTGCAGGATGTAGCTGGGCCTGCACAGCCCTGGTGGTTTATAAGGGACTTGGACCATGGCTAAACTCCTGCATCTCCATCCAGGCCCAGGACCTGGCAGCGTGCAGGCACTGGGCGAGGGGCAGCGGGATGCAGAAATCCCATCCTTGGGCAGGACGGCTGAGCTGGTGAAGCAAAACGAGTTTAATATTAATGGAGGTGGGGTTTCTGGTTTGCATAGGGAGCAGAGAAAGCCAAAATCCCTCTGCCTGTGGTTCCTGAGCTGGTGATCATGTTCCTTCTGATGGTAAAATCCCAGCAGGGGGAACGGCATGACCCACGAGACTGAAAGGAAGGAGATGGGAAGGATTTTTGCATCAGAGAAGTACAACATAGGCAGGATGTGAATTAAACACCTTTGAGCCATAAAATCAACGCTTGCTCTGAAGGCTTTGTTCAATGCTTACACGGTTGTGGGAGTGTTGCCGTAGACGCCGGGTGGCTCTCCAGGCTGTTTTCCAGGTCCAACCGAGGCAGTTTCAGTTGAGTGTTGGCTTCCCATTAGAGACTCTTCTGCAGTCAACTGCTTTCAGCATGAGAACTTCTCTCCATGTATTTAGCCTCAGTTGTCTTTAGCTAAATTTCACCCCACTGGAAGTGGGTCCAGCTTTCCCCAGGTATGTTTTTGTCGGTGGGTTTGCCGATAGGGAGAAGTGATCCAAAGAGCACGTGCCTCTGGTGCATTTAGAAAGGGAACTGGAAAGACAAGCGAGCTCCGCCAAGCTCTGGTAACCCACTGAAGACGACTGCAGTAAGGAAAGGTGTCTCCTGGCTGATCTGCGGTGGTAGTTTTAGCTCAGCTGAGAAGCCTAAGGAGATGCTCAGCAAGCCGGGAGAAGTGTGCTCCTTCAAGCGCTTGCTCTTTCACTCTGGAGAGCTCAGGACCCCCTGGAGCCGCCAGCATCAGTGATTTGTAGCTACCTGCTCTGCTCCTCTGCCCTCCTCAGCATCCAACAGCCGGGCAGGCTGGCTGGGCTGGGACACGGGGTTCGGGGAGACGCACACCTTTCTGCACGCAGGAGGCACGTGCAGACATGATTCCTTCTCCTCCATTGCTGTTTCTATAAAAAGAACCGGCAGCTTACCCCCCGCTCTCCACGCTCAAAAAGAGACCTGGAGAGCTTTCGGGGAGTGAACTTTCTACGGGGCTCAGCCCCACATTAGTGATTCCTTTGGGGTCGTGGACTGTTTGGGGTTGTGGTCTTTCCCAGCCGCCTCCGGGCGGTGGGAGCTGGCGGAGGATGGAGCAGCAGCCCCGGGGGGGTTGGGGAGGGGGGGTGAGGGGTGCCGGCGAGGAAGGGGTTAGCGGGGGGGCCCTGCCGCAAGGTGGGCCGCGGCGGAGGGTGTTCCCCGGGCGGGCCCTGCGCCGCCCGCCCTGGCCGGGGGCTGCCGGGGGGGAGCGCGGCGGGGCTGGGCGCTGCGCTCGGGGCTGCGCGGAGCCATGGGGCTACTGGCAATAATATTCCGCATTATCTATTTTTATGTCATTTTTTAATTTTTTTGTATTGTATTGTATTTTTTTAATTATAATTTATTTTTTTCACTCCGCCATCCTCACCGCCCAGCTCGCTCTCTCTCTCTGCCTCCTCCCTCCATCCTCCTTTTGAATAACTCGGCCAGGAGCGATCGGGAGGAAGAGGGGGGGGCGGGAGGGGGGGGGGAAGAGGAGCCGAGCAAACCTGTGGCGGAGGAGCCGGCTGGTGGAGAGGTGAGTCGAGGAGGGGGGAGACCCCGAAAAAGGATGAGGAGCACCCGTTGTCCCCCACCCGGGGAAGGGGGGGGGGGGGGGGGGTTGTAGGGAGCCGGCTGCTCCCTACACCCCCCCTTCCCCGGGTGGGGGGCAACCGGTTCCCCCCGGGGACCCAACCCGGCTTGCTTAGACGGGGCGGCGGCGGAGCGGCCCCCCGCGGGGTCCGGGGCTGGAGATGAAGGCGGTGGGGGGATCCCTCTGCGGGTGCGGATGCTCATCCCCTCCGGCCACCCCCGCTCTGACTCCCTGGAGCACTCGGTACCCCATCCCCTCGCATGCGTGGGTTGTTCACGAGTGGCTCTCCCCCCCTCCCCCGGCTCTTTGGCTGTGTGCGGTTGCGGGCACACACACGCGTGTTTGTGGAGCGGGGCACGCAAGTTGCCATGGAGCGGCGTAACATCACTTTTGCCCTTTTTCTGAATTTCTGGGGCCTCTCCTCGTTCGTACCGTGGATGATGTAATAAGCGCTCGGTATCTATGTGGTGTCCTGCTCTTGTGGAGTTAGATAAGAATGAAGATCCCAGAGCAGAGGGAGCATCTGCCATCTGCTTGAATAGACGGGTCTTAATGAATCTGTCAAAATCAACACATGTACGCGACGGAGGAATTTGGCCCCACACACCTACTGATGCCGCTGTCGGCAACCAAAAGACTCCCAGAGAGGGTCCTGCCTGTCGCCCAGATGCCTACTAATAGCTTTAATGTATTCAGCCCAGCCTCGTTTTATTTCAGATATAATTTCAATCACCAGATTTAATGCATTATTTGCAGTGATTGCCTCCTGATTTACCCACTTGAACAGCAAAAGGAATGCATTAAGGAAGGCTGAGCTGCCATGCTTTGCTGGTGTCCTGAGCGTGAGCTGTTTCTCCTGTTACTCACCAGCAGCTCAGACCTTTTCCACCCACCAAGTTTTACTGTTTTCCACGTAGCAGCTGCATCCCCCTTAGCACCCGCCGCGCTGTGTCGCACTAATTCACTGGGCGCCTTGCAAGCTTGCCTCGGCTCTTGGTGGCTTTGGAGCATGTTGAAAGTCGTCGGGATGCAGACGGGCTCCGCCAAGAAATGAGAGCGGGACGAGATCGGCTGTGGGAACGGCTCGCTGAAGTCTGGCTGGGCTGTGGTTGCCTGTAACTCCACCGGAGGAGAGGTGCGTGATCCTGTCTCACTCGATGTGCTTGCTGGACTACAAGAGGATCTTCTCATTGCCTGGGAAATCGAATTTCCCCATTGTTCAGCTGTAAAATAGCTGCACGAGGCCGTGATTGGCAAAGGACTGGATCACCCAGGTTGCTTACATCACGTAGGCAGCTGCCACCGAAATGACACACTTGATTGAAGGCCAAAAGAACCATATACGTAACTGCCTGTGATTAAGCTCCATATGATGCCTCAGAGCAAGTAAAAACCCCTCCTTCATCTCATCTTGTTTGTAATGAGACAACCGTTGCAGGGATATCATTTGGGTCATGTTGTGGCTTTTGGGGGATTTTTGTTTTGTTTTGGGGTTGGGTTTTTTTTTTTGTGCTTCTGGCTGTAAACTTCCATGACCTGCAACAATCTGCCGTTCCACCCTTGCGCGATGCCCCATGAGAGCCTGGTGCTGTAGGTGTGCTGGTAGCTGGGAATACAAATTTTACCAGGTAAGAGCTCCCAATGCCGTTTTTTAATAAGGAATATTCCAGCTGGCTTCTTTTGGGGAGGGAGAGGGTCTTTGCACGCGTCCTTTCCCCACTGGCATGCATGTGTGGTGGTGCGACTGTTTATTTCTGGGAAGGGTTTGATAGGGGAAGCTTCATCTTTTCAGTTTTTGGAGTCTTTATGGATGCTTAACTGTTTCCTCGGAGTATGAACTGTACCTGTAGATAAAATCCTCTCTGCACTGCACCTGTAGATAAATACTCTGCCCTGGCTCCGGCGAGGCAGTTTGCGTATGGCCGGGCAGAATCCCCATCGGGCGGCGAGGGATGGGGAGGGCGGTGGCCCCGGGCCAAACCCTGCACTGGGGGAAACTTGCAGGTAGCGTAAGGGGCGCAGGGGTCTCCTGTGGGGACGGCTCCATCCTGCAGGAGCTGGCTTCTGGTCCTGTACTCTTTGGTAGTGTGTAGACCTCACCTGGTTCTCACACCACCTTCCCTTAACTTTTCGGTGGGGCAGGATGAGGCCGGAGCCCGATCCTGCAAACTGATGGATTTCATCAGTGAACAAAACCACTTTGCAAGCATCTGCCTGCTATTGAATCCCAGGGCAACACTTGTCTTGCAAAAAGAAAAAAAAACAACCCACTTAAAGAGAAATAGTTTGCAGACATGGTAATTTAAGCAAAATCTCCTTCCTTTCCTGTCTCAGCTGCATGGGGAGACGGGGTCGTACCTCCTCTCGCCGTACTCACCCTCTCCCTGACTTCATTATCATGCAGTTTTTGTCCAATCATAACGTGCTTGAGGATTATGCTGATGCAGCTTATTCCTACCATATCATGATATATGGGTATATATAAATATAGATGCATATATAAACAACATTTTTGTGGCCACTTGTCCAGGCTTTCCTTCCACAGACTAAATGCCAGCCCAGTCTCGGTACGTTTAAATGGCTGGTCCCGTGCATCTCACACAGCCTCCAGAAAGCCTTCCCCTGTAAGTTACAATGCAATGCAAGTCCTCTCATTTTATTTTTCTTTAAATGACCTAATTTCTAAGCAAAATCATTGCTTGACCAGTAGCGAGATGATAGTACTATGCATGTTTTATCTTCCAGACTTATCGTAAACTGAACAAAATACCCATTGAGAAACTACTTGTATTAGAAATACCAGAAACATCATTTTAGTCGATTTGTGCACATATAACTTTATTGATTCAGCATGAAATATGGCAGACAGTCTATTAGAAGATGTAAAACAAAACAGGCAGAGCCTTTTCAGAATATGTTGGCAATGTCGAATGGGCATTCATTTTAGCCAGGTGGCTTGCTAAGGTAAATTGAAATGATTTTTTATGAGTCCTGTAAACAATACCAAGTCAGTTTTATTCAGTTTTATACAGTCTACAGCTAAAGATATGTTAGTTAGCTCAGCTATTAACTGGGAGAACTGATATGTATAGAGAAGCTTTGCAAGACTGGGTAGGCTTTAATTGTATTTTTAACCCGTGAATGTAGTTAGTGTTAAAAGTGTAAGCAAGAAACTAAAGTAAATACTGGGTATTATGCAATAGTACTTGGGCTATCATGAAAAGAGGGCAATAGAAACAAACTGTTTTATAGGTCTGCTTGTAATTAACTGCAGTCTACTTTGATAAAGGCACTACAATGTGAACATGGTTCTCAGAATAAAGACATTGAGCAGTGGTAATTAAAGCCACAGTATGGATTTAGTCTGTTGAACCTGAAGTGCAGGGGCAGGACATGGAAAATGTATAGAAATTCAGTGGGTGGCTCTAAAACTGCCCTCTCATTCCTTGAACTTAATATCTGCTTGTGGAGACTTACTGGGCATAATTGTATATACATTTTTAACAGTACGATAAAAGAAGAACTTGAACATCTGCACTGCATGCTGTCATTAGGTCTGTTCATAGCTGAAGCTTTCAGGCAGCATATACCTCCGTTTTTCACACATTATCGAGCCATTTAACCCGGATGGAGGTTTTGGATCCACGCCGTTCATTGCCTGTAGCCATACCCCGCTGTCTTGGCATGCCAGCAGCTTTGGTGGGCACCTTCCAGGGTGCAGGCATTGCAAAGTGGGGTGCTGAGCCACGGCGGCTGCCATGTTTGCCTCTGAACCCCCAGCAGTGAACCGATGCCCAGCGGCGCTGGGGGGAGCTTGGTGGAGGTGCTGGTTTGGGGCTCTCCGAGCCATCCCTTTTCCTTACCCTCCTGTGTTTCCGTCAGCATCGCATGTGTTTATCGAAGTTCTTCCCCGTGGTATCTGCAGAATGGATTTGGATATTTATAAATGCAGCAAGGAGCAAAATCCAGCTGCTTCACCTTTTAAATAGGGCATAAGCAGATATTGGGTTTGCCTGTGGTCACTTAGTGTCCTGGAGGATGCGTGAGTGGGATGACACAGGTGACAGCGCGGTGGGCATGTGCGCACAGAGAGAGCGTCTGTGTGCGAACAGTTTCCTTGGGATCTTTTTATCCTCGATGCGTGCACGTTAAACAATAACGTGAGCAAGCCCGAGAAGCTGGAAGCTTGTTCAGTCGAGGGAACAGCCGCCACTGACATCCTGCACAAATTCCAGTTTGGCTTAATTCCTTCCTAACCTAAATTCTCGTTGTGTTTGTACTGCTTCCTGCCAGGGGCCTGATTCTGCAAAGAGGTCAGTAGGGCAGAGCCTCACTGAAGTCAATGAGTTGCAGCGAGCTTGTGCCTGCACCAGGATTGATCCACTTTAATGAGGTTTACTTCATTCTCCTCTATTTGCAGGACCATAGCTGTTTGCATAGATACCATGAGCATTTTGAAGGGTTACCCAGTCCTGCAAAGCCTTAGGCAAACAGCTAAGTAAATAGCTCGTTGGCTTGGATGAGCACTGCTGATGCTTGCAACCTGTCCCAGTGAAGGTACCTGGAGTTTTGCCATTGCCTCCCATGATCGCTGTGGGATCCGTGCCCCGGGGGAAGCGTGCCCCGTGGGCATGCGTTTGAAGACCCAGACGTGTTTGTGCTGCTAATTGGCAAGCTTCTCAAAGGGTTTGAGGACATATCTAGAGGCTACCAAGGATGTCACTGTAATGCGTTCTTTCAGATATATTTATGTATTCATCCTTGATCTTAGATACTCTGCTCTGACTCCTTTTAAAAACTGCAGTTTAAGAAAAATGCCCTCTCTACACTATTTTTTTCTGCAGATTGTTGACCTCTGCCAGGGCAGTGATTTCCCCATAGAGAGTTGTCAGCACGTCAACTATTATGCAAATGAGATTCCAAATAGTTGATCATCCCTGCCAGGTATTAAGGTTGGGAGCAGCCAGCCCAAGAGCAAATCCCAGGAAAAACAAGAAAACGAAGTCTCCATAACTGTTTTCAATTATTCAGTCTCGCTTGTTCTCCTTATGTTTCAAGAAGAAACATACAAATCTCTCTGGGTCTAGCTTGTTTACAGAGTGCTCGTGGGTTTAAAATACAGCCAGCATCAGATTTCTGTTGTACATTTCCTTCAAATAAATACTGAAATAAAAATAAGGATGCTGTAATTTGTGCCACCCCAAGAGCTAAATACTGCGCTCCAGCAGGAAATGATCATTTTGGTTTCTTGGAACAGCTTTACTATAATCTTCCACAGACCGGTAGCTCGCAAAGAAAGAAGCGCAGACTTTCTCAAGGCAGCTCAGCTCTCTCTGATAGGATCTGGTTTCTTGTGAATTAAGGTCTTGGACAACGAGGCAATCCAGCACGTGCTC
This sequence comes from Platalea leucorodia, assembly GCF_965183815.1. NCBI lineage: Eukaryota > Metazoa > Chordata > Aves > Pelecaniformes > Threskiornithidae > Platalea > Platalea leucorodia. The sequence goes on from NC_138838.1 coordinate 1,820,727, forward strand.
AGATCCTGCTGAGCCCAGGGAGTGCTTCAGCGCTTTGCAGCATCGGAGCTCCAGGGCTCACCCCTTGGAGGAGGTCCGTTCCTGCCGACCGCTGTGCACGTATAGAGGTGATTGCAGGTTTGGGGTCTACCTATATACTCTTCCCCTAAGCAGCTACATAGTGTAGTGGTTGGAGTTAAACAGCTGCTCTGGGTGGACAATGCACCGTTCGATGGATGCCCCGGCCACCTTCTGCAGTAATGCTACAAGTCCTGCGCGTCCAACGGCAGCTGATACTTCCAGTTTTCTGCAAGAAGTGGTGCCATGAGCACAAAAGTCTCTCAACCCTTTCTCACCATAGCCTATTTCTGGCTTAATAGTAGTTGATAATAACGAGCCCGGTGGTTCTGGAAACTTCTTGTTGGGGCAGGTCTTCATTTGGGTCAGTTGACCCTCTCCCAGCAAGCGGACTGGGATCCTCTTTTTTACATCTGGATCCTCTTTTAAGGCTGGGCCATAGTAGGTGTATGAAGACACTTTCCCAAGGAAACTAATAGCCCTGAATGCTTGCAGTGGGGAAATGCTTGCAGCGTATCTTGGTTTGAATCCTACGCTGTGATCCAGCTTGATTTATATGAAAATTATTCCAGTGTTATGGTTACCCTTGCCTCTTTAATTACCTTCTGGCTCATTTATATATGTTGAAGGCTCCAGTTCTCGTAGCTCCTAGGGAACTTTCTGTAGGAACCATCAGCTATTGCTTTTAAAAAATAACCCTCACCAGATGTCCAAAAGCCTTCTTTAAAGAAGCGGCCTGGCATAAGTCATATTTATTGGGAGTAATTAATTGTCCTGTTAAAAAACATAAATGTTTTGGCATTTCATTAATAATACATGATCAACCAACAGGCTATTTGTAGTGTGTTACTTTGTTAAATCTGCTGTAAAAATTGTCATTATTGATATATTTCATGTTTATAATTACTCATCTGTGACGCACTCAGTCTGTTATGAATAATCCATTGTATATTGTTTTCTTAAATAGGATGCTTGCTCAGTGTGCTGGGGGTGCCAGGACTCGCTGCTAATAATGTCTTCATGTCTGATTTATGCCTGTGAAGTGAGGGCAACTGGACATGAGTAAATGAACAGAAGCATGCTCAGAAAACTGTCCTCAAGACACTCTTGATAAGCAAACATTCAACAGTTGTGAGTGCAGGAGAAAACGGTTCAACAGAGCAGGGGAACATATTAGAAATGCATTACGGGGGGCTAAAGATGCACAAGTGACATTTCCTCGCTGCTGTTTGACATTCTCTTCATCTCAGCTAAAAACTCTGCGATGCTTGCTTTCTTACTGCCAACAAGCACCTCGTTACCCTATGCCATCCGTTAATTCTGGGTTACCTTCTTGTGTTCTCCCGCTCGGAAAAAAAGTGAGCTAAGTATTCCAGAAAAAGAGAAATCTGATATTTTTGTATTTGAACAGCAAAGACTGTTGAGGGGGTTGGTGTAATGGTCTGAGCAGATGCGGGTGATGGTACAAAGCCTCTCTTGCACCACTGACCTGCGATGTGTGCTCAGCTAAACGTGCTCGGTGTTGACTTTGTCCGTGCCCCCGCAGCCGATTGCTGGGGGCGGGCAGGAGGAGCTCCCGCTGCAGGCTGGCAGGGAGTCCCCAGGGGTAGGCACAGGGTGGTCATCGCTCCCCTTGGGCAGTTTTGGTAGAGAAAAATGAAATGAAGATGAGGTGGAAGGCGCCTGGGACAGGGCCGAGGGAGCCGGCAGGTCTATCAGCTGCACGTGTTCTCATCTCGGCACCGACGCTGCTCAGCCCCTCGGGGTGTCTTCACAGACTCCTGGTTTTTAAGGCCCAGGAGGAGTGTCAGAGCATCTAATCTGGAAAACAATATATCACAAACCATTAGATTTCACCCAGTTAACTCCAATACCAAGCTCAATAGCTTGCGCTTGGCTAAAGCATGGCTTCCAGCAAGGCATCTGGTCTTGTCTGGGAGACAGCAATGTGTCACTCCTTCTGGTAGTTTGTTCCAATGGTTAATCACCTTCGCCATTAAAAACTCTTGCTTAATTTCCAATTTGCATGTTTATAGCCTTCGGCTTCCCGCCACGGCAGCCCTTCGCCTTTAGATTTTTGAGCTTTTAAGTAGCCTGCGGGTTTTTCTCTCATAAACTCTTACCTTGTCCTCAAACAGTCTTTTCTTAGCAGCCCCATGCTATAGGTCCTGTTGTCTTGTAGAGGAGCTGAAGCCGCGGGAGGGAACGGGAGGCTGGTACATGCATGCTGCAGCCTCCCCAGGGATAAAAGCTCCGTTCCCAAACGGATTCTTTCCAGTTCCCAGGTGCATTTTTAGATGGAGGAAGAGAGGGAGGTTCGGAGATTTTTGTTATGTTGTTGGCTTTTCTTTTGCCTTTTAATATCAGCTCAGAAACTTTCAAAGACAACTGTGTGTTTATATGAAGATGGAAAATTTTTACTAACCCTGGCTAAACTCTACCCCTGCAGCCAGAGGCCGGGGGCAGGAGAAGTAGCAGGAAGTGGGAGAGGGAAACAGAAAAAGCTCAGGGTTGCTGGCTGTGAAAGTGAGGATGAGTTTGGGAGCTAAGAGGACCTTGTGTGAGCAGATTAAATGCTGGTGGGTCAGTTATGAGGGTTATTTAATTACGCAGGTTTAAGCCTATTTGCGAATGGAAAGGGGTCTTTATACCCTTGGCGTGTGATGTGCTTGCCCTGGAGATACAGAGCTATCAAGTCATTGCAGTCCTTTCCTCCTGGCAGTTTAAGCTGAGGATCAGCCTAGGCCATAGTTAAAAAATAACAAACAACAACTATGGTTTAAAACTGTCCCGCTATGTTCTCACATGTTCAGCTTTCAGAAGAAAATGTTTATATCTTATACTTGACCTGGCATCCGCAGCTCTGCCTTCCTGCCATGCAGAATTCAAAGGCAGCCATGAAGCTTCAGTTGTTCAGCGATGTGATGTCTTTTAAAGTGACCTTCCTCTTCTTTTTAATTTCAAACTTTCTGGAGAAGGTGGGGAAAAAAACAGCACAAAACCACCTGAAGTGCCTGTTGCTTTGTAGTCCTCGAACCTGGAAGTTTGTCGCTCGTGAAGTGCCTCTGTGGCACTACAGCCATTAGGCTTGTCACTCAGACCTTGTTTTCCACATTTCAGAGAACTTTCTTCCCAGTTACATCCTTGAATGCTGAAAACGGTCTAAGGTTTGTAAAGGCCTTTTACCCATTGATCCCTATGGGGGACTTTATTGCTAGTATCCCAACCCAGTATCTATCAGCAAGGAGATCTCCATTTTCTTGGTCATTGTCTGAAATAGGGGAATATTTTCCTAGGCTTATTCTGATAAATAATCACGTACAGCAGGAATGCCATGTACGGTGTGATAAGGACAAGGGCACATGTGAGTATGGAGGGACAGGGCTGAAAGTGGTCCCTGGGGACCAGTTTTAGGCTGTACCTGTATCACCACCAGCAAACGCATAGTGCATCTCGTGTGTGCGTGCACTGTGGATTAAGGTCTCATGTTTGCAGTCCATACATCCTTGTAAAAGGTATGAAATTAATCTGGCTGGATTAATTTGCTGAAAATATCATGTGTGTAAATGCTGGGTCTAGCTTCTGACAAGCAGCCCTGCTCCCAGAAAGTGGGAGTATTCCTGTTTTCCAGAAGTAAAAGAAAAACCCTTTCAGAGGAAGCTTTAGGGCTCAGTTGCACTCACAGCCCAATGACTTTGCATTACAGTCTAAGGAAATTTGGCTTCCAAAATTGGTCCGGTGTGTTTACTGCTCTGTGGCGGCTGCAGCAGCGGACTGGGAGCAGGGAGGCTCTTGTCTTTCTCTTCCTGCGATAGATCTGTTTATATATAGCCCAAATGTGCCTTTCCGTGTTTTTTGGGGGATTTGGCTTTATTGGTATCAATAGTCAGAAAACACAAACTTCCTCAAAGATTTTCCTCCCTGGGAGGATCTATTTTAGGGCTTTCTTTTAAGGCTCCCTATGCACCAGACCTTATTTTTCTCAATCCCAAGGCGCCCTTCCAAGACCCACTTATATTGATTTTGTAGCTACAGAAAAAGCCATCTGCCTGAGCAGGCTTTCATTCCTGTGTCTCTTTACGCACCTGACTTGAGACTGATTAAACAAGACTTCTGCATTATGATTCTATGATTTTATTGCAGCAGCTTAAATCCTCACACCTCATTACAGAGCTCTCCATGCGCTCCCCTTCTCTGCATCCTCAGAGCTCCTCCCAGTGCCAAAATGAGACTCTTTGGGCCCTTCAGACTTTCCTTTGGTAGCTTGGGCTCATATTGCATTTGAGGTGCCAAGTTTCGGCACAAATTAAATAAAAAAAAAAAAATCTTTAAAGCTATTGTTAGCAATAGTGAGTGCAGGTGATATAAGGGACAAAGTGACTTAGTGCTCTTCCTAGCAGAAGGATTTTGCCAAAGCCACGTGTCTGCAACAAAACGCTTGATTTGTCTTCCCTTAACTATATCAGCTACAAACACAGACATGGGGATTTAGTCCAGCTCGGTCTCTCCCATGCCGGAGAGCACGGGCTACCCGTGATCCTCAGCTGTTACTGCCTCCTTGGGAGAGAGGGAAGGGACTGGTGCATGGGCAGCAATGAAAAGAAAATGTACCAGAAGAGCAATGAAGACTCTTTGGAAAGTTGGTAGTGTCCCCTGACTGATGCGTCGTGCCCAGAGCATGGAAGATCAAATAGCCCAGGAATTTCCCAGGTAATACTCAGGGGTCTATTTGCTCTGCTCTTCCCTTTGGGCCCAGCTAGATATTACACAGTCTACCTGAAAAGATAATGGCAACCATTCAGCTCTGGGGAGAACAAGATAATTTTTTTGGAAGTCACTGCTCTTACTTGCCTTAGATGTTATAATGTTGCTCTGCCCAGGGAGAAGCATCTTTAACATCGTTATTTCATTTGATGAATTTTTAAAGGGTTTTAGAGTGAGCTGGGGGACTTTACAGCTACTCTTCCAGTTTCCCTACCATCTGGTTGCTTCATGGATTTTCTGTGTATTCCTGTATTTTTTTATCTTGGCTTCCTAAGAAAAGGAAGCTTACGCTGCTGTACTGCACATGTGTTCTAGTCCACCCATGTATGTGTGTTTTCCCATACTATCAGCTTGAACCCTCTGCTCAACCTCAGCCAGATTTGTGAGAGAGATGGAGATCTCAATTTTATCATCTCCCCATGTTTCTCCACCAGCATCCTTTCTGCCTGGTGCATTTGACACCCGTGGGGCAGTGACTGTGGGGCCGGTTGGCAGCCAGGACAGGGAACTGTTAGCCCAGGTTCCATACAACCTGCTGGGCAGCAGCCAGGATCCACCAGATCACAGCTGAATACATGATACTGGCCAGGCACAACACCCAGGCACTGCAAATGATCTTGTGTGTTATGTGCCTGAGGCTGTAAAACCGGGATCAACTCTTGGGCATCATTTTGTGCTGCACATAGGAGAGAGGTTAGCAAGAAATCTTTTCCAAATTGGTAACCACCAAGGGAGATCCAGGATCAATACAAATTCATCCTGATTCCATCTCATTGACTGATACTTAAGTTAAACCTTCCCGTTTAATAGTCGTGTGGATTTTCAATTGGGTCTTGAAAGCATTTTTAAAAAACATATCACAAGAGCTGGTGAAGAATGCAAACCGGAGCGAGCGTAGACATGTGAGCATCGTGAAACTGCCTTTTTTTCCTGATGGCAAATTGCTTACGAACATCTTATAAATTTCACAAATGTGGTTGTGCTGAAAAGAAAGAGCGAGGCTGGCAGTGCTGCTGCCGGGCGTTACGGGGGATGTAACCTGCTGGTGAGCTTGGCGCAGAGACTGAAACCTTGGCAAGGTACCATGGTAACATTTCCATACACATGTTTATGGGTTCTTTGAGGGCTTTTTGGTTAAATGTCAATGTTTTCATCATATTATTCAAGGAGATTTCATTGCTCCACAATCCCACTATGCCTTTGAAAACTGCTTTCAGTTTGCAAGTTGCTCAGTGGAAAATATGTCTGTCTCGACTGCTCGGAGATGGAGAGCAAAGCTCACTGCTTAGCTGCCTGCTTGAAGGCTTGTTGTACAGCTCTGTAAAATGGGGCAAGAGCCGGGGCATCTTCCCCGTTCCCATCCAGAGGAGGTGAGTGCACATTGCTGCAAATTTAACCCGTTGAAGAGATGATAGAAAGCTGTTGGCACCCTGCACTTCGGCACCAGCACCTGCTGCTGATGGAGCACCCGGGAAGGGCATCACCATGGTGTGGGGTGGATCCCATCGGCACCAGTTCACTTATGGTTTGAGTTTACCCAGGGTCCCAGCTGGCGCTGGAAGGAGCAGCCATAAGCAAGCTTAAGGTTACCGTGTTTCTAGCACGGGCATTTTGGCAAAATTCAGAATGAGCCTGGACTGATCTGGCTGTGCTAGGACAGATCTCTTGTTCCCAGTCAGCCATCGGGCACCTACGTAGTCCCATGAAGCTTTTTACGCGTTTCAATATAGGGTGCTTTGCAAAACATGGTGCTTTGCTTTGTGAACTCTCCCACAGCCCACACCTTGCAATGCCCCTTTTTGCCGTTTTCTCCCCCTGTGCAGGCTCGCTTTGGACAGCAGGCTCCCGTCTGCAGGATGCTGAGCGCTCCTGAAGCGCGGCTGCACATCCTTGGTTGGACGTCTGGCGCTGGAGCTGCTGCCGGTCCGGTTTTGAGCATCTCTTGTTAACAGTGGAGGCAGGCTGAGAGCTGCTGGATTCCAGCAGCTCTGCAGGGTTTCCGTTGAATAATATTGCAATTTTTAAAGAAATAATATACCTAGGCAGTAGAATTTAATCCAGCATTTCTCACTCTAGGATATCAGGGGTTCCCCCCCAGTACTAAAACGCATTACAGGATCCCAGGTGGGAGCTGATTTTAAGCACTTCAGCCCTCAAGGGAGATGGATTGTCTTTTTTTTTTTAATGGTTGTAGAAGCAAAGGCACAGAAAGTGATTTCAGAAATACTTTAGTGCACCTAAATCCATGGCTTGCAAATACTCTGACCATGGATGAGCTCAGGGAATGCAAGGGGCTGAGCTGCCTTTGCCCAGGGGCCAGGGCAGGCGGGTGCTGGCAGCAGTCCCCAGCCCCACGGGCTCATCGCACGCTGTGTTTGCAGTGCAAGCTCACCCCGCAGCTCCGCCTGGGCTGTTGCAGGTGTTAGATTTAAATCTTTTTAATTTGATAAGGTTTTGAAAATCAGTGTAATTGCTTTTACATTGGGCGTGTGATTATCAAGAGAAAACATGGATCGATTGCTGCCTGAATACTTTGTGGTGGGACTAGAAGCTAATGAAGATGGTGCAAAGGGCTGGAAGTGTCTCTCCAGCCCTGCTTGTCGGGACCTAGAGCGGTACCAAAGCTGGCATCGCCTATACGTCTCCCTGTGGGTAGGTAAAATCTTTGTGCAGAGCAATATGTCAGAGTGAGCAATGTATCAGAATGAAATACATTAATTGGCAAGTGCTGGGAAATTACAGATATGCTTAATGAAAAAGAAAACCTTGTTTACAGTTTCTAATGTGCTGCTGAAGAAACTGGCTCCCAAATAAAAATACTTAAACTTACGATTAGGATTTATTTACATAATTACTGCAAGAGAAATTCTAGGTACGTGCTAAGCAGTGCAAGAGAAACCTCACGGCTTTTCTTCTTTGCCTTCCTGTGTCTTGAGCTTAGTTTGCTCTTGGTGAGTCTATTAAGGCTTTTACTAACTCAGTGAGGCAAGGAGGCATTTGTTACAAAATTAATGCATGTATATATATATTTGTTTTATTGACTGTGGTAAGAGCATATGGCTGAATAAGAGCCAGATCATCCTTGTAATTGTAGTGTTGGCTGGAGAACGATTCAGTAGGTGGCACTTATCTCCTTATGGCAAAGCAAGCTGATGTCCCGGTGTGGCTGTAGTGAGAATGCCCTTGGAGTTTGTTTCCAAGGGGCTGTGTCCCTCACTGGTGTGAGTGAGATTTGCCAAAGTTGCCATATAAATTTATATTAATGGTCCATTCCAAACCGTACTGCCCAGTGTGTCCTGGCCACCTTCCAGCCCCTGCGGAGCCCCTGGGCCAGATCCTCGGCTGATGTCTGGGTGGCTCTGTTGCCTCTGCTGATTTATATCTGCTGGAAATGTACAGTAGAAAATGCAATAGGCCCATGATGGGACTGTGCTGATTGAAACCAGCCAAGGGTATGACAAATCTTCCTCTTAATATTTCAATTGACTTTGGCAAACTTGCCTCTTTCTTGTGTATCCTAAATCAACGTGTTAGTGCTGCTGACAGTAATTTCCACTTTTGTCTGTGCAGATGGCTGCCCTTCACTAGGCTGCGGTGTTTATACCTGCTAAGTTTGCAAACACTTTTCTGCTACAGCCTCCCATTGAGCAGTATTTTTCCTTAGCTGTCATATTTGTGAGATGAAAATATTCTTTGTTGGGCCCTGCTCGAATGTGAATTTTCTTCTTTCAGTGAGGGCCACTGAAGGCTGGAGTGGAGGCACTGGTGCAACGCGCGTCTCGCTCAGCACGGATGCTCTGGGCAGGGCGGGGTTGAACCATCTTAGGGGTCACGATGCTCCGGAGCAGGGTCTGAGAGCTGGTGTCCAGACCCTTGCATGGCTTTGAAAGTCGTGCTGCTGGATCCTATGACTTTTTAATTGCGTGTCAATGTAGACCCCTATGCACTATATAATTATGATCAAATAACAAATCTCTAGGCTGAAAGCTGCAGTATGAGTGCTAGAGACTCATATTTTCCTAAGGCACCGCTGTTCTGTCTCTGCTAACTCTTGTTCGGCATAAAGAAGAAGCTGCTGCTTTTTTGTTTAGCTCCTGTCTTAGACACTAAATAAAATCTGCAATCCATCAGTTATGCACCCTACTTCAGTGCGTGTTCCCTGGTGTAGGACGCTTTGGTCCAGCTCCTCTTTCAAGGCAGGCTATTGTACTATTCAAATAAAACAAAGACAAATAAAATAAGCCTTTCTCTTCCCTTTTCTCTTGTGCCCAGGGAGAAGATGCCATTCCATCATGTAACAGCTGGCTTGTTGTACAAAGGCAACTACCTGAACCGCTCACTCTCCGCTGGCAGCGACAGCGAACAGCTAGCGAATATCTCCGTGGAGGAACTGGATGGTGAGCATCGTCCTTGTGGTTTTCCAAAGGGGGCTGGGAACGGGGAAAGGCTCGTTTTCACCTTCTCTGTAGCGTTGTCATGCAATAACCGGAGGTATTCTCCCCAGGAAGCAAGGAGCAAAAGGCAGGTCAGAAGTGAGATGGCTCAGCAGATCAGGGACAAAGCAAAGGTCCCTGACCAAAGTTTTATTGAGAGCTGTAGACTGATTTTAGCCTCAGATTTTGTCCTTCTGCCTAGAAATAAGGCAGCTTTTTGAAAGAGCAAGGCTGCTTTTTATGGGCAAAACTTTGCAAGAGAAAAAGTTAGGCTAATATCTTTTTATAAAGATGTCTTTAGCCCTTCCTGGGAACCTGCAGAGCTGAATCTGTCTTCCTAGCAAGTCTTCTCATTTGCTTTGTGGCCTTTCAAAAGTGAGGTTTCTCTCTGTGTCTCAGTATAACAAGATGCACAGAAGTGGCTTGTGGCTTAAGAAGCTGGAAAGAGCTTTAAAATTCCCTTTTCCAGGTCAGTGACTGGGAGCACAGACCAGCCTCGGGCTGGCAAAAGCTATCAGGAAGGCTGTTCACATCTGCTGCCTGTAGGATCCCATAATTTCCTCCCTAGAAGCTGGTTGCTGCTAATCCCTTCTGCCCCGCAGACGGGATGTGAGGCCAGGTAGACTCCCAGTCTGGTTCGTGGTGGGAAGGTCTCTTTTGTAGGCAATTTGTGGCTCACCAGGGTCATTTCTAAGCAAAAGTTAATATAGTTGACAGCTGGTCTTTGAGGGCTGTGGAACAAATTGAAGCTCTTGGTTTGCTTCCCAGTGGACATTTGGTACAAGCCATGATCATAATCAGTGGTCTTGACAGAGAACTTGATGAGGAAATGAGCAAGGGAATGGTGCGAGGTGGAAATGGTCCTTCCAGGACAGGTTGGAGGCATTTTGGCAAAACAGAAGGCCAACATTTCTGCCCGCCCTCCCCCTTTTCACCTGTGCTTTGGTAAATCAGACCTTAGTTTTCAAACCCTTTCAACTCGGAGCCTTTGGATTTGGTTTTGCAAGCACTACATTAACTTATCTTAAGTACAAACAGTGTTTTCTGAGTATTTGTAACTGCGTCTCTTCTTCCCGATGAGTATGAGCTGAATGCAGTTCAGGTGAGAGATGCAACGTGAGAAACTACTTTCAGTGCAGCTTAGCTAAGACCCCAGGAACACAAGGGCTGCCGAGGCATCTTCTGGGCTCTTCTGCGTTACAGGAGCTTCGCTTGAAGATTTGAGTTGGTGAGCAGAACTGAACTGGCTTAGATTCTCTGCATCCTATAGATGACAAATTATGTTGCAAAGTAAAGCTTAGCTGCTGTCCCTGCTCAGGATGACAGGGGTTGGCTGAGCAGACAGGAGGACATTGGATGAGGTCTTGCCGTTCATTTCAAATGCAGAGAACAAGGGTTTTTCTGCTATGTCTACCCTGATTAAAGCACACCTGCTGTAATTGCCTTTGAGATTTGCACACAACTGTCAAGGGCTGATTCAAGTGGCATCAGGGGTGCAACCCACTGTCAGGGCCATCCCATTGCACGGGGGAAACTTGCCCTTCATTTGTTCCCCTGCTGTTTGCATGGAAATGGTCTGTGGCTGGACGTGGGAAGGAAGCCCGGTCTCGTTTCCATCCTTCCTGTGTCTCCCCGCTGTCAGCCCGAGCCACGTCGGGCAGTCTGCAAGCTTCGCGAGTCCTCTCGGCATCGCTTTCCCACCGGCAGCTCCGGAGTGGGAGCAGCAGCTGCGGGAGGCAGCGGAGCACAGCCCCACGGCCAGACCTGCCTTCCCCAAGGAGACACCAGCGCTCGAGAGGATGTGGATCATCTCCGTTAAATTAATGGCAAATGAAGCGAATTAGGTGTAGTGGAGCTGTCTTTTGAGAAGGCAGCAGCTGAGGTGCTGCTAATGCGAGTGCTGCATCCGTTTAATGTGGTCGATGCCCCATTATAACCGTGCTATTGAACTGGAGAGCAGCGGAGTTCATTCATCTCTGTTCACAGAGAGCATCCCCCTTGTTCTTCAGGAGAATGGTTAGAGCTCTTTACTAATCATCCATTTATTCTCTGGCTGTTAAGCACAGGCTTCTTGTTAGAATTTAGGTTGTTTTTTTTTTTCTGACAGCCTTTTACTTTACAAGCACCTATTTTCGAGGACTTTGTGTCTTTGCCATGAAGATATGCCTCAATTCTCAGCCTAGCAGAGAAGCGCTCAACCTCAGGCCATTTTTTTCCACCTGCAAACACAGAAGTGGTACCGAATTGATTCGTGTCCACTAAAGCCAGAGCAGCATAAGAAGCTGGAGATGATACTTTTCTGTCTGCCAGGTACCAGAGTACAGCCTAGCCACTGGAAATTATATGTAACATTAGGTCAGCAGTCACTATCTTACCATGTTTTGTCACTAATACTAGATCAGTGCCTGAGTGTGCTGGCAATTGGGGAAGGTACCACTGCTCACTGCCCAAACCCAAACCAGAAATAGTCTTTCTGCCTTTAAGCATAAACTATCTCAGGGTGAGTAACAAAATGTTCTTCCTCAAGCAGTTAATGTCAGTGTATGGGAGCTTTGTGGATATATCAAGCTGTGATAGCTCGATGCCAATAACATATTTGCATTTAATCTTACAGGCTGGGAAAGAGATGCCAAATTCTCCTTGGTTTCTTTTTCAATGAGACTTTGGTCCCGAGGGAGTTCCAGCCTATTGAGAAATTCCAGTCACACATATTAAATTATTAAAGGTTTGAAGCTGGGGAAGTCGGCGGGAATTTTCTATAATGCTTCTCTGTGCTCAAGGCTCCAACAAGTGCCTGATCTGTCGGGTTTTTTCCAGCAGATATTTTTTTTCTTTTTTCACGTCTAGCATTGCGTGTCTCAATGCCGTTCACTTTGGGAAGGATTTCTGCAAGTGTGGGCTCTGGGATGCTGCAGGGCGAAGGCGCTGCGCAGCCTGGCTGGAACGCAGCCTGTCTCCCCCTCCACGTCCCTGCAGTGAATACAGACGAATGCTCCGTGTTCGCAGCCTGCGGGTGGTGGATGAAGGCTAATATGGAGATCAGGAAATGAAAAATATTTCTGATTTCAAGTAACATAAGGGGGAAGGAGTCCAGGTTTTCAGATGAATGCACGCCGTTCAGAGCGGTGTGCTTAGGGCGCTGCTCTGCCTCTTCTCTGACCAGTTATTTTTCTCCTATGAAAACTTTTCCGACTTGCATCAGCCATCTGTCGACTTCAACTTCGCTCTGTTTTTTTCCATCCTGCTTTAAATACTATGCAAGGAAAGAGGCTGGAGAGATAGCAGGTCACTCTGCTGATGGCTTGTCTATTCCTAGCAGCGGTGTTTGCTATTTGCGGTTCTGTAGTAGCGTGAGGGTTTTTAGAAGCTGTCACCATCACGAAGGGAATTAACTTGCAGAAAGCTATATTAGGCGATACTTAACTTTGTAACATCAAATAAATGACGAAGTTGAAAGTGGCAGGCCGTCCATAACCTGTCTCTTAGGGATTGCGAAGTACGGTGGGGTCTCGGATGGATATTATTGCCATATGCGTAGCAGTTTCTATGCATCAGATTATAAATTAAGGCTGGGAGGAACTGTTTTATGTATAGATTTTCTGGCTATTGTTGGTTGACACAAAATTGTGGCACAGTTTGTGCATACTCTGTGGTTTCCACATCCCTTTTAAAACCAGCTTCTGTCTTCACATTACGAACTGCTAGGAGTATTTTTAATAAAAAATGGTGGATGGAAATCATGTCAAGCTTGAGTCATCCACCTCCATAGGCACTATCTAAAGGGTATTGTCAGGAGGTAAAAACATTTCCATAGTAGGAATCTGACAAATATCACCTGAAGGGAGGCACATGCATTATAAGTAGGCTTTGCAAAAAGTGTCTGTGAAATGTGTGCTAGTCAGTGCCTTGCAGAGAAAACCCAAATGTGAACAACAGCAGCAGCTATTTGTCCAGAAAGACATCATGGTAAATCCTTACCTGACCCAGATTCCTTTGAAATCAGCAGTGCCCATGCAGAAGGAAACGTTGCTGCATGACAGCAGGACAGCTATTGGCATCTGGTGCCTTAAACCACGTAGCCCCTGCCCCAGGTGGGGTCTGGGGTATCTACAAGGCTTCTTCTAGGCTGGGAGACAGGGGTTTTTTGCAGTTGTAGACATCAACCTGGCCAGCTTGATGCAGTCCTTAAGGTTGAGACCGAGAGTGGAAATGCCAGTGCGTGGTTTTGCCTGCCTAAACTGGAGATGTCAGCAGAGCAACACATGAAATGGGGGCAAAGCTGCTGGCTGCAGGAGCTTGGGGTGCAGTAGACTTCAAGGCAGGAATCTGGGGACTTCCCTCACCAGGGGACTTTTCTATCATTATAGATTATATACCACGTTGCAAGGACATGCCTTACCTGGTTTCTGCTTCTTCCCAGCAATCTCCCTTCTGTCACCTACAGAAGCTCTTAACTGGGTCACTCTTTCCTGGGCTCCTGCGTAAAAGTCAACCATGAGCAGCTTCAGCATATACTGGGAAACAGCTCTTGAAATAATTTAAAGGGCATAGTTAAATGATGCTCCATATGGATTTTAAATTAACAGTTGTCTCCCACATGCCAATAACGCAGGCAGTGCCAAGTGGCTGAAGGTGTGTTGGGGCTGCAGCCAGTTCTGGAGTCCGAGCAGCACGGCAAGGTGGTCAGTCCCACGACTGGCTGGTGGCATGCTGGGTCCCTGCTGAGGGGGACACTGGGTAAAATAGTCCCACATCGCAAACACAGCCATGCCATCCTAGCCCTGCCTCTGAAAACAAGGCCAAAATCAAGGGGTTTTACCCTCTTGCGCATATCTGATATGATGGTCCCTGGATGTTGTAAGTCCTGGGAAGGGAGGGACCGTGATGCTGCAGAGCACTGTCACCTCACAGTCTCCTTTGGGGGTTGTTATTTAGCAGAAACCCCATGAGCCATGAGGACTGTGGCTGATCCAGATCCTAGTTCACTCCCGTGTTATCAGAAAGGCTTGATAAACAGCCCCTTGCTTGCTAGAGAGTCAGGGCTGCTGTGCAACTCCTCGTATCTCTCTGCAGGTGTTGATTTTTCTCCAGGTCTGCTTGTTTGCTAGCAGAGATTTTAATCCTGCTGATGGGTGCAGAAGGTAAAGGGGCAGGCAGCTTCCCTCCAGCCTCAACAGCCAGCTGGCTGCGCTGTGTCGGTGGCTGAGACTGTGTCCCAGGTGAGATCGAACGGTGTTTTGGAGAAGCAATGTGCTCGAGGAGGGAAACCCAGGGGGGAGAGGCATTAGACACTTGACTGACTCATGTAGCAGCAACAGGCTGAGCCTGCTCCGCTTGGCTTTTTGTCCATGGGAAGAAAAAAACACTTGGAAAAGTGGAAAGAGAAACAAAGAAGTAAGAGCATCCTGCTGGCGAGGAAGGAGTTGCAAGGATATTCTCCTGGGACAGCAGACATAGGGAGGCGTGCGCCGGGATACGGCCACCCCGGGATGCTCTGCGTGTGGATTTGTGCGTGGGTCTGCAAGTCCATGCTTCAGTGTAAGCACTGCAAGCAGCCTGTTAATTGAGTGGATGAAATGGTATAAAGCTCATTTTCTCTTTTGCAGAGTTCTTTTTAAAGAGAGGTTTATCCACAGTGTCTCCACTGTGAGTGATCATGGCTGGAAATGGAGTAATTTATGCCTTATATTGGGCTTTAATAGTGTTTCGTGTCTCTGAATATAAAACTGCGGCATCACTATGCAGATTCTTCTGTGGACAGAAGCAGCTGTATTTCTCACTTCTGCTGAGCTCCTGCTAATTTTCCAGTTACATATTTTAATTACAGTGTGGGTTTCCTTGGGACTCGGTAGTTTCGGGTATGAAGCAGCCTTCATTTAAAAATCATAAAACCTGGCGCAGTATTAATATTCTGCAGAGTATTATTTTATTGCAAGGTGCACATTTGCTCCAGACAGCGCATGTCCAGTGGAGGAGCCGAGTTGCTGATGGAGAAATTGTGGCTACCTGTCCCAGGCTGCGTGCCGGCTTAGCCCTGATGAGGTTCAAGGGAATTTGCCAAGGGAGATATTTGTAGTTATAACTCACCGTGGTCTGCCCCAGCCGCGTTAGTGGTTTCCAGATGTCAGCATTGACTGGAGCAGCCAGCAGACACGAGGCCCCTGCCCTGCTGCGGTGCATCTGGAAGAGCTCAGTTCCCCTGTGCTGGCTTTGGGAAGCTTTTCCCCACCTTGCACAGAGCGGCAGTGAGGTCCCGTGTGCCTCAGACAAACAGATGTCCGTCCATCCAGCCCCAGCATCACTGACCTTTCACTCTTGGCCTCCAGGAAAGCTTTTCTCCGCTGAAATTAGTAGCACTTCCCATCCCAAACAGGCAATGATAATGTTTGGACACCCAAAGTGTCTGAGAACAGGGAGGTCTGGCTCCTCCGTGTTTCACCGGAGAGGAAGACCACGTCTTGAGGGTTTTAGTTGCTGCATTGCCTTAGGGACAACTGGGGCTTGAAGATCAGCACTGGGTATTCTCCAGCACTAGAGATCCTCAGCAGAAAGGTGGCAGAAAGCTATGGACTGGGGGAAAAACTCCAGAACAGTAAGTATTTCCATCCTCCAATGCTTTACAGCCCAAGTCCTACACAAGGTGCCAGTACTTTGGCAGGTTGATTACTCAGGGGGACAAGCATTTTTTTGGGTGCAGCCTTGGGAAGGGCTTGCAGAGGCTCTGTTCCCCTTGTTCCACCCCCCCTCTGCCAAGGGGGGATGTGTCACCTGGACTCCCTGCCCCCAAAATGCAAGAACAGGCACCAGCATCATCTCCAAGGAAAAAGTCCTTACAGCAAGAGAGTATAAATAAAATGAGTTTGGCTGCCAACAAATTAGAATTACAGGGACACCATCTGGACAACAATTAAAGAGATTGTTTGAACTCCAGCTATGCTGACATAGTTATAGGAACTGGCTGGCGAGCAAGCGAGTTACTAGTGGTGGATATTCAGATATCCTTGGTCAGAGGCTTGAGGGTTTCTGGCTTTTTGTAGCAGAGAAAGAGCCTCTTCAAGCTGGAAGAAGATGGTTTTGGGGAGAAGGATGCAGACTGTGTCTTCATCCAGCTCCTTCCAAATCTGCTGGGTTTGTCTCTCACTGCAGAGATGCTGCTGAGGCTTCGGTGCTCCCTGACATGCCGTGAATCGTGCTGGGCTGATGCTCCTCGCAGCCGTTTCAGCCGGGCTCTCGGTGGAGCAAGCTGATAACTCGCTGCTTGTGTCGCCTCAGGCCATGGGAATGGAGCAAATTCAGATCAAGAGCTAAACATGCTTTAAAAGGCATTTAAATCTTGCTGCGACACATTTATACAAATTTTAATATGGATTTTTAATTTTTTATGCAAGCTTCTAGGCTGGATCATTAATTTTACAAGTTTCTTCAATCCCTTGCCTTAAAACCCTGGCTTTAGCAGGTCGCTCCTATTCTAGTAAGTGTTGCTGTGCAGACTCAGGGGTCTCATCCTTACCTGCTACCTTATTGCTCTGCAAATGTACTCCCTAGGCAGTGGCTTTAGCTGTGCATGGGAGGACGGGGGCCAGGGTAGGGTCACTGCAGCCCAGGCCCATAAAGACACGGCACACACCCTGGGACTGGAAGCAAAGGAGACTAAATGCCTCTGTCTCCCCCATTTTCCAGCTGAAGGCATGGGAGAACCGTGGATATAGCGGGGCGTTGGTGGGTTGTACACTGTCTGCACATCCAGCCAGGTGGCCACCTCCGAGCACACCTTTTCCAGCTCCCAATGAGTTCATTTGGGATGCAGTCAATTTGTCCAGAGCATCTTTCCCTGGCAAAGGGATACATCAATTTCTGACCCAGATCTGTGGCTTTTGGGGCTGAACAGGGCTGGCAGTGCCACGGGAACAGAGATTTCCATCCAAAGCAGCCTGGGAATGGTTTCTCTGCCCCAGAAATGGAAGTGATGGCTCTTCTTTTTTGAATCAGGTGGGAAGCATCTCAGCCATCCAGCTCCTTTCTGAGCCACGGGGCTGGGGCACCTCAGCTCTGTGGAAGCCACAGCAGCTCCGGGGAGTCAAAGTAGTCGGTCCCAACTGAAAATCACTCTGAGAAGCCATTTCTTCTCACTTAACTGCACAGACAGAGGCATGAACCCAGACTCTGGCCTGGGTTTAAGCTGCCTTAGACATCCCATCCAAAGCGCTGAGTGCCAAGCAAATGGCTCGCTATTTATTTCATTTCCCAGGACCTCCTTATTGGCGCTGGGCTCGGGGGCTGATGCATGGCTTGAAAAGGGCCCGGACAAGCTGCCATTAGAGCGAGTCAGATGAATGGCTCAGCGCGCCGGTGAATCCCAGCAGCACGGACCTGAGCGAGAGGACGCGAGGGCTGGCGTGGATGGTTGCAAAGCACAGGAGCAGGATGGACCTGAGGGTCTCGTGAGTGCTGCCAGGTCTCCGGTCACAGACAGCGTCTTATAGTTAGTCAGCATTCGGCTTTGCAGGTCCTTCCTTTAATTACCATGATTTTTAAATACTTAAGGATTTAGAGGTTATCATGATGCTCTGCATGCTGTGCATGTGCCTTTTTTGTGGTCGTGATGCTGTGGACTGTCAGGTGCCCCTCCAAGTTGCAGAGACCAATATTTTAGCCAGGCTGTGTTAGTTCACTGTGTCTTTCAGCACGTCAGCTTTAATCAAGTCATAGCAAACCATAAGCAAGCCTGAATCAATTCCCTTGCCTCCATTGGAGCAGCCACCTCACTAAAGTGCAAACGTCTGCAAAAAGCCTCTGTTCTGCACTGCATCTATGCACTCTCCATAAAGGAATGTTCAGAAATAGGTTTGCCCCCTAAATAATGAGGTTTAGGAGTTAGATGTGCATACAGAGAAGCAGGAGTCCAGATATCCATTTCTAATTCTTCACTGGAATGTTTTGGCTGTCACTGATCTTTTTGTGCCTCAGTTTACCTAGCAGCAGAAACATCTTCGAAGAAGGAGGGGAGCAATATGTCTTGGGGTGCTACAAGACCTCTGGGTCAAGCATCATCTGTGGATCTTGCTCCCCATGAGCAACAGCTTTGCTTTGACTCCCCAGTCCCCGTGTCACTGTGCCTGTGGTCACAGCCGAGCCTGTTTGTGACACGGGGGGGTACTGGCACAGAAGGATGGTGTCTTGGCACAGCACTGCTGCAAAAATGACAGGGAGAAAAACTCAGTGATCCGGAGAGGGTTTCACCTGGCTCTTTTGAACGTATTTTTTTCAAGTGCCATTCAAAGCAGTGTGATGTCAAGGTTAGTGTTCCTGGCCTCTGTTTGGCTGTCGGGGCATCTGCTCAGCGGTACCAGACAGCATCCCAGTCCTGCTGCGCTCCTGGGCAGCAGCCATCGCCCGCAGCTGCTCTTCGTGAGCCTGCTCTGCCGCGCTCTGCTCATGGTGTCTGCGGTCCCCATCCCCCTGCCCCTGCTTACGAAAAAATGCATTTATCTTCCTAAGGATGAGGCCAGTGGCTTGGCAGAGCGAGAAGTCACTTAGCAGGGTGCAAGTCCTGATGAGGGAGGCAGACAACAGTAATGCTGGGAGTTAAACAAATAGACCTGGTCGTCCTCTCCCTCTGGCTGGAAATCCTTGTTTCCCAGTTTTCCTTGCCCAGTCGTGGGTCCTGAGACCATCTCAGCCCTACCTGAGATAAGAAATAGGTGTAAAAGGCCAGGGAAAGGGAGCTGAGGAGGTCGGTCTGCTGCTTATTAAATGGGCTGTGCAAGGATGCTTCCTCCAGGGTTTGCACTGGGCAGTTCCTGGAAAAGTCAGAGCTGGGGAAGGCAGGAGGAGATGAGGGGCAGCAGGGAAGGAATGAGGGGCCAGCAGCACTGCAGCGGGATGGGGCAGGATGGGTGCTGGGCAGGAGGGAGCGGAGCAGGCAGAGGGCAGAGTTTGGAGCCGGAGAGGAGGTGAGAGGATGGGCAGCTGCATGCAATGTTGGATCTGCTATTCTCGGAGCTAAATGAGCTGGCAGCCAGCACTACGTGCAGCAGTTGTCACCCTGTGGCTGCAGCCACCAGCCAGATGGGTACAGGAGGACAGAGCAGGAGCCCAGCGGGAAGCGCTGCTTTTCCAGCTTGATTGGCTTTGGTGACATCAAAGAGGATCAGCACAAACCCTTTGAAGTCAGACTTAGCTCCTGCCTGCCTGTGAAAACAAAGGGGTGCAAATCTCCCAGGGTGATCGTGATGCTCTGAGGAGGTGGGTGCTGTGCAGGACCGCAGCGAGCTTTGCTAGCGAGGGCCACGTAGGTACAGCGATGCTCCTAGGTGCCCTGGTGAGGCACAGCGAGGGCTCAACCACCTTTGCTTTTCTGCTCTGACACTTGATGTCGGGGACGTGTCCAGGAGCACAGGCTGTGCAGCAAAGCTCACCAGAGCCAGGCAGAGAGTGGTAGTTCATAAAACGCTTCACGAGCCTTTGGTGATAGGGCAGCCACTGCAGTGGAGGGTGCATGGGCTGAAATCACTGCAGTTCCTAAGGCTGATGCCAGTCTGGCTCAGATTATTCACTCTCCAAATGAAATGAGTTAAAACTATGCTGGGTTTTTTGCAGACTAAGGTCAGCCTAAGGTCCTGCACCTCCCGTGTGATGCTGCTCCGTGCAGGGCTGTGCTCCCAGTGCAGCAGAGAGGGCTCTCTGGGGGCACCGTGGTCCTTGCACCATGTGGGTTTGTGGAGGATGAGCTGAGCCAGGGCCTTGCTGTCTGCCTCGGTCTCCCGTTCATCTCCACACTGAACGACTGTTGTGCCCTGGATCCAGCTGAGAGGACCGAAAGAGAGGGATTGTGGTGGTGCTGTTGGGAACAGCAGCAGGACCTGTGTGAGCATCACGTAGAGCAACACTCAGAATGAGTCGTGACATGAGATCGTGGACCTTGGTGTCCTTGGGGACCGGGTAGGCAAGGTCCTGGCACTATTCAACAGAGGAAAAAGTAGACAGGATCAAACATCTGTCTGGAATTCGAATCTGTTTGACAAGTAGCGAGTTGCTCAGTCCCACGCCACGTCCTGCCTGGAGCAGAGGTGTTGCAGGCAGCGCTGAGACCCTTTGCAGCAACAACCATGAGACAAGTAAGAGCAAGAAAAATAACTTTCAGAAACGTTAGCATTTGGAATTTTCAATCGTTAGTATTGCAGAACAGCACAAAGTCTTTCTTAAAATGTTTCCTGTATTTTGATAAGAATTCTGTAAAAAAAAAAAGAAGAAAAAAACCCAAAGCTTTGGTAGTGAAAGATATTTATGTCTCATGTTCCTGAATGCACATCATTAGGATGTCATTTAAGAAAAGTCCCTCTTTCTAAGTAAGCTGTTAGAACACAAGCCTATTAGCAACATGTGGGATGAGGCAGTATTGTATTTTAGGATTATTCTTTTGGGCAATTTCTATTTAATTTGCTAGGAAACACAAATCTCATTACTTTTCTTTCAACTAAATCTAATCCAGGGCATGAGATTTTGTGAATAGGTTTGGATGGGGAGGGGGAAGAAATATGGCTGTGTAACTGATTGTAATTGCTATTACTTCCCAAAGGTAAAAAAGATTTGAAGAATTCTTTTCCTCAGCAATTCTTCATGTTTGCACATAAGGAGGAAATTGTGCTTTGCAGGGACACGGTAATTTCTGCCTTTGAAATGTGAAACTGTGTTTGCCAATGTGTCTGATGGATGAAATGTCCATCACAAGTACTTAAATGTAGCTTGTCACTGCTTTGTAAATTTGATTTCAGTGTTGCAGAAGGGAAAATGAGAAAATAGAGAGAGAGTTGGAGGATATTGCCGAAACGATGTTCTCTCCTGCTTCAGCCCTCGGGGAGGTGGACGTGCAATGGGCTCAGGTTTCCCTCTATAAAAGCGCCAGAGGTAGCGTCGCACAGGCTGTAGGAACCACGCCTGTGCCTCTGGGGCTGGCAATGAGAGTTAACAGCCCTAGGACAGGAGCTGCCTCCCAAGCTCAGCTGTGCAAATAGGGGATTTTTCAGTTCAGCAGCAGTTTAAAAAAAATTTTAAAAAAGAAAGAAAAAAATAGAGGATCCATTTCAGTTTGAGCCAAATCAGCACATTTTTATTTTTGCTTTTTTTTTTTTTCCACAAATCGGAAGCTGGGAAAAAATCTCATCTGTTCCGAAACAGTGTTTAATTTAGAATTTGAACTTTTAAACTTATTTCTGTTCTGAAGGTGGGGCAAACGTGTAGATTTTGGCTTGCCAAGTCACATGTTTCCATTATAAGAGTCAAAACAAAACGTTTTATTTCAGTGGGAGCCTGGACAGGCAGCTCGTGCAGCTGCTGCGAGCTGATGAAGTGTTTCAGAGAGGCTGAATCTGTGTTTTTGGTGAAAGCACTTCAGGAGACAAATTGTCTTGTGATGTTTCTTCTCCGGCCAAGGCAATGGCAAGGTGCCGTGGTGGGGCGAGAAGGAGGTTTGGGCAGGGACCCGCAGTGGTTCCTCCCATCCTGGCCAAGTTGCAGAGGATCCCCAAAACTGGTGGCATCATGAGACAAGTCACCTTGAGACAAGCAACTTTACGGGGGTCTCGCTCCTTCAATGTAGCCATCAGGCAAACGGCCTCTCAAATGCTTTAATTGCTGTGTTGACGAGCTCCCGTGAGCTGAGCCTGGTCTGCTGGTGAGCCCACGAGGAATGGGCGTTTCAGCCCAGCGGTGCTTCTGAGCAGTAAAAATATACAAGGTTTGGTTTGGACTGAGATGCAGAAAGAAAGCACGCTTTCCCCACCCCACCTCATTTTGGGGCTGTTTAAGGGGTTAGGTAGCTAATGACTTCTTCAGAGTTCATTCCAGTTGCCTTCCAGGCTTGTTTCTCAATAGCTTTATTTTGCTATATTCCCCATCTTCTTTTTTCTCTCTCTCTCATTTTTCACAATAAAGGGTGGAATATACGAGCCGAGGAAATGGAGGCAAAGCAAATAAAGAGGCTGGTTAAATACAGGGCTCTTGAGGGAGGTTCTGGCTGGCCTCAGGCTTTCCTGCTGTCCTGTACTGAGGTCCAGCATTTTCCGCCTGCCCTTTTTTTGCTCTGATAATAGCTAACGGGACACGTGCTTTGGTTTCTGTAATTCCTATCGATAAGGGTAAGGCTTATGTGTCCTTTTAGGGGGAGAAGGTCACATAATAAAAATGAAGAAGAATATTGGAGTAGACAAGCAGCTTCTCACTTAAAAAGCTGTTTCTCATTAGCTATTCTGGGGTTTTAGAGGGTTTTTTTGAGCTAGTGATTGGAGGAATTTTTCTGCAGGTTAAGTGTATTCTCTTCTGTGTAACGGTGCAGCAAGTCAAGGCTTTGGACTGGAATATATGTGCCCGATGGACACCTTGCGCGTGTTGCTATGGCACAACAGGAGTTTTGCTGTGGGAAAGTGCTGACTCCGTAATGCACTGGGTGATGTCTCTGGTGGTGTTTATTTACAATAATTGAGGCCTGAAGCTGCTGTTTTCAAGTATTTTGTGCAGTTACTGTGCCTTCTAATACTTCCCAGGGTGCTTTGCAGCACACAACAAATTCAGGGTTGGAATCACAGTGTTAAGTCCCAGCAAATAAAAAGCTCTTCTGATAACTTGTTGACCTTGGCAGCATGTGTTTCTCCATCAGAATAATGTTTAAAGCCAAACATTGCACATCCCTGAATTTCCTAATTGCTTGGCTGCATGGAGAAGCTGCCCATGAAGTGCTTCTTGAGAGGCAGAAGGGTTGATGTCCTCTTCCTTGCCTAACCAACGGAAGAGCTGCTTTCAGCTTGGAAAGGGTCTTCTTGTCTTCAAAATAAAACGTGCTTATTTTTCAAATGTGAAATTCTGATCCCATTGAGAGAAGGAGCAAAATTCCCATCGATGGAGCTGGGCTTTCACTCTCTGTAGCTGAAAAAATCGGATAACTGGCTAAGCTTCTTAGCATCTATTTCTCTTCCTAGCGGAAAGCTTTTTAGAACCGACTCCTAGGGAAAGTTTCATCCTCAGCCTGAGTTTCATCTTCTCTAACTTAGTGCTGAAAGACTGGACATCACGTCTCGTCATGGCGTGCTTTCTGGGAGGTAGCTGCATGTGTCCATCTGTGCACATGAGCACAGGTAATATTGACATCTCTTATCTACTGGCTGGTAAGGATACATCAGTTCTTGATGGCACAAAACCAGTCCCATCCCAGTTTTTAATGCACCTGAGCAAGCCTGCCTGTGTGAATGGGCCAGCCCAAGGCTGCTCTGAGTGTTTAGATTGAGAATTGATGATGGAAAAAAAAGACGCTCTTTTGAACCTTAGTCCTTTGGGTAATTACTAGTATGATAATTTTTGCGGTTCATTAGTAATCAACTTTCTGCATTCCCACTTACCTCTTCCAGCACTTGTTCATGAGGCCTCTGAGGCTTTGATGGGACGGGAGCAAAACAAATTAAAAGAATGGACTAACAAGTGAAACTCTGAGGCAGGAGGGCGATGAACCTGTCTGCTTTAGCTCTAAAAGGGATTAAACAGGTTGGTTTGATGCCAGCTTTGACATTTTCTTCCCACCCATGCAGAGAGGCACTTTCTATCTCTCCATCGTGGCCTCAGCTCTGCTTTGGCTGATGGTGGTTTCAGACTCTCCATGACCTTGGTGGGAGCAGGACTGGCTCTGGCCATCCAGAGGACTAACACAGACCTTATCCAAAACGGAGAGAGAAACCCTGGTGTGGTGCACAGCTGTGGGCCACAACTCATTTCCTCACCTGGAAAGCTCATTGAGACTTCTCTAACCCCTGATCTTCTCTTGTCCATGGGGACAGATGGGCATTTCCAAAGGATGACCCTTGGGAGCTACCAGGGAGCAAGTCAGACTGTGTAGCTCTTTACAGTAGCTATTGAGGGACCCTGAGCTTCAGCTTAAGTATGAAGTTTTGTGGGAAAATGCTGGACAGCTGTGACAAGCTTTTATGGATGTCGGCTCAGGGACACGTGTAGGAGTCTTCAAGCCATAAATACTTGGAGAGCGCTGCAGTGACTTTTTAATTTTAGTGGGAAAACCAGAATGTGGTAGACAGAAAAAAAATGATACAAAAATAGTAGTAGCCCTTTTGGGAAGAGGAAATGATATTCCACTAAGAACAGCAACCCCAATTAAATGGGAGCTTTTAAAGAAGCCAATAGCTAATTACCTAGATAAGGATGAGGCAGACTCTCACACATGGAAAACAGATTTATTGGGGAACTTTTATCTATGTACATATGTCCAAGATGATTTATTTTCTTGCCACAAGCCCAAAATTGTCTGTGCTTTGTAAATATTGTGGTTGATGGCTGTAAAGATTTCCGATGAGATCAAGTTGGAAGCAGTCATATGGTCAACCACAGTTACCAGAACTGGAGAATTTCATTAACGGCTCCAGCAGCTGAAGAGGTTTTGGGGGCATGGCCAGGCACATCACAGCCCTTGTTTTAAATAACCACTGGCACGTGAAGGCAAGGGAGCCCCCCCCCCGCAAGCCCCTGTTGTGCTTGGTGGCCTGGCATGACTCTGTTGGAACGAAATATTTTTAAAAGCAGGTTTGTGTTACGGCTTGACACAATTGTGCAAGAGGGACAATATTTTAGTTTTCTAACTGGGATGTGGGAAATGGCTCACGGCTTTGCTGCTGTCACGTGTTGAACATGACCGTGATGTCTTTGTCTGTACTTGCATTGCATGGGGTAGGCACGGGTGTCCTGCAGCATTGCAGGGCTCCCTGCACCCGCAGGTGCCCTTCCCTGCTGACACCTGTTCTAGGATGAATTTTCATCACTTTTTCACATCTCCAGATCACTTGTTTTGACATTAATAAGAATAGCAAAGAGTTCAGAGAAAGTAGTTTTGGCATCTACTGTATTTAATTTGCACAAACTTTCATGTGGAGTTTAATTTAGACTGATGAGAGAGGCAGTTTTATGAGTATAAAACGCCATTAATTACAGATCCTGTCTTAATTATAAATGGCTCTATTTTAAAGTGAGTTTTACAACCAAAATTAAGACTTGGAGCAGTTCAATCAATACAAACATCAATTAGACCTGACTTTGTACTCCAATTAATTTATAAAGCTTCCCAATGAAGTGTAAAAAGTGTGCCACTTTGTACTCCTCTTCCTGCCATTCCTGGGCATCAGGAGGTCTCTGTGGTTTCATTAGCAGCCTCCTAATGATAAGCGTGGACGGAATAACAAACCTCCCGATGGTCTGCTTTTTCCCAAATAAACCGACAGAGTTAACTGCTAAAATGGCCGAACGTAGCACAAGCAAAGGGGAAAACACATACTCTTACAAGTGCTCAAATTACACGTTTTGTTCATTTGGCTGTGATCCAGTGAAGTCTGAGGTCCTGCTCTGGAAAGCACTGTCCCACCAGACCATGGCTGCTCCGAGGAGCTCTGGGAGGCCCCAGGGTAGGACATGGTCACTTGTCATGAATATGAACCTATTTAAGCCCTGTTCAGGTTCAGTGTTATCATCCTGATTTTACAAGACAGGTAGAGGTATGGCACAGTTCATTTCTCTGCACTGTCTTTTCAGCAGCTTTGCCCACGTGGAGTATTTGGTGTTGTAGCTGCTGACTCTGGGGACACGTGTCCTTTACAACCCTAGTCAGGAGCTGAGGATCCAGCCTAACCGAGGAGTCAGGATCTGCTCCTGGTGATGTAGCATTGGTTACTTGAATCCCTGCTAGCATCTTCAATCTGCGCTGCAGATGGTGAGCTCACCTAGAATGAGAGTGCATAAAACAAGCTTTTTCTCACCACCAGAGGGTGAGATGAAAGGACCTGAGGACTCCTATGGGGAACCCAAGCATTAACAGATGAAGTAAAATATCTTTTTGCTTCTAAACTGAGTGCAAGTCATCTCCAGGCTGCTGGGAAATAGCAAATCTCGATTCCTGGAGAGTCATTTGGGCATCCTCTTCCATTCAGCAGAAGGATGCCATTTGCTCGCATGTGGATGCCACATGCAAGGTCTTAGGAAGAGTTAAATCTTTAATGCAGGACTTAGGAAGCCATGGAGCTCTCTGTGAGCTTTAGACTGGTCCCAGGTGTCTTCTCCTCCCACAGCTCCTCGGGGCAGAGACACTGCCTTCCCATCCAGTGGTACAGCAACTACCACGTGGGACCCCAGCCCTCTTGGATCTGCAGTAAAATAGAGAAGAAACTATAATTTGACCATGCATAACGTCATGTAGGAAGTGGGGAAGGGATGGAGCTAGGTGTTCGCATAGTTTTTATTTCATTTCTGGTGAAACTGGGTGTTGTAGTAAAGCCAAGCTCTGGGCTGTGTAACTGTTTGAAGTTAAGAACCAAAAAGCAAGTGACAGGCAGGCAAACAAAGCGAAAACCTGCTCTGAATTATCATAAGCTTTTTTGTTGTTTTAAACCCTTTCAAGCAGAGCCATTTGTACTGGAGCAAATTCTCCCAAGATATTTTTAGACGATATGAGCAGAAAAATATTACTCCATAGCAAGCTGTTTACAAATCTGCTAACCTTGTTTAGTGCTAGTAAAACTCTCAGCTTGGTGTGCTGCGGAGCACGCTAATTACTTGACAGAAATTACGCAATGATGTCTTTCCGAAGTGATATACATTGGCTCGGCCCTGCAGCTGGGCCCATGTACAGCATTTTATATAATTAAGTGTGAATGTTTCTGCAGCTTTTCCATTAAAACAGGGAGAACGAGGCAGGAAAGAGGCAGACCCTGCCAATTACCGGCTGCTCTCCATCCTCTCCTCATTTCTGTAATGGGGCCATTCTGCAAATGGCGAGTCCAGCTGTTATCGGCCGATTTGAGCAGTGTCAGAGGCACCGCTGGCCAAGCTGCTGCTTCCACCTCCTTGGGAGGTTGGTGGAAATGGTCCAGTGGGTTCCCGCTGGACATGGCCAAGATGGATGGCTGCTGCTGGCCCATTGTGTGTGTCTAGTTTAGGAGTCCAGCTATTGCTCTCCGTCACTCCCTGGGCCTTGGCTGACCATGGAGGGGAGATAACAGCCATTCTCCATTACATCTTGGATGCATAAACGCATCTAGCAAGGTGGTATTCAGATGCTAAGATAATAGGGCATATGAATACATTGAAGTTTGATATGGACTCCTATGGATAGGAGATCCCAGTCCCTCCCAGACCTCACTGGCCTGTCCCTCTCATGGGAGATGGGTATGGAGATGCGACCAAGCTCCTAGCCCTGGTGACCTGCTCATAGTGATCTTGGGGAAGCTCCTGTTCCCATGGGAGCTGCTTCCAGTACTGTTGATGACTGCAGTGAGGTAGTGTGGGATTTCCACCTTGAATATTTAGCGGGTTGGTTTTGGGGGCCTGGAGGTGTCTTTATTTTCTTCTACTGAAAAGGGCTCAGCAACAGACTGATGATCTTCTGAAGGGTTTGGTGGAAGCCCAGTGTTTCTGGTGACCACTGAGTGTTTAGCAGTGGTTGAATGGGCCAAGTTGGAAGGACAGATGAGATGGAGCAGGTTGTGTGATAGCTAGACAAAGGCTTTTCAGCCTGAACACAGCTGAGGATATGGTAAATCTAAGTCTATAAAGTGGGTGAATGGTGTGGAGAATGAGAACAGGGAACAGTTGTTTGCTCTCTGTTCCAAAGCAAGAGCTGGAAATGTCAGATGGAAGTTGGAGGAGGTGTTTCAGAAGAGAAAGTGGATCATCACATATTGCATGGTTAAACCATGGAACTCCTTGCTACAGGACAAACAAAAGTAAATGTGATCATAAAAGGAACTGGAAAAATTTGTGGGAGTCTTGGAACTGTTTGAAGATGGGCCCTTGGCTGAGCACCAGACCTACTCTGGCCTGTTACTGCCATTCATAGGCATGGACACACAGCTGCTGCTGGTAGCTGGAGATATGTAGTTGTCCCTTGGTCAGTTGTGAGCATTTCAGGCCCTCGTTAGTAATGTTCCTTGGGAAGATATGAACTCAGCTTGACAAACATTGCCCTAGGTGAGCTTCATCCAGGCTTTGGGTGAGCATCCATCCAATCCCTTCCAGTCCCTTGCTGAGATTTGTGCAGTACTGCATATGTGATGGACCAGATGGGAGGGAATAGAAGAGGGAAAGTAGCTGATGTGCTACAGCAATAAACTAGCTGGCCGCCTTGAGCTTTTTCCTCCTTTTTTGATCTTCTGCACTGTTGCTTAAATACACTAGAAGAGAATCTCAGATGGAGCTGAAGAACAAGTAGCTGTCTATCCTTCCCCCACCTCCTGGGTCGCATTGCATGGTTGTGAAGCAGCCGTCCTCTGTGTCCAGGATCCTCCAGTGTGCTCGTGCTGGGGTGCAGCCCCCCTCTGCAGGCAGCTGGCACACGGGATACAGCCTATGGAAGGAGCACAGCTGGGATTTCCCTCCTCCTTATTATCCTTGGCCACTGTGAAATCCCCTGGAGCTATTGGCAACCTGCATAACTTGCAGCAGCTTTCCTAATAGCTCTGGTGATGTTGTTTTAGTGTAGTAACGTCTCCAAGATAAGAGGCAGGTTTTGTCCAGCACAGCAGGCTCAGCTGGAGAGGGATGCAGGGAGTCTCTGCAAGCAGAAGCTGCATCACAGCTTGGGACACAAACCAGCAGCGCGTTTTCTGTTTTGAGAGAGAAGCCGCTTTCATGGGAGAGGGGTGGGAATATAACAGAAACATCCCACACCCAACTTTTAAAAACTTCGTCTTCTCTGAACTGACTTAGAAACATTGCTCCCTTGTCACTGCTTTCTTAGCAAGATGCTTCCCTGGTCCTCTCTCTCCTAAGGTTTTTTCGTAGCCAACTTCTGAATTAAGCTGTGCAGGTGTTGGAGCAGGGTCCTTGAGCTCTCCCCTCCCGGGGCAGAGCAGTGGCACACCTCTGCAAGACCCAGAGCAGGTAACCAGCGGGGCATGTTTCTGAGCCTGTGCCCTTGCTCAATTTAGGGAGTTTTGTGGCGGTTGTGTTAGGAAAGGGATTAGTGCTGGAGCCTTTTTGTTTCTGTGGTTGGTTTCTTCATGCTGGGAATCTAGACTAGGGACTAGGTTTACTTTCAATTTAATTATGTATTTAATGGCAAAGCTGCCAAGAGTTGTCAAGTGGTTTTTTTCTTTATTATATTTCTTATGAATCTAAATAGATTAATATTTGCAAGAAATACTTCCAGAGTAATTTTATCAAACAAGTTCATTATTGCCATGGGAAATTCAATGCAATTTTAATCTGGGACCAGTTCCACTTTGCAGTCGAGCTAAAGTATGAGTTTGAGAGGTAGGCACTGTGTGAGCATTGTGTCTGTGGCGTAAATTGTACAGGTATATTGTGATATATTGAGCCTGCTGCTGCGACTCTGCACATACTACTTAAGTGTCTATGCTGATGTCTTGTGTTTGCAGTTAATTAGTTAATAGTTGATGATAATGAATAAAATCCTCTCTTTGCTGTGTTACACTATGAGAAGCGAGACAGGCAGTGCATACAGGTGAGTGATATAATGACAGCAGCTGATGAGGATGAGCTACAGCTACGTCAGCCCCTCCTTTATTAAAACTTTAGCAGTAGTGTTTATTTTAGCAGTGAATTGCTCCCCCCTCAGCCACCTGAGACAGCAAATGAAGTATGCACATAGCGGACCTGTGTGGCAGTCCTCGAAGCCCGCTGTCAGATTGATTACTTAAAGTGCATTTGAAATCAAGTGCTGTACAGTCAGGTCTGGATCATTTTGCAATCATTTTTCATGTGCCAGTAAGTAAAACCACGGTGAATAATACAGCCAGTTGAAAATGGGGAAGCTACTCCGTCTTGTAAATCTAAACGGACCTCACCGTCTCTTCCCTCTGCCCTTGAGTGCAATGCAATCATCATGACATAAATAAAAACCGCAGCAATGTAATGGAATTATACAAGGGCTGCTATTGTGAGTGCTGTAGAAATAAGGCTGGCAATACTTG
Source organism: Platalea leucorodia (assembly GCF_965183815.1). Classification (NCBI taxonomy): domain Eukaryota; kingdom Metazoa; phylum Chordata; class Aves; order Pelecaniformes; family Threskiornithidae; genus Platalea; species Platalea leucorodia. Next base: position 1,850,953 of record NC_138838.1, read on the forward strand.
GAGGAGCTGAGATCAGAGCTGAAATAGAGTAGAGGTGGAATTGATTTCCTTTTCTCTTTATCTGTCAGAAGAGAAGGAAAAGAAAACAAGTCCGGCTATGTTTGTAAAAGCTTCAAGGAGTTGCCTGTGCCCGTTTGCACGGTGGTGGAGCAGCAGGCACCCTCCTGTGGGCTTCTTCTAAGGCTTTTGCTTCCATCCCCTCCCGAGGCAGCTGTGGTGCTTGGTGAGCAATAAGCTGCTGGTCGGGAGGTCTGGATGACCTGCGATAGTCAGCGCTTGGGAGCACCCGGGACCTGCTCTCGGCCACTCCTGCTACGGGATGGGGCTGCGGTGTGAGATGTGGCTGCAAGGCAGCGGGAAGAAGCACGGCACAGCTCGGAGAGCTGCTCCTTCTCCTTTTAGTCCAGAGTTTCAAGTCAAATGGTTTCAGGATGAGGAAATGTCCTCCTTGCCCTCACTCTTTGCTGGCCACCACCAGCCATCGAAGTGAGTCTGGTCCGTGGTGCAGGCTGGTGGATCGGCTTGTGGGATTTAGCAACCAGGGTCCTCATCTCAAGAACCCATGGCAGAGGAATGTACCCAGTGCCTAAACTCCCAGACTGGTCCTGTCTCCTGGTCCTCGTATGTGCAGACCCCATGGCTCTGGTCCTGCTCACAGTGTGGTCAGGGAGGACGGGGATTTCAGCCAAGTCAAGCCACCTTCAGGCTGAGTCCTGGGGGACAGAGGGAGGAGGTATGGCTTGGTCTTCAGATGGGACCAGAGCCCTGCAGGGACGCAGGGAGATAAGAAACAAACTTGAGACTATCTATATGGAACTACTGTGTCAGGAGAAAATGTTTCCATTTTGTCTTCTGAAGTTTTCTCTATGTTTGTGAAAGAAAATGCCCAGAATTTCTGGGTAGGCAGCACATGAGCTCCACAAAGACAGAAGACCCAGAGAAAGAAGATGCTTTGTGTGATGCCTTCTACATTCAAAACAGTTTCACGTACTTCTGCAACACCGTATCTTCCTGCAGAGGACCTTGAAGTGTTATTTACCCAAGGAAAGCTTACCAGGACCATGAGCTTCTGTGCCGGGATGGAAGAAGCAGATGTGAACGTGGGAGTCAAAAGCCCTTTCCAGAACTCTTGTAGGCTTGGAGAAAGGGAGGCATCAAATGGCTCTTCCAGCACTGGGCTGAAAGCATAGCAGAGAAGAAAAGGGAGGCTTTCTTTTATCTCACCCCTGCCCACTGCCTAAAGGCCACCACTTGAATCAGACCCAGATGGAAGAAAAACTTCTTTCCATGATTTCATTTTTTTTTTCTTATCGGCTCTTGCTGCACCTTTTGTTACATTCAGCTTCTCATTTCTTATCTAGTTGCTTGCATGAATAAGATATGCCACATATTTCCCTGACATGTCTACCTACTATAAATACTCTATCCTTCTGTGGAGAGAGAATATGGAATATATGTGTGTATATATTCTGTATGCATCTAGAATCCTAAATGCCGTTTTTCCAATATTGTGTCTTTAATGGGAATTCACTGATTAGGTGCATAAAAGGCTACAGAAGATGACAGTTTCACTGTGCTCAGTTTTAATACAAAGAGTACTACGGTTGCTAAGAGACTCATACTTCAAGTTTGGAAATCTTCATCCACACTAGATATATTATCTTGGCAAATTGGACTTTCTGAGTTGGCAGCAAATGGAAAAGAGTAACTTTTAAAAATAGAGATAATTTAGATGACGTCAAAGACATCTGGTGTCCTTTTCTAGAAATGTGAGACTGATCTATTTTGCTTATGTGTATAAATCACTCTGCACCCAGTGTGAGGTTCTACTTATGCCTCCATTTGAGTCTGACTTATTAATAAATTCCCTTTATGTTTAAGATATTTAGCCAGGTACATTTCAACTAAATTGGCTTTATGTTTACAACAGATAGTACCTGTCCACCCTGTGTATCTTGGAGAACCTCAGCTTTGTGCCTCTGTGCAAAGCAGGATCTCGTAGTGCCCAGAAACACCCACCACGCTCCGCAGTGACTCAGAGAGGACAGTCACTTATTTACCTTCCTGGTAATATTGCTCCCTCATCCACGTACGGACCCTGGCAGTGCATACTCAGAGCAGTGTGGCTGCAGACTTTATTACCACCTTGCTAATGGGCTGCCTCTCTCATCCTAATTCCCACCCTGAATTGGTGGGTACGGAGAACGGGGGGACGTGTGTCTGGGCTTAATCATGCCTTATAATCCCTAATGCATTTTGGTTTCGAGAAGTACCAGGGCTCCTGAATGGCAAGGAGGCTTTGAATGACAGCTGGAAATCAGCTAGGGACTCTCTCACGCTGTGCATAAGAGGCAGCGGAGAAGAAATGAGGGAACTGGAGAAAGAGCTGAAATGGGCAGCATGAGGCTGACGTGTGAGAAAGGGAATAAATTACAAATGGCTCCAAGCCGGAGGGTGGGAGGAGATGGGTCACTGAGGGAGAAGGATTACACTTGCATAGTGGGCGTGAGGGGCAGGAGAGGAGGGGAGTGATGCAGCCTGGCGAAGGAAAGGCACTCCAGGAGCACAGCCGGGATGCATGTGAGGAGAGTGATCTAGGGAGGATGAGCGAGAAGAGGCCCAAACTTCTGCTGGAGGATTTTCCAGCCATAACCCGTATTCTGGTAGCATCTTTCCTAGGGATTCATCCGGGTGCCAGCACCTGAAGTCACATAGATAAGGCGTAGCTGCCTTTGTCATCTTTGCACTCTGGCTTGCGGTGCTGGGGAAGGCTGTTCCCCCACTTCAGGTGTTGTTCTGCTTCCCAGGCAGAGATGGATGGCCGGGCGTAAATTATTTCCTCCAAAGTAGAACTTAAGCTGGGCTTCTCCATAGTTGGGAGGAACACATTTGAATTTTAATATCATCTCTGAAAGGCAATTGTAGTCTATGCACTTGAATATGTATTTGGGTTATGAGTTTTTATGTTATTTTTAGAAATGTTCATTTGTTCCAAGGACCAGGAGATACAGAAATGGCCACTGAAATGTGAACACGTGATATATTTTTAAAGTATCAAGTGAACATAGAGTGAAATGATGATAAAGGCAGGTTACATGTTTTTTTCAAGCTTAGACAATGCACTGTAATTGTATGTCAGAAGTCATTCAGGTTTGATATCACACCAGCTAATTAAACCATCCTCTCTGAAGAGACTTACTGTACTTTCAGCTTTTGCTGTTTCCTTCTCAAGAACAAAAAACCTCTGAAGGCAGCTCTCGTGTTCAGCGCTCACGTTGGCATTAGTTTGGATGGGAACCAATGCATGGGATATCAGAGCTATGATCAAATTCTTATCTTGTTTGAATGGTGTAAACCAGGTTCAATTCCACCAAAGGTGGTGGAAGAAAGAGGGGGGCTGTATGCCATCCTGTATACTGTGTGCATCTGCTGTCACCCATTTTTGGTGGCTTCTCTCCATTTAAATTTTCCTTGATCCATGAGACGTGAATCCTGCTGTAGTTTTTGTTTCTCCTGAGTAATCTCTTTGGGTGTCTTATCATTATGTTCCTTCCATGTATGCCGCAGGCACAGTTCATAGATGGGTGAAGGTGGGCTGTGCGGGAAGGAGGCAGTGCAGGCTGCTAGGTAGTGGTGAGGAGCCACGTCATGGCTTGAAGGACCTGCATCTTGGACAGTGGGCTCACCCTCTCAGGTAAGAGAGCAGCTCTTGCAGACAAGGGAAGGAAGATCTCTTCTCTCTCTGTTACCAACATCTCATTCCTCCTTTTGGTGATATTCTTCCCGTATCTTATTAAAAGCCTGAAATGTTCAATTCATGGTAAAGCAACATATTAGTCACAGCCAGAAATGGGGACCTGTGCTCCCCAGACCACTTGTGGTCTAGTGGATGGTGTCTTGTAGGCTGGCTGAAGGCCACTGGTGGAAGAGCTGTGGCCAAGAGGAGATGAAGATGTCTCCAAGCCTCCAGGGCTTGCTTTCTCAGGCATGCAGTTTTAGCGTTCAGTGCACAGACTGCAGTGGTGTGAAGTGCCACGTTTACTCTTAAAGTTGGAAAATAAGAGCTGTTTCTCAAGTAATTCAGCCTTTTCTGGGACTTCTGGTGACCTCACCCTACATAGGATGCCCCCATGGTGTGTACAGTGGGTACAACCTGACAGCTGTAGGAAGAGCTGGATTTTTGGTCATGGGTACCAAAGTACCAGCCTCACAGGAGGAGGAGGCTGAGTACACAACATGCTCTCCAGAGAGCACTGGCTGGAAAAAACATGGTATATTTTCATGAAAGCAGGGAGGGAGAAGGTGTCCACTGAGAGTCCTTGTAGCCTTTTCTGTAGCCAGGAGAGACTGCCTCAGCTGAATGATTGAAGTGGCTGGGGAAGTTTGGGTCCCTTGCAGACAGTCCATCCTTCTGCACCAGGCATCGAGCCTGCTCTGCAGTGTAAAATGGGTGTTTTAACCCTAAAAGTTGGACTTTTTTTTTTTTTAAATGTGTTTCACTGCACCAGCCAGAGGAGGCAAACACTTGCTGGGACTTTATTGACTGTTGGCATTGGCTTCTTCAAAGCTTAAATACCTCCAGGCTTAGAGCAGGCTCTATGGAGGGAGCAAACTGCCAACTCCACCATCATATGGGTACCACTGCCAGAGGTGGGGTGGGGAGGTGGGTAGACCTGGGTACGGCCTGGGAGCATCGCTCTTAGGTCTGATGTATGAACTTCAGTGAATGTTCACCCCACTATGAATGGCTTCAGAGAGTGTTAAACCTTGAAGAACCAGAGCACAGTTACCCTGCTAACTGCTATCCTGACCCAAACAGATCTAATGATCTGCAAGGACTAAACTAATTAGGTTGTCTTTTTTGGTGTCCCAGTCCAAGCAGTCAGTACTAGCAAAGAGCCTGAATCTCATTTCTCTTCCACCATGCCAGCAATGTTTCTCTTCATTTCACCAGAGAAGGAGCTGCCAAACTCCTTCCTGTCTTTGGGACAGGAAAAAAAAAAGAAATAAAAAGTTACCTAAAGGCAGAAAATGAAAATAAATAAATTCTTCAACATTATTTAAGCAGTCTTTAAAGCTTGGGAGTGAATATATCCCTTTTAAGCTGGATTGTCTGTGCCTGCCTCCAACACATATTTTACAATTGAATTCTCAAGGACTGCTTTCAGGTACACAGCACAGAACAAGTACAGAGATTTATTCTTAGGAATGTTGTATTTTTATGTGCCTTTGATATGTAGAAACCACAGTTTCATTCAAATAAGCAAACAGGAAAGAAATTTAAATATTTCAGTTGCTCTCCGGGAATGTTTGGAACATGCAAGGTTTCTAATACAGCATTTTCCTGTTTTCTGCAAAAGATAAACATAGTAAAAAGAAAACTGGAAAAGTTTCTCCTACATCTACTATGAAGCACTTTATAAGTAAAAGTTCTCTCTGGATATGCAGGCAAACTCTTTCACATCATGAGAGTCCTGAGCAGGTCTCTGCATATCTCAGTGACCTGACGTGCTTCACTTAATCTCCTTCAGAAATGCGAGTCTCCAGAGCACTAGAATAAATTTGTTCATAACAGTGAGCAGCTTTCAATTATCCATTTACATTTCCAGCTGTAGATGTTTTAAACTGGCTTTATAGCATCTCTGTCTCTTTTCTTTGGCTGGAGATCAGGCTGGGCATGGCTTGGTTCAGGAATACCATAACCTCTCTGATGAACACAACTGGCAAATTGGTAACAACGGACGAGGAGAAGGCTGAGGTACTCAACAACTTTTTTGCCTCAGTTTTCACTGGCAACCTCTCCTCCCACACTTCTCAAGGGGGTGGACCACAAGACAGGGACTGGGGGAGCAAAGCCCCTCCCACTGTAAGAGAAGATCAGGTTCATGACCACCTGAGGAACCTGAACCTACATAAGTCTATGGGTCCCGATGAGATGCATCCCAGAGTCCTGAAGGAACTGGCTGATGTAGTTGCCAAGCCATTCTCCATGATATTTGAAAAGTCATGGCAGTCAGGTGAGGTCCCCGGTGACTGGAAAAAGGCACCCATTTTTAAAAAGGGTCAAAAGGAGGACCCTGGGAACCACCGACCTGTCAGCCTCCCCTCTGTGCCCGGGAAGATCATGGAACAGATCCTCCTAGAAGCTGTGCTAAGGCACATGGAGGACAGGGAGGGGATTCGAGACAGCCAGCACAGCTTCACCAAGGGCAAGTCCTGCCTGACCAAGCTAGTGGCCTTCTATGATGGAGTGGCTACATCAGTGGACAAGGGAAGAACTATGGATGTCGTCTATCTGGACTTCTGTAAGGCCTTTGACACGGTCCCCCACAACATTCTTCTCTCCAAATTGGAGAGAAATGGCTTTGATGGACAGACTGTTAGGTGGATGAGGAATTGGTTGGATGGTCGCATCCAGAGGGTAGTGGTCAATGGCTCAATGTCCAGATGGAGATCAGTGACAAGTGGTGTCCCTCAGGGATCTGTATTGGGACCAATACTGTTTTATATGTGGGCAGCCTGGGAGCCCTGGTCTAGCACAATACTGTATCAGTGAGATAACAGGTTGAGGTTAGCAAATGCAGAATAATAGAGCATGTCCCGTCTGCCAGGACGTGTGGCTGGATGCTGCCCAGAGATAAAGACCACAGAAATTTCCATCCCTCTCCGACAGATCTTAATACAGTATCAGAATAACTTCGGCTGTTATAGATACACCTTCAGCCAGAGAGAACGAAAATCTCAGATAATGTAGCTCCAGGGCAAAATTCAGATTTTTTAGTGATTTGCGATGAGTTTTCTGCTATCTGCATAAGGAAATGCTTTGGAATTGCTAAAAAAAATGCTGAAGCTGTATCAGTTTTGCATACAGGCTGAAAGCATTGCTGTGGTGTGTTTTGGTGCTTCCTGTCCCTAAATGAGCGCGTTCCAACAATGCTTTGCAGTCACGTTGGGAAAAGCTTTCTCAAATTGCTTTATACTTTGTAAAGCAATAAACTTGGACCAAACAATATGGAGAGAGCTGGGGAGCTCAAGCTGATTGTAATTCTTCCGGTGGAAACATTTTCCATCAGAAAAATGCAGATTTGATTACATTCCCTGTTGACAATGGCCTTTTCAACTGAAAATAATAGAAGAGCTTCATTTCAGTAATGCTGCAATATTTCGTTTTGAATTTATGGTTTCACTTTTTAAAATATTAAATAACATGGCCATGAAATATTGGAACTTCACTGCAGTGAAGCCTCTTCTGGAAACAATTCCTGGATAGGAATGATGGATGAGCTTTGGTTTTCTTATACTGCAAAGCCACCAAAAGAAAAGCAAACCGAAGGGCAGATTATTGCAGTATTTTTCTCACCTTTCTATCGGCCGGAATATTTGAAATTAACCCTTTTGATCCATTGTGGCCTGATCATGGCTGCTGTAAGGCTAAGGAAGAGGCAATGCGCAGCCGAGCTGCCCAAAACCCAGCCAAGCACATGATTGTAATTTACCACCCGGCAGAGCTCGCGTTTTGGGCGGTGCCTCTGCCGCATCCCTCCTGCCTGCATCTCTCCTGCCTGCATCCCTCCTGCCTGCATCCAGGGCTGCTCCGTCGCCGTTCTCCTTTCCCCTTCTCCTGCAGTGAGCTCTCACATCTGCATTACTGAGAGCTCGCAGCCCTTGGTTTTATCTCATCTTCAAAGCAGCCTTCTTTATCGGGTGGTGATTCTGAGTCTGTTTGGGCAACTAAGGGAATTTCCAGTGTAATTAATAGGTGTCAACGGAGGTGGTGGAGCATTGGTGCTGCAGGGTTCAGGTAATGAGGAGCGAGGTGTACAGCCCAGCTCTTCTGTCAGCTTGTTACTGGTTTCTCAGGGATTTGTGGACATATGAAGATCACCTTGAGGTAAAAGTGCTCGGCGGAGTTCGGAGACTATAGTGATTGTCGGCCAGAGAAGGTAAAGAGGTACCCATTTTTACTGTGCAACTGGAAGTGAAAATAAGGGGGAAAAAACTGTCCCAAACCAAGAGGAAAATAAGAATTCAGTTCACTGCATTGGAGTTTGAGTTTCTGTGAATAAATAGCAGAACTTAGAGTTTGTCTCTGGCCCTCGGACCAAGACAGCATTTCTGGCGTTATTGAGTGTTTCCCAGAAAGTTTCATTTCAAAATGGAACTAGCTCTGCAGTTTTCCTCCTTTTGAGCCACGGCTGTTTGCAGGATGAAGCTTCTATTCCTGAGCCTTGAAACGGTGAAGAGGGAGAACTGGAGAGGGTGTGTTAAAGTCAGATTTGGTTTGCTGAGCTCCTGTTCACAAGATATGCTCTCAGTGCAGCAATTCATGTGTTAGAATCACTTCGGCTTTTAAGGAGAAAAACTGTCTTTTTCTGGGATGGAGTAGATTCTGGGACTTGGGGAATAGAAAATGCACAGACACAGGCAACTTTGAACTGAAAAGCATTAAATCATAGGTATAGTCTGGTCCTTCCAAGGGGCAGTCTCTCATCTTGGGTGGTGATACCAGAGAAACAAGTAGTGGGAATAAATCCAAGGGCCAGGTGATAAATCTGCTGATTGGAAAGGGATGAGGGGGATGCTCAAGGCGTTGTTCCCATCCCACCTGGGGGAGTTGGAAGAGCAATGAGCAATATCTCACCCTGAAGGTGTGTGGGCTCATCTCATAAGTCCTGAGCAGCCACTGCCAGGGACGGAGATGCTTCTCTGGTCCTTAGTATAACCATAGTAAGGCCATATTAAGTTGGGTTTGATGTGCCACTGGGTAGCCACGTGGAAGTTAATTAAAGGCAAAGGGACTGGGGAAGCAATCGAACTCCAGTAAAACTTGCCGCAGGTACTGCCTGTCCTGACTCGAGGGTTGTTTTGCGATGGGAAGAAGGATGCCGACTTATCATCTTTGTCAGAGCCAACTCTCTGGGTGTTTGAGACGCTCGTAACAAATGGGTCTCTGCATAGCTGTTTCGAGGACATTATTCTAAATGGCAGGTACCTACGTTTGAATATTGGGCCGTAAATTTCCAACAGAGAGTGCTCAAAGTCTGATTAAGCTACCTTTGCAAAGTCTAGGGAAAGAGCTACAAATGATGGGAGAGGTTATATTTCCTACGCAGTTATTGCCAGGCAAGACCGCGGACTGAAACTCTCATTTTGGTAAGAAATGTATGAAGACTGTTCTAGCAGTAAATTGGTACAGGATGCAAATTATATATATTAAAAAAAAAAAAAAGAAAAGATGGGCAGCCATTATCTCTTCAACATTAATGTGAAGATGTGAATGTCCCTAAGCAATCTTGAATCAAATCACTCTCATTCTCTGAGATGCTGCAGGGTAGGGTCTTAAGCTCATTACCTATTTATGTCCAGCAAATGTTTCACTTCTGATGATGAATTGAGTATTGATGTCAATAAACTAAATCAGCAGCTCCCAGATATTACAGGTTTATGTCTAGGCAGCTTAAAAAAAATGTTGTGAAGTTAAACAATTCTCTACGTGGCTCAACTGTTCCCAGGAGAATACATACTGTGCATGAGGTTCTCTGAAGAGGTGTAGTGTCATGGGAGGGAAAATGTTTTGCGCCTGCTGTGTGTAAAGGATGAGGGAAGGATAAAGAATGTTTCCTAATAAAAAGAACTAGTGAAAGAGGAGACTGAGGTTTCTTTGGAAAACAGTGGAAATCTGTTCTCGCCTTAGTTGCCTTTTTAGTAGCATGTTCTTAAGTTGTAAACAAAAGTTGTAGCATGCATCTCAAATTTATCTGCTTTCACAGTGGTGATCTTCCTTCATTATTAGGAGTTCCTTTTCCTTTTTTTCTTTTCCTTTTCCTTTTCCTTTTCCTTTTCCTTTTCCTTTTTTCCTTTTCCTTTTCCTTGCCCTTTTCCTTGCCCTTTTCTTTTTCCTTTTCCTTTCCTTTTCTTTTTCCATCAAGAATGAGTAATGAATTTTTACTCTACCTGGAACATCCACTTCTCTGACACTTCCAGAAAGCCTCACAAAAACCCTGAGTCTGACTGCTCACCTTAGTAACAGTCCCATCACAGACACCAGAGCTGGAGAAGACCATAAGCCCAACCAGTGCAGGGTCCACACAAGGACAGAAGTGGCTTTCACCAGCAGTGTGCAGTGGCCGAGCTGCAGCTGCCTGGAGATAAACAGGCGTGGGCCTCTGGGGCTGTTTGCAAGGAATTTTCCAGCAGCTCAATAATCCATGACAGGAGAAGAACAAAAGAAGCACAAGAGGAGACTGTGCAGGTCTTGTAGAACTCTCTGAATTTACATATTTTGCCCCAATCTGTGTGTTTCGAGGTACATAGCCCTCTCCTTTCTCTTAGCTGAAGAGTTTTGTGTGTGGAACAAAAGAAGGGTGTCTCCTGATGGTTGCATTGAATATCCCACCCAACATGCCTGCGGGCACACGGGGTCCCATGGGTTGTGCCAGGAGACCAAAATGCCCCTCTGGAAATGGCGTGAGGCGCAGTGCTGGATCCACATCCATCTCCTGCAGAATGACAGTGATATGCAGTGGAGTCTTGCATAAAATGCTGAGACCTTTAAAAAGATGCTTTCCATCCAATGACTAGAAATGAGACATTTGCCTATGCAACCAATACCCATCCTAATGCTGCTATTTGTAATTACTTGTTTGATTGTGGATGCTCAAAAAAAGACCTATGTTATGAGCTGTTTGGTTGGGAGAGTGGAACCACAGAGTCAAGGATGCAGCAATACATCAGGAGGACCAGAGATGTGAGCAAAGTTTTCAAACAGGGATTGGCAGATGGTGAACCTCAGTACATAATCCCTCATGTAAGAATTAACATGAAATCACCTTGTTTTTATGCTGACTGCTGCACTGTGCACTGATACACTTGGAGTCAAAATTTTCTTAGCGTGCAGAGGAGTAGGGGCATGAGCTGGAAGAGGTCCCTGAAGCCGGTTCCCACTGCTGGAGGTGACTTGGTCACAGAAACTGAAGCTGCCCAGAACGTGTGAAGCCCCATTTTGAAATGCTGCAGTCATTGCTCACCTCTGAAACTTTCTTCTAATTGTTAAACTAAATTTGTTCATATCTATTTGTTCTTAGACCAATATTGTTCTTCACCTGAAATAGCTTTTCTCTGTCCCTGGGATGTCCCCTCCATCTCCCTGCCCTCCTCAGTGCACCACAGATGGAGATCAAAGCACATCCATAAGCCAAGCCCTGCTCTTCTCTCGCCTTCAGCCTGGCCATTTGCATCCTCTCTGACCTCCTCACTTCTTTCATTCTGAGTTCATCCCTCACCACTCAGGACCAGCCTGTACCTTTCTCAGGCATTGGAAACTTGATTATTCTGCACCGTTTAACAGTGAGGGCCACAGCACAGCATCTCCAACCCCGTGCATCCTTCTACTGGCATTGAGAGGAGCTGAAGGGGAGCCCTGCTTGTCTCCTGGGTGAAATTGTGGCCACAGTAGGGAAATTTATAGGGAAAAGTGGAAGTTGTTATTTTGCCAAATTCTCCTGACAGCTGGCTTTCAGCACTGCACTTCCCTGCTGGCTCCGTGCGATGCTGCGGGGCTCGTGCAATCACACGCTGCTCAGCACACGCCGCCTGCAGAAGGGATGCAGCCGCATTTATGGAGCAGCCTTGTGCGAAGGCATTTGAGTGCTGCTCTCCACGCCAGTCTGCCCTCGGAGTAAATATCCTCAAGTATTCCCAATCCAGCCCCTGTTGCCTGCACGAAAAGCTTCCATTTAAGAGAGTGTCTAGTAGCAGCAGATAGCTTTTATGTTGTGCATTTATATGGTAATGGGGTGTTCCAGCAGGTTACTTGGCAAGTGTTAAATGTGTTTGGGAACATAACCACAGGAAATGTCATTTCCACAAATCATTTTTTCCTAGGGAAGAAAAAAAGAATCTGCCAGATTATGTATGCAAAAGTCCCTCTAAGGAAAAACAAGATGATGTACCCAGTTGTGAGGCAGACTTTTCTGAGCTGAGATACTTCGTCAAGTTGACTAGCACCGGTTTGCTCTGCCCATTCGGCATAGCTGTGTCTATCCGAGCTGCCATAGCACTGAGGCCACTATTAAACCCGGGTGTTTATGCCCCCTTGCCAGCTGCATGTTTTTGGTGATGCTGACAGGACTTGGTGCCTGAGCCTCGGCAAGATGCTGCAGCCGTTCAGGTAGATGCGGCTCCAGGTTGCAGTGAAAGAGTTTGATCTGGGGATGCTGAACTGTTTTGCTGAGATTGAGAATAACCAAGTGAAATATTTTGACACTTTCAATTGGAATATGTTGGGGGGGGCGTTTCCATTAGATAAAAAATGTAGTTATTTTGACACTTTGTTGCAATTTGCAGCAAAAAAAACAAGCGTAAGAATAGCAGATGGAGGGATGGAAATTTCCATTTTTTTTAAACAGACATAGTAGTTACGAGACTCACTTAACAGTTCACTCAAGGACGTGCTATTTGCAGCTTTTAGATCATTCAGTTTGTACTTTGGTGCCCAAACCTGCAATTAAGTGAATGAGATGACTTGCAAGATTTCGGGTGGTGGTATTTCTTCTCTTATCGTACTAATGAAAATAACCATATAGGACTCTGATTGTAATGACGGTGCACTTAGGGTATGGTAGTTACAGTGTAATTACAAAATTTATTATGGTAGTATTCGTATGCAGTGAAATAACCTGAAACCATCTGCAGCGCCCCAGGCTAGCTAGTGGACACCAATGGCTCGGGCTGAATTTATTTCCTGGAGAATTGTGAGTCATTCTCATTCAGGAAGCAAAACAAGAAATAATGATGGTTGCCTCTAGTTACCAGTCAGAGGGAAATCATCTGTAAATAAACCTGCTACTGAACTTGGAGAAGGGATGAGCCGGGGAAGGGTCAGGGCAGCCGTGAGTGCGGAGAGGTGTTTTGGAGGGAAGGGCTGGAGCGGCTGCGATGTGAGCGGGTGGGTGAGGACGTTGCCTTTGGATCTTTCTGGATGCAGATGGAGAGAGTTAACCACTTTCTAGGCTGGGTGTCAGGTCCAACTTTGACAACTGTCTTGCTTTGCGCCCTTCAGAAAGGTAATAATAAAAATCATTCTTTCCCCTGATTCTTCCTTTCTTCCTTCCCGGAGGAGTGTGGGGGTAGTCAGATGGCCAGGTACTCCACAACAGGGAAGGTGGAAGGTGCAGCTGTTAAATGTGAGGAAAGAGGGGGAATGAATTAAAAGCAACCATACGCAGCTTTTGAATGCTCAAATAACTCTGAGAAATGAGTGCTGAGCTCTCGGCTCCCGTGGAACATAAATCCTCACCTGGGGAAAAACACTGAGCTCAACTTTCCTGAGAAATGTGCTTTCAAACCCAGCTCACCATACCTGCCTTGGCCCAGCTGACTCTCACGTGAGGGCTCTTCTGCTCCGAAATCTTGGCCCCTTCGCACAGCGCTCCTTTCTTCTTGCTGGACTTTTTGTCCTGGCAACTCTTTCCAGCCTCGTATTATTTGGGAATTTAATTAATGTTGTGTCTGCTCCTTCTTTGAGATCATTAATGAAGATGTTAGTTAGGATGGGGCTGAGTGCTGAACCCTTCTCTCCCCTCATTCACTTGAACGCTGTTCAGCGTTAAACATCGTGTATGGTCCATCTGACAAAGTCTCTTTGCAGCAGCATTTCTTGCTGGTACTGTTTGAATTCATTCTGGGAATGAGATGGTTTAATGCTGCTAATAGTCACTGGCTGTCAGGTGAGCACTTTTGTATTGCAATCACCTTGCATAGACGAGCACTATCACTGTTTCCAGGGGCTGGAGAAACTAAGGCATGGAGAAAAGCACTCAGGCCTTAGCCTGGGCTCCTTGAGAAGAAGTGTCTTTTTCTGAGGCTCAGGCCAGTGCCATCATCAGCAAAATGGGCTACTTTCTGTTCTCTAAATCTTTCTTTCTATACTTTCTCTTCTTTTTTCCCTTTTATACTCTAATATAGTTCTGTGTCACCTTCCTGGGAGTAAAAGAAGATACTATATAGTGGAAAGGGGAATAAATATTAATATTTGCTAACGCCCCGAGGGAGGTGTAATCCGAATGCATGCGCTCGGTTCAGTGTGGAGGGCTGCTGCCAGCCAGGCTGGGCAAGGGGAAAGGCAGCTGCTGGGGCAGCATTGCCTTGCCACCGGCGCCCCTGTTATCTTTACTCTTCCTTTTAAAGACAAAACAGGGCTCTGCTTTTCTTGACGAGGGTAAAGCATCCCTATGCAGAGCAGCCTCCAGCCAAAATGGAAGAAGTCTCTAAGTTTCTCCCAAGCCCTGGCAATGTCTTTGTTGAGAGATTTACTCCATGGACCACATCCACTCCCCGTTCTGAGCCAGGAGCATCGGTTGCCATGGCAACTTCTTTGGGAAAGTCATATGGGGAAAGTGCTGATGTATTTTTAGCTTTGGGTAATGAAATTTAACAGCTGGAAATAAAGGTGAGGGCCAGCCAGGGTGCCACAGGTTCATGGACCGCTGTTTGGGACCTGCTCTTCAGCAGTGCCGGCGGGAAGAGGTGGTGCGGCTGCGTTTGGGAAGGATGCTCAGGCCTGTGGCTCACACTCTGGGTGCTGTGCAGGACAGCACCTGCGAGTACATCAGACAAGAAGGAACCACTATAAAGAAAAGCTGATAGGGAAGTGGTGTTACATGTAAAGATAAAGAGGAGGCACCGACTGAGGTCGTAGCTGCTTCGTGCACAGTGTGTTCAACCTATAAATAGCTTTTCAAATATACCTCTGCACAAGTGGTATTTATAGAATGATGAAAAAACCTCCATTTGGGGTCAGGAGTTGAAGTGTGAAGGATGTTTCAGGCCTGGTCAAAAGTTCAGGTTTCTGACAGGTATGAAAAAGAGCTGGACCCCAAATGTGTGGGGTTTTCTCCTCTGATCGAGGCTCAAAGGTTGTGGTGCTGTTAAATGCGTCTTCTGAAATCAGTGCATCTGGAGAGGATGCTCAACTAGGCGTTGACATTTGGATATCCTAGAGCAGAGCCCCTGTACAGACGCAATTTATTCATGTAATTTGGATCAGTCTAACTTGCATGTAAACTTTTCTGAAGGTAGATTCATTTTATTTTCTAAAATACTTTCTCGGCTCCCTGCAATATTTTTAGTTCTTTCTCCTTCAGCTGTCAAAAGTTTATTTTAAAATTAATTGATTTCAATGTAATATTTACTGCACTTTAGCTTTCAGCACAGCATATGAAAATAGATTTCACTACAGCTGGCAGTGTCTAATGGGATTCGTTCCTACTCCAAAGGCTCTTTGCGTTATGTACTGATACTTCCAGCCGAGCTTGCTTTGAACAGCCTCACCATCTTTTCGTATCACTGAGCTTACACCAGCTTGGCCCGGCAGGGAGACAAGGTGAAGCATTTAACTTTAAAGAAGCCACAGTTGATGCATACCTGAACCCGAAGTGTAGATATTACAGATCTGGCCCGATATTCATTGGAATTAATAGGATCTTCCCTTTTTGCGTCAGTGGGCTCTTTGGCTGGATTAAAAATTGATCATATCTCATTATGATAACCACAGTTGTGGTAAAGATTAAGCAGTGGGTCACAGAGGTGCCCTGGCCCTGGCACATCACCAGGGTATTACACACGGCAGAAAGCAGCACATGGAAATTGGAGCAGACTTTGCAAACGCACTGGTGTTGTCAAGGGAGGTGCTGAACTTTGATGTGAGGTGATTTAGAAGCAGCCTTTGAATTGTAAGGCTTTAAATAACCTGTTAGCAAAGACATGACTGCAACTGTTTCCTGGTGGGCTATGATGCTCCCGGCTTTTCTCCGGGAGGGCTGAGGACCATCCGTTACCTTTCACGTGGCCCCGCTGCAGGGGGCTGGTGCCTCCCTTACACCTGGGAGCAGAGGGCAGAGGGAGGTGACATGCTGAGAGTCCATGGCAGGACCAAGAACATTTTCTCATCTGAGGCTTAATGCCTGAACTACCCAGTGCTGGACAAACTTTTTCCATCCAATCTGTTTCCTGATAGAGAATAGAGTATTTTTTAATTAGTTTTTTTTTTCCCCCCCAAAAAACCTGCTGAGTTTTCTCTCCCACTTCTCCAATGAAATGCTTTCCCGTAAAGATTAAACTCCTCTGAGCAAAGTTGCAGCGGGCCCCAGCACACTGGTTTTTCCTCATTCCCAAAAGAGATGATAAAAGCGTCCTTTGTTTTCCTCTCCACAGCACGGTACAAAGACTGTTTAACCAGAACTAAGAAATCAGCACCTCTTTCTCTCCCCACCTTCAACAAAATCCTTTCAAGTAAACAGGCTCCCAGCTGGCTGAAATGTTAAAATTTCTCTGTTTGGCATTTGCAACAGTCAGATCTGGGGAGCTTGGTGGTGGGGCTTCAAGTTGAGTGGTCTGAGGAGTGGGAAACGTGCAGAGCTGTTGAGGTGGTGGATGCGTGGGTGTCTTTCAGCGTGCTGCACGAGTGGAGAGAGGCTATTAAAGGCTGGAGGGGGATATGCCTGAATTAAGAAGCCAAACAAAGTCAGATGTCAGAAGATGAGCCAGGCTGAGGAAGAATGATGGAAGTGATTCCTTTGATGCCGTCAGCATTTTTATTGATCCGAGGCTGTTTATTGCTGTAAAACAGTTATAAATTAGAGAAAAGCTATGAAGAGGAATGAGAGATGGAAATTGCCCAGGTATGGTTTAAAAGATGTACATCCGTATTTATTGGACAAGGGAGAAAGTGCCCATCCAGGCTTTGGCTGCAGAGCTCCATACCCTGCAGAGGAGGCAGTCAGCACCCAGCTGTTCCTGTTCACGTAGTTTTGTTGGAGAAAGTTAGAGCTTGGTCTGCCTGTGTGACATAAAGTAAATCTGCCTTGCAGACATGCTGAGGGGTTTGGAGAAGGGCTGCTGGAGAAGCCCCGGGGGCTGGGATTTGCTGTGCAGCCATATGCAGGGAGACTTTACTGTAGATCAGGACGGTTCACCCACAGCAGTCCAGGGCAGATGCTGCAGAAAGAAACGGAGTTCAATGTGTGATGAATAAATAATTGTGCAATTATATTTAGCACAGAAAACAGGCAGCATGAGTGTGGATGCCGTTGTATTTATCTATCTGCATACAGAGGCGTGCATGCATGAGCGCACACACACACACGTATATGTGTGTATGAACATATCGTGATTACACCGACTTGATATGATCGATACGCATCATTAACATTAGAAAAGGCAATATATGCTGCTTCCGTGTCCCATGTGTTCAGATGCATTGACCAGGGAGTCTTCCACCATAGTAACTCCTCTCTTTTTCCTTCTCCTTTACAGAAATCCGTGAAGCTTTCCGGGTGCTGGACAGGGATGGGAATGGCTTTATATCCAAGCAGGAGCTGGGCATGGCAATGCGTTCCTTGGGATACATGCCCAGTGAGGTGGAGCTGGCGATTATCATGCAACGCCTCGACATGGATGGTAAGTCCTTGCTGTTGGTTCTTCTCTGTTACTGGTGGGAGGGGGCTTTCCCAGTGCACTGCAGCCCATGTTTTTGGCTCAAAGAGTTTATGGTCACCAAGGAAGGGCTGGGGAGGAAGCCATGAAATGTTGCCTTTCACCACAGCAAGGAAAGGGCAGATGACCATGAGCTGTCCACCTCCCAAAGATAAACCTGCCTCTCAGGCAACCCACACAAGGAAGATGGAGCATCTTTTATTTGACCGGCGCAGAGAGACCAGCTCTTGCAACCTTTCTTTGCAAAGTTGCAAATGGTCTTTTGCAAGGCTGTTGTAACCTTTCATTTTTGGGCAGCATCTGGCCCAGTAATGCTTACTGGGAGATGACCTGGGCCCCCAACCAAGCATAGCTGCCCAGTCCTGTGGCCTCACTGCTCCTTGCAAGTAAAAGATGTTGTGAATGGGAGCTGTGCTGTGTCGTAATGAAGTGTTGATAGTTTTTGAAGAAGTTTAGAAGGGTGGAATAATTTTGAGCAAAGTCCTGCTGTGAGAGCTCGTCAAACGATTACTAAGAGGCAATAAAAGAAACAGAACCCACCATTAACGGGAAGAGTGAAATGCAGCATCAGGATGCTGGAGCCAGGGGGGACTTTTTAACTGCTGCAAAGCTACAATCAGAGCTGATCACAACAAGCGGGCTGTCTTTAAAATGTCCTTGGTCAGAGCAGGAAGGGAGACTTTCCTGATGCCTGAAACGTGCAGGGAAGATGGGATGTGGATCCGACCTTCTCCCTCCCTTCTGCAGGCGGCCGCAACAGGGTGGAAACACTGTGCAAATTTAGATGAAATAATGCCAAACCTGAGTGCTGTATGCAGCCCTGGTCTGAAGGGGGATGCTTGGCAAGACGATGCGTTGCCAGCATCCTCGAGGAGACTGCTGAGAGCAGAGCCCATGGGAGATGGTGGCAGCGGGAGAGAAGCTCTCCTACCTCCCCGAGGATATCTGAGTCGAATGCCCCCGTGAGATGCACAGAACAACTATATTCTTCAGGGCAAGGGAAGCGGGGAAGAGGGTGTCAGCCTGCTGGAGGGTGTTCAGCATCTCCCCTAGAGACAAAGCAATGCAAAACCTCCTGGATAGAGAAGATCAGTTGTTGAAATGATCTCATTCCTAAAAGAAAAGAAAAAAAAAATCCATCACTTTTAAAAGCATTTTCTCTAAAAATTATTGTTTGCACCTTGTTATGTTCTGCTGGCCTTTCCTAGCAGACCAGGTGATTTCTCTTTAGGTTTTGCAAAGGCCAGACTCAGCATGGTGCCAATTCTCTGCGCTTTTTTGGAAAAAGAGTGCTGTGGACTTGGCTTCCAGTTTTGATTCATCTCCAGTTATTGCCTGACTCTTGGTCTCACAGACTTGAGACTTTGGCACTCTTTCGTATACACTCCTAGTGTGCAGGGACCTGTAATCAGAGAGGTGGAGTTAAAATGTAGAGTAATGGGCTGCAGATGGAAGGTGTTAAATTCCTGTTTGAGACCTTTCAGAAAGCTCAATGTGTTTTTTGCAGAGATGGGAGGTGATCCTCCATCTCTTCCAGCTCAACAGTTTCAACAGCTCCAAAGATACGGTCTGGTTGTACTGGGAGTTTTTCTTCTTATTATGTCTCAGCTGCCTTTTGTTGAAGTATTTTGAGCAGAGGGTTTTGGGGCTGGACACAAGTCTGTGCTATATGAAGGTCAAATGGGCCATACATTGAAAAAAGACAGATAACTGGAAATTCTTTAGGCACTGAGCAAATAGGGGAATATTATGCGAAATATTTACCTTGCCTGCAAATTGAATTAATACTGTAAGGCTTGAATTAATGTTATATGGCTTATGGCTACTTTTTCTCCAATGGATTGTCTTCATTTTTTTCTGGGATTTAACTTGAAATATGTAGTGAGCACCAGCAATGACTTCCTCCATCCCCTCCCACTGTGCGTGAGCATCATTCAGTAGCAGGGCTTGAACCGAGCGAGCTCCCGGGGGTGTCAGTCATGCCCTGCACTCCCAGGGACAGCCTTACCCTCCTTCCCATATACTCCTGTTGAGGGCTGCCAAATTTTTCCAAGGCTTTGGCCTGGCATCAGGTGGGTGGGAAGCTTGGCTGGATGAAAGGTCACGTTCAAGGAGGAGTCCCCTGCGGTCAGGAAAGCCAAGGGGGAGGCGGTAATCCTCCTGCGCATCCCCCAGCACCTGACATGAATTACGATGTGACGGCAGGTAGCATAGCCAGACGTCCGTTTCTCCACGCAAGACTGCTGCCAGTGTCTGCTAATAATGAGGTAATACAATTGGCAGTGGTTTATATTTAATCTGAACCAGCCTGAACAGACCTAGTGCAAACATACGGTTTTCATCAGGAATTACCTTGGGAGTGCGTTCACGTTGCAGGATGGCAGAGTGGCTGTATCTACTGCGGCTTATTTAACTGATGGGCTTCAAATAATGAGCAACCAGAGCTGGTCTGAATTTGGTTTTCATTGCAAACCCTGGTTTCTGTAGGGATAAGGAGGAAGGCTCAGCCCTGTCTAGGTCAGGCTGAGGAGACGTTCGTGCTGTGGGAGCAGGATGGCTAGGTTGGACAAAACATGTTTTTTTAAGAGAAGCATATGCAGTCTATGCTGGAGTGGTTTTGTGGCTGAGCATAAACTGATATGACAAGAGCAGTTCACACCCGTGTGTCACCTTCTGCCACAAAGGATCTCACCGAGCTCAGTAAATAACACAGGGATCAACTCCAGAGACGCCCAAGGACAGTTGCTTCTGGGGACGTAGCGTGCAGCTGTTCAGTAACACACAGTGAGCCTCCAAATCAGAGCAGAAATGAAGGTGCATTTCATAAGGCAAAATTACATTTGAAGGCAAAATGTAGTTAGTTAGAAAATGCTGCATGCACTTAAGTGAAAACGGCAACTGCACAGCTTGGATTTTGCCCAGGAGCTCTTCACAGGTGTCACCTCACTTTTAATGCCTCCATGGCTCTTGAGTGCTACCATCAGCCTTCCTTCCCAGGTGACATGCCAGCAGCCCTGGCATTGACAGGGTGGAAGTGAGTGCAACGAGTGGGTTTGCCCAGAGCAAATGTCGCGGGGTGATGCTGAGGATGCCCTCCAGGGCTCAGAGCAGCAGGAGGCGGCTCCTGCCTGTTGGATCACAAGGATGCAGGCTGTCCCATGCTGTGAAGCCCATGGCACATGGAGAGGCTTGGGTTACTTATCTGCTGGGCTTTGATGCCATGACATGGCAAAGCTGTCTCAGGGCTGGGGAAGAAGGAGAGAAGTTTAGCCAAGAAATGTTAAGATGGGACTCCAGGATGAGTTGGGGCTCATAAACAGAACAAGATATATTTTCCTGTGCACAGAGAAGTGTAAACTCACAGCAAATCCTATACAAAGAAGCATCAAGACCAGCTTTCCATCCTCAGAGGTGGCTGCCAAATATTCCCAAGGGACTGACTGCACAGTTGCACATCGACTTGGCTTTTATTACCCCAACAACTGAGATGAGTTTGGGCCACTGGGGCAGGAGATGTTTCATTCCCATGCTGTGGCAGGGGGTGAGTGATGGGAGCTGGTGGTGGCACAGGGGAAGCCCTCAGCCTTGGCCATGCCTTGTCCTGAGGACACCCCACAGCCCTGAAAAGGACCACGCTCCCAGCTACATTTGCCCTCTTAGCATGGCTTTGCTGAATGCAGGTATTTCCAGTGAATATCTAATTCTTGCCAGTCCTCACCGGAGGAAGGCAGGCATCAGAGGCTGGAGTATCCACTGCATTTCCTACAAACGCCTTCTCCACCTTTTCTTCCAACTCTCTTTGCTGTTCTGCAAGGCATGCTTCACCCAGGTGAAGAGGAACGCAGTTGCCGGAGGGGGAAATATTATAGTTGGCATAAAAAAATGAATTAGGCAGAAAAATGAGAATAAACTTGCAATATTTCAAGGTCTCAAAAGAAATCTTATAAATCATCAGAAACACCCTTTTATGAACTACTGGAAAATGCTATGGCATTTCTGTGATGGGGGAGATGAAAGTACCAAAATAGAACAGAAGGCAAAGGGTTTTTCTGTGCAGAAATGCCTCTTTTGGAGAAGGAAGATGAGGAATGGTGGTTCCGGCACTCAGAGCATGAGATTCATATTAGGCCAAAGCTTTGCTTACATCTTGATAGAAGTGGTGCATGACTGTGTGCCAGCAGCAGGTTGTTCAGTATAGCTGGGCGTCTATCCAGTGTGCTGTGCCTTATAGGGACATATTGTTTGCTTTTGGTCTGGAAATAGAGGTCAAATTTTACCTTATTTAATACCCTTGATTTGCTTTATCTTTAGACATAATTAGGTATTGCATGAACGTAAACATTGCAGACTCTGAGAGGTGCACACATTTCTGTCTGCAATCTGGAGAATGACCTGAAATGTTCTGCCAGTATGTGGAAAGTAAAATATTTTATATATTTATGTGCTGGAAAAGAAATTATTTGTAAATTCTTCCAATTGGCAGTAATGCTAATAAAAATGCAGAGAAATGGCACATTAAATGTGTTGCCTTATCTGGGATGCCTACTCTTTAAGCAGACTTCAGCAATAAAATAGATGAATGTGTGACTTAAGTGTCAAACTGTTTCGTTACAACATAAGACACTTTTATCTGAGGAATAAAATAAGCACTCAGTGTACTAATTAGAGGAGCAGCTGGTTTTCAGCACCCTGAAAAAATAACTTCAGGCTAACACAAAAGGGAAAAAAAAAAACCCCAGTGTGTCAAATTGTTTATTATAGTACAAATAGGAAATTCTTTGATCAAGCAAAAGACGAGCTGGCTTCATCAGTGTACAAGCAAGCTACCTGTTACCTTTTATCACGTTATGTGATGCGTCAGCAGTAGTAGCGCAAATACAGCTATGACATCCTTTTGAGCAATAAAAAAGAGAGGAAAGAAATCCCAATTTAAAATTCTGCGTATTCCCAAGCTGCTTTGCAATGGCTCTTTGTGGAGCAGGGAACTGAAGAGGGGGAAAAAAACCAGTAAGCTATTCAGAGTGACCCTGGCAAAAAAGATTTTGAAGATATGCAGCTCTCCCAGGTGGCACTTCTGAGATTCATCCAGCTTTGGGCAGCCCCATGGTTGCAATGGGGTTCTGCAGATATATTGTCATCCTATGCTTTGCACGCAGAAGTTGTGCTGCTCAGGTGCTGCCCCGTGCGGTGAGGCATACACACACTTGCCGTGATCCCCTTTGGAAAGGGAATAAAGGACAGCGACATAACTGCGTGGCGTCAAGGGTTGGTGTCAGGACGCTGTCTAGGGAGCGCTGACAGTACACCGTCAGTTCTCCAAGCTGTTGTACTGTTGTTGGATCAGGGTTTGTACACCGACGTTGCTTTGGTTTGCTTGCACTTGCTTCCCCATGTAAGGGAAGGGACATCCAATTTGGGTGCTCTGCTGGCTGGAGCATGTATGCTGTGTCACAGGGGTGGAAACAACCGAAGGACCTGGACTGGGAGATCTGGAGAGACTATAAATCTCTCTTCTAAAAATTAAGTGCTGAGCTTTCCCCTGTGGCCTGCAGAAAGCGAGCTGCTTTGCTCTCAGACGTTGCATGGCCAAACGTTTGCTTCTGTCCAGAAGATCAGCTTGCGCTGCCCTGTGTGGGACAACGGTGACATTCACAAGCTGAAAACATTTTATCTCCTTCTTTTGTCTCTCCCTCTCTTCTTCTTTTCTTTGTTGGTTTTCCCCATCGCCCCCACTTTACTGCCATGGGTAATTCCTTGTGTTTCAACATTTCAGCATGAAACTGTGTAAAATAGCCCAGGCTGCTGCAGGTA
Organism: Platalea leucorodia; assembly: GCF_965183815.1. Taxonomy (NCBI): domain Eukaryota; kingdom Metazoa; phylum Chordata; class Aves; order Pelecaniformes; family Threskiornithidae; genus Platalea; species Platalea leucorodia. The sequence continues at coordinate 1,874,257 of NC_138838.1, forward strand.
GACCAGAAAGTTTCCATGTTTAAAATGCAGAGTTCATAGGAAAAGCAAAGGTTGTTGCAGACTTTGGGTTTGTCCTCTGTACTCAAAGGCCTCTGATTTTTATGTGTGAGAAATGATCTAACAACATTTCAGCATGGTTGTCCTTTAAAGTGTGTTGCTGAGCTGAGAAACTTGGTTGGTGAGATGGATTTGATGAGACTTGTCTTTATTTATAGAGGCCACTTTCTTCGTGTCTGCTCTGATTTGTAAAATGGAGATTATCATATTATGTGTTCTCGCTGCAAAGAATGAAGAGTAATTATTGTTGCTGGTGAAGCTAGTCAGATTTGCAGCTCAGTACCGGGAAGAGGTTCATAAGTAATATGAAATTCTGTCTTCGATGCAGCGCCTGGATGGTTGAGTGCAGCTGTGTTGAATAGACTGGACAAGAGGAAACACTGAATTGCAGTTCCCTCCCTGAAACCTGTCCACCCTCTGCTCCGATGGGGCAGAGTCCTCTGCAAAACACAGTGCGCGATCTGTGATCTGTCTCATGCAGGCATGCCTTGTAATTTGTTTGCATCCTTGTTTAATTGTATTTGTTCCTTAAAATGCAGTATTCCTGGTTTTATGATTTTGGTCTCACACAACTCGCATGCCACAGGGAACACACATATTCCTCTGGTTTAATGAGCCTGTGACTTGCTGGTCGTCTCAAAGTTGTGCCGAGCTGTCTGATAGCTGCCGTGACGCACGCAGAGCTCTCCTGCTATTCACAGGGCCTGGGGAGCAAAAATAATTGAAGCCCTGGGTAGTCGCGACGTGACTTTGCTCCTCTTGATCCATTTGACAAAGGGATCAACTGGTTACAACTTGCAAGATCCAAGAGTTCTGCAAAGACCTGCAGAACGAGCCCTCTTGGTTTTATGTGCCGGGTGCCTTTGCACAGGGGAGAGGTTCCCGGGGGACGCAGAGGGGCCGGGGGTGGCTCGCAGCGGCCGTGCTGGAGGCACGCCACGCTCGGCAGGCTCTGCAGTGCCTTTCCCTGCAGGACGGCTGGTCACGGGGACGGTAATTGGGGCATCCTGTGGCTTCCCAGGGCTGGCGTGAAGCTGGCACGCTGCTTGGCAGGTGTCTGATGGATATTTTTTTTTACTGCAGTCACTGTTTTTGTTGGACTTTTCTTCTAGCCAAGCACTAACAGCATCCTGCTTCTTTTAGTGCTTGTGGTGGAGCACGGGACATGTCACACCTGGCGCCGCAGAGGCAGAGCCCCCGGTCCTCTTCAATCACTGTCTCGCAGGTCAGCTCCTGGACAGGCTCCCCTTGGGCAAACATGGGGAGTTAATAGATTTTTTTTTTTTTTAATGGGGAAGCAAGCAAGTCCTCTGCAGCCGTTTCCTCTTCCTTGCAAGACAAGCCAACGGGCTGTCAAAATGAGTAACTCTCAAGGTCCTTTTCTCGGTGTCATGATAGATGCACCCCCAGCTCTGTCTTTCTGGGCTCCGTTTGAGCCTTTCAGACCCCATGGAAATTTCCTCCTTCAGGAACATATGTCTGTAGAATCTGCTAATCTTTTATGTGTAGTTGTCATTGAACCAGAGCAGCCAGCTCTGCACAGCCGCTCCTAAAACCGCAGGACATGGAGGTGCCCTTAAGGGACAGAGCGGGCTCCAGTGGAGGTGTTTCACCTCTTCCTTCAGCTCCAGTGAAGTTTTTCCTTCAAAAAGCAGTCATTAAAGCTTTAGGATGTATGACAGAGCTGGTGAACAGTAAAAGAGTGGCTGACGGATATGCCCCTACTGTTCCCAAGGAGCAAGAGAAATGAGAAATTGTATTTTTTACGTGTATGCCTTGATCAGGAATATCGGCGACCTTCTGCAGATGGCTCTGGGGCAGAAACTCCCAAGGGAATGCAAACAGGACTCTTTGGAAACAGGAGATGCTCGTTGTCATCTTTCTCCATCCTGGGGACTGGTTGCACGTCCCATGCCTGTGGATCGCCACGTAGGCAGGCAGGGGAGGTCTAGCACCCGGCTCTGCTGGCAGCCTCCTTTCTGGTAACGTTTGGAAAGGTGATGCTCTATGCCTCAGTTTCCCCACTGCAAAACAGCTGTCCCCGCATTGTAGTGGAGCTTTATCTCTTCCTTTCATCCAATTTCATGGATGTCTAGAACTAAAACTGTTTTCAAAGTCGAAAGTTTTGTGAAAGACTTTCCCTGGTTCTCGTTGAAATTATGGATTGAGGCTGTAATTAGGCAGAAAGTCTCTGGGTCGTGCTGGGGAAAGGGTCAGGCTGGCGATCAGGCTGTTCTCCTCTGACCTTAAAATCTCTGAACCGAAATACTCGTCTGGGAAATATCCTGTGCTTTTCTGTGCACATCCTCTGCATCATTTTAAGACACAGCAGCAACAGCCTTCACCAGGCTGGATTATTACTGCACAGGTTACTTTATGGGCGCAAACAATGACACAGACCGGGACAGAGAGTCACTGCAGCTAGCTATTAAGAGAATAAAAATAAACAGGAATGTTGTGTGCGCCTGGGACCCAAGCTGCAAAAGAGCTCATTAACTTTAAATATATCACCTAGCTGCACTCTGGAGGTCAAATTTGAGAAAAAAAAAAAAGTCCGAATACTTATCAGTCTACACACAGCAGATCCTCATCTCCGTTTAAATGCACGCATCATTTTAGTGCCGTGGCAAGAAACTTTTAAGGAGGAGGGAGAAGCTGATTATCCTGAGACTGGCCAGGGAAAAGACTTATTTAGGAAGCAGTCAGACCAGATTATGCAGGCTCCCAGTTTAATGCACAAGGCTCTGAAAACCAGGTGTAAGTCTCTGTTGTGCCCTTGGGTATAGGCGATGCAATCCATGCACGTTTTCCCCCTCTCTTTCTTTCCCTCTCCCGCTCTGTCTTTCTCCAGCCCAATGAATATTTAATTACGTCCTCCAAGGGAGTCACTGTGATGGGAGACTTTTGGACAGACAGTGGTCGACTGAAGGCTGAGGGTCGGGGCTCTCCTATGGGATGGAGGGCAAGATGGCTTCATGCTGCTGCTCCTCTGAGCATTTAATTATTTCTTCAGAGCAGAAGAGCTCTGGCAGGAGAGTTTGCAAGAGTCCATGCAGAGGCTGCTGCTGCCTGGGACGTGGGGATTTGCCATCCTGGCTTAGTCCAATCCTTCTCTCCTCTTCCAGGTCCCGCGTGGTTTGGGGGTGGGCTGCTGCACTCTCCCTGCCCAGCACATCCAACCTGTGCAGACAACTGCTGGTGGTAAATCCTGTGGGATCAGGACAAATGTACCAGGAGAAAGGCAGGATGGGGCTCAGGCCACACGGGTGTAACTTGGCTTGGTGTAAGGGTACAGTAGCGGGTATTTCATGCTGCAGTTGCCCTCTTTGGTACCCTGACAAGGTGAATGCAGAGATCTTCCTGCCCTCAAATGCTTGTGTTTTTTCGTGCTAAACATCCTCCAGCAAATACAACCGTCCCTTCTCCTCTTCATTAAAGTCATGGGGGCTGAGGGAAGATGAAATCCTTGGACTGGAGCTGAAAGCCCATCAGCTTAGAGAGAGGGTTGTGATTTTCTGTGCTCAGCTCTGATGCACCAGTGAAGCACAGCATCTCCAGCAAGAGCAAATGGTAGCACCTTGAAACGTCTTTGACCTGAGGATCTGGAAGCACAATCACAATATGAATGAATTGAGGTTGAAGGCAAGTAGCTTAGGAGAGTAAAGCCCCCTTCAAAAGTGGTGGAGGCTCCTTCAGCTCCCCCCAACATACATGTCCAACCCAGAGTTTGCTCCCTGGGAGTGCAGTGGTAGTTTTACAGGCTCCTCTATATGTTGTGACTAGTGCTTTTCCTTTCTCCACATCCTATTGGTTTTAGAAGAGCTCATGGCCGTTTTTCAGAGACGCAGACACCCCTTCCTTGGGGCTATCATGTGCAAAGCAAATTTCCTTGGGCTGCAGTGTCTGGGAGAACTGGAAAAGAGCTTGGTTTCCCAGCTCCATGCTGCTCTTAGCTGCCGCTCCATTGTCTTTGGTGTGCTTGGCATAAGTGGATGTTGAACATGATGCAGGGCCCGATGTGGAGCTCTGTGCAGCTCTGCGGTGGTGGCCAAACTGAGGTCACAGCACAGCAAACATTGAGGCTGGGGCTCTTCCAACTGAAATTATCCCCAAGGTCTTTCTGCACTCAGTGAGTGAACAGTGTGTGCTGTGACTTTGGCAGGTCCAGGATCCCTTGCTGGCCACACGTGGTCTTTGGGCCCTGAAAAGGTTCCCAGAGAACCCAAAGATGTTGCTGGGTGCCTTCAGCATCCTCTTTCTGTGATGAAGTAATTAGCCAGGCTCACACAATTGCTCCCGAGGCTGTTGACAGTGCATCTAGTTGCTATTCCTTTTTATTATCACATTTGCCTGGTTTTTGTCAGAACTGAGACAGTATGTTGCAGGGAGCAAACCTTTGTGGGTATTTGGAAGCACTTAGCGCCCAGCCGATGCTAACAGACTAGTATTAAGCAGATCAGATTTGTCTCTGATGATGTGGCCAGTGGTGTTCTGAGTCACAGTTTTAGTCATACGAGGTTCAGCCACAGGATTGCTAACCCTCTTCTGACTCTTTGACATTAATGCCAGGATTAAGAGGAAGCATTATGGGGAAGAAAAATGTTAGGCCGTAACTGTAAGTAAATAAATAAATGTTTTAGGTGGTTTAAAACCAGGGGTTAAGCTCAGCTCTGGTGTTTTGCTAAGATCACCCACAGGAGCAGTGACCGTCCCTTGGCTGATGGGTGGTAACTTAGGGATGGGGTGGCATCTGAATCACGTCCTGCCCAGAACCCCGCTGGTCCTCACACACCTTGCCACCTGACGGTCTTCCCTTGCCCCAACTGACCTGCACCACCGTGCCTCAAGGTTTCCCTGCCCTCCCAGTTTGTAAATAAGTTATTGCAATGTGTGAGTGTCTTCATCAATCAGGGACTTCAGCATGGCTCATGTTTATAAACTTCATCTGCATTTGTAACTGGTGGGAGCAGGGAGAGGAGAATAGCTGCGACCGTCACTGGACGGTCCACAGCTCCATGCTGGCCATAGCTTTTCACTTGCTTGTGCCCCATCCCTCCTTACGAGGTTGTTTTCCTTCAGTGTGATGAGTTCTTGCTAAAGTAGTTAATGTGAGCTTGGAGGCAGGAGGTGGGGGGAGGATGTGAACACTGCAGACATTATAAATTGGCCCGGGGGGATGGCGAGGGATGGGGGCTGTGTGATCGCCGCTGACGGCAGTGTTGTTTGGGGCTTGCTGGATGGCTCATGGAAAGGAGCAAGGGAAGGTGAGAGCAGAGCAGACAGCAGACATGCTCCAGCCTGGCATTTTCCTCCCTTCTTCCCATGCCTTAAACCCAACTAAAAGTTAATTTCTGAATAAGCTGCACATTGCTCACTCTGAATATCAACTACTCCCAGGCGAGGAGCACATCTGTAGGCACAGCAAAGCCAAACGTGGGGACGTGCATGGTGTTTGATTTGCCTCCAATGCAGATTCTCGAACAGATGCTTGATGTGTGCATCGCACATCAGCTTGTAGCGCGCCGCGTACGTGGCTGTGGCTTGGAGGAGGAAGAAGACATCTTTTGACTGTACCCAACACAAATTTCAAGCTGAGTGCTCCCAGGAGCTGATGGATGGCCCGAACTCTCGTAGATCCTATAGGCGATGTGGGTATTGGGCATTACCTGGTTATGCCAGGGTTGTAAAGAGCAACCCTCTGCATTTTCACCTTGGAACCACGCAGAGTTGCACTGGGTGCATCTTGGAGCCTATGTGTTGTTTTTTATAATATTTCTCTCCTGGCTGTTGAATACTGTAAAAGGAATTTTCAGCCAAAATTGTGAGTTCTCTTTCTTTATATTATGATGCTGCAGTCTCCTGAGATCCTGATGGCAGGAAGGTTTGTTTTCTGCAGCTTAAAACAAATGTTAAAGGGATATTTCTACCAGGCAAAATGTTTTGGGGTCTAGTTTACTTGCTACTTAACAGTTTTAATTGAAAAAGCGGTCAATAAGGCAATAATGCATTTTGTAATGGCATCGTTCTTCTGAGGTTGTGGAAAATGCTATAATTAAGCTGATAATTAAACCCTGTGCAGTTAGTTATGATCCCTGGCAAAGGCACAGAGAAGTCATGAGCAAGGGTTTGCCCAAAGTCTTGTTCTGAGTCAGACACAGAGCCCAGGAGTGCTGGCACCCGCTTTCTCATGAGTCATGTGTAGGACTAAGTGCTGCCGCTCCTCTATGGATGAAATGACATTGTAGAAAACGCAAATTGAATAACTCAATATTTTGGGGTCGCATGTGGATAGACCAAATATATGCACGGGCAGATACTAGAATCTCTTTAAAATGCAAATTGTTTTCTTGCTAATCTGGCTAATTTCTTTAACCCAATTTGCATCACAGTGTATGGTTCTGTTACTGCCTTTCCCTTGAAGTGATGTACTGCAATGTAAATCGCCCCGAATCCACTGTCACTTTGCATTACCTTCCCCAACGTGAGACAACGTGCTGTGACTGATACAATCCGACTTGATGTCATAAACTGATGCCTCTCATGGGGAAGCAGAAGGAACACATTTTCTCATAGCCCATAAATGTTTTAAAGAATGGCTTTCCAAGTGACGGGGTGCCCATCCCTTTCCTTTTCTGCTTAATAAGCTGTCCCAGAATTGAGCTCCATCCTGCAAGTGCTCAGCCTACTCCAGCCCTACAAAGCCCTTCAGCATGTGCTGAGCCCTGAAGATGTGAGCAACTTTAGCAGCTGGATGGGGTCTTCTTGCACATTACGAGATCAAAGCTATTATGAATCCCTGCTGGGTTTCCTTTCAGAGCCCCGTCACTGGCTCACCCCTAGGATATTTGCTCTTGTCTTCAAGAAATTACAGGCAGAACCTAGTGGATAGAGATCACTATTCTGGCAAACGAGCATTTTGACTCTGCTTATTTTCACATTGTGTTTCTGCGAAGATAGGGACATGGCAAGATTTCAATCAGTGGTGCATATGCTCAGATCAAGCATATGAAATATAATCAAAAGGAGAGATAGGAGCAGCATGCAATGCATGTGGTAAAGCTGTCACGCAGGGCTGCTGCAGGTACTGCAGTCAATAATGACATTTTAATAGTATCCCTTGCATTGATCTGCTTTAGTCTGATGGTTTTAGATACTTCTTAGACCTACTAATTTAGCAACAGCAACTATGTGGAGAGGTGGATGCAGTCAGTTCCAGCTGAATTTGAATAAAAACCAACCAAAAAGTCTTACAGTTGCTGATTCTGTTTCCAGACTTGAAGGAGGGCTAATATAGCCACCCATATCAATTGGCCTAATAATATGTAGGAGGATATGTCTATGGACTGACAGACAAAGGAGAGGCGTATAGACATTGAACTACCCTGTTCAGGGAAGCAGGTATTTTTAAGATCCTTCAACAGGCATGAATTTCCCTTTTTTGCCATTTTCATTAAGCATCGCAGAAGTTCTCTGAGGGAAAAGTAATATTTGATACAATGCTCAGATATACTTCAAACAGCCACATGCCTCATTTACAAAACATACAATATACTGGAGGGGTTTGGGACTGCATAGGCTCAGTTCATTAATGGCAGGAGCAGCTAATGGCACTGAAACTGTGTCGACACTGCCTGCTCTGCATGCTGAGCACACAGGGCTTTTAAGAGATGGATGCTGATGGAAAGCTGAAATGAAATGCCTTGTGGATTCGCAATAGTCTGGCTCTTCCCTCCGTGTGTACTCCCTTCCCCTGGAGGATGGGGTTGGCCCTGTAAAAGCTTTGCAGAGACCTGGCTGTTTGGCGGCTCTGTAGAAGGGAAGAGCCCTGGCCCCGCTGATGGCTGCTGTCCTCCTGCCAAAATTGTTTTTCTGAGGAGCAACTTGCCTACAAACTCTCTGGGGCTGGGGAACAACCTATTCATCTCCATTTGTGTATCACCTGGTCCTGTCTTCAGGTGTGGGTATGCCACAACATGGGCCATTCATTGGGATAACAACAAATTCGGGTCTGTAGGCACCATGAAGTTGATGTAGGAGGTGCCGTAGTGCATGTATGGGTCCAGATATGCAGCAGATCCAGAGTGGCGTGTTGGACATTGGCACGAAGTGGTACTTCAGTGAAAACATTGATCTTTTTCTTTCATTCCAGGGGATGGCCAGGTTGATTTTGATGAATTTATGACTATTCTGGGACCTAAGCTGGTATCATCGGAAGGCAGAGACGGCTTTCTGGGAAATACAATAGACAGCATATTCTGGCAGGTAAGTGGTCATTTTTTTAAATGGAACTTTAGCCAACTATCAATAGCTTCCAGAATTGATTTGTTGAGGAGCACAAGATGTTTTGCTAAGTCTGAATGCTTGTGTAAAGGCTACTCGGGTCCCCCTCACTGTGTCCTGTGTCAGACAATCCCATCTCGCTGGAGGGAGCTGCTCTCAGCCAGGCCCTGCGCGGGAGGAAGGGAAAGCACTTACTGCAGATGAAATGCAGTTGAACACAACAAAGCACCCAGTTATTTGTGCAACAGGTTTGGGAGCATTTTGGAATTCATTTTTGGAAGAGAAAAACATTTTTCTCGATGAGTCTTTTGAGTTAGGAACCTTAAACCTGTCCGGCTGTTCTCAGAAATGTGCCACTGTTCAATGTCCCTCGGCTGTGGCGGAGGGATGCTCCAAGCAGAGTGAGGTGTGCCATGCAAGTCACGTCTGATCGATGCTTCTGCGGTTAATTCAGGTCTGAGGCTGAGGATAACGATGTTGTGCCAGTGCAAGTTTTACCCATGGTGCTGCCCTGGGGTGGTTTGGTCCTGCCGGTTTCAGGCATCGGAGGGGAGGCAGGTCTGGCAGTGGGAGCTGCCTCACGTCTGATGTGCAGTGTGATTTTAAACAGTGTTAGAATTTCCTGGAAAAGCAAGGACAGTCCAGGCTGTTATGGTGGGGATTAAAAGTCTCCCAAAACACAGTGCTGCACATTTCTTGCCAATGGATTAAATGTGTAGCTTCCTGTGAAATTACTACTCATTTCATTGATCATCCAACAGCCTTTGCTTGCTAATAAAGTTTGGCTGTTACCAAGTTTATGTGAATCAAAAGAGTCAAATGTGGATATAAGCATTTCTGTCTTCTTTTACTGCTCTCCAGCACTGTCCAGACTGAATTGGGTGGAGTTTTGTAAAAGTCTTTTAAAAGTCTTTTGAAAGCTTGTTCCTGGCCTCCTGGCATGTGATAGAAATAACCCTGGAAATCCTGGTCTGGATTCTAGTATTCGGTCATCAAAGCAAGAGTTTGGCGTTGATGAAGCCACAGTGGTTTCTGATGTATCTGGGGGGATGCGAGAGCTGAACTCACACCACGAAGGGCAGGGCTGTGGCAGTCACAAAAGTTTTATTGCCCCCATTGCCCCTTGCAAGCCTCATCCCAGCACGTGAGCAATGGGGAGAGGAGGATGCACCATCCCATCCCACTGAGCCATTGGTGCCTTCCAGCCCCCCAGTGAGACTGGCCTCACCAGAGCCCTTCCAGAAGCAAAAAAACCCATTGGGAAAATCAAGTTCATGAGCTGACCTCTTCGATGGGGAAGCAGAGAAGTCTGGAGCCCTCCCTAAAATTCATCTCACAGGTTAACCCGCTGCTGTTTAGTGACCCTTCAGCCCACGTAAATGCCTGCAGTGGCTTTGCTCAGAGGAAGCAAGGAAGGGAGGACGTGTGCTCTGGTTTTAGAGCAGCAGGACTCCTGGGCTCGGCTTTCGCCTTGCTCTTTCATGCAGCAGGGACCGTGGCCCTTGTGCCCCCTCAGGCTGCGGTGGGATGAGTGAAAAGAGTGCAGAGACTTCAGGTGACCGGCCCCACGGTGGGAAGGGACAGCCCTGGGGGTTGTCTGCAGGCAGCGAAGCTTTGGCTGAATTGCACAAGTGCTCCAGGGCCTCGGAAAAAAGAGTTTATGGTCTTTTACTTGTAAGGGTAAGAATACATCTCTTTACATAGCACTTTCCTGGATTTCAAAGCCCTTGAAGAGAAGGCTTTATCTCACATTTCATTTCTCCTGGGGTAGGAGAGTTCATGAAGAATACAGTAATTTTGCTTCTTATTACTAAAGAAAAAGCAAGGATAAAACTATGTAGGGAAGTGCCATTCAGGGAACAGGTTCCCTTTGCCCATTCCTACCTGGCTTTACCCAAGGCCTCTGCAGCACCATAAGTCACCTCATCTTTAAGAGAAGCATTTATGCATCTGCATTATCTCCTGTGGGATTATGTCTGATTTGAAACAAACCCCTTTTTGGAATCGCGGCCTGGCTGTGTTTACAATATCCCCTTGATGTGCAATTTTCACATTTGATGGAAAGAATGGCAGGGAGAGGGGAATTGAGTTTGGGTTGCTGGTAGAGCACTTCACCCCTGAAGTCATCCCCAAGAAATGATTTTAAGGAGGGGATGGTGCCCACAAGCCTGTAGCTGTGACTGGTGCTAGGTGACAAGGGCAGCAAGGGTGGGACAGGAAGGGACAACTCTGCCTTGGTGTCAGCTGGCCGGGCAATGCTACCAGGAAACCTTACCCCAAAGCTGCAGGCAGCAAAAGGTACCTTGAGAGGCTCTTATATCAGTTCCAGGGGGAGAGAAAATCCATGTTGGCATCCAGAAAGTGCCTTCCCCTCTTCCATCCAAACCGCTTCCCTCCAACTGTCACGATTTTGGCTCTCGGGGTAGTTTTGCTGAGGGTCCAGCTTTCTATACTGTGGCACTTCTGTACAGACTCTGTTCCAAGTGTGCCTTAATAACGCTTTAAATAATGCAACGACAGAGTTAAATAATAAACCACAGCAGCAGGAGAGAGGGATTCAAAAGAACAGGCAAGGGCCTGGAGATGCATTTGCAGACGAAGCTGGGAGTGAGTTGGTGGGACACAGGAAGGCAGTTCCAGATGGCAGAAGCTGCAGAGGGGAAGGATCTTACAGCAACAGCAGTGGGGTTGCAGGAGATGGGGAGCGGGTAGAAACAGTGGAAGAATAGGGAGGAGAGAGAGGGATCGTGCGTGAAAGAGGCAGGCTTGAAATAATAGGGAAAGGGTGCATCCCTCCTATCCTATGTGTTGCCTAAAGAGTGATGGCCAGCCCAGGAGAAGCAGGATTCAGCCAGGACCTGAGTGTTGGCAGGTGTTAGAGACATGGAGCGTCTCTCAGATATATTTTGCTTCCTTGATTTCTCATGTGGGCTTTAAAATGAGTCGTATTAGTGTGTGTTTAAGGCGTCTGACTCTTGCTTTCTCGGGTAGCGACGATCAGTTCTGCTCCAGTTAGAACGGCTCCCCGTGGTCCCTCAGCCAGGTCGGGAGGTATTTAGGGGGAGGGAAAAATCATCCCTGAAAATACTATTTCAGGCCGTGTCAATATAGATGAATGATATCAGGAGAGCAGAAGAAACACGGACTCTCCTCCATCTCAGAAAGTCTGTCTTTCCTGAGTGAGATGCAGCACACACCAAGCACCATTTTGCGAAGAACATCCCCGGGTGCCTCCTGCTCTGTTTCAAAATGGTTTTCTCATGCTAACTGTGTGCAAATGGAAGCAACATGTACCCGTGCACAGACATTTTTAACTGTCTTAAACTGTCTTAAATATTTTTCTTAAATACACAGCTGCCTGATAACCATTAGCCAGTCCTCAGCATGCTGGACCACGGTGAGGACAAGTTTGAAGGCTGGAAGCACCCAGTGAAGCCCCGTTCTCCCTGGTACGGGGCAGACCTGCCATGGCAAGCTTGCAGCAACAACGCAAACATCCCCTTTGGCTGCTTCCACAGGGTTTGCATTTATTCAAAACAAAATGTAAAGAAAAAAGGAGCATAGATGAGATTTTGGGAGTCCCTATAGAACTGTGTTTTGGAAGTCAGTGGGAGGAGGTGAGCCTGGCCCTGTGTAGGGGTGTTGGACCTGCCATGGTCTCTCGCAGGGTGTCTGCCCCCTTCCTTTTCCATCTTTTTCCCTCTGTATTTTTTAAAAGTGGCCACCCATTGCTCACCTTCCTCTGCCCACCTTCTCTGAGCTGCTCCTGCTGGTGCTCACACTTATTGTCCCAAAGCTGGTTTTCTTTAGTGTGTCTGGCAGTGTTTTTGCAGTGATGCGGTAGCCGTTGCATGGTCAGAGAGATGCTATTTGATCAATTTTCAGACATGAGAATTTGCATTTCCAGAGCTCAGGGAATATGAGTCTGGTTCCAGTTATGCACTGAGGGCTGTGTTTTGTACAAATGAGTCTTGAGGCATTTCCAATGCATGGCCATTCAGCTCTGTAAAGTGATTTAGATCAAGAGCATTACAGAAAAGACAAACATCTCTACTGGTAAATATTAGCTCCTTTTTTTGGCAAACAAGACTCCAAATCTGTCCACTGTGCCCTGAAATTCTGAGCCAGAGAGAGGGATAAAAAGAGAGGGGAGAAACTGGGATTTCATATTCATTTACAATTTCTGCCCAGACGGTTTCTAAGTGCAAAGACCTTCAGGCACAAGTGTTAAATAGTTTGCACAGGACGTAGTGTAGTGGCTCTCCAGTCCTTCGGGCTAAGCAACAGGAACACAAGCAATAATCATCTTGGATTATAGGCTTTTAATTAAAATAAACCTCTCTGTCTTGGCTAAAATGCTTTTTGAAGTCAGAACAAGTTTGAACGGTTAAACAACAGGGCTGCATCTGCATCGGATGCAGAATAAATTCTGTACCCAGCAGCACTGATGAGATTTTTTTTGAAAAGTCAATACTTCGTATGGTGATCATTTGAGAGGCAAAACATTGCCTGCTATATTTTTTCCCCTCTCTACTGTATGCACGTGGAAGCTGCAGGCAACATCATTTCAACCAGCACTAATGCATTGCCTGTGCAAGGATATCCGGAAGCTTTGTCTTGCATGAGGGGATGGCACTGTATCATCTGCTCAGACATGGTGCCCATTCGTTGCATTAGATATTGCCCGGTATAATTCACTGGTGTTCAGGAGGAGGCTGGTTGGTTTGGGATAAATAAGGCTGCTTTGCAGGAGCAGGAAGACCAGAATACCAACACAGTGCTTCGGGCTGGAGAGATGCTGCTCAGAGATCTCATTTTTCCACCATAGAGATGTCTCTGCTGTTTTGCAGGGGTCAGTCGGAGGATTGGGGAGGCAGGTCCTGCGAACGGAGCAGCTCAACAACTGCTCATATTTTCTGGGCTTGGGAAAAACCTTTTTCATCTTTCCAGGCTTCTGCATACCTTTGCTCAGGAGGAAGAATACATTGGTTTTTATCACCTTTGGTGAATGGTACAGCCAAAGCTAGATGGCACGGCACCCCAATGCAAGGAAGGAGGGATAGCCAGGGATAGGCCAGAGACAGCAGAAACCCCTGTGCACCTGAGCTGCCAAGCTCAGTGTCATGCACCAAAGGGCATTTTGTTCCCTGGATGCAGGAAAAATAAAGCAAGGGCCACATCCAGCTGTGCAGTATTGCATCTGGTGCTTGGCTGGGGAGGGAGCTCAGGGAGGTGAAGGGGGGCTCAGAGTCACCTGCGAACATGGGATAGCAGAGGGACGTGGCTGGGATGGGACACAGCGGTTTCGTCCTCCCAGCACGGCTGCTGATGCTTTAATGATTTGCTGTGCAAAACTGCCCATCCGTAATCTTGTTTGCAGTTGTCACTGCAAATGCAACAGCATCCCAGGGGACAGATCTGGGCTCTCATGATCTGGTCAATCAATTAGTGCTTTAATAGAGTGAAATGAAGGAGAAAATGTGTGGGAACCTCGGTGGCACAGGGCAGGGTATGGAGAAGCCACGGCGGGCGGAGAAGCCATGGCAGGCAACGGTGTGGGAGGGAAGGCAGGGACCCAGTGTCGGAGCCACGCTGCCGGCGAGGTGTGCGAGTGGTGCATGCCTCCAGTGGCACTTGGCTCTCTACAAAGACAGTTTTGCTTAGAGAGGGATTTTTCTTTATGAAGTCCAGTAGATAAACCTAATGCAATTTGTCTCTATATGTGAGTTTTCTCCTCTTGTCCCTGCAGAGGAGTTAATTTGATGATGGTAAATTAGCCTTGCTGGGGTTGTGGAGAAAGCGTTTGTGTCTCCGTGTGCAATTTCACGTGGTAACAGATCCAACCGCCTCCCACCACCACAGACCGTGGCATTGCTGAAATAACAGCTTGCCTCTCGCGGCAGGGCCAGCCGGGTGTGGGGTGCACGTGGCCTCCCCTCCTCACCCTCCTCCTCCTCCTGGGCTGGTGCAGCCTCTCTGTACAGGTGTGGGTTATCGCTAAACCCCAGGAGGGGCCATTTTACATCTTTGCACCACAATTGCTTGCCTGTAGTGATCTGCTCTGCTTCAAATACCACTTGATTTCAGAATTTCAGGTGCTGCTGTTTCAGCCTTTCAAAGAACCATCTCAAATCGACTTCTGTGGAGGAAGAGAGATAGTTTTGCAGTTCAGAGTACTGGGCGATGCTTGGGGTCCAGTGGTGGTTCCTGGCAGGGCAGGTTTCGCAGCTGGGCTGACTGCGTGTAGTTTAGAGTGGGAAAGGAACTACCGTTGTACTGCTGCTTGGAAAGAAAGCTGAGATTCAGGGAGGAAGGATGGCTTAACAGTATGTGCAGACTTGGTGCCCGTGGAAGTGGCCTCCCTCTTGGTGACTACTTTGGGGTTTAAACCAGGAAATGCTGCAGCTGAAAGTTCGGGTGCCAAAACTTGATGGATGGGGTCAATCACGGGCAACTGGGGCTGTACCATCGCACTGTGCACGACCCCTCATCCACACACGTCCTCTTCTGCCAAACAAACCCCTCTACCCTACAACAATATTTTCAGTGTTAGCAGCAATGTGGGTGCCTGCTTTTTGGTTGTTGAACCTGAAATATCTTAAAGTGATTTCCACAGAAAAAAAGTTCTGTACTTCTTAAAAATCGACCCTTTCTTGGGTTTCCCAAGCTGGATATCGCCAAACTGAAGGACTGGTTGAAAACTTTGGCATTGCCTCTCCCGCAGAAACCACTGCAATTTGGCCTGGAAGCCAAGGCAGCCACCTTTCCTATGACAGCTAATACCGGGCTCTGCTCAACTGGAGTCATTAAATTCACCCAGCGCACCGTTAGCTCCAGCGTCCTGACCGTGTTCCCAGTTTCAGGAATTAAATGTGTCCTGCAATATCTGCTCCCGCATTTTAGATTTGATGTGTGGTTTCCTTCTACCCATTTTTAAAATGTTGTGAGATTTCCCATTACAAGGACGCAGATGGCTGTGTTGCAGTGACGAGCAGAGTGACTCTGGCCATGTAGCTGGTGTGGATAGTGCGCAGTTCATCTCAGCTAACCTGGGACACTGCTTAGACTCCCTTTAGAGTTAACAGAGGGAAATAGCCACTTCTAGGGTGCGAGTCAAGGGATCTGCTCAGGAACCTCAGGAAGAGATGCATCATGCTTCAGAAGCACCAATTTTTCTCCCTTTGGTATAAAGAAAAAGTCTAGAAAAGTGGCTCAGATGGAGATGTGTGCACTGGGGACAGCTAAATGTCATCTGATGAGTCCCACCAAGGGTTTCACCAGCTCTGCCAGTGCTAAGGTTGTTATCAGTGGAAGGAGAACAGTTCTGGTTGCCTCATTAAATCTTCTTTTGTTGACAAAGACATTCCCACTGAGTACGTGGCACTCAATGGTTGTTGTCGCAACACAGTGAAAGCTGAACACTTGCGGGTGATGAATTCATCAACAAGAGACTTCTCTTTGTTTGTAGTCTGGGTATCCAGCCCAGAAGTGTTGTCACAGCCTCTGGTGTAGATGTGAACATTGGAGAGGTTCATGGCCTGGATCGTGGTGGTAAGGCTGTCCTTGGACAGTGAGACTGGCACATTGCTGTAACCCCTTTGCAGTGTATGAAGTTGCCAGTGGGCAGGAGTGAGCAATAATGTTTGGGTGGCCTCATTTTTATCTGTTTCTATGAAGGCACCTCATTTTCACCAGTACACGTCTTTCCCTGTAACAAAAACAGTCCTCCCAAGTCATTTCGATCAAAGTTAGACCTCAAAACTGGAGAAACTGGAAATGATAAAGTTTTGAAAGCACTTGTGAACCAAAGCAGGACTGGTTACAACAGCAGGAGAAAAGCAAGACTTCATTGTCCGACTGTGTTTTGTAGCTTCAACCAGTTTACTTATATATTTAGCCTTCAGAAACACACTACAGCTTTGGTTCAACGTCTATTTAAAGCAGGCAGGTTATATCAAGAGGCATCCTGCCTGCTGGATGACAGCGTACAACTGTCCTGGCAGGTGGTGATTTGGTTTTCTGCACTCTCTGGAGCACTCACGTAGATATACTCCATCCAGCTCTTACGTACAGAGGTTATTTTTTCTATGCCAGCTTATATATAAACTCAGTCTGCATCTCTGTGTGTCATTGGGATTTTTTTGCCCCTGCCTGATGGGTGAAATAGGAACCGCACTGTGGTTTTCTCAGTGATTTACTTAGAAACATAAGGAGTGATGGGTAGGAAAGGTAACCGTGTTATGATCATCGTCTGATGTGTACGTGGGTATCTGGAACATGGGCTGGGGAGAGAGTGTCTTGCTTGTTGTGGTCTCCTTGTTGAGGGGGGTCAGAGTCCCCAGCACCTCTGAGTGACAGAGTACATCCCCGGTGCTGGTTTTGTTGGGGTGGGTGTCTTTTTTCTTTGAATGCACTTCGATGCCTTTGAAAGGCACCATCGGGTGATAAGATAGGGGTGGCATGTTTCATGCAGGGGAGTTTCAGGGGCAACAGTTCTGGCTTCAAATCCCATATCCCCTGCACTCCCAATGTCAGGAATGATTTTCTTTCAGAGCAGAGGCTCCACCAGTCCTCAAATCCTAAGCCAGCACCAGATCTCAGGATCCACCCTTCCTCTGCACAGAGAAAAGGATATGGAAGGATCTGCAATCCGGGTGTCACCAGAGGACACTGTCTTTGGCTTGCCTGGATACTTCATGCTCTTGTAACAAAATCTTCTCTTTCACTGCACTGCTGTCATTTTGTTGAGGGAAATCTTAATTGACTATAAGAAAAGTCTAATTTTCATGGACACCAGAGTTTGGGAATTGTTTAAAACAGACTTGATGCTGGTGGCCTTTTTCTGTTTCTTTTTCCTAAAGAATCCCCACTTTGAGATGGAAATCTATGTAGTGTCCTGCCTCCAAGCCCTGAGTTTCAGTAGAGTAAATATATTGTGAAAGTTTCACTAAGGTTTTAAAGAAAGGAATAAGAGGGAAAAACAGGAAAAAAGACACATAAACAAAAAAAAAAAGCAAAAGTGTTGGCAACTGTTTGCAACAAACAAATGTGTTTAGAAACAGAACCGACCTTTTATGTGAAAGAAAAGCTAGAAAAAGAAATTACTCTCTCTCAAAAAAAAAAAAAAAAAAACACAACCACAGGCAGACAGACCGACCTTGGAAAAAATGCAAATGCAGAGCTGCAAAGGACCGCTGTGGTGGGGAAGGTGGATAGCTCAGGCAATGGCTGAGGTTCCTTCGTGTGAGCCAGATGAGCGGTGGATGCTGTGGCACTGAGGAAGGACCTCCAGGTCCTGGCTGCCAGACAATTTCTACAGCACAGTGTATAACTCAGATTTTCCCAGTATGTATCCAAGATTTTCAACGCGGTTTGCTAAAGCCTGGCATCTGAAACCAAAAGAAAGCTACCTGGTACCATCGAGCCCTAAGTGACACCCCGGTTAGATTTTATGCTTCTCAGTTGTACCAGCAAAATACCTTGTGTTACCGCCCTGAAGCAGCTGACGGCTGGGGCCAGCAGCAGCTGTTGGAGCATCTCAGTGCCTCTTTCAGGTTGCAGCGGCAAGGTGGCAAGAGCTGCCGGGTTTCTGCTTGCGCAGAGGCACGAGGAGAAGCTCGTGCTAGGAATTGCCTGTGGAGGAGAGGGGCATTAGCCAGCTGCCTGTGACTTGCAGCGGTGGCCATCCCTGCCATGCCAACCCAACCTTCACCTCTGTGGTGTTCCCCTCCTGGCACAGGGCACGCCCTTGCTGTCCCAGACTGGTGTTTCTGAGGAGCAATAGTAGTGGGCAAATTTGGTGGCCCTAGCAGACAGTTCCCCAGTCAACAACCATCTTGAGCTGCCATCAGGATGGAGATGTTTCCTTGGCCATCAGGATGGAGAGGTTTCCCTGGCCATCCATAGGGAGGATTTTCCCTGGCCATCAGTGTGAAGGTGTTTCCCTGGCCATCAGGATGGAGAATGCCCTCGTCATGCTGCAGACACAGCCAGCTCCATCCTGCCCTTGCCTCCTGCCCTCCACCAGCACTGAGGACAGGAGGGACAGGGGACATGGCTGTCTAATGGCCACTGGAGGCCCCGAGACCATTTCCCTCCGTGCTGCTTTGCTGACCTGTCTGCATGCCAGGATGTGGGACAGGGTCTGGGCCACACACCTCCCTCTCCTTCCTCTGGGGCTGCACAAGCTCCTGCCTTGTTTCTCCAAGAACTTGTGCCACTAGTGCTACCAACAGGCCTGCTGCACTTTGGTTTGGTTTTTTTTCACTGTTTGGCAAGAATTTCATGGAGATGCAGGTGCAGGTACTACGAGCGTGTTCCTGGTGCTGTGAACATCACCCCTCCCTGCAAACTCAGTGCCACCACGCTGGCTGAGCCAAACAGGTTCTGGTAGCCCCTTCCCCAAGGTCTAACTTTATAAATACATTTTCCCAGCAGAGGCATAATGTAGTTTTACCAAGTGGGTGGAAAGATGCTGATCTTCAGGAGAAATTCCTTAAGGTCTTTTCTCAAACGAATTTGCCACTTTGTTGAGAAACTGTTTCTTTGTCTGTGTGCTTTCTGCACCGTCATTTGACTATCTGTGGAGGTTTGAATGTATTTCTGTGCTGGCAAAGATAGAAATCTTACACTCTGAGATGCATGCAGTCTCCAGAGCTGGTAGTCCTGTTGTAGACTGCAGTGCCACAGAGAAATTTTTTTTTTTACTATTACTATTGAGTAACACACAACGGTATAAAGTGGTAATTAAAATAAATAGCTATGTAACCCAGTACATTTACTCACAGTTAAGAAGATGTATCAGGGTGCAGACGCTTATGGTGGAAGTCCAGAGCAGCCTGAGAAAGTCGGTGGAAGTATGCAATATATGTGTGAGCTTGGTGGGAAGCGTTCAAAACTGATTTTGATCCCCTTTTCATGGAAATAAGAAGATCCAGCGTGTCAGGGAAAGATCTCTGTTCAAAATGAGACAAGATGATGTTGGAGTTCCCTCCGGAGATGTATTCTAATGTCCAAATTGCCTATGCTGAGCCAAGAGACAAACCTCAGGAGATAACCCAGCAAGGGCCACTGGTGGAGTTCATGGAAATGCCCCCATTTTTGGAGCAGAGTGTAGAAGACAGTTGCCTTCCCCTGGAGGAGAGATGGAAAAAGAAAAGTAATCATATAACAATGATTTGCATGTTTTTAATCTCTTTTGACTCTTGCTGCATGTGTTAGTTTAGATGTTTTTTCCCTGGAGGCTGTCTTGCTCAGGGGATTATTAGTACAAGACGTCGTTGTCAATCCATCAGCTCCCCCCGCGCGCATGAAGCTCCAATTCCTTCGAACTTTTGGAAGTGACAGAGCAATGAAAAGACAAATGAAATAAACTGATGCTTTTTAGGGGAGCAGAATCTGAAAAGAGCTGTCACAAAGCAGACAGGCTGTATGTAGGTGCCAGATTTCAGGGCTTTCAGGAACTGAGATCCCCTGTGAAGATAAACCCGGGAACCTCAGCCTCCAGGACTTGTGTCCTTTGTATTAAGAGACAACTGAGCTACTATTAATATTTATTTTATGGCTAGTTGGTATGCAGGCACATGTCTTCACAAAATTAGCCAGTATGTTAGGTTAAAATATATCCTTTCCCCAATACTAGCTGTTTCTTGCTACGTATCAG
This sequence comes from Platalea leucorodia, assembly GCF_965183815.1. Classification (NCBI taxonomy): domain Eukaryota; kingdom Metazoa; phylum Chordata; class Aves; order Pelecaniformes; family Threskiornithidae; genus Platalea; species Platalea leucorodia. The sequence goes on from NC_138838.1 coordinate 1,894,256, forward strand.
CCCCAACCTTGCATTTTTCTAATGCCACGTCTTTATTACACACTGGTATGAAAACTCTGCTGAACTCCTGGCTCAGAAATGCTCTTGTAGTTATTCAAATAGCCTTCAGTAGACTGTATCTCTTTTTCCTACTGACATTCAAAAGTGCTTGAATCCCAAGGGCAGTTTCAGAGCAGAAGTGGAATATATTATAATTGTCAAATCAAATGATGATGAAACCCTCCAGGAATTGCTGGTTCAGCTCAGGAAAGGCGTGCACTGGAGTGCTGCAGAAACAGAACACCTTTTCCCCAGGATTTTTGTTGTTTTGTTAACTTTGTAAAATGTTTAAGAGAACATGAAGAAACCACTATGATGATGGTATGTCCAGGCAGGTGGAGAGGGACTTCAAATTTGGTCCTGTTGTGTCTAGAGCCAGCTGAGGCTTTCTCTTCTTCTGCCTCATCTGTAGATTTGCTCGGCTTCATGTTTCTTCCTACGTAGGATAGGCCTCACTTGAGTCCTATTTAAGCACTTGATTTAGGGGGAAAAAGCACCAGTTTAGTGCTGCATGTGCCTCAGACTAGAGACTTTAAAATAGGTGAACAGGGGACAAGCAAACTCATGTGGGAAAGGGCTGGAGAATGGATCGGTCCAAAATATCAGCCCAAAGCAGCCTTATGGGCTGAAAGGGGATGTGTGCCGGCTATCCCAGGTCAGACTTTTGGGGCTTGCTCTCAGCTCACTGAGATGATTTAAATTTATGCTTAGCTTTACATCTTCCTGATTCATGCTGGTCATAACAGCACAGGCAGAGAAACGCCAGCATAAATCTTTCAAGATTGGGATCTTAGGAACTAAGGGAAGAACTGACTCTTGCCTATTTGTACTGGGCTCCTTCCTCTCCTATTGAAATGGTGTTTTTATTTAGGATAGCTGTGTAATACCTTAGAGAATATTTACGCTGATGATTGGAGATAATCAAAATGTTTTCATGAAGCCAATTTTATTGAAAAATTACCCTTTGTTTTTTCCCAAGTGAAACTTTCATCAAAGACTCTTTGAAATTGCCATTATTCCCAGAGTTTCTGCATTGTTTTTACTGAATATGTGCTTATTTTTTATCAACATGTTTTAAAATGTTTTTTACTTACAAGTAACACAGCATTCTTATTTATCTGGAGCATGTTTTTCAGCAAACAAATCAACTGGGTTTTCTGTTATATCACTTGTAACAGAAAATGGATCCATTTAGGACTTGGCAAAATGAAAATGACTTAAACATATTTGATATTTCTCCGTTTTTTAAACTCATAGTAATTTATGCTGTATAACTGTCAGGCATAGGTTTTCGGTTGCTACAGATTGCCTGGCTGGCTACCAAGCCAGTAGAAATGCACCTGATTTAGGGCAGGTATCTCTACAACTGGTGGCAGATACTTGCAGATCTTGCTGCACTACTATTTTTTTGAGTGCGTTTTTTTCTGTTGTAGTGGTGAATTGTTCTCTCTACAAACTTCCTATAGATCCCTCTGGGTTCCATGGGGTAAAGATGATTATGATCCATATATTGAAGAATAATCACGCCTCTGGCAGCCTGTGTCTTGCTTTTCTGACAGCCCCTCTTTCTGTGACAGTTGTCGCTAATGTTGTTTCTTGCCATGGCCAAGGACAAGGAGGGGTCTGCCATGGCAGGGTCCAGGGAAGGAGCCGTGCCAGCCCTGGGACCAGGGGCAGGGGAAGGGCTGGGAGAGCCTCAAGCCCTGCCGATCTCTTCTCATCTCCCCGCACGGGCTGGCCTGATTGCTTTGGAGACAGCTGACTGTTGATTGCTTTACAGGAATTAAATTAGGTGAGTTAAAAACCCGTATCAATCACCGTCATGCATACTTGCATATGAAACATAGACTCAAAAGGTTTATGGTAATCAACATGGAGTGGCTGATTAAAGTCCATTAAAATTCACTAGAAAAAATTCCAATCCTCTCTCTCCACTTCCACCCCGGCTCTTTTCCGTGTTTGATAATTGCTGCTGACTTCACTTATCATCCCTGACAAAGTGCCCCAGGATCGGACACATTACTGCTGGCATCGCGACAGCCCAAGTATGTGCTGTACACACACATAGAAGCAGATAGGAAGCGAAGGTAGGAATAATTTCATTTATAGCAGACAAAGCATGAAATCTGCAGGAGGAAACATGCTGAAAGTGGTCTATCACACTCATGCATCCAGGGACATAGAAGAAATACAGATGATGTTAAAATTTTAATTGCAGCGGGAACTGATGTTTTCAGAAATCCTGTGGTGTGTGGTTTATTGCATCTCAGAAATTTCTGGTGAATATGGTATCGTCCTTTTAAATATACTCCTTTTCTGAATGTGAAGCAAGTATAGTCTCCACTGAGAAGGCTGTTTCTAACTTTCCTTCTCTGAATTCCTTCCACAACATGCAGAAACATCCCAGTTGTTATTCATACAGGGTCGTTATGGTCCTTATTACAAGATGGTGCCCGCGACTAAACCTCCGTAGGATTGTTTGCATTATTATTGCCTGGCTCTGGCTATTTCAAAACCTCCAGGCCTGTCTTGCATGTGCCATTTGATAGACATCTAAATTGCTCTTAGAATTAAATCTCCATCCAGTTAATTTAACACCTGCAAAATTAAAACCTGGGCTTAGAGTCTTTTGATGAAATCAGGTCACAGTTGTTAGGCACCTCCCTTGAGTAGGCGCTTGGACTCTGATGTCTCAGAGATGCCACCACGCCGAGGGCCCGAGTCAGCCCAAGGCAGGGAGCATCGCTGCCTTGCCTGCTGCAACACGACTGGTAACAGATGCTTTTCCAGCTCTTGGCTGGTTTTAATGCACCCCGGAGCAGTTGTTTGAGAGCTGAATGGGTAATGGGGTCCCAATTAAGCCTTTATGTGGCCTTTTGTCATTCCCCCTTGTTATTCTTTCTGGTCAAGTCAGCAGTTTGCCCTTCATGGCTCTGACCTTGCTGTGCATGATCTCCCCTCGGTGGCTGCTGGCGTGGTGCTGCATGCCGTGCCCCTGCCGCTGTCACCTCGCTCGTTGTGCCTTCCCCGCCATGGCGCAGGTACCTCCGGTCATGCAGCAGGGTTGTGATGCTCCCGTGCCCGGCTGATCGCCTCTCTCCACCACAGCATGCAGCGTAGCCCTTGCCCAACACGCCCTTTACCTTTATCCCATCAGGGCACTGGTTTGTGTTTTTTCTGTGCTGGTAAAACACAGTTACGCTGATGATGCTTTTGGACCAAAGGCTGCTGCAGTTTTCATCAGGTCAAGTCTTGGACACCTAATTATCTTAATTCATTCAATAAAAAGGAGGAAAGAGGAGGCGATGCACACACCTTATCACAGACAGCCGTATGACAGTATACGTATGTGTAGAGAAGCTCCATGTTAAAATGCTTTTTTAACGTTGAAAAGTTACTCACCTGAAAGAGAGGAGAAAAGGGAATTAGTGCAGTTCAGCCCCACAGAGACAATAATTCAGCATCCTTGTGTGCTAATAGCATGATTTATGCTTAAAGCTTGTGATGCAGGCTGCTTTTGCGCAGGGTCTGGCCAATGACTCCTGATCAGCCCCTGAGTGCATGATTGCTTTTGGTTTTCCCCTGTTGCTGATCTGTAGATGATTAATATAAAGGTCAGTGTCCATGGGCTGGTCCTACAAAACATGGCTAATTTGTATGGCATTCCTGCTGACTTCAGCAAGATCTGCCTTGGTAAGCACTGCTCCTGCTCCTTACTTTGTAGAGTGATTTTTAGAAATGATTGTGTCATTGAAGTCTTTGTCCTTGGAGATATTCCAAGCCTGAGTGGACATGCTCCTGGGCAACGTGCTCAAGCTTTGAGCAGGGGGTGGGAAGTGCAGCGGTAGGGGTCCTGCAGGAAAGCAAAGGGTGGGAGGTACTGTCCAAGGCCAGGTTTGGGCACAGGTTTCCAGAGGACTGCATGGGCTCCCATGTTTCTGCAAAGCTTTCTAGTGCTGCACAGGCAGCGGGGCAATCTGGAGTAGCTGCTGTTTGCATCAGTGTCGTCTACACGTGCTGAAATTCCTGTGGCGCTTGGCATACCCAGAGCCACAAAGGCTGCCGTCCCTGTCCTCCTTCACAACTTCACCAAGGCTTGCTCAGAAGTAAATTAGAGCTTTTCTGGCTCTCTGTGGTTACAGCAAACGTAAAGTGGTGATTTGTGGCAAATCTGGCTGTAGCAGAGCAGTAAATACCACTAGTACATGGCAGTCAACAGCCTTCAGCTTTTTCTTTTGTTCTCATTTTGCACATGACGAGTTCCCCTTAGCTGGGATGCAGCAATCGATTTTTGTTTGCAGATGCGGGTGCTACAGGGAGCCTGCTTGGCAGGTACACCTGCACTGCAGGCAGGCAGACAGTTCCTGCCCTCGCAACAGAACACTGTTAAGGTGCTGACCTAATGGCTTAGGGGTTATATTCTCCGCTTGGAATTAAGATGCAAATTTCTGATAATAATAACCTGGAAAACACTGGGGGTTATTTTATTTGTTGAATGCTGTGTGCAAACATTTCCTCGACTTTTGCAGGGCGCACGGATGCACAAGAGCCTCTTTGGCGTCTCCTGACTCCATCCAGGGCTGCCACTTTGGCCATATTCACTCTGAGTTAGTTACAGGCAGGAGATGCTCCCCTTACCTCCAAGGGCTGCATTATGGAGCGATGTGATTTATAACCACCCGAGCAGTGGGGTGTTAAATGCTGCTGTTTGATAATACGTCCGGAGGAAGCGGGACACAGCTCCGGTGAGTCCCTCTTTGTCCGCAGGTCCTGCTGTTGTTCAGAGAGCAGGATGTGCAGAGAGCTCATGTAAAATAACTTGATGCTCTGTTTAAATACAAAACTCACACAAGTGTAGTAATCACATGCAAAATAATGAATGGCAAAGAAAATGAGATATGGAAGTCAGCTGAGAAGATTTTCCTGTAGCTGGAGATAAATAAAATACCTGATTATGAGAACTTTAATTATCAATGGTTGCATTTGAAAACCTGCATCTAGAGGTCAAAGCCTCTACTTGCTACAGGGATGGAAATATTTCTTGTTAATAATGCCAAAGTAAAGAGCAGAAAGAAGATGTAGTTAACAGGAAACAGGACCAAACACAAATAGATCCATAAATTTGAAGCAGACTATTATTAAAATGGAAGTCGGAAGTAGAAAGCCCTAATATTGGAGATGGGCTCATGCCTTAATGTCTGGAATCAGATTTCAGGATCTCTTGAATTGCTGGATCGTAATGATAAAAGAGATGCTAATTTAGATGTTGATTGAAAATACTCCACAATTGCAAAGAATGAGGGCATTTGCCGTCAAGGTGTTTTAAGCCAATTGCATTATATTTACTAAATTGGAGGATCTTTTGGGCATAATGACAATTCAATTGAATTTGAAGAGGCAGTAATATTATATCTCAATCTGCAGGTCATCGTGGGTGGCTGGATGATGAAGACTCATTCGCTTTTAGTATGAACAAGACATTTACAGACTTTCAGATCTGACTTAAAATATCACTGACAATAAAAAGGTCACATTCTTTCAATATGATAAACTCAGTGATTCATAAGTCTCTCTTCTCTTTGGAATGGGGTAAGGTACCTAAGCTGAAAGTATTTCCTGTGTTCTGACCTAGAAAATCCAGTTTTCAGTATGTAGTGATGAGTAACGACCCTTGCTCAAGGGTAGGCACAATTTTAAGAGGTGATGGGGCCACATTTGGAAAGCCAGAGCATCCCAGTGGGCACCTGTAAGCTGACAAAAGGCTGCATCAGGGTGCACACCCCTCCGTCAGAAATCAGTCTGCGAGACACCCGTCATGTAACATAATCCCACGAGCAGATGCTAAGTAATTAGCTCTGCTGCTAGATGAAAGGCCCATGCTGAATCGTGCTAAGATTGCCTGCTTCTTTGCTGTAATTGCTAAAATATAACAGTGCAAAAGCAGAAGCTTGGGCTATTGCTTTGGAACGTTATTTCCATGCAGCTCAGGGGAAAAGTAAATCAGTTAATGGTTTTAATTAGCAATCTTTTCATGTCTTCCCTTCATTGTCCACGAGGAGCTCTGCAGAGACGGTGCTCTTCCCTCTGCACAGATTGCAAAGGCACATAGCACTTGACCGCCCTGGGTTTTGCAGCTGGCCATGGCAGTGGGATTCAAACCTCCTCTCTCTCGCTTGGATGCACTGCACGATGGGCAGAAACACCCCTTTTTTCTGGTCAAAATGTACTTGGGGATCCATTTTAAGAACCCTCTCCTATCTGGTCTGTAGGATCTCTGTGGCAGAGCCTGTACCTGGACACATTTTTTTGTAACTGCACTAATTTCTCTTATTGCCCTCATTCCATTTCTCCTTTGGCTACTTGGGGATTAAGTCCAAGTGCCGCACATTTTATTTCTTTAAGTCTATGCAGCAAGCAGGAATTTAACATCTCCTGGAGCACTGTCTCAGTGTGTAATAAGGTATCAAGGGAGCATGACTTCTGAAATACCAGTAACTAATCTTATCACACAGGCAGAACTTGCGGTTGTTTTTAGGATATGATCAGATCGGCGAGATAAATTTTTAATTAAATTAGGATGATTCCTGGTTTTGATAGACGCTTCAGTTTTCACAGTTCCTGAGAACAGACCACATAAGATCTGAGCAGGTTTGAGATGCTGAGGGACGCAGAGGTTATTGCCCCCAACCTCCTGGGGCAGCCAGGATTGCAGAGGAGGGAGGACAGGCTGCAGCCTCAGCAGGCGGTGGAAATCTAAGTGATGGCCTTGGGATGGAAATGGCTAATGAATGAGGTCATCTGCTTGGTGATTGCTCAAAAACTGCCGTCGCAACCTCGCTGAAATGCCACCTGCTAAAGACTCAAGAAGCCCATGCTCGTCAGCCTCAGAAGCACTCAAACGACTGAGCGCTTTGGGGTGCAGTGGAGGGAAGATTCCCATGGGCGACTACTTACACTAGTTCATCACCTCTCACACTTGCAGATTTAGCCCAGAGGAAGATCTCAGCAATGTAGCTGGTGCATCTCTGGCACATAACCCAAGCTGTCACTGCTTTGGCAGCATCACAAGCAAACTCCTTCCCGCAGAGAGGGCCATTTTCCAAAGCTCTGGACCAGTCTGTTGAGTCAAGCCCAGGAAACCCTGTTTTTTTCCCAGTCCCTCACCCCTCCCTGCATTTACTAGCCCGTCTGCATTCCTTCCCACTGAGCCGCTGCTGTCCCAAAGTGTTCTCGTGCTTATCAGTTTTCCTTGCATCAAGAGCTTTTAGCACAGACAGTGTGGTTTTAATGCTGGCCATGTGCATCTTCCTTCCCCATCTGTTTTTTAATTGCATCTGAAATACTTCAGAGCAAAAATCTCATCCTAATAAAATTAGAGATGATAGTTCCTAGGAACAGAGAGGAATGGGACACCCGCTCCCCATGCATTATTCCAACTTGCCCGTGGAGTGGATAATTGGAAATTATTGCAAGTACGTGTGTGTGTATACTTTTATTTTATTAATAAACTCTTCTAGTAGTGTTACAGAGCATCACAGGTTACTTACGCTGTGAATAGATGCTGTGGTCTTGCCTGTCGAAAAGCGAATTGCCCTCTATCTAAACCCTTTGGCTGTACATCTCAACAGCAGCGTGTACAGTAAAGGATGTTAAAAGCCATCATTTTGAAGTCCTCAGAAGTGATAACATAAAAAGGAGCAACTGTGAGACAGCGCTGACATTGCATGTACCAAAACCTCTGCAACTTCCATGCTCTGGCAATTTCTGGGCCAAACCTTTGCCGTGACCAGAAGGTGCAATGCCAGCATTTGTCCATTTTCTAGGAGGCAGAGGAGGGATTTGCCACCTTGCCTTGTTCCCAGTGAAACACCCAGAGAGCATTTATTCCTTTTTCCAATCTGTCATTTTACCAGGAAACATTGGTTGCTGGGGAAAAATAAATGTTTCATGATTGCAGTTTTAATTTTGTTCCTCTCTCTTCTTGCTCTTGAGGGTAAGAACTGCGTCTTGGATTTTGCTTAAAGCCAGCCCTGCGGAGATCAATACATTGCTGTAATGTGTGTAAAATAATTTCAGATAAGCAAAAAAATGCAGGCACATGGTTTTCTTTCTACGGTAGTGCCTACCTTAGCCGTGGCTGTAGCCTCCCACATGGGAAGACCTGCTCCATCCTCCTCCAGTCCTCACTGAAAAGTATTTAGCTGCTTCGCTTTGCTGTTTGGGCGCTTTATCCTACTGCTTTGGCTGAGATTTCCTCTATCTTTGGTTTATTTTTGTGTGCATGTGGGGTTCCGTATGAAGTAAGTAGTTCTCAGAAGGACTGCCAAGCAGGGAAGCAGTCTCGGATAATAATAAAAGTCGTAAAAACAACCCCCCTCCCAAACCCGAGCCATTATTTTCTTGCAGACATACTGAAAATGCAAAATCAACTTATTAGCTGAGCATTCAGTCCTGATTTCATGATTTTATGTTTGGCTTTTATATATATAATATCCATTTTCTACTTTCATAACACCCAACAAAAAAATCATTTCACAATCCACTCCTATTTTGTTTTTGCCTATTTCCAGTCCAGTCAAACTCAGCAACAAAACAGCTGGCAGTTCAGATGCAAGTGTGATTGCAGCCGAATGTGGTATATTTAGGGAATTTCAGACCTACTGCACTGAATTTGAGGTAGTAACTAAATCTTGTATTGAGATGTTGCCCCTGGCTGACCGAAGATACACACTGCCAAAATGAAACTTTGACGAACGAGCTGGTTTCCTCCTTTCATTTTCAGTGGGAAAATTTTACTTTTAGTCAGAAGTATTAAAAAGCGCATTTTCAAAGTGGAATTGTTGTGGAATCCCATAAACTTTGAGACTTTTTGACCAAAGTGATGGCTCAGGCTGGATTCTCATACAAAATAATGCAATGTGACAGACTGATGAGTTCACATCAATGATCTGTATTATCCATTCATGGGAGGCAAATGATCCAAATTTCTATGGATAATTGAACAAAAAGGAGCCAGGTGGTGTCAGGTTTTCCTGTTAGTTGTCAACAACATAAGTAATTTCCACCAACCATTAAGATTGTTTTCACTCCTCTCAGCAGGAAAAGGGCACAGTTCTCAAAAATGTACACTTGGCTCAACAGTTCCTGGATTCAAGTGAAATTTAAAATGTAGCTTAGAGTTCTGAAAAGATCGCAATGAAATCCACATGTGCGTTCAAAGTCAAGGCTTGGCTTCTTGGCCTGTCAAAATAGCACGTTTCTTAAATGTGACATTTACACGAAAGGCTACTCTCGGCTGGCGTCTGTTGTGACCAAAGTCCTCTTCATGTGAAAATTACTGCCCAGAATGATGCATGGCTTTGCATGACTGGTGATACGGTGTGGTGGTTGCTATTTCTGCAGCAGCCTGCACACGTCTGCGCTTCTGTGACCCCAAATCCTTCTCTGCAGACCAGTGACTCTGTAGTGTTCCCATGGCAGACGCCCAGCTGGATGGAGCAGGGATGCCACATGCCTGCATGAAACAGCTACAAACTTAGACCAGCTTTTTCAAGAATAGACTTACCTTCTCTAGGGCCAGTGCGTGGCTTCTTGAAGTTTCTTCTTGAAGTCCCAACAGGCAAGATGATATCCAAATGCAATGGTTAGGGGACTTGGCAAAATAAGGTACAGCAGGTATTAAACTAGGCAAGCTGAGAGATCAGTCAGTCTTGCAGGAAGTTGAAGTTAGAGCCAGTCCTGGTCCTCTCGAAACCTGCAGCAATCTTGGAGCAGAGCTTACTCTGCACGATGTGCCTCCGCAGTGAGTGGAGGCACACATCCCTTGTACCAATGCACCAGAGAAGATGGGAATCCTGACTCCTAATTCATTGCGTATGTTACATCATGGTTAAAATTGCGTCCTTGTGCCGTACCTATTTCCATTTGGCTGCTGTACAGCTTCTTTAGATACATTTGGTACATCAGCTTTTCCTTAAGTGGTGAATCACACTGACGCTGTGTTGAGTATTAATAAAGACTCGCCTGTGTTAAGCAGGAGAGAGTAGAGGACACCAATGTTTTTACAGCTTAAAAAGCCTGGATAATTAGAATTCCAGTCATAAGAGCAAGTGTTGGAGGAAGGGAACTACCTGCATGTCTAGACACTGCATTGAGAAAGGGATGCAGGACACCGGCAGGGGCAAATTTGGAGGGGGTTTTGGAGAAGCATTTACGTTGCTGCTGAACATAGGTTGGACTGTACATGGATTACAGTGCTTTTCATGCCAACTCAGAGTGTTTTCCTCCAGGTTTGCCACAAGCCAGTGAGCACACTGTCTCTAGGCTTGTTCCCCTGCTGATTTCCCTATGTTTAGATGCTTGCTGGTGGCCAGGATGGTTTCTGGAGTGAGAAACTGTGTCTGTTTTCATCCCTTTTGGTTACTCTGTGGTTGTAGTGTACACGAGTTTAGTTTAGCAGTAAGACTTCAGGCAAAGTGGATGCCTACATCATGGTGTCTGGTTTAAGACTGTGGTTAATGCTGGTCCAGGATCTGCAGAGCAGTGTAGAGGGTGTCTGTTCTTCTGTAGTTTGCACAGACCTTTCTTTTATCATTCTGAAAGCAGCAGCAATGAACCAGTGCGACTCTTGAGAGAGTACCAGGGTATTTACCAATTTACTCCTGTTTTTGCAGTAAGTCTTGGCAGAGATTTCCTCTTCAGGGCTGCTTGGACACTCCCAACACCCCAAGTCCAACACAAAGGTTTCGATGCAATGGCTCAGTTGGGAGCTTGCAGTCAACTTGGAGAGATTTCAGGAGCCAGCCAGGTGCCATTAGCTGCCACCACTTTTTTGCCTCCCATGCAGTTGGCAGATCAGCCAAGGTGACAAGGGTCTCCTGAAGTGGGACACAGACCAATTTTCCCCCACTGGCATTTAGCAACTGTTGAAACTCTTGACCATTGGTTCTGCTTTATTTCACCAACTGTTGCTGTCCTGTGTCAAACCAGAAATTGTTCTGAGCCCTGCACTTCATACTGTCCAGCATTTACCTGCAGTTTGACAAGGGTGGTTCTCAACCCCAAGTCTTTCTTTTGATATATACTGAGTGGTCCTTTGTGGTAAAGCCAGCTAAAAGTTGAAGTTGTTGGCACTGGAGGCCACTCAAGGCAGCAGATGATGAGTTGTCTGTTTGAGCAGAGCTCTAACAGCCTCATCGTCGTCATTGAGCTGGTTGTGATGTTGCTTGGATACAAACCTGAGAGTTTGCTGACAAGGGCAGCACAGAGGCACCAAGGCAGGTGCTGGGCCTGGATCTTTCCTTTGGAGGTGCTTCTGCAGCCGGCAGAAGGGTGGCAGTCCCATTTCACGTGTGGCACCTTGTTTCCAGGGTTTGTTGTCCTGACAGCTTCACTGTCTTCTCAGATCCCTGGGAACGATGTTAAGCAAAGCCCACGTGGTAGGCTGAATGATCAACACCGTGCCGGGTGTATGGCCATCCCAGCTGGAGCCTTCGCAATTACAAGTCACATGCAGAAGCTAGGTCCATAGTACAGGTCAGGATGTGGAAAACACCATTGGATGGTACAAGGCCAGTAGAAGAAAGATGCTGTTCTTGTTGCTCATCATCCAGTACCCACCTTCCGTGACAAAAATAAGCAAACTCTTGAGTGACACCCAACCTTTTCCATATCAGGCTTCTTTGGAGCTCTGAGCTGGCTGTTACCACTTGGGAACGAGATCTTCAAGTTATTTATAACAGATAGATCCGTGAGAATGTCAGCACAATCCTCAGCAGCAGTCAAAACAGCAAGTGGAAAGCTAGGAAAGTTTCAGAAAGGAACAGGGAAAGAAATAGAGCTCCTCGTTACGCTGGTGTGAATCAGTGGTGTGTTCGCATCTTGGATGTCGTTGGGTTCTGCTCTACTGCGTCTCAGAAGGGAGACGGTGGGATGGGAGAAGTTACAGAGAAGGGCAAGGAAAAAGGTCGCGAATTCCGGGAGGTCACTCCTCAACCAGGAAGCTTCAGGTGGGAAAAAGGATAACTGGGGAGGAATATGTCGGAAGCCTGGAAAATGACAACTGGATCTGAGAAGGGTACAAATGAAATGACAGGAGACAGTTTCAGAACAAGTGAGAGGAGAGGATTTCTCCTGCAAGGTGTGAAATTTCTTGATAGCAAAAGTTTTGTGTGCTAGAAGTTTACAGGACTTCCAAAAATAACTTGGCAAATTATTCAGTCAAGGTCTCTCTTCTTCCATCTAGCAATAAAGGTAAGATTTTCTCCTGACATCTACTTTTGACCTGTCCATACACAGAGACATATCCATCCATAGATTATTGCATCCACATGGAGGAGAGCGAAGAAAGAGATGGCGGTTTAGGGAACAGTAAAAGCAAGCATTATGCTCTTGGGGCAATACCAGCCTTACCTCTGGCATTGGAGGGCAGCGCTGGATAAGAGTTTTTAACCATAAACCAAAAAGCAGAGCTCCTGGACTGGGATCAGGACTCCAGCCTGGCATTTCTACTCTGTGTACCTTTAACCAAAGCCTTTAATACCTCTTTGTCCTATTTACAAAGTGCTATGAGATAAGCAAATAACAGCTGCGATATACCATTAGCCTGAGTTTCAGCAGACCAGCCCCCATAGTTCCCACCACCATCAGTGGAGAAAGTGAGCACTTACATTCTCTGAAAGCCAACACTTCATCTACTTCATCTTTCAGTATTTGATAATTCCTATTTCAGGATTCAATATTTCATAAGGAATTTACTTCTTGTAGACCTCTAAACCCCACCATTGACCTGGAACGGCACTGGAGTGATGGATTGCACCATTAGATCTAAATATGGGGTAAAAAACCTAATTAATCCTCCCAGAGTCAACAGATAACTCCAATTTAAGCAGTCACTTTTTATTTTTATTCCATAAATTACAAAGGAGACTAGTGATGTCCGGGGATTCCTTACGCCTTTCCTTTTGTTCTGTAGTTTAGCAAAGTCTGCATCTTCCTGGCTAATTGCCACAGACCGCCGATCTGGAACAAGTCTCTGCCAAGGCTGAAGCGAAATGAAGGAATGGGATATCATTAAGGGTGGGAGGGAGGGATTTACTGCCCGTTGTGGTTGCTGTGGTTGCTGCTGGTGACAGTCTCCTAAGGAGCCATAGCACCAGCCCCAGCACTGCTACATGCGGACCTCATCCATGCACTGAGCCAGCCAGCAGCCCCTGGAGACGATTCTGCATTTACCTGTTGGATACTCTCTTACGTTTTGTTGGTGTTTCCCAGTGGATGGCAAGCCCGTGGTGCTCAGGAGCCTGGGAAGCTTTGGTAACCAGCCATTGGTTCCCCGCTGGGATCACCATCAGCACTGGGATCTCATACCTCTGGCAAGACAGACAGGCACAGTCCTGATTCCTCCTGTGCTGTTTTCTACAGTAATGTGTAGCTCTGCCCAGTAAGTAAAGGAAAAGGCTGCAAAGCTGAATTTCATCTGCAGACTGCAAATCACACGTTTCACAGCCAACAGCCGTGCTTACAGCTGAACAGATTGGTGATGGCTCCTACTACTGGCGATAAAGATAACGTGAAAAGCTTGTGCCAAGAGATGTTTGCAGAACAGGGGCTACAGTTCAGTGCCCAGATCTGTAGGTGACCCTGAAGTACTCAAATCCAAAATCTATTTTTCTTCTTTTTGAGGTTTGCATTGAGGACTCTGCTTAAACTAAAGCTACCAAGCTGTGAGAGGAGTAATGAGAAAACACTCACCAGCCTCATTTGGAGATGACCACAATGACCTCCCATCTTCTTCTTGCTCCCCTGAACATAGAGACTATGAAGGCTTCCTTGGAAAGCTCTGTCTTTTCCAAGTAAGGAATCTTTCAGTCTAGTCTAGCTAGCTCCTTAATGCTTCTCTCGGTATTTATTGATTTGAGCTAGGGGTTAGCAGGCACAGTGAGAACCCTTCAGCTGAAAAGTTTCAGATGACAGTAGACCTGGCTCCGCAGCACAGAGGAGGCTATGCAGCACTGCTCAACCAGTCGACAACCAGTTGTAACTTGGAAGAAGCTTCCTCAGTATTGGTTGCTTTGTTACTGCAGGTGGAGCCATTTGAAGAGCCTGAAACACTTCTAATTAAACTCAACAAGATTGAATTTTTTGTTGTCAAGACTCCTTCCTTCTCTCTCTTCACTTTTTTGAAATGGCAACTCATAAAAGGGAATGAAAAATGTATCACAGACCAGTTGTGTGCCCATGAGAAAGTGCCCCTTCTTCCAGCAGATCTTCAGGACTGAAGCTGTGATGCATGTAGCACCACGTAAGCATGTACCTGTGTAGAGCGGAACAAGAAAGACCATTACCTGGCTCATATGAAAAGATTTCAATGGCCTTGCTATGATCTGAGTCACCAGCAGCTTAGCAGCATGAATATGATTTAAAAAAACATAAAAGTAGGAGTTGCTTAAAGTTCTATTGAAAACATGTGCCAGATGTCACCCGTTTGACTCACATCACGTCCAGGGAGAAAGCAGTTTGCATTCAATGTATCTGCAGTAACTGCCAAGGCTTGGGAAGAGAGGGGGCGGCGAAAAGGTGCACAAGTTGGAGCCAGATCTGGGAGCACCCATGCCGCTGGGCCACCAAGAACTGCCCGGTGTCTTCTGGCAGTGAAGGCAGTGAGTCCTCCTGGGTCCTGGGGCTTTGGTTTCTGCAGAGCTCCTGGTGGGCTGTGATTCAGTGCATCTGAGGGAGAGGGAAGCACAGAAAATTTCCAGGCAATGTGATTTTGGCATGACCTGGACAGAGTGATGGGCTACATGGAGGGTTTGAAAGAAAACTTTTATTCATTTGGGTTTGCTACTTGTACGTCCCTGTTTTGGTGAGCCTGGGAAGGGACTGTTGACTCATTCAACATGACCTGAAGCTGGTCCAACTGTTATGTTTCTGGAAAGCAGCTTTACGCAGCTCTGTTTCACCACTTACAGTCCCATGTTGCAGTTCCTCTTGTTCTCCATCTCTGTGGGAATACTCCAGTCTGGGATCCTGACCCCTGCCACCAGGTCCTGTAATGGGCCCAAATGATGGAGTTTGAGAGTAACTTGCAAGAATTAAGAAACAAAGGAAATCAGCCAACAACATAAACAGCTGGATCAGAACATGGCCACTGACAGAAAGGCCAAAACTACCTGGATAACTAACGCATGATGAATTATTTCTTTATGTCTAATGGCAACGGAGCGGTCTGCCTCTGTGATGTTGCTTGAAGTGCGATTTTAGATCACCAGAAGACTCAGAAAACCACACTCTGCTAAAAATTCCTTTATTCCTAAAAACCATTTATCACCTGTAGGATTATTTCAGATATGTTTTCACAAAGGCGCATGACTTATAATTAGCTAGCACTCACACAACAAACTATTAAAAAGCAATTAGCTCAAGGAAATTTATCTAAGCTGTTTGCAGTGCTGATCTAAGGAGTGATAACATTTTCTTGATGGAGGCGCGTCACGTTTACATAGCCTGACGGGGGCCAGTCCCTGAGTTTTTATAAAATCCTCAAGACTCCCCATGCCCCTGTTAATCTTAGGAAGTCTTCATTAGCATTCCTAAAGACCAGCTAACAGTAACACCTCTTCCTGGGGATGCTCTTTCCTGTCCTTTCCAGGGTACTTTGCTTTGGCTGTTTCCAGGCTGAGAGAAGCAGATTCCTCTTTGCTCTCCTAGATCCTGAGCATCTCATTTATACCCATTCCTTTATTAATTGACATAAATAAGAAACTGAGTTTTATTCCTTTTTACTGCATATTATGTTGACTTGTCAACTCTAATAACTTTCCTCTTCCCAATTTAATTTGAGAATTATGCGTGAATACTGCAAACTACTTAAAATTATATTTTACAATGCCTTCCTTTTAATTATATTAGTTTTGATGTTTATGTATGCACATACATATACACACACGGAGAGCAATAGGCCGCGCAGTTGCTGTTGGGCTCAGCTTGTCTCTGAGCTCAGTGACTCGGCAGCAGTAAGCTCACGGGGAGACGGCTTCAGCTGAACTCACTTCCCTGCAGCTCTTACCAGCTTTTCCCTTGGAGAATTAACAACATCAAACTTCTCCAAATAGAGTGTGCAGGGGGAAAGAAAATGTTTAATATGGAAGATGGCGGAGTCTGTTAAGAACTTATGCTACTTATAGATAAATTTTATCCAATCAACCACGATGGAAAAAAAACAAAAGGAAAAAAGAAAACAGACATGGCAAAAAAAGAGGATGGATGGTGTTGACAAATATGCAGCCCAAAATGTAGCCTTATTGTTGAAACTGTCTCCATCAGCTAAATCTCCTGCGTGGCCTCTGGAAGCAGCTTGTGTAGTCAGGAAGACAAAGCGCAATTATTTTGTTTCAAATAAAAATTAACTCTGTTTTCCCCAGCCGGGGCAAATGCTGCTACCTGCAGCCTGTCTCCATGGGGTGAGGGGTCCCAGCCTCTCTGCTGCTGGTCCCCTTTGCATAGAAGCCTTACAAAAAGAGTATCTCTACCAACAAGTGTATCTATAACAGAATTATAGTCCAGGAAGGACTGGCCTTTTGTTCATTTTGGCCTTAGTCTAATGCCTGAGGGTCTTGTTCATAAAACCTGAGCGGCATTAGTGACATGCAAAATTTGGGCACCTTTTCTGAAGAAGCCACATTTCCTTTTACTGGAAAAAAATACGTCAGTGAAAAACAGAACCATTTTGATGCCTAAGCTACACATAGGTATGACAGAGTCTTCTCATCTCACCTATCTGATAAAACCCAGGTGCACTTGACATATTCAGGTAGAGAGCAAATATTTCAGCCTGGCTCCACCAGTGACAGCAGGATTAATCAAGAGTAAACAGCCACTGGTGGTGGTCTGGACAGCTATAGGGGACCAAGTTACCAAAGAGCAGCAGCACTCGGTACATTCTCAATTGTTCGTTTCCTTTTGTTTTTCTTTATACACTTCTCATGAAGTCAAATGTTGCAAAATGAATGCTTCAGGGCAGCAAAGAATGAGGTAGCCCAAGAAATTACTGCAGGGCCACAAAGCACATAGTCTGGGGACACGCCAAGGGCAGCAAGCCACGGCTTTGCCTGCCCCTCGCTGTGGCTATGCCAAAGACAGAAAAATAAGGTCAGAAAATGAACTAGTCAAAAATTTAGCCAGATATAGATTTCTGTCTCCTGAGGTATTTCAAAGCAATATCACACGGATGAAGTGCTCCAAGAAAGGCATCAGAGATGACAGGCTGACAGGAGTCAATCAGCTGGAACAGCTGGCCAGGGACCACAGCATTCCTGCGGGGAAATCCAGCTTTTTGAAGCATCTTCTCATGAGAACGGAAAACAAAAAAATTGAAAAGTGACACAAAGAGGTTCTTCTGCAAACGCTGCATAGCTGGCACCAGCATCACCACCAGTTGTCCCCTGCACACACCTGCTGTGGAGCAGCCTGCAGGTGACGTTGGTGTCAGGGTGGTCATGCCCTGCGGCACAACCGCTGACGAAAGCCTCTGCGTGGATAGTCATCCAGCTCCGTGGTACTGATTCATTCCCTCCAGTAGTTCCTCGGATGCAGAACCTTGTGCATCCCTTTCCCACCGGGAAAACACAGGGATTTTGGAGGGAGGGAAGTTTTCTGTTCTTACAAAAAATTTTGCAATGCACTTGGGTGTTGCAAGTAGAGTTTGACCTCTGCAAAGGAGCCCCCAGGGCATGGGGAAGCTTTAAACTCATGAAAGCATCTGCATTAAAGGGTGCAGAGAGCTTTAACCTTATTGGCAGAGCTAGCAGTGCTCCTGCTTGTTGATGGCTATATATGCAACCTCAATACGCATTGCTGTCCTGATCTGCTCGGGTCATTAGTGTCCTTGTTCCTGTATCTTGTCATTAACCAACAGCATGTAAGGACTATTTTTCTTCCAGTATCTCTGTAAGGTCTGTGAGGAGCTGTGCCGGGGGAGCCATCTCTCTTGTGTGCTGCTGTTCCTGATTGCTGTCTCTGGGGGCTACTGCAGTGCAAATAAACAGTAGCAATAACGGGGACATGCCTGGCATTGATTTGCAGTGAGATTAACTCACAGCAGTTGGCCAGCAGGTCATCACATACTTACATTGTAAATGCCACTTCTGTGCAGCCCCCAAATGCGGGCTCGCAGTGTTGGGCAGTGGGAGACGCAGGACATGGGCGCCTGAAGCAGCCAAGGGCTCATGGACCTGCTCAGCTCAGAGCAGCGGAGCTCTGCCCAGCTGTTCCCCCCAGATGTTTTCTCTCTGGTTCATGCTGCAGCAGGAATATTGGAGTTCAAGTTTCACTCTTGCTTTCCCTGCAGAAAGTAGTGGGTTTGTCTTCAAAATTAACACCATAATCGCTCCAAGTTAGTCTTGCAAAGTGGGAAGGGGTCACAGGAGAAAGAATGGGGGAGTCAGGGATCAGTCAGAAAAAAAGACCTAGAAATACCAGCCTCAATGAGTTTGAAAGCTTAAAAAAAACCTGCTGGGAGCCACCCAAGTGAGGGATGGCAAGAGCGTGTGTGAAACCCTCCCAAACGAGCTGCCTGATCTTGGCATTGTCTCGGGGAAGGAAAATAAAATCTGGGTTGTGGCTTTCAAACCTAATGTGTGATTCAGGCATTACTGTGAAATGAGTAGCCTCATCTCTTCTTTAGCTCCTTGTTAGCTGAGGTCTT
This sequence comes from Platalea leucorodia, assembly GCF_965183815.1. Taxonomy (NCBI): domain Eukaryota; kingdom Metazoa; phylum Chordata; class Aves; order Pelecaniformes; family Threskiornithidae; genus Platalea; species Platalea leucorodia. Next base: position 1,912,998 of record NC_138838.1, read on the forward strand.
GCAGGTCTGCACATCTGGTGCCAAAGATGAATGTCATGGTCCTGGTTCTTCAGATGAGCTCGGCCATCCAGACCATCAGCCAGGCTCGTCGGGCAGGGGACAATTCAACAAAAAAACACAAATTTGCTTCTGGTCCACTGATAGTGGTGACATAAACCATTGCTCTTAAAGTTAAATCAATGTGAAAGTGCTTTGCTGAACTTTGACTGTGTGGTGTTACTTGGCCGTGATGCTACATGTGGAAGACTAAGCTCGTGCTTGGCCTGAATCAGGACCGGAGGAAACCCACAGGTAAAGACTCCATAAATCTGCAAGGGTCACTGCAACCTGAATGTGCTGAGAGAACAGGTGCCTGGGGGACAGCCAACAAATATTTTTGGTATCGATTGGACTCTAGCTGTTAAGAGCCTGAGGTAGTTAGATTGATGCAAGCCAGAGAGCAGAGCCGGTATGGTGGTCTGAAAGGCCTGACTTCCATACCACTTATTTTGGCCATAGGTGATGTTACACTTTCAGAGCGATGTAACTGCATTTGTGGGAGGGATTGTCTTTCATTTGATTAAAAACTTTGACTTAAAGTGAAAAACTGATTAAAAACTGTGACTTTTAAAGGGATGCTGTTAACTGAGTGCAAACACTGTGCCTAGAGAGGAAGATCCAGCAGGCAGCTTTTAACGTGGAAAAGTGTTTGTCTAAAAATAAGCCCATCCCTAACTCAGCAATTATCTGAATGGAGGTACTTGAGTAGCTGCATCTTACATGTTGCAATGGAGCATGGCACATTAATAAGTGAAAACCTTCTCTCCTTTTTTCATCTCTCCTTCCACTTGAGCGGGGGGTCTGATGGGAGGGCGGTTCAGTTAAATCCCCTTGTGCTTTTGATGTTGTGCCCACGGGCACAACAAAAAAAAAAACTGAGCGTGCTGCTAGACTGCACAGGACGGCTCCCAAAATTGACTGTAAGTCTGAGCTGACTGTGGCTATACTAGCTCCAGGTAATATAAAAATGTTTTGTTTGGTATGATGGGACAGATGGACCTCTCCAGGCTCCCAGAGGTGGCTGGCACTCAACCCTCAGCCACAAAATCTGCATTTCACCCCCTCTGTGCAGTGAGCTCACCTGCAAAGGAGCTTCTGTGCACCCCGTCAAGAAGGCGGCAGCTCCCTCCCCACCCAAAAACCCCTTTCTACAGTCAAGGGTCTTCACTGGACATCATTTTTCACAGCTACCAGTCTTCGGGCAGCTCCTGCTAATAGGCTGTCCCAAGGAAAAAGGGGGAAAAGGGCTTTCTGGAGCCAGGGCAAAGCTTGACCCTGGGCAAGGAAGGGAGCGACACCTACATGGCCTTTTCCAAAAGGCAATTCTGCAGTCAAGCAGAGAGGGTGTCTCATCCCTAAGAGCTGTGAGGCTTTCATTAGGGCTGACCAAATAACCCCGAAGGGTTATTGTGCCGGGGCATGTAATGCAGCAAGATTTGCATTCATTAAGACAAACAAGCAAAGTTCAAGATAAATCCTAGGACAAGTTCAACCACTCCTTTCACACAGAAAGATGCGTGCTTGTAGCGTGCATGTGTTAAGACTGCGAATACCCTAGGAGACATCAGCAATCCCATTTGCCTTGTGGCCTTGATCAGCCATTTTATCTTATGCAAATGGAGCTGTAAAGATGTTCACAGGTCAGGAGTGAATGAAAGGCAAAAGGGCATCCTTGCTTTAGAAGCCAGAGCCTGGTTCCTCCTGCTGCTGAGAGTTACAATATTGATTTCAGGCTCTCTATTCTATTATCCTTTTCTCTTGCAAAAGTCTATTATCTTTTTCTTTTGCAAAAGAAGGCACTTCTGTAGCAGACGGGATGGGATGATAATGCTGCTGTCAAGCCAAGGCTCTTGGGCAAATAATAAACATTAAGTAACATTTGCAAAGAAACTGGATTCAAGGACTAAAGAAACCAAGGTCCCTTCTAGGCAAAAGACCAGCCCAAAGCTTCTGGTGTTGCTGATGTCCCTCACAACAGACCCTTTCTCCCAGGGATGAAATCAGTCAAATAAGTAGGTGCCATTTTTCATGCTCCCTGCCCGGGGTGAGTGTCTGCAGTCAGCTCGTGAGTCAGCTGCCAGGTCTACATTGGGAGCGAAGACCATCTGCATCTTTCCCTCTCACTGTTAGGTCTCCAATTAATGAAGTTTTAATGAAATCAAGGTTTAGAAAGGAGACAGAGTTTTCATGGATCAGTGACATTTTCTATTAGAAAAAAAAAAAAAAATCAAGCTGTTGAAGATGCATGCCCTTCTTCAGAGCCAAAACAGAAGCTGAAGGCTCCAAGCAAAACACAGGCTGGAAACAGCTTGATTATATTAATACACCTCATAATTTGGTGAGAAAATGGAATTTTTCACCTGTAGAGTGGAGAAGGCTTCAGCAAGGCTACAGGTGAGGTCCTTGGTCCCATGGGATGGAGAGAAATGGGGAATTATTGCCAGCGGAAGGGTCTGGTGTCAGTAGAAAGCAATAAGTGGGGAAAATTTTAACGTGTCATAAAACTTATTTTCCATATCCAGGAGAGTTACGAATTTTAATTCCTAAGCCTATTTCACTCAGAAATTAAGTATCTTAGGGATAGGGGTGCACAGGGAGCAGGCAGGGGCTCTGTCTCCAGGAAATCAGCAGTGGTGGGTGAGGAGTTGGGTGAATTTTCCACATTTTCTGTTGTTCCTGGTCAGCTTCTGGGTAGGATGTATCAGCCAGCGGCAACTTCGCGCCGGTCGAAGACTTTGCTGAGATTGAAGAGGGCTTGAAAGCTGCATGGCAAAAAGCCCAGGGAACATCTTTTTTATTTATTTTTTTTTCAGGATGTCATCTTCTTTCAGTGTTGGTTGTATCTGTTCAACAATTTTCCCTGTGGTTCCTGGTCTAAGGTACCGCACGGCAATCAGGGATATTCAGGCAATGGGTTCAAGGTTATTTTTTTCATAGTCAGCGAGTTTGCACATCTTCCCAAGACGAAAGTGTCTTACAGTGTGAAGATGACCTGTTCAGGGGTGAGACATGTATTGTCCTTACAGAAAGTGTCTTGAGACAGGATGGTGTACCTCAGCCCTTTGCTATGGTGCACAGGGTTGCTGCTTTTCTGGCTCTCTTTTCTCCTGGGTCTTTTTTGTGGCTTGCCATGTTTTAGGTGGTTTATGATATACCTAATAACAATTTATGTCACCAGTATACCTAATAAAAATTGATGTCACCTTTGCTAGGTAGGAAACATCCCTTTTTTAGTGAATCGTCTAATCCTGTCAGAGATAGCTTTGAACCAAAACAAATTATCCAAATATTTCTCCGTAACTGTCAACACAGTGGAACGGGATTGTGTTTCCCTTGCGCCGTGTCATCAAAATTATCAGCTGCATTTCTCACCGCTGATAAAAGGCAGCTTCACTTTGTGGCTTGAGCGGGAGAGTGAGCACTTAGGAAAACTGCCTTGTTTCAGTGCACAGAGAAAAAAGGTTTAGGATGAGATGTCAGGCCTAGAGCTGCATGTCATCAGGAGCATGTGGTCTTATTTTACACCCCCAGACTAACACAGATACCAGGGCTGTGTCCAGTCGTATGCCATATTTGTACATGCGAAGATGAACTTAAATGCAGCAGCAAAGCTTCACTATTGTTTTGAACAGCCTTGTTCCTCTGTGCCTGGGGAAGCATTGGAAGAGCAGCCCATCACGGCAATGACTTTCCAGCTGCTGGCAAAGACTTTTGGGTCTAGGGCTTGGCGTCTGGTGACTGATAAACTCATGTTGGGCTTTGATTGGAAACACGGCCACGGTTTGCCACCCAGGCTCAGTCCCGGGGCTTGCTGAGTCACAGGATGCATTGAGCACAGCTCCAGCAGCCACACTAGCAAAGCACCGTTTGCAGGATCAGGGAGTTGAGCTATCATGTGACAGTTTATTTTAGTGTGAGAAGAGTCCTTAAGCGTCGCTGAGCTAAATATTTCTCTAATTCATGCATAACTTAAGTACAATTAGCAGCCCGATCTCATAGACCTAGGTCAGACCTCTGTCTCGTGATGCGACTGTGCCGTGACTGCGTGTTGCGAGACGGGGAGCTCAGGGCTGCAATTTGGCTGAACCTCCTGGACCATTAGTAGCAGTCCTCAAATCCCCATCAGTATTTCCTGCTGGTACTGGGGAGACATCGCTGAGGCCCATTTTCACTTTACATTGCAGTGCAGGCATGAAGAAAATATCCCAGAGGGTTTACAAAGACAGGAGCGAGTCCAGGTTTTGCAGAAGATCTGTGTTAGCCCTCCAACCATCTCGTTCAACTCCCCTTTGCTTCACTGTCTGCTGGGAGACTCATCGTCAGAGCTGCCGTAAAAGATACCCTGAAGCATCCAAAGGCATTTATGTATTGTGATATATTGCAGAAAAATCTAACAATTAAGCAGTTCAGACAAGCTAATGAAGGAATATATGCTGAACCAACTGCATTCCATGTTTCCTCTGCTTCGAGGAATGTGTCCTCTGTGACCCTCAACTAAAGACCTGTCCCAGGCACCTGGTGTAGAGCTCATGAGATGAAGAGCTGGGTTCTTGGGAGGGTTTCCATTGTGTTGCCTGTGGGCTCCAAGCAAGCAGGGCATCTGATGCAGAGCTCGTAAAGCCGTCACCAAAATGCATCATCCCTTCTTGGCCCAAACCTGAGTTTATCACCAGATGTGCTGCTCTGACTCCATTTCACCTACACACTGGTGTGCGTCCTCCTGTGCTAGGCTGTGTTTCGCGGGCACTGGAGCCCAGAGCTGAGCTATACCCCTGCTGCTGTTCCTGTGGCCTCCCGAGCGTTTCTGCAGCCTGGCAGCAGGTACCAGCAAAGATGCTCATTTTTCCCAGTTTCGAGGTGCGAGCACTCACTCCTTGTCGCAGACCTGCTGCTCTGAGTCATGCATTAAAATTACTTTCCTGAATTTTATTTTTTTGCAGTGACAGCTGATTTGTATTTTCTTCCTTCTCTGCTCTGGCTTATTGGTAGCTGGCAAATGCCAAGTGAATTGCTGGAGGGGACTTCAGAATTGATCACCTTGTTTTTACCATGGCAAGGAAAAAATCATGTACTCCTAGCAACAGAGTAACTTAGCAGTTACTCCAGGCTTTAATTGAACTTTCTACCTCGTGGATTTCAGTTGAATTAATCTTGTTTTCAAACAATGGTCATTATGTGGAGAGCAAAATGTTATATAAAAATAATTACAAAATGCAAATAAAATAAAAGACAGATCCACATCCTAGCACAATGTGACAGAGAGAAACAAATCAGAAAGTATTAAAATCACTTATGTCTTTTCTTCATATCTTCTGAGCCTTGGTGCACGAACACTGATTTTTCATATGCTCTGTTCTTGAATTACTAAACTGAAGTGCAAAAGTGGAGGGTCTTTTGCTATATGTTTCTGTCTCTAGCTGAACTAGATGTTCACCAACTTTCTTCAGGGCTTTAGACTTGTCAGGAAAGATCCACGACAGCCACAAGCCAAGTGGGGAGCTTCATCATCATCCATGCTCTTAGCTAATGCGTGATAATGCGAGCCATGGGCTTTGGAGGGCAGATCTGATGGACTTTAGAAGAACTCCAGTTTCTACAAGTTGTAGGGGAGGTTGTAAAAATAGCAAAAACCAGGTTCTTCATGTGCCTTGACTGGGCAGCTGCTGGGGGGCCCCAGGTCACTGGACAGTCCCCACTGGGGCAAACTGGTGCAGGCAATTCCATCTTCGGATGTGGCCAGTCTGTCTGTCAGCTGCTGGGCCCTATTAATAATGTCAATGACTTCTGGCATTTTAAATTTTAATTTTTTACTTCTCCTTAGAAAGTGCCAGTTTGACAAATCATAACTTCTACCTGCACAGATCAATTTCTCATGCCTTATGTGAATTTCTCATGGTGAAAAAAAATTGTTTTTTTAATATTACATGTCTTCCAAAAGAGAAGGTCCCAGTCCTGAGGTCACGACAACTTTCAGTTTCTAGATACAGGCTAAAAGATAACAACAAACCCAGTGTGAATTAATAGAGGTCAAAATGAAACCCCAAGCATTGTACCATAATTACCAAAATGAGATATTTTTACTGACTACATTTGGCTTTTTTTTTTTTTTCTTCCTTCATCTTCTTGGATCCCATAGCCATTGCAGACATTGTCATTTTGGCCCAAATCATGCAGGGAAGCACACTGCAGCATGGGAAAGATCCTCCCTGCTCTGGTTTCATTATGCACCAAGGGAAGAGATGTCCCCAAAAGTACCATTATGTTCCCAAAGAGGGTTCTATATTCCACTATATACTCTCTACAATAACTCTTCTTAATCTAAATCCACAGTGTAACTCCAGGATAAAGGTAACATAAGCACAAAGAAGGAACTGACCAAATTATACCGAAGACATTAAAACCAACCAAGCAGTTAGTCATGGCAAAGCCATACATGCCTCTGAGTATCACGTCAGTTTTTAGCAGTGATGTAGATGTTGGTGCCTCTGAAACACCTGCAATGGGTGCTGAGAAGTGCCAGGCACTGAGCACCACCGGGCAGAGCCCTTGCAGAGCCCCGAGCCATGCATGAGCACCATGCCAGCACTGGCCGCCCTGCCCCATCCACCCTCCTAATCACCGTCTCGTGCATTTATCCTGTGACCTCTTTATGATAAAGCTATCCTTTTCCAAGCTGTTTTGTTGTGTGCTGCTGGTCTTCATCCTAGAAGTTACAGTGGTTCAGTGTTGGACTAAGAGGATTTTTTTCTCTCTCCTATGCACCATGCAAGCTGTTCATTTATCTTTAGGGGGACTCTTTGCAGGACACGTTATAGATTTAAGAGGGCAGTGATTATAGTCAACCTGGCATAAACAATACCACTTCAACCCCAGAAGAGAACCATGTCAGTTCTGGAAGTGTAGTATGTCTTCTCATGTTTGTCACCAAAGTCAGGCATTTGAGCCTTGAATGAATATTACCAAAGAAAGACAGCAGAGACCAGGGTACTGTCCCCAGCACACTCTTCCCTGGCCTGGCTTCTCCAGCTGTGACCAAAGGGCACAGCTACCCCCCAGCATCTCTATTTGTGTCCTGACTCCTCTCCAGGGCTGCAAACACAGCAAGGAAAGTCCTGAGAGCTGAGGGACCTTTACAAGGAAACACCCTGCCCCTCCTCAGCCTGCACGCAGGGGTTAGGTGATGACAGAAAAGCAACATTTGCATGCATGTCCATGTCAGCATCTGTGCATGGACCATCCCCTGCCCTGCCCTGGCAGCCAGGATGCTCCTGGCAGCTTCGTTGATAGTGCAAGTTGTGCAACATTCACACCTCTGCTTCCCCAGCCTGGAGGGCCCCACGCCTGCTGGGCACGGTTGCCTTTCCAATGCTGGCCGTGCAAGAAATAGTCTTGCTCATGAGCAATAGTCCAGTATGCCTGCACACAGACACCTCCCCACTGCAAGGGCAGGGAAGGGAAAGGAAGACATGGCTGCACCCATGCAATGTCCTGCTGCTCCCTTTCTGCGCTGCTGCTCCCTTTCTGTGCTGCTGCTCAAAAACGTGATAGGTTTTACAAGTCATCAGTAGAAGGAATATTAAAGGATCAAACAATGGTGATACTCCTTTGCTTTCTGGGCCGGTCTGTGTCATTCATTTTCTCAGCAGCACCATTTTGGCTTCATAGCACAGTCCAGCCAGGTTAGGAGGTGTCTCTGGGGGCCCAAGCAGACCAAATGCCGAAGCACAGCTTGCGAAAGGCTCCTAGGGATCTGTATCCTGATGGGAAGCCCTCGCCTGGATCCTTAACAATATGTAAGCACATTGGGAACAGCAGAAAAGATAAGGTTTGTGCCAGCCGAGCTCATACTGGAAGGACCGTGAACACATCATGTTTCCTACGAGTTGGGTTCTCTTCGGGACTGTGTAACCCCACTAACCTGAATAAATGACCCTCTCTGCTCTCTCCATCTTGCCTGCTCACCAGTAAAACATGCTGTAATGGGGCCTGGGGGTATGCGGGCTGCGTACCCTCCTAGGCCTGCTGGTGCATTTCACAGCCATTTTCCAGTTGTGTCCTCTTTACATTTGACGACCGTCACCTTGGAGCAAACCTGATCTATAAAGCACCATTTACTCTGCACCCACCGCAGCACAGAGCATCGCAGCCCGCACTTGCATTTGGGGCTGGACAGACCATGGTGAGCTATGAAACATCGAGACCAACCTAAAAAACAAATGTAGTTTGGCTAAATACAGCAGCCTGAGAAGCTGCTCTCCACCTATCTTAGCTTTGTCTGGAGTTAGACAGCAGTATTAGAAGGTCTGTTTGCTGCCTCGTTTTTATTATTTTTTGTTAACCATCATCTGCAGTGTCAAGGATGCCTCAAGTTTCCCACAGTAGCTCTCAGTCTCCCTGGTAAAGCTTTTATTAATTATTAGTGTCCTTCATGCATTTCAGGAACGTCTCACCTTCTAATCCACTTCTCCTGGCATTCTCGAAACATTTGTAACTATTAAGTAAAAAATTGGTTTCCTTTGGCTAAAGGCTTTCAGGAGACATTCGGCAGCAGGGCTGCACGGCCAGTTCATTTACTTCACTCAGGTTTCTGCTGCCTGATCTAATTCAGAAGCAGCTTAAAGATCGCTTCTCCAGGCAGTGATGCTGCCCACGGCTGTGTGCAAAAAATGGGGAGAAGAGTGGTGGGTCGAATTCAATCTGTTTTGCGAAGCAGACAGGACAGGTTATTTTTGCGAGACGTTGGCTCTCCCTCAGTCCATAATCCTTCTGTGCTTGCTGGGTGTCAGGTTTATCGTTATTGTCAAAGAGCGATAGCTCATGCTCCAGGTCTGTGAAGCTGTTTTGCTGGCACCTCGCATGGCACAAGCTTTATCTCTGGAGCAGCTAACGCAGATCAAAGTCCCCACACATCCTTGTTCGGTGCGTGCCTGGATCAAGATGTAAATATGTCTTACCCAGTGTAGCCAGACTCAGGAGCCGCTGTCCCGCAGGGGTCCCGGCATGTCCCGCTGGGCTGCAGACCCCTCTGCCCTTCCCTGATGGAGGAGCATCTTGTAGGGCAAAGAATGAAGGCCCTTTTTTTCTTGCAAAACATGGGGTTTTGGCATACCCCCACATAGTGACCTGCCACGAAACCCCCTTGTCGTGCTCTCATCGATTGAATGGGGTGGAACAGGACTGCCTAAAATCTGCTGCCCACAGCAGGACACACAAGCATCACCTGCACAGAGCACGTTTCACTTCATCCCGCTGACGGATTTACGCTGAGGAGGTGAATCCATTAGAAACTCCATATCTGTGGGGTAGGCTGAAGGCGCTCGCTCCCAAATGGGAATTCCCAGCTTTAGCCCTAATTAAATCTTGCAAGTTTGCTCCTCTGAGAGACTCCCACAGGCCTCGCATCGAAGGTCAAGATTTTGCAGACCTATTTATGGATGCACTTTGATTGGGATCAGACCGGCAGCCTGTTTTTGAGGCCTGGGAGCTTTAAAAGTAGGCAAAAGAAATTGTTAGAGCCTGTTAATTTGTACTTCAGCCTGAGAGCATTCTCTAATTAAAAAAAAAACACCCACCACTTCTCCATGTTTTAGTTAAACTATTTAAAGTTAATTGAATGGGCCCAGGATTAATATTCCTACTGTGTTTTCTGTGGAGGTGTTACTGCAATTTACCTATCAGGGGGCCTATTTCTCTTAGCCCAGTTTAATAACCATTATATCCCAGCTGCGAAGCAAGCAGATCAGGGCAGAGGTAAAGCCAATGACCCACTCCCCTGCTTAATACATCACTCCAGAGAGTTAAAGTCTGGCTCTAGTAAAGGATGACACCAACCTCACCAGGTGGTGAGATGTAGCACAGGGAACTGCATCTCCAGGTTTGTTCTTGTACAGCCAGGACTATACAAGAGGATTTCTTCGCAGACCAGCTGTCAGCAGCATTTTCCATCACCAGACCCAAACAACAGCATCTTCATGGGTTCATTTCAGAACCGTGCTGGGTGCACCAACTCATGTCCCAGGAATCCTGTGTCATGTAGACAGGAGGTTTAAGGGATGCTCTAAACCCACCCTGGGTACAGGTGGGGACATGGCAAGCAAAGGTAATACCATCTCTGAGGCACCAGTGAGGGACCATGGGAGGAAACGTGGTGAGCACTGAGCACATAGGACTCATCAGGGGTACCCATCCCTCCCCAGCCCCTGCTCTGTAGGCATGCCCTAGCAAGCACTTGGGTGTGAGCTGGGACAATCCTATATTTTTAGCTTGACAAACGTTAGTTTGCTGAGTAACTCTGAGACCTGAAGTAGTGTGGACGTCCAAGCTGTTGGAGGCAGCTATAATCAGATATGGAGATGTGCAGGGAGCAGCACAGCACCTGGGAAAAATAGCAAATAGTCATCTTTGCCAGGAAGACAAGTGTAAAGAGCTTAGCTTTACTCTCCCTGAATGAACAACATGTAGCAACAAGGGTGAGGAAGTAATAAAGAGAGAAGAAGTAACAGCACCAGTATTTAGAAAATGGTATTTGAAGCATCCCAACCATTGAGACAAAGGGACAAGTGGGACCTTCCCAGACAGAGGCGGAGAGGGGTGCAGGGCACTCAGGCTGGCTATGAGCTCCCAGCTCTGGGCTGTGTAGCTCTGCAGGAGTTTTGCAAATGATTTTCAGTATTGTTTGTTGCCTTATTCCAGTGGTTCAGGTGTATGTGCGCAGGGACAGGGCTGTGTACACCAGTCCACTTTCTGAGCCAGCAGCTCAGAGCTATCAGTGCCGCTTGCAAGCAGCAGGATGGAGTGAGGAACCCATCTCCATCCCCCCTGTGCAGGCCAAAGATGACTTTTTTCATTATATTTAGCATTGGACTGAGTTGTGGGGGCTTTTTTAAGATTAAATATTATTTTCTGCATGGGAAAATGCCAAACTGTCAAAACCTGAACAGGTTCCTGGTTGTGCATCGGTTCCAGGTGGGGGGATGTGGATGATATGGATGGGGATGGGGGGCAGGCAGGGGCGTTAGCCTGCAGTTCACCAGCGGGGAGCTGGGGAGGGCACCCCGGCTCTGCTCATGCTCACCAGGCACATTGCCCACAGTGAGCCTTTGTGGCCTCCTTGAGGTGGACGACTTCTTGCCTCTGGTACATGGCAGGCTCAGGACTGCCCCCAAAACATTTCTAGAAGGTTAACAAGGAGGTGGTGGGCATTTGTGCTCTCAGAGCATCTGTTCTGTCCTTCATTTTTATTTATTCCTTCTCCTCCTTGTCTGCACAGTCAGACAGCTTTCCTACACTGAGCACCAGCCTGGGCCACCCTGACCCCCTTGTCCTGCTCCCTGGCCCCCAGGGAGCACCCAGCAGCAGTCACGCTTATCCCGAGCGCTGTGGAGGGGAGCGCAGGACTTTCTGCCCTGGGTTTCAGGCTGGCAGACACACAGGGGAGAGCTCACATGCTCTCACCCCATACACCTTTTTACAGAGACCACCGCTCTTCGGCATGGTCTTGTCCCACCCAGACAAGCTGGTAAAGGAGGTCGTTTTGACCCATACATAGAACAGTTTGCAATCTACAGACATCGGTGCCTCTCGCAGAGCTGCGGGCATCCCAGCAGTGCTCCTCAGCGGTCCCATGTGGGCTATGGGGTGGCTGGAAGGACACACAGCGGGGGTACCCACGGGCCAGGTTAGTTTTGAATGCCACATCATTTCATAGTGCAGACTTCGGCCAGGCGCTTGGGGTTAAGGGTGCTGTGAATATGCACTTAGATCTGATTATAATTTATCAATGTGTGTACAATTCCCTGCTGACAAAGCTGCCGGGAAGAATGGAGCAATCTCCTGTTAGCCAGCACAGTAACGAGCCCGTTACTATGGAAATGAGCTTGTTACCCCTTCCCGCTCCCCCGGCAGGCGAGGTGCTCCGGTGTGGCATCGGGGAAGCTGGCTGTTCCCAAAGACTGTGTAAGCAAGTGGCACCTGGATGACAGCCACCCCAAGGCCAGGGTGGGGTGGAGAAGCTGTGGCAAGCGGCTGGGTGCTGGGATAGCTGCAGGGCGAGGTGGCCTGGGGCACATCCCACTGACACAGACAGCTCGAGTGAGCGGGCAGGCCCTTGTGGTGTCACGCAGCCCCAGCCACCCTGTGGGTAAGCACGTAAGTTTATTTCTATAGGGGCACTGGTTCCTGCTGGGCTCCTTGAGCCTGCACGTTCCTGGCACTGGGGGTGCGTGTGTACAGATGGGGCCAAGCAACAGCCTTGTGCTCCCTGTGAGTGATGGGAGAGAGGGACGGAGAAACACCCTGTGGGTGCACTGGCTGCCTGCACCAGTCCTGGGCTCCAGCCCCTGGCAGGATAGGACCACGTCTTTCTGCAGCAGCAGAAAGCTCCCAGGAGGAGGAGGTGATCTGTCGATGGGTAGAGCTCTGCTCCCTCTCACAGGCTAGTGGGGATCATTGGAGGCAGCTGGAAGCTGCCAAGGCTGAATTTATATCTGCTGTCCTGCAAAAAGCCCCTTCTCTACCTGTGTGCTGGGATAGTGACACAGCCCTGCATGGTGGCCGTTCAGCAGAGAGGACACCCGGGGCCTTGAGGTCTTCTTGGCAGGGTGACAGCATGCTCTGACTATCCTCCCAGGCTGTCTGCCTGCAACGGGCATCCCAAGGGAAAGGTGCTCTTTGCTCCACTCCCACAACCACTCCAGTTTAAGGTGAGGACATTTGTTTGCTTCTCTTACCCCGAATGGTGTTCCCTACAAGGCAGCTGACAGCATGGAGGGGCAGGTGGCTTTCTCTGGTCTTTGCTGAGGATTATCATACTTCAGCCCACTCATAGGAGGCTTGTCCCAGCAGCAGAGGCACACAGCTAAACTGGGAGGAGGTGAGGGGTGACTATTGCACTGGGTTTGGGGAGAAGCACACGCTCTCCCTTGCACTGCCCCATCTTCTCCTTCCCACCCCCCCGTGGAAGGGCAGCAAGCTGGGACAAGGCTGCTGTCAGCAGGGCAATGTGAGACCTCCACAGATGGCTGGGCATGGTCCCCAGATAGAGAAAGTGCTTGTGCACACGTGGGAACAGCCTCAGGCCCTGCTACAGCCCACAGAGCAGCCCTGGGGGACCGCTGCATGCTTCACCCTGGGCCATAAATGCAAGTGCACTGGCATGGAGCAAGTGGTGGAAGGATGAAGAGAAGTAGTGATGGAGAAAAGAAAAAGGAACCCCTCCATCTTCAGTTTATAGCACATAGTCAGCCAGCCTGGACAGGGACATGTGTATGGAGCAGAGCAAAAATATATCTTCTGTGCTTTCATTGCCGGTGCTGTAGGACTCCCACCCCTCCTTCAGTGGATGTGTGGGCCAGCAAGAGGGGGCGGGTAGAGGAAATTAGCTTTGCTGTAATGGTAGTCATGATTTGGGGGAGCACAGAAAAAAACATTGCTGCTTTAAAAGCAGTAGCATGTTACAGGCTGCGAAATGGCTTTGTCCCTCTGTTCTGGGGGAGCCGTGAGAGTCGCTCCAGGTCTCGGGCTGGCAAATGTTCTCCCTTTAGTGGCATGTTTTCTTTGACAGAAAAACAGATAATGAGAAACATTGAGATTTGGAGGGGGGGTATGTCTGGACATTTAGAAAATACATGTTCCCACATATATTTTTTATACACACACACACAATTTTATACTTTACACTTGATTATATATATAAGACAATACTTACATATATATATAAAAGCTCATCCAGGAGCTTTTACAGTGGGGGCCTGCCACAGTGCTGTGGATTGAAACGGCACTCGCTGCCTCTTAGGCACGAGTAGCGAGTCCTTCAGCCTTCACAGCGCAGCAGATCCCATCGGCAAACACGGCTTTGCTTGCAGGAGCTCACTCCCTTTCTGCATGGTCTCCCTGCCCCTCCAGACTCCTGGCTTCTCCAGCATACACTGTTTTCCTCTCGTTATAAAAATTCCATAGCTGAGCTTATCTGGGAAGTACAGTCGGTACAAAATGGCCATTCATCCAGCCCCGAGGCAGAGATGGGAATACATTAGATTCTCTGTGGAGCACACTGGGGCTGTGCGCTTTAATATATGGCCAACACAAAGCATTGGTCCTATCAGAAATCCCAGATCAGTAGTTTATGAGCTCAAAGCCCGTCTGGCTCAAGGAACAGCTGCAGAGTCGGCTGCGAGCACTGACAGAGCTGCCTGTGTTCAGAGCCGCCCAGAACCGACGTGACGGTGGTTAGCACAGCACAGAGCCCAGCTGCTCTGCAAAGAGTCCGAGTCTTTTTTGGGCCACGTGCCCTGTTGTGGCAGTCGGCTGCAAGTGTGGGCAGAGCCAGTCTGCATTTGCCTTGCAGGTATGCAAGACACCAGTGGCCTTACATGCAACAGGTCTGAGAGCAAAACAAAGGTGTTATCCCATTGTTCAGAAATTACCAAGGGCTGCCCCAAACAAGAAATCTATGAAATGTAGACGTGGTGCTTAGGGACATGGTTTAGTGGTGGAATTGGCAGTGTTAGGTCAATGGTTGGACTCGATGACCTTCAGGGCCTTTTCCAACCTAAATGATTCTATGATTCTATGAAGCTTTTGGTTGTGCAGACCTGATTTTCAAAAGCACCAGGGAAAAGCCTGCTCTCCTGCTGCTGTCTCACTTTCCACTTGGAGCCCTCAACAGCCCAAGGTGACCTTTTTAGGTGACTTACATGGGACACCTGTGCCCCATAGGCTCAGGAAAAATAAGTATCCAAGTGCTTTCCTAGCTAAAACCATCGCTGCCAGAGGAGCCAGTCCTGCCTCCTGTTGAGAAGAGCATTTTTATTGATGTGGTTTCAAAAGATCTTGCAGGTCACCAGAGTGGCCCCGCTCATATTGCTGCAGGGTCCCAGCCTGGCATCACCCCATCTGCATGGCAGTGAGGCCAACTTAGGATTCAAGAGAGGAGCCTCCCACTCTTTTTTTAAAAGCAGAACTGATATTAAAGGAAATTATCATAAGTAATATTTCAGCATTTAACTCTTCAAAGAAACAAGCTCTTCCCATAGAGTCATTTCCCTGCATAGAGCAGAAGGAGAGCATGCCAGGTAGGACACAGCAGTAACTGAAAAAGGTGCCAGGAATGAAACCAGTGCTCTGCAGGCATGGCGGCTGTCAATATCAGCTGCAAATTTTGGAAACTGGGGGTAGGGAGACAGAAGGAACTGGTAGGGACTCTGCTTTCATTCCCAGCAGGAAATTTAAATCAAGAAGGAGTCAGGCAGCTACAGGTTGGATTGGATCAGGTCCACTTTCCCTTCCAGATGTCTCTTGGAACAACATCCTCCAACTCCAGGAGATGTTTCTGCTTGAGATAGTTACTGAGGTCCATCAGAAACTGCAGTGGACAATTCCTGGTGCTGTTCATAGAAGCCAAACATACCCGTACAAGCATAGGTTATTATTCGGGACACTCACTGCATCGCTTGGGGCATTTGAGCCTCAGCATTAGGCACAGTTGGTTTCTATGTTATTGCTTACAGTGTATTCCAAGAGTACCGGTTCAGAAGCAGCATCATTGATTTCTTCTAATTATAAATCCTATAGAAAGTTTTCAGCTTGCAACAGTCACAGTTTCCCTCTCAGAGGAGCCAATAAAAGTTAAGAGTTGCTCCCTGGTTACTGTCATTACAACAATAAAAAGCCAGAGTAATTGAAAAGCGAATCAGGGAAACTGCCAGATTGGAGAGCAATGATAACAGAAGAAATTACCTCGGAGCCCAAGCCCAATGCGAAGTCTTGTCACCGCTTCACCGAGCTTGAGCCCATTCTGGACAAAATCCTGGGCTGACAAGTATCTAACAGAGGACTTGCCTCCTGCATGAAAGTACTGGAGCGTAGGGCAAAGCAGGAGCAATGACCATATGCTTGCCAACAGGCCAAACATGCGGTACATGAGCCAACGAGGGTGATTTTGAACCACATCTAAGATTGTTCCTCTTCCTAAAAGGCAAAATGACAACGGAAGAATAAAAAAATAATTTCTCCCTATATTAGCATAAAGCTTAAAAGCAAGAGCTGGAGATGCAGCAACAGATGTATATTTGTCAGGAGAACAATTATTTCCCACTAGATAGATTAACTGGTGCAGGAAGACCCAAAAACCCACAAGTCATTACTGTTTTCATGTTGTTAAGATTAGACGACAAACGTGGTTGTGTTTGTAAACCAGGTAGCTTGAAGCAAAGCAACAGTAGACTCTGCAAAAGCTCGTTAGTAGCAATGCTGGTATAGAGAGAGACCAGCAAAGACTCCTAAGTGAGAGCAAAGGAGCAGCCTATGTATGTCAGCATAGGCAATGGTGTGTCCCAAGGTGAGTTCTCACACCTGTAATTCTGGAGGCAGACATGAAGGGGAAGGGGGCGGGGGCTGATCCGGAGATGTTCTTCTTCCAACACAGTCATCTTGGGACATAGTGAGGCAGATCCTGAAGCATTCAATCGTCTTTTACTCTCCACAAGGACAGGATGCATGCAGCATACCAGAGATCCCTCATCCTCAGCTACCCTGCCCATGTAAAGTCTGTGAGCCCTTCCAGTAAATCAGTCTTAAGGAGGCTTGCACATCCCTGCAGATATCCTCAAAAAAGGATGCAAGTAAAGAGCAGGTCTCAGAGACACTGCTCTGGGCTGTGAAGCACTCAGGGGTGAGCATCCATCTGGTGATGGGTGAACACAGGTTTTGGACAGCTTCTAGAAAGGCTGTTCCCTGAAGGGGGTGGGGAAACAAACCCATAAACTACAGCAAAAACATTTGTATTGGCCTCAGAGAACTGTCCCTGAGCCAAGAACAGGAAGAAAACTCCAACACGGGTTGAACATCACACCCTGATGAGGTGGAAAGGGGGAACCACATGCAGTCAGGCTGTTCCTGTTGATATGAGGTGACCATTAGGATGAAATTATGGGTTTGGCATATAGGTGGACTCAGAAAGATGCTGGGGCTCAAGTTCAAGTTTGAGTTTCCCCAAGACAAAGACGCCAAAGGAATGCAGGATTGGGTGGTAGGTGAGAAATCATTGCTTTTACCTCCCTGGCACTGGTGTGCAATCAACGCTGCAGGAAGCTGACCGGGAGGGCTGCAAACCCTGGGCAGCCTCAAGGCACTCTGCAAACCTCCGCTAACAACACCTCCCGACACCGCTGTAAGGCAACCATATGAATTAACCCCCATTTCCACACCTCTAGTTGCCAAGAGAAACGCTTTTCATAATCATGCCAGTTGTGAAGTACACAGCTGCTCAATTTTACTTGTTCTTTTAACATTAAAGAAAGCAGAATACAGACAGCAAGATTTCCTCATGCACAACAAAGCAGGCTGGAAATTTGTGACTAAATACCATGGGGATTTGCAATCCAGCTTTGAACTGTGCAACAAGGAGCCACTGGTGACAATTGTGCGCCCGCTATTTTTAGCTGGGCGGCGTGAACGTTGAATCCCTGAGGAACAAGGACAGCAGCAAAACCACTAAACCCACTAGGCTTGTTTTTCGGAGAACACATCTGGGGCAAAACCAAGAACTTTGGCTCTTGCCCCTGCTGTCCGCATTTCCGCAGATTTTCTGCACCAGGTTTTTGATCGTTGCAGGAAATAAACAAATAAATAGAATTGTAGAAATCAGCGCTTCTAAGGATAGATGGATAAATATATATGTACGTGTGCAAATCTGCCTATACACACACAGATATGCATAAATATTTCAGGGTTCAGATTTAATCAAAGCGCACTCACTTTTCTTAGTTAACCACTTTGAGGATTAATGATTTTGCATCTGTGCAATGAGGTGTGCAGCCATGGTCAGGGAAGACGACCTTAGATAACACACCGGGTGGCTCAGAACTGATAAGGTTTGTTCTGTCCTTATCAGGCTGGGGGGAAAGGAGCGGGAATTTCTTGCCGAACCGTTTCTGAAATGCCGGCTATGCAATCTGATCACACGCTATCACCATGCTCTCAATTGCAGAAGCAATTGCAACAGTTTTCATCGCCTTTCCTCCACTGCAGCGTTAAGCCAGAGGTGTTTGGCCTTTCTGAGGTTTCTCAAAGATGGGTAGTTCAGAAGAGGGTGTACAAGTCCTGGTGCTCGCTGTTTGCTATAGGCAAGCCTGTGTTTTGGGCTATAAGGCCTGAGAGTTCAAGGTGCTGTTCCCAGGATGATCATTAGCAGCACAGGGGGAGGCTCGGGGTGACTCAGAGCATTTCCACCCTTCTTTGTTGACTGCACCAATGGCTCAGAGAGACCGGTCTCCTCACCTGGCACTGCAAGTCAGCCAGTGTGAATGCTCTCTCTTCTGTAGTGTTAGCAGATATTAATACCACAAACCTCACACATGTGCAAAGTTCCTCTGCTGCAAAATGTTCATTTCTACATATTCTGTATGAATCATCTGGTTTTAATAGCTGGTGTGTCTAAGAACAACAGTTACCTCCTGGATCTACAGCAGAAGTCAACTAAGACGGAAATGTTCTCTGCTTGTACTCGCCATGCAGGCACAACTGGAGACCTAGAAGGAAAAAAGGGGCAGATTCAAGGTTGTGGCTCATGGCAAGGTGTAAGAGCTACCAGGGGAGTGTCTCGGTGTTTTATCTCTGTTGGGATGGCCAGGACTGATACCAGATTGATGCATCTCCAGCCTGGAAGACCATCTCTGGCATAGGGCTGTGTTTCTCTACTGCTCTACCAGCATTAAGCAAGCTGGCAAGAGCTCTAGCAACATCCATTTGCAACATTCACACTGTTAGTGTTAAATGAACCCAAAAGAGCAAAATTTGCAAAGTTATATTGAGGTGTTGAAATGAGGTTGAAAAAAACCCACAAGTAGGGAACTGCGTCATGCCCACATGCCTCTCTTCCTCCGAGTACCATGCTTGTGGCTGAGTCTATCTCGGTCCTCTTCCCACAGTTCGACATGCAGAGGATAACACTGGAAGAGCTGAAACACATCCTCTACCACGCCTTCCGGGACCACTTAACGATGAAGGACATCGAGAACATCATTATCAATGAAGAGGAGAGTTTAAATGAAAACTCTGGCAACTGCCAAACAGAGTTTGAAGGTAAGAGAGAAAGTTTCTGTACAATTATTCTCTTTCTGCTTCATCTCTAAAACTCAGCCTGATCCATGACATGCAATGGGCAAGCGTGAAGTTATTTTAGAGTAAGTAGCACACTTAGAGAGCTCAAGGGCTGCCATTAGCCTTCTTCCATGTGGTCTAAGTAAAGCTGATCCTGTTTCAGGCAGGGGGATGAACTAGCGGACGCTTTGCCTTATGGCCCTCTTTTCTCTGGTGGGATTCAGGCAGAGGTGCAGCCCATACTGAGGTGAGTGTCTAAGACAGACTGAATTTCCCTGCAGAAATATGCATCACTCAGCCTCTCATGGGAAGGCTTTTTTGGCACTGGGTCCTGCTCTAGCAAGCTGTGTTAGGCTCCACCAGTCTTCTGCTGTTTTTCCACAAACAGAGAAGGTCATCTGCTCTAGGGTCCCAGAGAACAGCTGGGGAGAGTCCTCTCTCTGCGTTGTAACACCAGCAACGAGCAAAGACGGTGCATCTGCACCCTACTGCCCTACACACCTCTTGTTCAGTGCTGTCGGGACCACTGCTGTAGAGCTGCAATATGCTACACAGCTACACCCCATGACAACTCATCTCAACACATGTGAGCATGTCTGCAAGTTCAAGGTCTAAGCAACCCTCAGCGGCAGCTAGAGAAAGGGAAACATTGCTTCGGCAGCTGTTACTTAACGCAACGTCCTCCCAGCACTGCCATAAGACCACCGAGTAAGTGATCAGCAGCCGTGATCAGATACAACCTTAACTTTTACAGTAGATTTTGCACTTTGAACGGAGATAACACTGGCAAGAACATTCCCCATTTTAAGCCTTAGGAAAAGGATTTTCTTGGCCAGAGGGATTTGTGCTGCTCCAAAGGATTGCTGGTTGGAACAACTAAACAGATACAAATCATCTCAAGTACAGAAAAGTCCGGGGAGACACCTACAGAGAATCTCAGGGTTTGTGCATGTCACCCTGGGACAGCTACTGTGCTTTCCCACCCACAGCAATGCCACTTTATATAGGCCATTTGGGGGAAAATCCTGATCCTGTGAGCGGTCAAATAGCCTCTGAAAGGGCACCAGGCAGAGGCACTGAAGCGTCTTTAAAACAAAGCAAAGGATAAAAATATTAGTGCAATTCTTAGCCTGGCTAATTAACGGGATTCAGAAGCTATATCCAGCACACTCACCCTCTGCTAAATACTGCAGAAAAGCTGTAGAAGAGCACAGCTGAATTTTAAAAAGCCTGCAGGAGGGAGGCAAGCAGCAACACTCTTCGAATCAAGCCAAGCAACATTTTTTTTGTTCCTTCTGGAGAGCGGCAGGGAGGAAGAGATGCTTACTTACATGAATGGAGTTGTTAGTCCCCACTGACCTGCTGATTCAGTGAAGACATGCGCCAGCTGTCACCGCGGCGAGAGGCATGCAGGCTTCTTTCAGCTTCAGTACTTGGGTGAACTATCCCAGGCGCAAAAAAAAAAAAAAAAAAAAAAGGGTCCGAAAACCTAAATGCTCAGCATCTCATTTTGGAAGTCCCAGCTTCCAAAAGTACAGCAAGAACAGCTTTTCTCGTGGGATGTTGGCACTGCTGGTGCTAGGCAGAACCTAGAAGCAAAACAGATCCTTTTTTAGATGTTGTTAGAAATACACACACACACGCACAAATCCACCAGAGAATAAAGATCAACTGAACGCTGTCAACAAAGATGCAAAGTTTTGCTTCAGGTCCCAGAGGAAGGGGACTGTTCTGGTCCATGACAGCTCTGACATGAGCATTTCTCCCAGGAAAGGCAGACTGAGAGCAGTTTGCATCCCTGCAGCTCTCTGGGCTGGACATGCCATTACCTGAATGACCTACTTGTGCCTTGGTGTTCCCATTTCCCAAACACTAAGGTCCCTACAGGGCTCGAAAGCAGGAATTATAGGGTGTCATGGCATGGACCAATGGCACTAAGGGAGAGCTGGCATGAAGGCTGGGCAGCATCTCAGCCTAGCTTTAAATGGCTGTACAGAAGGGGCTCTATGTAAGTCAGACGCCCTTTACACACTTAATTAGCGGAGTGAAGGAGATGCTTTTTGGGTATAATTCCTCAAGTTTATTTTAGGTGCTACCTTGGGATCAGATGAATTGCACCTTAAAAAGCAGCTATTTCTTTCAACTGTAAAGGGACTAGCTTAGAGGCTCACATCTATATTTAATGTACATTTCATCCACCCCACGAAAGTGCCTTTAATTATGGGTAGGAATGAAGCCAAGACAAGCCCTGATGGTTTTCACTGAGATTTGGGAACGGCTCCTAAGGGAAAAGACATAGCAGATACTTTCAGTAGTACCTTGCTGAAATGGGGGATCTCCACTCACTGTCACCTCACCATCGAAGAGAAGCCCTGAAATCCTTCTCCATCCTGTGGACAGAGACATCCCCCCTTCTCCACACCTGGGGTTAGCTGGCTCAGCCCAGCCAGGTGCTAAACAGCACTGTACAGGACACATCGCCGTTGGTACAAATACATACAAATTTCTGTCGTTCTCACAATCTTGCTGTCTTGGCTCCTTGTTATAATAAGGTCTTCACAACTATGTAATATTCTTCCTATATCAACATGGACAATATACCTTATCTCTCTCTCCCACACTCATATACGCACACACAACCACACACACGCTTTAAACCAAATACAATATTCATATTATGGTCAGGGACAAGTCCAGGATTTTGTTCAGTTCACTCTGAACATGAGAGTCATTTGCAAGACATCAGATCTAGGCTTACATTACAACTTTCCCTCCTACGCATTTCTAGGGGTTTTCATTTGCCTTATTCTTGATGAAGAGCAAAGCAATGAAAATGCCCAACTCCTCAGTACAAGCAGCCCACACCAGCCCCGCCGATAAAGGATACAACCAGAAGGGAGGCATGGTTATGTCTTCAGCCTTTCTTTCAATTTTTATTAATGCTTAAGGCAGGAGAACGAAGCTGAGAGCCAAGAAGGGTGTGTGTGTTTATGAGAAGAGACACAAGAAAATGACAACTGTTTGCAGTGACATTGTACTAACAAAAATTTGTAGTACAAAAATCATTTGTCTGGCAGCTCCCTTTATCCAAACGCTCACGACATTAAGCTCGTGGCAAACAAGAGTGCCAGCTTGTTACGGTGACTAGTGCTGTCTGCCACGGGTATTTCATCCTCAGCCCTGATACTCAAATTAACTGGATGTACAAGAGCTGCCGCAGCTCCCCTCCCTGCTCTCCCCAGACAAGCACTAGGAACATCCACTCCTCAGCTAAGAGCTTGGGAATGAAAAACTGACCTCTTAAAACGACAATAACTCCAGCCAGCCAGAGAAAGCAAATATCACTCACCTTCGGCAGGGTTATGACAGAAGCCACTATAAATACACGGTAGCTATTCATGTTAGCCAGCTTTGTTCTGCAGGCGAGAAAGCTCCCAGCACTTACCCTGACCATCTCAAACCCACCGTCGGCATTGCGACCAGCCTGGCAGCCACAGCCAGTGGACTGATGCACCCTGAAACAGGCTGAAGCATTGGTCCCATGTCCTGGTGGAGAAGTTATAGCGACCATAGCTCTGTCTCTGCCACCTAGAGACTGAGTCTACCTAGGACTCACCATGGTGAGTCCTCCTCGCCAGCACATTCTCTGCATATTGAGAAGATGAAGGATGACCCAGTCTTAATTTGCCTTTGCTTCTTGAGATCTCATTTACATTGGATAGCCTAGGAGTTGCTCTCCCCCCTAAGAAGAGGCTGGGGCATCTCCAGAGGAGCTTCAGGCTCTGACCATGTTCAAGAATCGGCTCACATCCAAACTCCTGCACACCCCATGGGTATTAAAAACTGCTGGCAACCAAATGCAAAACAGATTGAGCATCCAGCCCTGCGACAATGCCAGCTATGGAAACCAGCAGGAAAAATCATAGATGCCATGCTCAAAGGATCTATGAATTTGGAGAAAGGAGAGAATTGAGGACAAAAGCTTACCAGTTAGCAGGGAGGGCAAATGGGTCTTCATATTTAAGAGGGCAATTCACAGGGCAGCACATAGTCTTGTTCACAGTGAACACAGTCAGTAATTTCAGCTTCTTTGTTTCCCTGTGGCTTGCAAGGGGGCAGAGGAACTGTAATACTCGTCTTCTTGCTGGAGTAATTCCATCTGAGCCCCGACCAACAGCAAGAGGGTCTCTCTGGGTCTGCAACACCTCTACGTTTCAGCATAGACCTTTCCCCTTTCTTCTGAAGTGATTTGGTAGGTTATTTGGTGCACATTCAGCTGGTAAAGAACAATAACTTACCTGGATCCTGCTGCTCTAAAACTCTGATTTTACTTGATGATATAACAGAAGATGAAAGAAATAGTTCAGTTCAGGCACACTTCTGCAAGAAACACTGAACATGCTTTACTCTCTTCCTTTGAATAGGAGAGCTGCCATCACAAAAAGCCTTGGCCTTCAATTGCTGCTCTTATTCACCGTGATCAGCATCAGAGCCCCTCACTGAATGGCAATGCTGACTGTGATGGCTTATGTCACTGTTTGTCTGCTGGCCGGGAGTGTTTTCAAAGTACAGAAATAATAGAGAAATAAATAACGAAATAACTAAAGCTGTGATTTAACAAGCTTTTCGAAGTGCTGGGGCATCATGCACAAAACCAAGGAACCACGGTATTGATTCCGAGTGCATTATAAAAGCGAGCAAAGGAATCAAGGAGTAGAGCAGTGCAAGCAGAAAGCAAGTAATTTAGGAGAGCTGCCGTAAGAGGGATTTCATTATCTGCAGAGAATATAGCGAGTCCCTTGGAGCGCTGGTAGTGCAGCGATTCCCTGCCCTGGGCAGTCTGACTCAAAGTGCTGCCTAACGAGGGCTTCTTGTGCCTCCGGCACTGAGCTGATGCTGGGGGACCACGTGGGAGCTGGGATTAGGGCACCGACACTGCTAAATCCTGGCCAGAGGAGGTGAGGGGGGGATGAAACAAGTGTTCAAAATGCAGCATCCGATGCTTCGCTTTCTCTGTGTGATGAGCTTCAAGCCTGGATCAGAACAAGGTTTTTTTCCATATTAGAATATATGGAAACATTCTCCTGGATTTTTCCAGACATGGGCACTTGGAGCCTTTTCCTGGTTGCTTTTTAGGTTTATTGTATTTCTGAGCTTGTTGTCAACCATCTGAAAGTCTCCCATCATCACAAGTCCGTCCATGAGAAAAAGGTGATGGGTGCATCCCTTCTCAGGCCAAAGCAAGACCATGCGTTACTGCCCATAGCCGCAGGGCAGAACTATCCATCCCGCGCGTGAGGATCTTCTGGCTTTCTGTGATTATCCCGGAGGACCTTCAAGGCCTTTTCAAACAGATTAATCTTCACAGTACCCCAATACCACATGTTGTTCTCATATTCATAGGTAGGGAGGCTAAGACAGAGACATGAATCCTCGTTGATGAACTTAAAAAAAATTAAAATTAAATAAAATAATGTCAAATGCTAAAAATCCCAACTCTGTCTGCATTGTAACTCCTGCAAATTACTCTCACCTCTTTTGACAATTATTCTGCAAGCATTCATTTGAAAAGTTTCTTAATAAGTCTGATTTTGCTTAGGCACAGAAAACCTAAAGATAGTTTGGAAAAATGACTAACGTACTGTGCGTGCTCATGGGAACCATCACAGTGGTTTCTTAAGTGTTGTCGGGGAGCACATCTTGAATCTCTGCTCATTCCCAGTTGACCTGGATGAGTCTAAGGGATTCACAGAAGACCAATATTTTCGATTAAAGAACTTTAGAGAGAACTTTATAAAGATCTTAAAGGAAATACACAGATAAACCAAAACACACCTACAAGCATTGGAAGGGTTTAAAAGCCAAGATGAGAGAGAAAGGCCTTCCTGCAATATGAGAGGGTGGTCTATTTGGAAAATTGGTTTGGATGCAATGAAAGGTAAGGGGGATTATTTGGAAATGTCCCAGCAGGGAGTGGTAAGACTTGGCTGGCACAGGGGATCTCTGAGGTGGGGACTAGAGGGTTATGTCAAGGTAATAATCAGAGGCAAAGGAGGATTTCTGAGCTCCGCTGCTCCTGGTGGAAAGCAAAAACATTACTTTGGCCAAGCATCTCACCTTTCCCATGTCTTCCCTGCAGTGCACGCCCAGAAGCAGAACAGACAGACCTGCGTACGGAAGAGCCTTATCTGCGCGTTTGCCATGGCCTTTATTATAAGCGTGATGTTGATTGCGGCCAACCAGATCCTGCGGAGCGGCATGGAGTAGCCTCTCGCCATGACACTGTGAACCAAACTGACCATGCATGCGCATGCCACCGGGTGAGCTTCCCCCGAACCGACTCTCACACGGCAAAGAGACAGAGGCAGGCAGATAAAGCACCATTCGACAAGGAGCCTGAGGCCAGCAGCGTAATGTGTCTTGTGAATCAACTACATCCTTTTGGCAGGGACATAAAAGGGCTGTCTTAATGCTTTAAAGGTTTTGTTTCCTAATGCAATAAAAAAAAAAATATACAGGAGTCCCGAATTATTGCTTCAAAACAGCAATGGTAACTTGGAAGAAACTTTCATCCAGCAGCCTGTTTTGCAGTTTTAAGGAGGCACAGCCTCATGACTTATTGCAGCGGGGCTGTCTTTTAACCTAGGGGCCGACTGACTATTCTGCGTAGCTCTCCGCTGGGCCCGCATTCCCAGGAAGTTGATCGTAGCATTGCCACAAGCAAGTTCTGTTCGTTTTAGTTCATGTACTCCAGCTTCACTTTGTTTTTCCCTTATGACCATGCCTTTGAGTTTATGGCATTAGAGGGGAGCTAGAGCATCCTTGTACAGTATTTTCAGAGGAAAAAAGAGGAGAATTTGCCAGCATCATACAAAATTTCTATTTTTGCTTCATAAACGCCACCTTTGACACAAGACTGTGGGGTAGCATGAGTCCGTTTGCCATTTTTTTTCTGACCGTGAATCAGGGCTTGAGAAGCACCACCCGTTTTCACACATGGGCATTTCTGAGATTTGTGCACAGTCTTCCAACCGACTCTGCAACCACCAGCGCCAGTTAAAACTCCCTCTATCTGGTTCTGTCTGCATATTCAACAAGATTTGCTTTCCAGCAGTTTCGCTGGTCTTCAATAACCTTATCTGAGATCAAAATCATGAGGAAAGCTCAGAAAGAGCTTTCCTCCCCTCTCCTTGCCTGCACAAATTTTATTTATTTCATTTCTTATGCTCTGGTTGTAATCTGCAGTGAAACCTCCGTGTCAGACACCTTCTCATGGGAGAGGTTATATTTTCGCCTACTCGGTAGCATGTGGTTTTGACCAGCCAGCTGCTCCGGTCCCTTCCAGGAGCCGTACCACCACCACCATCCCATGGGCAGGCTCCGAAGAGGGTAAGCTGAAAAACAGACTGCAGCAAGAGAAGAAGGAATCAAACTAGAGCCTACCGCCATATGTTACGTAGTGTGTCAGACTTTCAGATCCTGCAAGTGTTATTTTTCCTGGAAGAGATTTTAATGAGCAGCAAGGAGAAGAGATGGAGTGATGCAGAGTAGAGACACAACACATCCCGCGGAAAGCACAAGGACTGGGTGAGCCTGGAGCCAGGATTACATCAGAAAGCATTTTTCCTTTTAAACTTTATGCCAATCCTTGCATTTACCTTCGGACCAACTGTGCACCTGTGTGTCACCCCAGGACAGATCTGGTTTCCTTGCCCTCGTGGGAGAGGTTTCCCAGCTGGTGCTCATGGAGCCAGCGTGGGGAGCACTCCCAGGGAGGTCCACGGAGGCACCCGGGTATTGGAGTTGCGGTGGCTTCGTGGTGCCGGCTGGGCGAGCTCCAGAAACACCAAGGAACAGCGAGATCTTGCTCCTGTAAATGTAGATGACTGTTTCCTGTGTCACGAGAGGGGGCAGGATGGCTCCCCAAGGGACTGCAAACCACGAGCTTCCCTGATCCTACACAGCAGCCATCGGCTTAAGCCTGGATCCGTCCCAAAGACTCGTTTCAGGTCTTTCTTTGATTACAAGTTCTATTGATAACAGTTAACCTGTATTTTTTCGTAGCCTAATTTAAAAATCTGTTTCTCATTGTTCCGTCTCCCATCACCCCTTTAAACTGATGTCATCCCTTTGGATTTTGCCTTTAACTGTGTGTCTCAGTCACCCACCTCCACATAGTTGCCATTTTCCTGGTGCATCCCCCCTCCATCACCGAAGATGACAGCCATCTTTTCTCTGCTCTGAGATGAGGTTGTTTTTTTTTTTTTTTCTGCCTTTCACAAACACACACTTCTGTATTTCTGTTCTGCTGTGACTAATAGAGGTCAACTGCAAAATATTCCGCAAAAAATTGTTATATCTCCCAGAAGATGGAGAGATTTATGTTTGCTGTAGGGCAGCAGCAGACTCCAAACCAAAAATGGAAAAATCTTAGGGAAGCTCTGAGCCTGAGATTCGCACCGCTGGGGAACGAAGGCATGCTCCCAGCACTTGCTGCACTGGACATTGCAGATAATGAGCTTTGAGATCATTTTAAGGAAACGGTCATCCACATTTTTAGGTCTCAGGGGCATGTGAAAAGATGGCAGCAGCAACAAAAAGTCTAAATGTTACTTGCCAGTGAGTATTTAAGTATATAATATTATATATTGAGTATATAATACTTTTTTTTTCCCCCAGCACTGTGCTGGAGTGAACATGGGCAGCACGGGCAGATGGAGATGGAGCAGAGAGGTGGGCACCAACCCACCAGCCCTGCTCAGCAACGCCAGAAACATGGGGCAGAGTGGTGCCTCTTTGCTGAGCCCAGAAACACAAGCTAAAACACACAGACCAGGCATTTTTCCATGTACTTCTCATTTGTCTGACAGCTAATACCAGGCAGATTCCAATTATAACAGCTACCTTACAGATGAGATGATTTTTTGCATTACTTTAAGGTTTCTGGAAGGCTCCATAATTTCTACATGCATGCTCCATAAAAACCTCTGTAAATACAGTCATTTTTCAGTATAATTCTTCACCTTGAAGTTCCATTTGTAAAACCAAACCTATAATTAATATATTGGTAAAAGCCATAGCCTGGTGTCAGTAGAGTTCATTGCAAAACTCCCCACTGATTTTACTGGGTACAGGATTTGGGGGGTTTGGGGGTTTGCTTTTTCTGTAAGGAACCCAATTTATCCATTATGAATCAATGTCGTGTCTTGCCAGAGGTCTCCTTTTCCTTCCTAGAGCAGCCTTTCTCCATCTAAAGGCATCTTGAAGAGTTCCCTTCTTTAATCTGTCAGGATCTTCTGGTAGCTAGTGGCAATGCAGGATGGATCAGGGCAAGCCATTTCATCCTTTCCTCTCCCCACAACCTTTCTACCAACACCTTCCCATCCTTCCTAGCCAGCAGCACTGGACTTGTGTCTCTTACCTACCTCCCTGGCTCCATTTATGTAACGTCCATTTATCTTCTTTTTTTTTTCTTCTACACAAGAAGGAAAAAAAAAAAAGGGCTTTTTGTTGCTTTTACAGACAGTAGGTAAAAATAGAGCAGTAAAATTTTGATTGGAACCTGATGGCAAAAGCTTAGGGGGAAGAAAGTAGAAGAATCAAAGAAATAAAAATAAAAAACCCCACATCCCATACTTTAAGAAAAAAAAAAAAAAAAACTATTTAAGTGCTAATTAACATACTTTAAAAAATACCCAGACTGCAGCAGTGCTAGGTAGAGCTGTCAGAAAAAGCACTAAACTTATGCTCTTGCCAGTTACATGAGAATTTAAGTGTCTTTTCAGCACTGCAATTCTGTACGAAAAGGATATTGCTATGGCAACCCTCG
Source organism: Platalea leucorodia (assembly GCF_965183815.1). Classification (NCBI taxonomy): domain Eukaryota; kingdom Metazoa; phylum Chordata; class Aves; order Pelecaniformes; family Threskiornithidae; genus Platalea; species Platalea leucorodia. The sequence continues at coordinate 1,941,964 of NC_138838.1, forward strand.
CTGTTCGTGACATGTGTGCCACCGTGTCGGAGCAACACGCGGCAATTGCAGACGCAAGATGCACTCGCAGCCAAACCAAGGATGGACAAACAGCTCCCAGCAGCCGGGGACAGCATTTCATCTCATGGATTAGCAAATTATTAGCAAATTGTGAGCACCCCAAAGGCAACTCTGTTGTCTTAGCCACAAAAAAAAAGTGTGCAATTAAACAGATTGACGTGCAGGGAAGGCTTCAAGATGGACATGATTATTTTCGCTTGAGAGAGGATTTGTGTTGGTTTGGAAGCAAATGAAATCAATGCAGCATAAATGCTGCTCAACACAGGCTGTCCTGTGCTTGTCAAGGACGCTTTGGGCAGGTCCTTCATGTAGGCATTGATCTCTGATGGGAAGGATTGGGGTTACTGCTCCTGCAAGTCACCGGGCTTCATCGCTGATAACCGTTGACTTTGATTTTAACCATTGGCTTTAACTTTGAAGGCACATCCTGATTTGCTGCTCCTGGAGAAGCTGATGGAGGGAATGACAGGCACGTGGCACACTGAAATACTTTGGAGGCCATGGAGAAGTGAATTCCAGCAAAAGCTGCTGAAGGAACTTTGCTTACCTGTCAGATCCAAAGCCACACCGTAAGGTCAGCCATGAAGAAAACCACAGCTGAGGAGTTACCAGGCAGCACAAGTGCATCATGTTGGTGGCGGTGGCCCTGGGGAGCAAGCTCCTGCCCATGACAGGCTGTGCCACCTAAGGACTTCATTGGGGCCTGACCCTCTCAACAAGTTCACCACTGAGAAGTAATTTCTAATCACAAGCAATATCAACAGTAATTTAAAGAATTAAACAGGGTGGGCAACTGGGAAAACTTGGCTTTTTTTTAGGGAGAATTTGGTCCTCGTGGTGTTGGAGGACATATAGAATAAAAGAAAGTTGAAAAAGTAATTCTTTTTCATGTTTGATGGGTACCCACAAATATGCCAGTTACAGTTAGCAGACAGCCTGTCCTGGTGAATGTGCTCACAGACCCCCCCAGGACACCCATAAGCAGAAGGGTGGGAGGTGGTAGGAGATCCAGCTACCTGCCCCTGCTCCAAGATGAGCTAGAGCTGAATATTTGGGTATCATCTGGTGATTTGAAGAGATTTCATATAGACTATTCAGTGGTTATTGGAAGCTCCCATGTCGGATATGGTGCACTGGTAGGGCTGGACATTGGTTGCTTTACATGGGAGACTTCATACACATATATACCCACCTTTTTTAAGCTGGGGCCAAGTAAATGGGGTTTTTTTGGTCCTTTTCCCATAAGAAATAGGATAGCAAGCAAGCAAATCAAGAAAAGATAGAAAGCATTCCCAAGGATGCTACTCTAGACGGCTGAAGTCTGTCTGACAGACTTGGGTGAGCAAAGTACCTACTGGCAAACACTTTTTTCCATGGAAAGCATAGGAATATTCTTTCACAAAAAAAAAAATGTGCTGCATCTTTCTGCCTGCTGCAGAAGACCAAAACATCTCCTGGGACACCCAGAAGACTGTGATGGCCATCCAAGGTCCAGTGCTGGCTCTGCTCGAGACGACACACTGCTTTGCGAGGTGCCTGGTACAAGGAGACTCTCAGCTTTCTCCATGAAAGACTCTCTCCCCCCACACCGCACGCACGTGCGCAGAGCAAGCAGCACTGCAAAGGGCTGTCATCGCACACAAGCAAGAGGTGCACAGTCCCGAGTCAGACTTAGATCTGCGAGGAGAGAAGCAGTAGGAGGAATACATTAAGATCACTAAGAATGAAGTTCCCTATTTTATCCACCCATGTAATAAATTATTTAGTTTCTGCTTTATGGATGATTATTTGAAAGAAGAAAAACCAACCCTTCTAAAATGAGAATCTGATTAAGTATATTTTTTCTTGGCTCTGAATCATGCTTAGATTCCACAGATGAAGACGTACAGAACTTGCTGGTTTTCAATCTATTATTTTACTGTACTGTGTTCTGACAGTGCAATTACATTTCCCTGGCATCACTTAAAACCTATTACTTTCCCAGGAATTTAATACAGAAAAAGAAAAGGCTCACAACATTTTCATCTCTATATATTGTCGGTTGTTATCAGGGCTGGATCTTGTTTTTCTCCAGTTCAAGTAGGGCATTTTAGGCAGCCTAGGAACTGTAGAAGCTTCACCAAGAGTAAGATGGACATAAATTCTGACAAAAACATTTTAACTGGAAGAGTACTCCACTCCTACCTCTCCAGTGGCAAAAGTCTGAAAAACTGCCTTGATTTGGCATCCTCACTAGGAAAGAATTTCAGCCCCAAAAGCAAGGAGAAGAAGGAGAAAGGAGAAAAAGGAAATCCTCTGGATCTAAAGATTGGTACTTGACAATTTGATGATGAAAATATCATAGGTATTTTTAAATTTTCTGTCAAGACAGACCAAAATACTTCGTATCCTTGAAGAGCATTGAAATTGCCATTTTCCAAGCAATTATTTTCTACAGCTGTTCATGACCAGTCTTTGCCAACATCACGAATAGGCAGCTTCAAACACTGCTATTTTTACAATGCTTTAGGTGAGATCCATATTATAATTTTCCTTTATCAGCTGGTGTTCTGTCTTCATCAGCCAACAAGTAGACATTTGACCATCCCATATGAAGCTGTTGAGCTTGGCCTAGTAGCTACCCTTCTGGTCTTGCCAGCACTCAGACATGTCTTGTCTCTCTAGTGAGCAGTCCCACTAAACCCAAACCATACAGCCGATGTGTTTGCAGCATCAGGCCCTGGGGCTGCCATTTGACATCAATCTCCAAATACATGCCTCTATATTCATATCGCACCAACCCAAGAACGCTATTACATTTCCTACCATCTCTTTCAGAGGAGCCAAAGTTATTTCAGCTTCATGCAGCAGCTCTTGTTCTCTCAGATTTTAATTGGGGTGGAGGGGCGGAAGAGAGAAGTTTCTCACGGACTCCAGGGTAAATCAGAAGTAACTCATTAGAGTTAATTGGCTTAAACTGGAATAAACTCAGAATCCAGCCTGTTGCCATTTAATCCATACTAGGATCTAAGTAATCAATGCCTTCTGATTCATCTCTAGGAAGTTCTTCACTAATACATGCATCTCCTTTTTGTCTTCATTTCATCCCTCACTGTTTTCAAGCCATTTACTGTTCATTTCTAAACTGACCATTTTTTGCTTGTTAACAAAAGACATGGCATTTTAATTAAAGAAAACAACTCACAAAGCAGCATAATGGTAAAAAAAAAAAAAACAACTTTGTACAAAATACTGTAAATATTAATATAAATTAACTTGGCATGCAACTTAAATAAATCCTATGTTATTGCAAGTTACCCGAGTGTATAAAGACGTGTATAAAGGAAAACCGAATGCCATATGTATCGGCTGTTTCCTCTAACCAAACACTACTGTAAATATATAATCTGTATAAAAAGATTTTAATTTTACCATTATTTATGCAATAGAAATAAAGGTTTTTTTCTTTTGATGAGGGATGAAGTTTCTTTTTTCCTCATTTTGAAGCAGTCATTGATATTTATTCATGCCCAAGTACAAGAGCAAAAGCTAGATTTGCATAAGATATTAGGACAGAGACCCTTTCTTCCTTCTGAGGGATACATGAACATTTGGGGTTTTCATTTTGCTTTGAAAATAGATTTACATATTTTAAAGCCTGTTACTACAGAAAGAGCTCCTGGCTGAATAGATGCCTTGGCTGTTCAGAGCTGGGATCAATGCTTCGAGAGCGACACAGATGCACAGGACTTGTTCGCATGCCAAAGAAAGGGATTGAACTTCTCCTCTGGAAGTGGAAGTCAAAGCCACAACTGGTGTGGTTGGTGGGCACCACACGCAGATCTCAGAGAGAAAGGTCAGACCATGCCACGTGCTCTTTTATGGCACTTGCTTAAAAACTCAAAACCCCTTTTCGTATACCTACCAGTGAGTCAGAGCCTGTTTCCCTGAGCTCAGATGGGTTTGGGTGCAGTGCCTTGCTGCTGAGAAGAGGACGCTGACCATAGGTTTTAAACCTGTCTCTTCTGCTGCCAAAGCTCCATACCACGAGAGCTACTCTGTGAGGCTAAACTACACTCACGTGTCCTGAAGAGCAGCTGCTCCTTTAGCAAATCCAGATCTTTTCATTTCACTGTAGATCATTCTCCACAGCTACCAGTCTACTGTGTCCTGCAAGCCATTTGGCTGGAGAAGATGAGGATGAGGTTAATGATTGTCCCCAAAATTTATTGTGGTGGTGCCTAAATTAAAGCTTAAAAGGAAACAGCTGGTGTAGGCAAGTCATCTGCACTCAGGTGGACCCAAGTTACAGTGGTAGGACTGCTGGGACAACCAGTGCAACCCCCAACGCTCCCACCATGCCCACAGGTAGAGTACCACCTCTACCCTGTGCTTGGAAAGGAGCTGCGACGCTTTCCCTAGACCTGACCATTTTTACAAAAAAAAAGCATTTCTGATTCCTTCATTTAATCTCTGAAAAATTTAGTGGTTTTCCCCAATGATATCACACTCCATTTCATGGGCTCACATTATTTATTAATTGCAACCATTTGGACAACAGCCTGGCGGCTCAGATACTGTTCCTTATTCCTGGAACCATCACAACTTTCAGTATGAGCAATTGTCTATGCATGGATTAACACTGAAAAGGAAGCGATGCAGGAAACTTATGTTTACAAAATTTGTGATCTAATAGTTTAAAAAAAGATACTGTACACTCTAGTTGACCTCTTACGTTATATAACTGGAGAGCATTTTAATGAATGGCTCAGGAATGAACCTGAATTAATTACAGGAATGAATCAAATGTATTGTAGGAATTCCTATATCTTTATCATAGGAACAAATGAGTAATCAAAGAAATTCTCTGCTGGAAGGAGAAACCTACACCACACAGCTCTCCTTTGAAAACAGAGTTCTTATGCAAATCATTGCATTCAACATCCTCAAGGAAACCACAGGTTTGTATGTCGTATTTCAGCCACCAGAACCATTCAGAAATTGAAATTCACTCGTGTCATTGCTAGTACACATCCTCTATGCCCATCAGCCCTCAGTGAGGATGAGCACCATGCTGGGCAGGTTAGCATGATACCGTTGGGAAATCTTCACTGACTACTAAAAGAGAAAACCGCAACACACTTGGACTGAGACCAAACTGTTTTATCCCCCCATGAAGAGCCCATGCACACGATCAGTGTTTCAGCTCTCATGTTATATTAATACTGTCCGTTCAACCGAGACATACAGTGAAGGAAACCACCCAAAAGCCACGTCCTTCAGCTGTGCCCTAACAGGAGGTTTCGGGTGCCTGCTGCCACAGGAGCGGGCACTGGCAATGGGCAGGAACAACTGCATGGGTCTAATCCAGCTCCCGGGGAGCAGGTGGAAACATTCCCAGACTTAGTGGGATTTGGATTAGGTCATCATACAACACTATTTCACACCCTGGCTCTTTGCTTTGTTTAAATGGAGTCTGGCCAAGGCCTCAAATTTAATTACTGAAATACAAATACTGAAGAAATAAGGCTTTCCTTACTCTGAATGAAATTCATGCATGGCCCCATCTAAAACTCCTTGCCATCAATGGGATCCCCAGGCTCAAAACTCCCAGCGGACTGTGTCTTTGGTTAGACACAATACTTTCCTCCAGGTAGGTACATGCTGCCCATGACCCTGCAGGCTGGTTGTTTTGCTGCTAGGATCTGACCCACTCAATACGCACTTCTTTCTGATTAACATCTATAGAAAGTATTTGCTAATGCAAATCCAGAGACAGTAATTTATTTGGTAAAAGCTAGTTAATCCTGGCAAGGCTTTCCCATGTAAGTATAGACTCATATCATCTTGTTTTAATTGCTTCTTTAAGAGTTTCTCAAAAATCAAAAACATTTTAATTAAAAAATTCACCAAGAGTATCTTCCAGATCTTTTCCCATTTATTCTTCTTCCCACCAAAATTATCAGCACATTTGTAAAGTTCTAAAGAAAGTAATTACAGCAGATGTTGATCGCTGCTGCTAGCATTGAGGTTGCTGAATGCTACACATCAGTCTCCCAGTTTCTACTTTTTTGCAACTGTCTGAAATAGAAACTTCCATTCTCGGTCTTTGCTCAGAAAGGAGGCTGTCTACACAGGAGCTGGGACACTGGGATGCTTTCAGGCCAGCTGCTCAGGCTAGGGGAAATTTGGGGGGGAGAACAGCGAAGAAAGGAAGAGATACAATTAAGGAACTGCTTACAGAGATTTGCACAAAGAATTGCTGAGAGCCATTTCATTTTGCTCTCTACAACTACCTGAAAGGAGGCTGTAGCGAGGTGGGGGTCGGTCTCTTCTCCCTAGTAACAAGCGATAGGAGGAGAGGAAACGTCCTCAAGCTGTGCCGAGGTTTAGGTTGGATATTAGGAAAAACTTCTTCACCAAAAGGGTGGTCAGGCACTGGCACAGTCTGCCCAGGGCAGTGGTGGAGTCCCCATCCCTGGAGGGATTTATAAGACTGGTAGACGTGGTGCTTGAGGACATGGTTTAGTGGTGGACTTGGCAGTGATAGGTTAACAGTTGGACTTGATGATCTTAAGGGTCTTTTCCAACCTTAATGATTCTATGATTCTATTTTACCTATAATACCATTTGTAATGAATAAAGGTCCTGTCCCACCACCACATCCCCAAAAGGCAAGATGATAAATCCACTAGAATTGCCACCAGCACACACAGTTACAACAGCGTGGAAGTATCAGAGTGAAGATGCCAAGTGCACGCCTGCCACGCTGTAATAAATGTCTTTTAACCCCAATTTCTGTCTACGTTTCCGCTTCCCTATAATGAGCTGGCTTTAGAATGAGCTGTCAAATATAGTTCACCATATGACGACAGTAAGCTGAGATAATCACAGGGTGAACATACATGTCACAACAGACAGAAGTTCAATGCAACAGAATAAGTACACGGTCAGCAACTTCTAGCATGATGCTGAGGCGCAGGCAAGCAAATTTTCAGTGTCCTGTGACTGCTCAGAGACAGAGCTGCAAAACTATTCAAGGAGCAGCGTCTCCCACCTCTGCTTTGGGAAGAAAAATAGCACTCAGCAGTGCTCCCTTACATGCTTGCTCCTGGTGGAGCACTTCTACGATCGAGCTAAAATTACAAATGCAGTCAAATAGAGAAAACTCTGGAAGAGGACCATCTGAAGTTGTGCAAAAGCTCCAGCTCTTCTTTCTTTACATCACAAGTTAGTTACACAAAATATTCAGCTCTCTGCCTTTAGCCCATCAGTTTTCAGCCTCTGTCCTTCTGAAGCCATCAAGTCTGATCTGCCAGAAAGGTCCTGCTCCACTGGAGATGCCAGACAAATCCCCTGCAGGCATACAAACAGGCCCCACATGGCTCGTTTCAACACGTCAGCTAATAGTCAAAGTTCATCACATTTTAGAGAGCAGAAGCTGTTTTTGGCAGGGCTGAATTTCACACACACAAATCCTGGGGCAAAACCACGAATACTGCAAATACCTGGCATCGTGGGTCAGCATGGTGAGGCAGGCAAGGCTCAGCCGACATCTCGACTCCTGGTACAGCCACAGGGACGAAGCAGGGCTCTCAGAGGCACCTCAGTCCCAAGGAGAACATGACCGTGAGCATGGCTGCTACTGAGCCATTTCCTGATTTGTCAAGTTCCAGTCTGCAGAGCGTTTTACAGAAAGCATTAAAACCTCCTGAAGTGAAGGATTTCAAACGGAGGGACTGAGAGACCCCAGCTCTGGCAGTACGAGCCTTACCGCTATAATAAGGGTAATCACTGAATGTTATACAGAAAAACCTCTTGAGTGATTGCTGTTTGCAGAGGCTGATTAAATATAAATTAAACTCATTTGCATGTTCAGCAAGATATGTGAATCGAATAGCAAGAGCATCCTTCCCATTGGCTGTGCGGAATGTTTGGGCACCTCATCCCACGGCCTGGCATGTCCGCACACATGGGCTGCTCAGCACCTTCTGGACCGGCACCAGCAACCTTGGCATCTGCATATTATTGAAATTAAAAGAATCATGTTCACTTACCTAGAGATGATTTCAGACGGAGTATGAACAAGCAATTCATTAGCCTCAAGTTGTTTGTGGGGGAAGAATGCAGCTCCCTCTATTGCCACCGCTGCATTACCAGTTACCGCTGATCATCTTCATTTCGCTAAACTTCCCTAAACGCCTCTTCGTCTTGTGTGCCTGGGTCAGGCTTCGGGCAATGCACTGAGTGCTCCATGTGCCCTTGCCATTAAGTAACCGGACAAACCATAAGTGATGAAGGGGCCAATTCTGCATCACCAAGATCCTGGCTATGATTAAGAAGAGATTTCTTAGTCTTCTCCCCCATTGTATGAGGGGGAGAGCGCCTTATTTTCAAATCTGAACTATCATCCCGAGACCCAGGAACTGGCACCATCTCCAGCTTACAGTCTGTGGCTGGGGAGCAGCATGGACCTGCCTGGTACAGAAGGGATGGGACTAACTGTGAGCATCCTGCATGTGGGAGATGTTTGGGAAACCTGTAGATTTCTCCTGCCTCCATCAAGATGGGTCTGTTGACCCTGGGCTGAAGGTAAGACTCGCTAAGTGAAACCAAGGGATAACTGGTTTCTTGAATTATATGGTCAGAAATGGCAATCACACAGCCCAAGATACATCATTTATTCTCACTATTTCTAAGGAAAACTTCTTACGTTCAGCAATGAGCCTGGAGAGTTTGTGAACAGATGGATCAAGGAATATGGGTGAAGAAGCTAATGACCAAAGCTACAAGATCTGAGGGAGAGGGAATGTTGCTTCTTCCCATGTTGTGTTAGCTCCTACTGTGCTGGTGCCAATTTTAGTGTCTTCTCTCACTTCAAACCATAGAGAATCTAAAAACCTGAAAAATACTGAAAATGGGAATTGCTTCTTATGGTGAAAGAAAGCTCTAAGTACCAGAAACAGGCTCCAAATTAGGACTTGTCAACACAGTCCTGCCAAAGTGAAATGAATTTGCAAGTGCCCCCCACTTTAATCCTGAAGACCTTCAACCATGTACTTTGAACATTTATTATTGCTTAAACTCAATTTCAGAGAGCATTTTTTAAATCAATTAGCTACTGTCCTATTCATTTGGAGGCTGATCACAACGTTCACTGCCTCTTGGACAAATTAAACTAGCAATTATTTTAAAATTTTTATCCCCTATAAAGAGGAAGAACAAGCATCAGTTCAGAGGAGAGAAGGGAAGAAAAAACTTGAGAGGGACAACACTGTGCCAAAACTGAAGAAAGGTTGAGCATATGGATTTGCTTATGCTGGTCTCAGTAATCGGCCCAAAGAAAGGGATAGGTAGCATATTAGGGGCGCTACAAAGCATTGTTGTTTCTTGGGAAAGCAGTTACAGTGCTGCTGTGATAAATTGCTTCTAAGAATTCAGGGTACGGACTGCTGACATCTGTCAGGCAGGAAGCTGGAGTTCAGATCACAATTGCAATTATTTCAGTATTTTTAACCGAATCAGAGAGTGAACTTGCATGAATAAAGACTCCTTTATGTAGAAGCTGGTGATATGAAAATCATTGCTGGCTTTCCAGAAACCCAAAGCAACCTCTAGCAGCCTAGGTAAACACAGTGTTTCTTTAACAGACTCGCTGAACTGCTAACTCGGTCTAGCAGAAAGCCCTGCGCTAGCACAAAGGTTGTTATTGCTGCAATTAGGCCAACGCCACACTCCCAAAGAAGGATTAACATTTAATTCTTTCTAAATTTGGTTCATGAAATATTGACATGCTGGTGCCTTCGCAATAAGCTATAAAGACATCTTCTACATGGCGTGCAGCAGGAGCTCAGTGATGTTTATTTACTTATCCCTTTCACTAGGTTTGGCTCTGAACGCTCGTGCTGAAATTGTTAGAGAACGCCCCAGGCTGAGCTAAGCGGATACCAGCAGGTAGAGCTAACGACCAGTGTTAATAAAAATCAATGAAGCATTCTTACAAGGCAAACTGTTATCCCTTTACAGCTCACAGTCTCCTTGCTCTGACAGAAGATGATGATCAACAGATGTAGAAGCATCAGCTGGGGGCGGCTCCAAAAAGCTGTCTCTTAAACACATCCTTTTGCAGTCCCAACCATCTGATTTATATATTCATGGACATTTCTGAATACTTTTGGGACATCTTATCTCATTCGCTAAACAAATCCACTTATGTCTGCATCACTTCTAAGTGTGAAATAATGTGTTATTAAAGTTATTGCAACCCTGGTGATAGCAGAACCCTTCCAGTCACAATGACCTCATTAATGAAAATCCTTTGTATCGAAACGATCCAGCTTTGTAAAGGTCTTACTGCACGACAAAGAAGTCTTGGGATAACAGCATCCTCACGGCCTTCCAAACACGCTCCGGTCCAAGACGTGACCTCACCGCAAGGCTTTATTGCCTCTTGCCGAAACAATGCCTTCTTCTGTATCCCAGGGAAATTGTTCACTTCTCTGGTATGCTAAGGTAGGGTTCAGGAGCAGAGCTTGCGGCTCACACCTCTGCGCTAATTCAAACCAGGAGCAATCATCTGCATTTACCGAGCGACTGCAAAAACATGCTTAGAAGTAGTAACCCACCTTCTTGCTGTCTCTCTGAAAAAAGTAGGATGAGGAATTACTTTTTCATTGGCATTTGTAGCAGGAATGAGGCTGCACACACACCACGTGCACCCAGGAGCAATGGGTCTGCTGCACAGCAAACACAAGAAACCTCCAGCCAGGAGCACCTCGGAGGCTGCCACAAGCCCCATGCTGTCCCCAGTCCCACTAAACTACAGCCACCGAGGTGGGTTGGTCAAAGCATGGAGGTAGCTGGCATGGGAGACAACTTCCCTGCTTTATCCCAACTACAACACAAAACATCTTTATCTCTGGGTGTTCATCTTAACCACTGGCAGCCAGTTTACACTGTAGGAGTCCACTGGTTATTAGTGGACGCTACAGTAACAGTGGAGATGTAGGCAGTTTTAATAAGCAGTTTAATGACCTGTTCATCCAAATTGTGCCCTAGACTCTACTGAGTCACAGCTACTCATACAGGACGACAAGCTCAGGCGTAGCCATCCACATTTAACCACCTGCCCCTATTTCTATAGCCATTAGGAAAAAAGGACAGGCAAACTCGTAACGGTTCTCCCCAGCCTGTATGAAGCTGTGAGGGTCCTAAGCACCAAGACAAATTTTCCTGTTTAACAAAAACCTCAATTTTCTCTTCTCACCACTCCCCCTCATCCTTCCACTTAGATCTGACATCAACACCGAATTACACCAGATGAGACAGAGGCTGGCCCAAGAGTAAGCTTAAGTATTTCTCTATTTTGGGGTGATCCCCATTTATCTTCCATTATATCCAAACACGTCATTTTCCAGAATCTGATCAATAACCCGATAAGACACTGTTGAGCCAAGTTCTTATTTTCACAAATCTTTCACTGGTCGAAGGTAGAGCCGACCTAAGCAGCAAACAAAGAATTCATGGTCACTGAGTAACACAAATTCCCAATGTCTTTTTCCTTTGCAAGAGTAAATGAGTGTAAATAGCACAGTCTACATCTCTTCTGGAGAATGAGAAAAGTATATACTTTTTATTTGGTTTGGTTTTCCTGTTACTCTCTGCATATAGAAGAGCTACCTTAATTAATGCAAGCTTATTATGAAATTAGAGCACCAATATAATTAAAGCATTGATTAAAAAGCCAATAAAACAACCAGCTAAACCTCTTTTGAAAGAGAAGCAATATGAATACTACTTGATTAAATATTACAATTCAGTCAATATTTAACCATTCAATTGTACTGACTTAATTTCTACATTGAGCTGGCAATAAGCATCTCTTGGGACCTAATTATGTTAGTTTTCCTTCCCTTGTTGTTCACTAGAATTTGTGTGTTTGTTTGTTTTGATACTTCCTAAACTTCTGACAGAACAGATCTTCCATCCTGCGGAACCATACTTTACGAAGATAATTTATGGGTAATGAGGAGTTCTGGTGACAGTGTTTATCTTTGGAAATTAACTTTAAGAAATCCATCACATCTATAAAATGAAATCGTCTCTCCTTCAGACAGCCCCCATAATGAGTTTGTTAATGAACTTGGCAGCTAGGTGAAATCAATAGCCTTGCCCCAAATTTACTGCAGGCCACTCTGGTGCTTAGTGAAGAAATTTGCCTCCCTTCTTTCCACATCCATCTAGAGAAATGTTGCTGCAACATCCAAAGCAACCTCCAGCTCCTCAGTGACTCACAGGGAGGCAACATGTTTGGCGTCACCTCTAGCACTGGATGAGCCTGCAGCACAACAGAGGAGTGAGACTCCCCTCTAGGAAGCACCGACCCTCAAAGGGTCTAGCCCAAGGCAGAAGGCACAAGATAAATGGCAAATGCAACTCCCATATTCAACGTTAAGTGAAACAAGTCAAACTTCTCTGTCACCTGCACAAGAACAACAGAGAAGTCCTTCCTGAAGGGAGGAGAGAGAGGAGAGAAGGTGTGTTGAAGGAAAGGGTAAAGAAAGAAGGAAGCTCAGAGAAGTCCACTCACATCAGCCATCCCCACCTCCTCAGAGATGAGGAAAAACCCCCATCATCAGAGCAAACTCCATTTTGGAGCTCCTCAGCCTCATGTGGCCATGCTCACCTGCTTCTCTCTTCTCCTCCTTGCTCTTCACACCTGGTGCCTCCTGATGAGGCCAAGCTTCTCCCAGGCCCAGTTGCGTCCTGGCTTCTCCTTCACCACCTGAGCCATCTCACACTTGCCCCTTTCTAGCACTTGCACAGGCCTTCCAATTGGTTCCACAGAGCATTTCTGTCCTTTAAAGCTCCAAACTGAACTGTCTGAGCAAACATGTCCATCATAAACATGGCTATCAACCACCTATTTAGCCGTTGGCATCTTTGTCAAAGAGGAGGACTTGCCAAGTGGTCACAGCCCCAGTGACCAGGCTCAGTCAGCTATCACACAACAGGGGTACCTGGGCTCCATCTTCACTCCAACATCCTCATGGGAACATGTGTCACTCCCCATGGCTTTGAGCCGACATGGGCGCTGGAGGTCCCATGGCTGCTCACTCATGAAGTCTTTTCCACGATGACTCAGCCAACATTGCCCCACAAACCTCACTTTCACACACTTCACCTACACAACTTCCTCCATAGGAATCAAACATGGGTTCATCCATTTCACAGCTGACACCCCAATATGAAATGTCCTTCTTTGTTGCCCCTCCAAAACTCAAAAGCCCACAAAAAACTTGGTCATGACCACAGGGAAGCCATGAGCACATTCACCCTGAGGCTTACACCTACCCCACCACCAAGGAAGCTGCCCTGCACTAGGCAGAGCACCAGCACCCCTTCACATAGGGCCAGGCTGTCCCCACGGCATTGCCCCTTACCAGCACAAAGCACTAGGGCGAGGCCAGGGAATGATCAACCAATGGTGCAGTGGGATGCAATCCCTCCAGCTGAAGATGATTTCCATCTACTTTCCTCCATACCAAGGACGGTGGCCATGCTCCTCTCCGAGAAGAACTGGCTGAAGTAATGTCAGTGTGATCCTGGCGCTTTCTGCGCTCTCCCCAGTGTGAACCATTAACACCTCAAGTAACATTTGGGAACATCAGAAAGCCTGGAGGGGGCCACGTGCTCAGCCTCTCTCTGAAGCTGTGTAGGGTGAAGAAAGCACGCCTGTTCTTGAGGTTGTCAAGACATTTCTAAATGCTTTCCAGCACTCGCTGAGCAGCTGATTGCAAGATAGATGGATGTTTTTGGAAGAAACAATGTTGTGTTTCAGATTCTTGCAGACTGTTTGCTCTGAAGAAGTAGCACAGCTTCGTTTGTCTTTTCTTTTTCCCCTATAATATTCTCCAGTTCTTTTTACTTAGGGAAACAAAACAGCTATGAAGCAAGCACCAAAGAAGCACAGATGAAAAGGAAGAGAAGGAGTAGGTTTTCTAGTATTTTTTTAGCTCAGCATTTGCATTGGGTCCTTAATTGGGTCTGCAGGAACGTCTGATCTCTCCCTGCATGCTCACAGGCTATGCTAACACCTCCTGAAGCAAAGCTCACCCTACTTACACATACATGGGTTTTCATCAGGAAGGTGTCTTGAGATCTTTTGGGGCAATCGAAGAGCAGCCAAGGATCTGACACCACTCAAGTGTAGTCTTGTCTGTCCTCTATGCCTGACATGGCTGCACAGCTCAGAACATAATGCCTGTCTTCAAATAAAGCTAGGGTAAAGTGTGAAAAATTGCTGATTTGTCCTACTTGTTAAGTCCAACTCCTCTAGCTCCAGAAAGGCTGGTACACGTGTTGGGACACTTCCCAGTTCCCCTGTTAGGAGGCATCACCTCTTGGCAAAAAAGGTTAATCAGGGTTTGGTTTGGTTTGGGGTTTGTTTTTTTTTTTGTGGTTTGGTTTGGTTTGGTTTGGTTTTAACCTCCCAGCCTTGCCACAGAGTGGATACACAGCAAGCTCTGAGCTGGACTTGAACTAAGAAAAACTAAAACTATCATCATCATTTTTTGCTTAGCAAACAGGAGTAAATTAATCTTGTCTCTGCTTTCAGGAAGGATGCTGAAGCAATTTAAAGTTAAAAATGCAAATCAAAGCCCAAATGAGCTTTGAGATTGCAGCAAACATGCCGTAGTGTGTCATTCGCAACACGGCAGAAATAATGTTCTGGCACATGTGTGAGATGTTAAAAAAAGCGTATTGCATGTCTTATTCCAGGCTTAGCCAGAGTTAAAAAAAAAAATGCCCAAAATCCAAAAAGGGAAGCTTATTCAGGGGTTAACATGACTATCTCCATCAAGTGATGTCTCACACACTGAAAGCAGCTTCTGAAAATGATGATAAAAAACCAGTTTATGACATCTAGTGGTAAAAGAAGATGTGTACACACGTACTGTCACCGTACAAAGCCCTGCGAGACTCGCACTCGTATGCCGGTCAGGAGAGCCAGGCTATTTTCGGCAGCGAGTTCACTGTACTTACATCTGCACTTCTTGACAATAATCTGTGTGCAAAGTGTAAACTCTTTCTTTGCAGGTCTATCAAAAGTCAAGGTGCTACATGCAACGGATGAGTGCTTTCAATTCCACCAACAACTACGCTGCATATGGAAAAACAGACCTTTACGTAGGCAGATATCATTCTGACAATAGAAGATAGCTTCAGCTCAAACCCAGATATCTGTGAGCTTTTATTATAACCCTTGTAGCTGATTTCTCAGAAATGATGACTGGCTGCACCCTTTCCTCTTCTGGTTCGGAAAATGTCAAGCGTAAGAAAAAAAAGCTACTGAAACTGCAGCTGGGATCTCTGAAGTGAGCAGGTACCAATCACTGCTCAAATGCTGGGAGCACGCACGGAGGCTATACAACATCCCAGAGCACACACAGTTTCTGGTGTAGCCCTGCTTTTCTCTTATTGCAGCAGTAAGAGATGGCACCTTTGTGCAAAAACATCTCCTTCATGCCCTTTATATCCACCTTGTTCTCCAAATAGCCAATTATTGGCATTCTTTCTAGACACCTTTGTATGAAGTACTGTGATTGTAACAGATCGCTGCTTTAGGATGCAGGATAAACTCAGCTTTTCTAGGTCATTCGGTGCTGCCCTCCATCATGGAAGGGCTGCCTCAGTCCTGCAGGAGACCACAGCTGGAAGAAACCCCACAGACCTTGACAGACCTTCTCCATCGCAAAGCCTCTGCTACAGCATCGCTTCACTCCCTGCCGGAATTAATTCAGGAGTGCAGCAGGGCTGGCAGTGTGCTTTCCTCCAGGAATCCAACGCAAATCTGCTCTTTTGCTTAACAACCACCACCAAAGCTTAGGCGCTCAACTCTTCCTCACACTCTCCTCTGTTTCGGCAGGCTGGTACTCTTCACTGCACCAAGGACTCCTGTTGGCTGTGAGCAAGCTGAGCCTTACAGCCTACAAGGCTCAGCTCTGCTTGGGTCCCGGCACCCACCAGGGATGGGCAGACATCTGTAGGGTCTAAGAACAAAACCACCTTGCTCTAAGTGCCTCCTACATCTCAGCAGCTGAGTGCAGAGTTTTCCTCCTAATGATGGCATCCATGTCAACAAAACCACCCTGCTCAGGGGTGGCAGCACCTCCTCCAGCCCGCGGGAGCTGACTTTCCAGCTTGAACAAGGGGTCAGTTTGGTCCTGCTGTGACATACACTGAAGATCAGCAAGGGGAAAGCACGAGGGCTGGTGATAGTGCCCAGGGTAGGTGAATCAGGTCCCTTGAACCCAAGGAAAACCCCTGAGAAGGGGAAGGGGAAAGAAAAAAGGGTGGACATGCCTTTTGAAGGGGGAAAGTAAATATTACAATGTATACCTAGCTACTGCACAACTTGATAGTGCTGCTAAAATGCACACTGCTCTACCTAATAACTCAGCACAAATAACGTAACGCTGAATTAAGATTTGTCCACAGTGAATTAGCGAGGATCAATTTAGAAGAATATTAATATTTATATAGGATAAGCTGCGTCCCTGGCTGCCTTTTAAAGCAATTCTTTAAACTATAAAAAGTACTGATTAAAAAGACCTGAAACACTCTTCTTTTTACTGCTGGAAACCCTTTGTCTAAAGAGTTGCCATACTCAAAGATCAGCAAAAAACTAGTTTCTGCCTTAGACTCACAACGCAATATCTGTTTCAGCCCAGGAGACTATCTAGATGGCAGGGAAACGACAAGGTGACTGATCCAGAGCACTTGGCATAGAGGGACTTTATCAAATGACACGGCAGTGGGTACATTGCTAACAGTGCTCCCTAGGACCTCAATATTATCTAAAGCTCTTGCAAGGGACCGAGCTGCATAAACCAAGCCAAATCAGATAAAAAGCAGATTCTCCTGTGTTCCTGCTGTTTCTGCCAAGCTCTCCCACCAAAGGACAGTCTGTAAGAGAAGGCAGAGCTACTTTGCTAGCACAGCTTTTTAGTTTGCGATGCAAGTCTTTCAACAGAGACGGTTGCAAACAACTTTTGGTTAATTCTTCTTTCTTATATCTTCTTTCTGCATGAAGAAGTGATCAGAGGAATCAGTGGGTGAGTTTAAACAGACCCAAAGCACAGTCGCAGAAAGCTTGTTGGAGCCGGGCACAGGGAACATCACCCAAAGAGCTCCCCTGCCCGTGTTTTATGCTGAAAGGTAGCTTGGCCATTGCATACGGTGGGGCAGAAGTCGCAAATGACCACGCGAGTCCCATCAAGCTGGGTGCAGCAACAGAGACATCTCCACACCTCCACCCAGCTGCAAGCATCAGATGCAGCCAAGCTGATGTTTGCAAAGCCCCCTGAAGGGGACAGGTCTTGTTCAGGTCTGGGTAAGACGTATCCCTAAAGAGAAGAAGGATGCAAAGGATGCAGTTGAGGACATTCGTGAAAGCTCTCCATGTGTGAGCCATGCTTTCGCTCACTCACACCTGGCTGTGACCAACAGGCAATTTGGGAGGGGTCACAACACTTTCTAATCTTACAACGCACCAGTGCTTCGGTGCTTAAGGGATGCAAACAGATCTCACAGCACCAGTTCCTGTTCTGGGGGCCAGAGCAAGAAAGTTAGGGTTTCATCATTTCCCATATCATTTTCACAGAAATCCTCTCTTCCCATTCTGTTTCCTTATTGCAAGGTGGAGGAGAAGTTGCTAAGCAGGAAAGAAAACACCTTTTTATTCCTAACTTAGACCAAAAAAGAAATTAAAAACCCTGGGAGAAAGGGTACGTGAGTGCCCTTCAGCAGCCCCAGCTCATGCTTACTCGTGTGATTTTTTTGTTTGTTTTCCATTCAGGATCCAACCTGGTGAAATGCTGAATGGGCCGAACGGTCTTGGTGAGGCTTCATTTCTACAGAGCTGTAAGAGCAGATCGACATGCAGAGCTGCCTGTGGAACTCATATAAAGTTGTAGTTAAAGAATATGGCCAAAGAAAAAGAAATGTACAGTTTTAAATGCCAAGAGAAAATCTATTTCTAACCATTTAAAAGGAAACTCCCCTCCACATTCTCCTCACACCCCGATCACATTAATCTTCATTAGCTTTTTCCCCTGTATGACTGTGAGAAATACTGCTTGCTCCAGGGCTTTCTGGAGAGGTCTCCTTCAAAGAGGATTTTTGCATAATTTACTGTAGGGCTCTGGGGAAGTGCCATCAGAGTCCCTTCACCGGATCCTGTACTCAGGCACCCTGCTAAGCATCTATAGTTAGAAGAGATGATGCAAGCATTGGTACCTCTCGCGTCCCCCTTCCCTCCATCCATGCCGGAGCCGTATTTGCTTTCAGCCTGACATTAATGCCCACACACTTCCTGCTAGGAGTCCTCTAGGTACTGCATTAGTCACGCAGCTTGTCAATGTGAGCTCTGGGCCAACATTTATTTGAACCCATTTTTTTCCAGCACAATTGCGATTGCCTCCAGCAAGAGTTTGAGCAAATTCAACAGCCAAAGCCTTCTCGCAAGGGCTGCTGCAGAGCTTGCACGTTTCCAACGCCAGATCCTGCCATGTCTTGCAACAAAGCAGCTCAGACAACTGAGTGGGCTCAGAGATTGTTCACCCTCTTGTAGGAGGAGACTTCCCATGCAGTACCTCTCTTCAGTGATGAATAAATATTATTTGTGTACAAGGACTTGTCAGCAGTCTGTGCATTATGCTGGCTCAGTTGCTAAAGGATGAAATTCATCCCCCTCCTCCGTGAAGCATGGTATATTTTCTAGGGTGTGGGGTGGGAAGAAAAAGGGAAAAGCATTTGTCCAGGGGAACTTGCAAGCCACCTCTTGAGAGAATAGCCCCTGGGTGCACTGGAAACTTTCCCACCTTCCCAGGGTTGGCGTGGAGAACAATGTCTGCTTCACTAGAGAGAAATCAGGAGACTACAGTGAAAATCATTCTCTGCCATTCAGAAAGACCACACAAAGAGAAGAAATGTCCTTGGAAATGAGTCAGGGTCGAAGCCAGACAGGTTCTTCTTGTTTTTCATATGAAGCAGGAAGGAAGAGCTGCTCATCTGATAATAAAGCCCAAATACTTCTTGAACATTTGATGCCTCGTTAAAATGAGAGAGCAAAGATGATGGAGAGTGGGTATCTTGGGGGGGGGGTGGGGGGAAGTGGAGTATATTTGGTGATGTGTTGAGCTCTTCCATAGTTGATGCTTGGAAGCCTTTGGCATCACATTCCACAGCCAGATCCCAGAAAGATCTTGACTGTTTTCATTTCCATGGGTAACTTATTGAGCTAAACCCTCTTCTCTCTATTTGAACTCCCTTTTTCTTGCAGACAAGCTCCAACTTTAAGATCATTGATTTAGTCAAGAGTAATTTCACTTCAAGAGCTTGAGAAATGCCACTTCGAAAGGAATGACAGAGTTCACAGTTTCCTTTCTGCAAATTCATTTGCACTTTCTCCTCGCTACCGTCGAGGGCTTATACCAATAACCTAACCCCACCAAAGTAAAACAAGCAAACAGTTCTAGAATGAGTGGACTGGGCCAGGAGAGTATTATTTTATATTGTCCTGTTCCTTTCCCTGGAGACACCTGGGTACGTATTTATGGGGCGGTGGGATGGGAAGAAGGAGGATCCTGTGTGTGCCAACTAACTGCATTCCCATAGCCATGATCCAGTGTCTGCCCGCAGACAGTGTCCTAGCTCCCCTCCCAGAAATTCCCCTGGCGACATTGGCCTTGATTCCCATGACTGCATCCTCCTCACCAGCCATCTGAGTCCAGGCAACGCTGAGCTCTTCAGTCCCTGGCCACATTAGTGAAAGTCTCCACACAAGCACTGCTCCTTCGTTAACTGGCACCCTATAATTATTTCTCCGTTCCCCAGCTCCAGTCCCAGCATTTCTCTTGATTCGACCACAGCCCGTCTGAAGCTGTCCTGGTCAGAGCTCCTCTCTTGCACCCTCCTGACGGCCTTTCAGGAAGAATACACATTCGTTTCTTTTTGGGAACCATGCACTGTGTTTTCATACGAGATCTGCCGGGTCTAGCACAGCCGTTTCCCTCTCACAGGCTGCCTGAGTGCCCCAGGTTAGTGCCTCAGTCTGAATCCAACCTCTGCCAGCTTTTTGTTCTCTTATCTTCCTCCGCTCTACCGAGTACAGACATGGTCTAGAGACATGTCCATCATCTCCACGTGCATCACCACACAATGAGCACAAAGCTGTCAGAAGACCCAACAAACTGACCAGTTCCTGGAGAGCCCTGGGCTGGGGTCCTTGGTTTTGTCCACAAGAGAGGTGTCTAGTGCCCTGGTGATCCGATGTGACACCAACCATTACCTCAGCATGAGAGCGGTCTCCTGGGACATGGCCCTCCGCCCGGACCGCATGGTTTATTAGCCAGCTCTGTAAGCCTGTAACCTCGGTAGGAGGTTAGCGGTACCTACAGGTCTTGAGTATTCAGATCTGAAAGTAAAGTACGCACCGAGACCAGAGAGTATGACTAAGTACAGGAGTATACTCATATATATGCACATACATGTACACCATTCAGACAGCACTGCAGAAAGAGCAAGAATAAGAGGAATAAATCACACATCACCAAGTCTGCCTGCAGGATAAGAACGAGAAAGGTCTCTATGAACGTTTAAAAGGAAAGATTGTTTCACTTTTGCCTGCTGATGAGCTCAAACAAATCATGACCACAGAGAAATCTATACTGACATCCTGTGATGAGCCTTTGAGTAACACCAAAGTGGTTTATTAAAAAGAAAGCTCAGGACTCATATTTCTCTCACTGTCAGCGAGTTCTCCCTCTGGTCTGGGGGAGAAGGGCGAGAGAGCCTGTGCTCCTGCCAGGGAAGGGCTGGGGGTAAGCAGCTCCCATGGTCCCTCCGCGCAGTGAGGATGTCCAAGGCAATGTCGGTGTGTGGGGAAAGGCAGACAAACATTTTCTGCTCTTTTCTGGAAATACAGCCATGCTTGGGAACACTGGAAAACCAGGCCAGGCCAAACAAAACAGATTTTCACCACTGACTTGGCCACGCAAAGGCCAAGTGCAGTCTGCAACGCAGGTGAGGTCTGGCACTATGCGTGCCTGCGTGCTCAGAGCTGCCACCAAAGCTGCACCATGCGGCAGGGGAGGGCAACCACACAGCGAAAGCCAGGCCAAAACGGGCAAAACAAGAAAGCATTACACCTTTCGTGCTATAAGCAGATGAAATGGAAGAGGAAGCACTAAAGCCAGACAGCACCAGCAAATGAGTGCATTGCGTTATGGCCACCAGCATAATCCCAATAGCGCCAGCAGAGATAAAAGAGCAACGGAGGATGCAGGAGCAACACCATGTCCAACACCGGAGAGGGGCCAGCCCTCCTCCCTGAACCCCTGTCAGCACAGGTGAGAGGAGCTGTGAGCTGCTGGTTCACCAGGAGATGCTCACAGCCGGTCTCAGAAACAACCAGCGCAGTTGCGCTCACAGCGTTTCGGAGGGGAGTTCAAAGGCACAGCCCTCACAGCAACCCCGCTGCCCTGGTGCGCCCTTCTCTGCCGCTGCTCATTTAACGCCGCAGTCTGAAGCCAGGCTTCCTATTACTGTATCCTGACTTGCTGTGCTTTCCAGCCTTGCATCGTTTGCAACATTTAATTGCATGAGCCATTTATCGGCCTTCAAACCAAATCTCCAAAGCGCACGGCAAATTAACTGGCTCCGTCTTTGCTGCCCACTTCCACACCTTACGTGGGGGAAACGAGAGCATGCTGCAAGGGCACGGGGACTCTCGGGGCTGCCTGTGCTAAATGACATCAGCTGCTGTCTACCTGGGACCCCGTTTTGGCCCTTAATCTATTCCAGTAACAACTTCTGTTGTAACCTTAGCAGTCTTGTAGTTGACTGCACTTCTGCACTGAAATATGTTCAAACAGGGCTTTGTTTGCTGCGAGGCATAGAGGGAGGAGGACAAGCACGCCTGTACTACTCATGAAGCCTTAAAGCATCACAGGTTGTGCTTCCTCAATTAACGCCACTCTTCATTTCGCTCCCTATGAAAACATCGCGACACGTTAACAGAAATGTATTTAGTCTCATAACAGGACTGCACGATAAGAATAGGCTCCCCTTAGCTGGGGAAGGGGAGAAAAACTGAAATTGGGACACTTGAATGTGGCCACTGAAGAGGCAATGACCTTGTCACAGCTGCCAGCCCTTCTGGTGTGGTGCATCCCGTTGCTGAAAAACTTAGTTTTCCCCCAGTTTGGCTCTTCCCTTGAAGCCGAGCTCCCAGAGGGTGCGGGGAGCGCCTCGGCTCTCCAACCAGCTCCCACACCTGCTGGGCAAGTTTGACATCTCACCCCAAGGATCCAAACCCAAACAGCAAGAGATGTGTTGGAAGCCTCATGTCTGAGAGAGAGAGCAAGGTTTCCTCCCCACCACTGGTTTAGCAGCGGTGCTGTCAAACCTTGCTCCTAGATGTATTTTCCTTTTTTTTTTTGCCTTAGGATCCTGGGGACCTCTTGTGGTGGAAAGTAAAAATGTGTTTGAGAAGAGTAAGAGGGGACTGGGCGGCCCAGGCTGGCAGGCTCCATAGCTGCTTTAAAGAAACTTTAGAAACAGAAAACGGAGGAGACAAGCTGCTCCCAGACACGAGCAACTAACCCGGCCCTTGAAAATACTGCAAACAAACGGCTGGGCCGGGCCAGGTCCCTGCAGCCTTTATAGGGATGCACTCCTGCTTTTACAGCACAAGCTACACAACCCTGAAACCAGGAGGCTGCAGTGATGCCAGGCCAGTTGTCTCCAGCCCTGGCGGAGCCCTGGGAATCGGGCTTTTCAGCTTCTTCTCCCCAGTAACAAGCGATGGGATGAGAGGGAACGGCCTCAAGTTGCACCATGGGGGGGTTTAGGTTCGATATTAGGAAAAACTTCTTCACTGAAAGTGCTGTCAGGCCCTGGCCCAGGCTGCACAGGGAAGGGGTTGAGTCTCCATCCCTGGAGGTATTTAAAAGAAGGGTAGATGTGGTGCTCAAGGACATGGTTTAGTGGTGGCCTTGGCAGTGATAGGTTAACGGTTGGGCTCGATGATCTTAAGGGTCTTTTCCAACGTTAACGATTCCGTGATTCCATGATTCTAAGGCAGCACAGCTCCGCTGCTCTTCCCTCTCCCTCACCTCCTACCACTGGGCCTTTCAAGAAGTCAGCTTTCCTCTTTGCCTGAGGTGTAACTCCCTGGTTTGATAGACTGATGGCCAGGACACTTGCTGTAGTTAGGGATCAGGGTTGAAAAAGGGCTACACACGCACGCACGCACACACGCAGAGGATATTGGCCTGCACCACTTGACACGTTCCCCTGCTCAGCGTCTGGCTTCTGTATATGGCAAACCAGGGACGTGTGGCTGACACCAGGAGAGCATCTCCATACGGGGTCTCGCTCGCAAGGAAAGCACCTTTCAGACCCACGAGGCGCACTGAGCTTGAAACTCCCGTTCCTGTTTATTGCCCCATTTACCGAGCGGCTAACTCCTGGCCAGGAGCTGTGTCCCCAGGCTGCCGGCAGGGCAGAGCTCCCCAGCCCTGCGCCTCTCTCCAGCTGGGCAAACAGAAACTATTTTTAAATACGCCTTTTGTTAAGGCAAGGCTCAGCTTTCCTGGTTAAAGCTCCACGCAGTCCCCAGGGCACCGCTCCCAGGGAGGAGCCATTCATAGCATTATTCAAAAGCCATTTTTTTGCCCCCATTTGGGATTTGCCAGCCCCACAGGCAAATCCTGGCCTGCTCCCAGCCTTGCCGTCACCCTGTGCTTTTTAATCCCGCCGAACGGTTTGGGTTTCGGGCACAAGGTGGCACTGAGGACGCAGCTTTCCCTCCGTGCCGCCGGCGCAGGGCGCCGGGGCCGGGCTCCTCCCGCGGCCCCCGCGGGCACCGCTCCGCTGCGGGGGGGCTTTAAGGGAACCAGAAACCCTGCGCTCGGACCGCCCGCACAGCCCCCGCCGGTGCCCTGCGAGAGCCCCGGGGGCTCAGCCGCCGCAGGGCAGCATCGCCCCGCCGCGGCGGGCGGGCGGGACGGGGCGGACGCCGCCCGCCGCAGCGCAGCCCCGGTGCCGGCCCCGCCGGGCCCCGCCGGGCCGCCTCCCCCGCGGCTCCTGCGGCCGCGCCCCACGCGGGGCCTGGGCGCAGGGGCAGCGCCCCGCCACGGCCCCCGCGCCGTCCCACGGCGCGGCGCTGGCCGGGGACACCCACCCCCTCCGCCTCGCCAGGGTGCTCTTGCACTTGTCGTTTCCGACTTGCTCGGGGGAACTTGTATTATTATTTTTATTTCTTTTTTTTTTTTTAAGATGCAGGCACAGCAGCACGTTTCCCTTCACGGGAGATGTGAGCACACAGGAGGGCTCTGCCCTGAGCACTGTCCTGGGACGCGGGGCGAAGGCCCCCACTTGGGTGGCACTGGCCCCATGGGCAAGGAGTGGCCTCTGGACAAGCCCTGAGCACCAGCACCCTCCCGGGGCCGCCTGGGAGAGGGGAGCAGCTCCGAGGCAGCCGCCAGCGCTGCTGGGGCACACAAGCCGATGGGCATTGGTGGAGGCCCCACATGAGCCTCTCCCCTAAGGGGACAGGTAGTGGCTTTCTGGCAGAGCCAGGAGACAACAGCACCCCACGCTGCTTGCCCACCTGAGAGGCTGGCACAAAGGAAGACCATAGCCGAAATGCAAAGCACCTCAGACCAGCCTCTCTGTGATACTTAGAGAGCCGTCTGGCTCAAGGAGATGGCAGAGCAAGAGAGAGAAACTCAAATCTAGCAAATAGCTAAAGCGCTCTGCCTCCTCTCTGGCTCTCAGGATGGGCATCGGCACCGGGACAGGCAGGGGCACAGGCAGGGGCACAGGCAGACGCGTTGCCCGCAGCCACTTCCCCAGCCCCAGAGCAGAAACAGCTCTGCCCCACGCTAGGACCATGCCCAAATTCTCTTCCCTGTCTCCATCCTTCATCTCAGATGTTTCAGCCGTCTCCTTCGCCGGGCTTTGTGCAGCTCCCAGCACGGGGACACCCACGTTGTTCGGGGCACGCGGGGTCTCTCATAATAAATGGCTGGAGCATGTTGCGTACAGCGAAGCTGCAAAATAACAGTCATGAGACGTTAAACACTGCGGCGAGGAGCAAATACCTCCTAGGTAGTTTTCCAGGCCAACGGTTACAACAATCTCTCTGTATGTTTACACACAAATAACAATAATTAAAGGAAAAACCAACAGAACTGCGTGCACTCCTGACCAGATTAAAAATTAAAAAAATAAAACCCTCCTTGGAAAACAATTACGCTTTTTCTGCACTGTTTAGCTACTGGGAGTCTCATAGGAGTCCAGTCTTTTAACAAGACATGCTATAGGATGCAATTACATAGGTTAAATCCCAAGTATTCAGGGTAAAACCACGTCCCTGCTCCGCAGGACGGGAACGGGAAGAGTTTTGTGCTTAAAGGCCCTCGGCATGGCTGACTTCTTGCGAAGAAGAGTATTAGCATTATTGACCGGATTGTCTGTCTCATTACAGTTTAATAGCAAAATTGCAGAGAAATGGATGAGCTTATTACTTTTCGTAATTTCACGCACAAATTTGCAGCATGGGGGAAATTGTTCATTAAAACATGAAAAGCAGCTTGTTTGATTTTAAGGTTTTAAGGACTCTGGTTTAAAGGCTTGAATGATAAATACGTTTTACCTGCCACCTTTTCCCAGGAAGGATTCAAATACTACAGGGCATTCATTTTGTATGCAATCAAATATCAAGTAACATTTTAACTGGCGTTTTTCACTTCTCACCTTGCAACTCCAACCGTTAGATAATTCATGCAAGACAAAATCCCCCTCCTCTTGTTGCAACGGGCCGACGCTCTCGTTCACATCCCTTCACCCGCAGCAAAAGGTGCTAACCGGGATCAGCGCCGGCTGGCAGCAAGATTTCTAGCTGCATTTCCAGCTCCGAGGCCGCTCTGGTAGCGAAGCAAGCAGGAACAGTTAGCAGCCAGCTCCGGCATTCAGCCTGCAAGCACGCTCCTTGCAAAGCAGTATTTTTTAAAATGTGCATCTCAGAAAAATCATGTTTTCCCTCGCCTGTTATTGTCAGTGATCACTTGCCTCCCAGCAGTCAAGAGATAGCAGCTGATTAATATCAAATCTCTGGGAGCTGTTAGATATCCATCAAAGGCCTGAAGAGTGTGTCTTTTGCCTATTGAAACAGTTTAACCACTGATGGGATTATAATTATCTTGCTATCAACTGCAACAAAGCAGCTCAGCAGGAGCTGTTACACTTAAACAGAGGAGGTCAACTAAATTATCCTAGCGGGGAAGTAAATGTGAGACCATGACCTTGTTCTATAGATTGCCTATAATTAATTGGGTTTATGATTTATATTGGGGCCAAGCTTTCACCTGGCAGTCCCAGGCCAGTGGGCCACATCCTCAACAGCTGGATGGTCCCTCGCTGTCACCTCCCATTGAGGGTCTGGGATACGCGAACCCTCTCCGCAGCAAGCGTGGAGCGATTCCTGGCTCCAGTGGTCATGGATGAGCAAGAGGGAGCTGCCGCTTTTGGGCTAGGAAGCGTGAAAGAGCCGCAGCTTGCTCTTTTCTGGACCAGAAGAAACACGACACAGGGAACAAGAGCAGAAGGAAAAAATCCATCCAGCCTCCCTGTTGGGGCTGGGGAAGGCAGAAAGGCTCAGGCCATTCAAGCAGGAAAATTCAGCTTAGACACGTGAACAATGTTTCTGACAGTGAGCACGATGATGCCTGAGGAAGCGCTGATGAACCATCAGCGGCGGTTCAGGACCAGATGGGATGAACATCTGCCAGGAAGGGGCCTGGGTACGGCCGCCCCGGGGGACGGAGAAGCTGCTCGGTGCCTCCCAGCCCGGCCCCACGTGCGCTGGGGCTGGGGGTGACCCATGCGCGGTGCTGGGCATGGCAGGGCTGGCCCTTCCCGGGGCTCTGTGCTGGATCGGGCACCTTCCTCATGGCCCAAGACAGGCCCATCCTGCAGCAAGCAGCCCCGGTATCTGCCCGTTCCCCCTCTCACTGCATCTGGCCCTAATGTCTGCCATCTCCCTTTCTTTATTTCCTCCACCCCACGCAGCTCCTGGCTTTCCCCCTGGAAGTTCCACATGCTTATGGTCCTACCACTGACCCACTATGGGGCATCTGGGCAGGAGGCTCTGGGCATTTCTTCTGCTGTCATTCAGCTCAATTCAGGTAGCATAAAGACTGGTAGAGTATTTTTGGGTTTTTTCCTTATTAGAAAAAAAGACAATCTCGGCCTACAGCAAAGCCAGGTTCCTGAGACGCTGATGTCCTCACATCTACCTTAATCCCTTCCCCCTCCCTCGGCATGAGTGATCTGGACCCTCTCAAGGAAGGACCGCAGGCTCACCCCCCACCTTGGAGAGATGTGTCCCCAGACACCACGGCTTGAAAGCAGGATCTACCCATCGCCTGCACTTTTTCTTGGCAGGGAGGTCTCAGAGTCTGGAAAAACCATGGCTTTGGCCATGCGATCACCACCACCGAGCCTGTGTCAAAGCACTGCGGCGTGGGGAGAGGCAGGATGGCCACCAGCTGCTATAACAAGCTGTGCCGATGTCTATTTATTAGCAATAAAAAAAAAGAAAAAGGATTTGGATTATAGGCCCTATGATTAAAATTTAAAGAAATAAACACAGACTGGTTTCCAACTCAAAATGCAAACCCAGAGAGGAAAACGATGGACGGGGAATCTAAACAGTAAAACAATGGTGTACAAAGAACAAAATGACTAGGAGAGAGAACAAGAATACGGGGAAAACAAAGCAAGAGGCAAAAAGAAGAGAGATGAAACAGGAAAGAATAAGAAAGAGTGAAAAAAATCAGCAGTGGAAATAAGCAATCAAAAGAAATAGCAATGGAAAGAGAGAACAAACAAAAAAAATCCACATGGAGAATAAAAGAATGAGAGAGGACAGAGATGGAGCAAACTCACGCAGAGAACAAAGAGGGGAATGTAAGGCATCCCCAGACACAAAAACTAAGACAAGACAGCACTAAAGACAAAGGGAAAGTGGAACAAAAATAGCACCAAAGCTGAAAACATGAAGGGAGTGAAGGTACCGGGGAGACGACACTGGTGTCGAGGGGGAAAGCAGAGCGTGGGGGCAGCCTGGGGGGCAACGCCAGGGCAGCTGCTGCTCCTCGGCTGCCTCCCCGCTCCCAGCGCCGCCCTGCGGGATGAGGAGGGGGCCCGGGGAGGGTGGGCAAAGGGAGCAGGTCACGGCAGAGACCCATGGCTGGGCTTGGGCTGGAAGGGCCGGTCCCACACCATCTGCCTCCCCACCAAGCCTCCCTCCCCACCCCGGGCAATGGTGTCCTCGCCTGCCCGGCCAGGAGCCAGCTCTGTGCATAGAAACCCCTCCAAAGCTGTAACAGCAACTCGGATGCTCAAAGTCATTGCAAAACCACCGATGGCAAGGGGCAACCCTCCTTTCCATCATAATTTGCCCCTCCTTCCCACAAGCAGAGCTGTCTTGTCCCTTGCTTTACTCCAGGAGCTGCATGAGGTCCCAGCCGGGCAAGCAGGCTTGGGGCAGAGCAAGGTCGAACCCAGGGTCCAGCCAGCTCCAAAGCTGAGCCCAGCAGTGAAGCTGGTGGCACCTCTGGGATAACATATTCAAGAAAGGGTAAAAAAATGCCGTGCAGCAGCCGTGAGAGAGAGGAGTGAGAAAAATGTGAGAGAAACAGCCCTGCAGGTACTGAGGGTGGTGAAGAAGGAGAATGAGGAGGTGCTCCAGGTGCCAGAGCAGAGATTCCTCTATAGCTGGTGGAGAAGACCATGGTGAAGCAGGTTGTCCCCCTGCAGCCCACGGAGGAAACCTCGGGGGAGCAGATACCACACTGCAGGCCGCGGAGGACCCCATGTTGGAGCAAGCAAAGATGCCCTGAAGGAAGCTGCGGCCCATGGAGAGCCCGCGCTGGAGCAGGTTTCTGGCAGGCACTGTGGCCCATGGGGGACCCACGCTGGCGCAGTTTGTGAAGGACTTCATCCCACGGGAGGGACCCCACGATAGCGCAGGGGAAAAGTGTGAGGAAGGATCGACAGAGATGAAGTGTTATGGACTGACTGCAACCCCCCTTCCCCATCCACCTGCACCACCCGCGGAGCGGGGAGGAGGTAGAAGCGTTGGGAATGACAGAGTGAGGTTGAGCCTGGAAAAAAGGGAGTGTTGGGGAGAAAGTGGTTTTAGTTTTGGTTTTGTTTCTCACCATCCCACTCAATTTTTAATTACAATAAACGAAACCATTTTTCCCCAAGTCAAGCCCGTTTTGCCCATGACGGTAACTGGTGAGTGATCTCCTTGCCCTTAGCCTGACCCACGAGCTTTTTCATCCCATTTTCTCCCCCTGCGCTGTTGTGGAGGGTGGCTGAGAGAGCAGCAGGGGGAATCCAGCAGCCAGCCAAGGTCAAACTCACCACGCCTCTCCTCAGCTCAGCATCTCCACAGCCTCGGGAAGCGCCGGCACGTGCCGACGACCCACGTGGAAGCTCTGCGCCATGCACCACGCGGGGCTGCATCCCTGGGCCGGTTTTCCCAGCATAAGGCTTCGAGCACATTTTTAGTGCTGAGGAGCACTGCGGGAAATAACCCAGCCTCCTCAGAGGGAGCTTGCCAGGCTAAAAGGATCCTTGCGGTAGCTGTTCTGCTCTCAAAATGCCAGAAGTTGTTACCGGTTTAGCGCTGGGTGCCAATTCTGCATCTCAGCACAGCAAATCACCTTGTCCCCACTCTGCTGTTATTTTCCTCCCGGCTGTGATTTCTGAAGAGCACAATAAGAAATTAGTTCCTGCACGGGTTCTTGCCTAACTATGAAATACTTGCCTATAACAATAAAACCTAGAATTACAATAGCCAGGAAAGACATTTGGAGAGCTATTACCCATCACGTCTCAGAGCCACCAGATGGGAATAAAATAAGAAACTCCTCCTCTGGAAAGCTCTCCAGGTTATACAATCTTTCTTCTTGTTATTTTGCCTTCTGTCAGAGGAACAATACTTGACACCGAGGATCAGGATGGCTGTTCTAGGTAGCGATTCCTGCATGCTTTCAAAATAAATATTTAGCGGTTTAGGAGACCCTGGAGCAAATGCCTAGGTTATTATTTTCCCAATAAATGGCACTGCCTTGAGCAGAACCAGCGAGAGGTATCCCAGCTCCAAGCGCGACCCAAAGCACTTGGGCCAAATTCCCAGCTGGGGCTTGCATGAATAACCCAAACTAGCAGTTCTGCAAAGAGGAACGGACCCTTTTTTCTGCTATAATTCCCACCTCGGCCCATAGGTGAGACCTCCCCAGGGTGCCCGGGAGCCATGGATGGCACCAGCTGCTGCACCCGGCTGGGACATCGGCAGCTATTTCCCACAGTAATCCCTGGGGGATGTGACACTTAACCCGCTGGCTTTCGACGAGATAGCCTGGATAAGTGGAGACCGCTGACCTGGGATTTCGAGCTTATCATTTCTGATGTTATTTTATTTTGAATGTGTTGCTAGAAGGATGCTGTCACTTTGCTTCTAAGCAAAAGGCGCAGCTGAGATTCCAGTCCCACCAGCACCGACTTAGCTGAAAATCTGAATGAGCTGAGCAACTTCACTGGCTTCAGCGTGTTGTGTGGCTCCTGCCTGTAGGAAGATTTAAAGCCATTAATAATTTGGGGAATTTTTTGATTTATAAGAACAGTGATTCCAGGAACCAGCTCCTCCCGACACACAGGATCAGCCCACCTACAAGATCTGGGCCTTTCAGTACAAATGCAGAAGAGCTCAGCCCGACCTTTCCAGCACTAGGCTGGTGGGGCTGGAAAGGGGTGGGTATGTCCCTCAATCCGGCACGCCGTTTTTCTGATGTTTAAAGGACCATCTACAGAACACTTTGGTTTGGCAGCGACAGGGAAGGGCCCTCAATACTTCATCCCAACGTTCTTGGAAGCTGAGATTCCTAATGGTCATATACGCTTTTCCCACTCCCCAACCCAATGCGAGACAGCTTCTCATCTGCAAAGGCGAGCTGCGGAGATTTCAAAATGCCTAATTTCACACTGCATGGTGGAGTGCTTACATCTGTATCTATTAGCAGCGGGTGAGTGCCCACATTGCTCAGTGATCAAGCAGAAAGGCTTTTCTATTGGGCGTCCACGAGTTAAACTTTTGACTTCAAAACGACAGCAGTTTAACTTCATTTGAGGGCTTAGAGGGAACGATCTGGAAGTCTGGCTGTCTGCCCGGGGCAGCACAAAGGTCCTGCTACGGGCTTCAAAAGAGTAAGAGCTCGCTGTTGACTTCAATCTGCCCTAAAGCACATCGGATCGTACCGTTCTCTAACCTGGACCTTTCCCCCGAGAAAGTCTTGGGCGTGTAAAATACACACAAGAGCACAGGTTTCCGCCTCGTGTCATCCTTCAAGAGAGCTGTGGCTGTGAACGGGACACTCCAGGATGGAGCTCTATCATCTCCCACGCTCTGCGCACACAGGCCCAAGGTTGGAGGCTACACTTACCTGGACTCATGCTAGCAGCCTGCTGCGTCCTCAGCTCGGCTGGGAGAGCTGCTGCTCCCATCAGAACTGCAGCGGTGCCCTTACGATACGCTGCACCCACAGAGATACGTCCCTCTTGCACAGGCGTATACCTACCCACACCGCGCTGTCCTTATGGGGACACCACAGCGCTGGCCAACCTGGTTTTTAGGACAATATGGATGAAAGTGGGTCTAAGGAGTGCCTCAAGCTTCAGCTTATGTTTAGAAACACCCAGCCTGGGTACAGGAAGGCATTCGCAAGCGATGCTTTTTTACCATGTAATGTCGCTTCTTGAATGTAACTGCATTATCTTGGTGAGCGGCAGCTGGCAGGGATGGATGAAATGGGAGGTTAATCTGCATTGGCCATCTCTCTTGATTTCTCCTTCATTTCCATTTCTTTTAAAAATGGAAGTTCCATTAAAACAGCAGCACTTTTTTCTATTAAATAAGTAACAGAGAAGAATGTCTGCCTCTGTACCTCATCAACAGTGAATCTTTTTAAAATCACTCAAGAGGCAAGGCTCAAATCATATATTTAATAAGAACCACTTTGATATCACTTTTTAAAGCAATTAACATATTATTAGAGATAAGCGCAAGATGCAACATTTAGATCCAGATTTCTAAGACAGATTTCTACGGTTTGGGAGGGTGCAGACCTCGGGTCGTCGCCTCGGCAATCATCTCGGCATGTCACAAACCAATGTCAGAACAGAACTTCAGTTACCCGGACACGGCAGATGAAATTCTCGCTTTTAATCCTGATTTTACTCATGCCGCTTCTTTTCAGTCATTTTAAAGCGCTCTATGTACCCCAGTGAGAACGGGGAAACCGCATCAACAAGGTTTCTGCCCCATCTGAGGGTCCTGGAGCAGCGTTCATTTCCACCGTCCCCTTCCTTTTGGATATTCAGGCATTTGCTTTCTTTATGGAGCATGAAGGAAACACATATCCGAACCTCAATTTTTTAAAAGGATCAAAAAAGCCCATCACCAACAGGATCCCCATCGCCAAGTCGCCTCGCGTCGCCCGAGGGCAAGCTCCCAGGCACACGTACGTCCCCTCCAACAGGCAGCGCAAATGCCGCCGGGCAGCGGGAGGTGCTCGGTGCTGCACCCCGCTTCTGCCGGGGCGGCTGCCCCCTCCCGAGCGGAGCCGCGTGGCCGTCCCAGAGCAACGTCGGCTGACAATCCGGTGCGTTCAGCAGCGCGAGTCCCTCCTGCCTGGCGGCTGAAGCACGTCCTGCCAATTACGGTAGCCGAGGTGCAGCCACACATTCATTTCTGCTGCCGGTGGCGGGGACAGAAACCTCCAGCAGCTGAAGCAGATGGAAAGCTGGGGGCGGTGACACCTTATACCGCCACGATTAAATCTGACAAAGCCCATCTGTTGGCGCCCTGAGCACTGGCAGGACTAGAGCTGAACTGGGAACCGTGAATTATAGCGCAGGCAACATCCAAGGGCTTTTTGGTTGTTTATCCTGAAACATGCAGGCTTCTCCCAACACTAAACAATATGTGGCTTCTGACGACTGACAGCAAACTGATCGCTCAATTAAAGGGCATTTTACCATTTTGACCATTAGCCGTGAAGTCTCAAATCCCCCAGACTTTCCTGGAGTCCACTTCATCAGTAAATCGCTTTTCTTAGAAGGCAGCAACAAACGCAAGGGGAAATACATCATGCATCTGAACACATTGTGATCATGTTGGTTTTGTAAGTGCTAAAATTTATTACACAAGAGATGATGCAACAGCGAATAAGAGAGCGAAATTCTACATTGACTCCCTACTTTGCAATTCAGGACAACTAAGAGGTTTTACTTCATTACGGAAAGCAAGGGAAAAAAATCAGAGACAACCCCAATGGATGAGGAAGTCTTGTCAAGCCTAAATGAACAATCAGTCCTATGTGATGCTCATTGCTGTAGAAGGAACAATGAAATATATATGCTTCTGTTCAATAAATTACTAAAACATCAGTTATAAACCTGCTGCATGGCATTGAAAATTAAACTCATTAAACATCCAGGTAGCTTCATCCTGATGCAAATGGAAGACAGGCATGAGTGCTCTGCAGCAAACAACTCTGTGCACATCCCGTCTTTGGGAAACATATTTACACGTACAACTCATATATTAATATATTTTAGTGCACCCTAGCCAGAGGGCAACCAGAAAGAGTGTTATTCCACGAGAAGGACAGGAGATGGGCTGGCTTCTCCTCTCCACCGAGTGAAGCCTGTATCCACCCATTAGTCTAGCATCCATGTAAAACGACTTTGCAAGATCGTGTTTCCCTTTGCCAGTTAGCCAGACATCAGGACCCCAAACCAACCGTCTCCCGTGATGGCTGGGTAGATTTGGTAGCCAAGATTACTGTGGGCCAAAAAAAGCAGGTGAGATCGCCCCACCGTATTAACAAGCCTCAAGTGACTTCCAGGTCAAGAATTTCAGCCAAACTGCCATATATTGGTCTCTTGCCCTCCCTCTCCCTTCCTCACTTCACCATCGCCCACGAAGGACCGCAGCAATGTGCGCTGTTCGGGGTGGACCCTGACCGCAGCCTCACGCTGACCAGGTAGGATGGGTGTGCTTGAACCGCAGGAAGAGAACCACACCACCACAGTTACGGAGACTACCATTATGAAGGTCTTCATTCAGATGAAGAATGCCTTAAAAACAAACCCTATAGCCTCCACGAGAAGGAAGCCCAAGCGGGACTTTTTCTGGCACTACCTGCTCTCAGCCTGTCACACACGCCAGCACATCCATCCTCACTTCTACAAGAGAAGAACAAAGAAAGGGTAAAGGTGGGTCCCCGAGGGGACAGTGCCAGGCCAGCGGCTCTGCTGGGAGGGCAAGGTGGATCTGCAGCTCCCCAGGCTCCTGCAGGGAAGGAAGCATCCTGCAAGCCCTCCTCACCACACGAGTGCGACCGATAGCCAGAAGGGCAGGCAGCTGCCCAAACAGGCAGGCATACATCCAAGGTCTTTTCCAAGGGGAACC
Source organism: Platalea leucorodia (assembly GCF_965183815.1). Classification (NCBI taxonomy): domain Eukaryota; kingdom Metazoa; phylum Chordata; class Aves; order Pelecaniformes; family Threskiornithidae; genus Platalea; species Platalea leucorodia. Next base: position 1,976,621 of record NC_138838.1, read on the forward strand.
CATTTGGGGTCTCCACGGGAGGGACTGGTGCCGCATGGGGCTGGCTTGTGGAGTGGCGTGTGGGCAGTGGAGAGGGGACAGTGGGAGATCAGTGTTTTTATTCAACAGGATTTTGTTTAATGACACCTGTGATCCACAGAGCTACCAGGGTGTCTCTGAGAGCTTTGCCTCTCCCAGACTCAAGACAGGGGCTGCTGGATGAGGGGCAAGAATGGGAAAAGAGAGAGAGGACCTAGCAAAACACTGCATCTTTAAAACTCAGCTCATTTGGGGCTTGGCAACCTTTTCCTCTGACAAGCATGTAAGTTTTCATGCTTGCCAGGCAGGTATATCCAGGGTCTCTTAACTCCGATCACGGTGCAAACCCACCTGGCCCTTTGGGAGAGCTTGGAGTTGTCTGGGAAAGCAACAATTCCCTGTCAGTAAAATGCTCACAAGACTGCATGAGCTTATTACAGTCATTCCAGCAGAAATAAGTGGTACCTTTTAGAGTGCTGGCCAGAAGAAAATAGCAGTTCTGACCCAATTTCACACAGTTGGAATCAGCTGTGGGAGACTAATATACAATAAAAATAAAAAGACACAAATGCCCATTTCCCCCCATGTCCTCTCCTAATAACATGAATAAAGCTCTGTTTTGATATTTCGTCCTTTCCAAAGGAGTCCAGTCGGATCAGTCCAAGTCAGCCGTGTTTCGAGTCAAACTCCTCTGACTCTTTCACCCTTTACTTGATGAAATTTTTAATCGTCCACCTTTGTCCCGTGCAGCTGCGGAGAATCAGATCGATGCCGGCCATTCCCCTGTTCTCCACTTCCAAGCATCGTCCCGTTCCCTTGTTCAGGATGGCACCATTCTAAAATTAAAGGATATGGGGAAAGTATTAAAAAAATTAAAGACATAGGGTTGCCTGTGAAGGAAGCCAGGACTGTGTGCTGCCCAGGAGTGCAGCTGCGTCCTTGTGCATTGCTGGGAAGCGCACAGCACTTAGCTGGGCGCTAACGCAATGCAAACAATAAAATAATTCCTAAAGTAATCAAGGTGAATTGAACGAGCAACCTGACAACACAGATCCCTAACACGTCAGCAGTCAATGTACATCTGTAACCTTCAAATAGCATGGCTGCACCCCTGCTTAGTAAGATGTGACACTTCCGTAGAATGTGTATTATTCACACTCTGGGACAAAAGTCCCGTGTTTTCATGTATTTCACCACAGATTATAGCTGTAAGAAACAAAGAAATCTGGAAGTCATCGGCAGGGCAGGTTACACATACCTGAGGGTATCAGAAAGGAAAACTTCTACTGGAAATTGTCCTAAAACACTGTCCCTGCCCCGATCCCGCTTAACCTTTCCCTCTGCCCTAGGACCTGGCACCTGCTGTTGCATGGGACCATTTTGTCTTCGCCCCACACTGTCTCACGCCGAAGACGATACGCCACAGCCCACGGTTTGGGAAGCAAAGGAGCAGCATCGATGGCAGACCCGTAACAAACCTGTATGAAATTCCAGCGCTTATGGAGGCTGCTCTTGACCTTTTCGCAATCGAGGAGCTGAGGGAAGCGGCTTTTCACGTTATCCACCAGGCAGCGGGTATCGGGCAGAAGAGTCGTGGTCCCGAGGGCGCCGAGATGAAGGAATCCCTCCTTGGTGTAGCGTGCAAGCTGGGCGGCAGGGAAGGAGAGGAAAAAGACCATCGGTATCTTTGGAGCATCATTAAAAAGCGATAGAGGAAAGGACAGGTTTGCAGAGCCCCAGGAGACGTGAGGATGGTGCACAGAGAAAGTAGAAGTGACGAGGAAAAAACCCAACTTTCTCCCGCCTTTTTTTCTGGTTTCGGGGTTTTGCAGATGCAGGTGAGGAGGTGGAGCGCAGGGAAGGGATAAGAATAACTCTGAGCCTGGAACCCATCACGGGGCAGACTCCTCCAGCCTCCTTTGGGCCTGAACACTCTGTAGGCTGGGGCAATGGATGATTTCCCCTGGTTTTCAGCCAGAGCCAGCTGGCTTGGCCGGTCATGCTGGCCCAGCCCGTGGCTTCTCGCATGCTTGGCGAGCCAGCCTTGCTTTGGCCTGTGAACGATGCTGCTGGTGTGTCTGGCACAGCCCTCCAGCAACTCCAACAGCAGCCGGGCAGCGTCGTCAGCCAAAGGGGGCCAATACATAATTGGCCCCGTTCCCCGGGGATGCAAGCCCAAATCTCCCCCATGGTTCAGCACTGAAGCAAAGGCTCAGGATTGCAGCTAACCCCTGCAATACCCCCGCATCTGACCGCCCAGCGCTCCCAGGGACCCATCTCGGCTGCCAAGGAGATGCAGGCTGGGAGCACTGGGCAGCGCCGACAGCTCTCGGGGGTGTTGGGCAGGCAGCGCACAGCTGGCACCGAGATGGCACCGAGACAGCCCCGCTGCCGCGGCGGCCGCACACAAAGGGCTCCTCCATTTGCAGTGTTTAAGGAATCCCACCGAAATATTTCCCTAAACATATTTAAATTCAGGAGTGAAAAGAGATGAATGACAGTGGCCTGCCTTTTATAGTTCAAGGGAAAGATATACACAGCTGCTTATTTAAATTATGAATCAATCCATTATCTAGCAGACAAATAAGGAGTATTCAGCACGTTAATTAACTGAGCATATCTGTGACCCAGATGCTTAAAAAGAGACAGTAAATCACACTGGGAGTTCGGGTTATCTTGGTTAGAATAATTAAACATTGAAAATCAAGTTAAGACAATGTAACAGGTCCGACTCCAGCTATTAACTGCAGATACGGTTATGGTGCTTGAAGTTTGCCTTCCCTCAGTGACGCTGGCTGCAGGTATAGGTGTGCTGAATCCTCCGGCTGGCCCCCGCGCTCCCCATCTTCCTCGGGATGGGGGCTGGGCGCGCTTTGCTCCCAGCTGCTGGTGGAGTTACGCTTCTAGCCAACGTGTTGTGTATCAAAGCAAGACCTCTGCTACTCACTTACATCCCACTGAGGTCCGTTTGCCAAAGGTATTCACCCCCAGGCGGATTCAGCTGCAGCAGCCCACACCATACAGTTGACGCTAGCGTGGGGCAAAGCTGTCCCATCCCGTCCCCCGGTGCAGGATCTGCTCTTCTGCCTCCCAATGCCCTTTGCAATGGTGCAGAGCAGTACACGTCTCGTTAGCTTTACAGTAATTACCCCTCCACACTGCTGCGCTGGCACAGAAGGGGTGGAAAGGAGGGCAGCCTGCAGAGCTTCAAGTTGTAACCATCGCCTCCTCCTCCTCCCACCGATTCACCATCTCCCCCCGGCGCGGCGTGCCCGACGCAGGACGGGGACCCTGTCCACCACCGAGCTCAGCTCACGCTGTGCCAGGCTCCCAGCAAGGGAGCTGTGCTGCATGTGAGGCTGGAGCAACCTGGGAGTGACCCCCCCGGGCATCTCCAGCCCAGCTGAAGGCTCAGATTCACGTTGTTTGTTTTTAGCAGTTTGATGTTTTGACGAGCCAAGCCTCAAGCGAGATGGTGCTCTCAGCCTGACAGCCTGTTTTTAACCACACAACTCATCTGAATTAGTATTTGAGCATCAACATGGAGAACGAGGCCACTTGCCTTGCAAAAAGAAAGAAGTATATAAAGGAAAAGACAAAAAAGAGACAAGCCCTGTCCATGACAGATGAAGAAATCATCCAGAGGTCCCAAATGGGCAGTGCAAGTTACTTTCCTTCTCCTGTTTCCGAAATGTTTCCTACCACGTACATAATTAGTGTGCTAGACACTTCCTTTTCTTACGATGTTTGGCAGCTTGTCTTCAGACAGTTGGCCTAATGCCCACAAGGCAACACGATTTCTGCTCTTGCATGTTATCGCCTAATGTGGTGGGAAAAATAAGTAGAGCAAAAATCAAATCTTTCCCGAGGAAGGGAGCGGGGTGGGGGCTGGAGGGAGACAAAACGAGCTGAAAAACAAACACGGGTATTATGAAAAATGCATTAAGTGCATCTATTAGATGTGTCATCTGCTATGTATAATAGCCAGATAAATGAAGCCCCAAACACGTGTCTGGATGTAGCGCACTGCCTAACGCCTGATCTACTCTGCCGAGCACAGCGGAGGCTCAGCAGCAGCCATTCCAGCCTTCAAGCCTGTCCAACCGTCAAACCTGAGTGATTATTCCCAAAAAATCCCATCTAACTTGCAAGTGCAAGCTCCACTGAGCTCCTAAGACATTTACGGAATTTTTGCCTTTTGGGATATTTTGCCTTTGATGCCTTAATTTTTCTGTTGTTATTTCGCTCCTCTCCAGAGCGAGCCCACTGCGGCAGCCAGGGGTCTCACCCGCGAGGTGCCAGCGGGAGGTGAAGCACTCGGGTACATGGGCGTCTTGCAGTGAAGCACCGATTCTGCTGCCGACGGGTCTGGCTTGAGCGATAAAAGGGGAGAAAATACAGAGCAGAGGCCGACGCTCGAGATGGCCCCAGAGGCAGCTGTGGGAGTGTAGCTGCAGCCTGGCTGGCACTTTTGATCTGGATTTGCCCAGTGAGAGAAGAGATGGGAAGCGCCTCTGTCTCATCACCATGTACTGCACTGACCAACACTTTAAAGAGCAGCTCCAGACAGACACGCAAGACCTGAGCCTACCTTAGAAACTGAAGATGCCATACAAATGCTTTATAATATCAGTGAATTACACCTGCCATTGTTATCCAGACCTTCTGAGTGGCTGCAGCAATTCACCAACTCAACAGCTCGGCATTTCAAGCAAAGTTGCCTGCTTCAACACGGCCAGCACAGCCCCAGCTGATGATCTCTGGGAGAGGCGGCTGATGAGAACTTATTCTTTGGCTGCATGTGAAAGTTGAATGAACAAGACGTAATAGTGAGAGGTTTCTGCCTGATCGATACTGCAAGTGCTCATCGGGATGTTCAGCATCAGTGCAAAACACCGCCGGGGTAACCCCGCTCCTTGGCTCAGGGGAGCACAAGAAGGGCTGCCATGAGCAGGATTTCAATATGCTCCTTCTTTGGGCACCGTGTTTGGGAGTCTCAGCGACGTAATTGTGTAAATCCTGCCGTCTTGCCCAGGAGCGTATTCAATCCTCCCGCCACCACCTGAACAGTCTGTGCTCCTCCCTGCTTCTCCTCATCCTCACAGCACAGCCAGGTGAGCTCTTCCCACGGGATCTGGGAAGGCTCTCCCATCAAACGTTCTCCTGTTGGACCACATCGGTTTTCTCCTCTCAAGTGTTTCATAAGGATTGTCCCGCCTGTTCTTGATTCTTTCATTGCCGACCACCCCAAAAATGTTGCCTACATCAGCGAGTGTCTGAACACGGCTGCTCCCTTGGACATCCCATGGCTGGTTTGCAGTCACCAATGACTTCCTCACACGGTCATCATGATGCTTAAAGATAATAGAAGTTTGTCTTTTTTGAAGGGAAATTATTTCATTGATGAAGAAGGAGGTTTTGCCGAAGTGTCCAGTCACAGGAAGTTAATGACAGCCCGCGTCGTATGACCAGTTAAATCCAGTGGTCTTTAATGTAACAAACCCACGTCTTCCTGGCTTTGTGGAAAGGCAAATCACTGAAGTCATGTGAGTTCAAATTCTGCTCTACTTGCCCTAAAATTACACGTTTTCCTTTAAAGTCATCTGTCCTGCGTCTTGTTGCCTGTTAAGCAGGTTTGTCAGCCTCCAGCAAACAGACCAAGCCAGGCAAGAGCTGAACGAGCGGTGAAGGATATGGCCCAGCCTGAGGAAACACCTGAAGGAATTACCCAGCCTGGCATGGGACAAGAAACAAATGGAAAGACCAAGAGGAAGGACCAGAGAAAACCAGTTAGAAAATATTAACGAGTTACCTGTTTAAAAGTGGTTAATATTTATGAGGTCTTAAACCCCTTAATGAGTGTAAGTAAGTGGCCCAAAGCCACATCCCCAGAGAGAAACACGCATTCATATCCACAGCCTCTTACAAACACCTTTCTGGGTAAAACGGCACCTTGCAAAGTCCCCCGCCTTTGGGGGGCTGCTGTGCCCCGGGGGGGCCCGCGGCCCCCGCCGATGCCAGGGGAGCGCAGGGGCGCGCGGCCACACGTGCCCGCGGCATCGCTCGGGCTGGTCTCCCATCGGCAAACTTGCACCACCGATACATCTTCTTTCATTATTGTTTCTGGCTGGCTGCTGCTCGGGGATGGGAGAAAGTTAATTAGACATCTTAGCACCTGGGAAATAAAAGCCTTGATGACCTTCATTGACTCTATTGGAAAATAATTTAGTGTTGTTTAGCTTCCTTTCTCCACTGAGCAGATCATCAATTAGCAACCATAAGTAAAGCATACAGTATTTTCTTTTTAACACAATTTAATCTGATGTGCTATTTTGTCACCCTTGATACTGCAGTGTCCCGGATGATCTCAGTATTGATGGCTTCGTCCCCAAGTGCTGATGCTTAAATGGGCAAAACATATTTTATCCTATAATTAAATGAAATGCTCTGCTGGGTGAACATTATCTTAAGTTTTATAGTATTATAGTGCTTTCGATCACATTAATATATCACCATAGTTCTGTCACACCAATGAGGTATTACTATATTATTAGTGTAATACATCATTACGGCAAGGTGTTTTCATGATGTATCGCTTAAAAGATGAAGCCATCAGGAAGAAAAAAATCCAAGAGCAGGCTCAATATAATTACAGGATAAAAGGATACTTCATCATGAAATCTGCTAATGATTTGACCTGGAAGTGAATGAAAGGAGGGAGAATGGTTAAGTTAAAGGGAGAACAAGAGAAAAACCCCAAAATTTCCCCCACTGAGCGATGCTACAACAGAGGGGCTGCCAAGATCTCATCCAAATGCAGTGCCAGGTATGGGGTCCATCTCACCTAACTGCATCCATCTGAATGCTACATGCTTAGCTTAAAATGATCAGCAGTCAGCAGCAGAGAGAGCAGCAACTCAAGATATAACAGAAGCTGCCCTGCCTCGAACGGGACAAGTCGGTCCCTGGAGAGCAGGTCGTCTCCCCTCGCTCTGCGTTGGGCTGCTCACCTACAGAGATGCAGTGGCCACAGCGGGCAGTAGCACGGTGTGGGGATGGACTTGGAAAAAGTGAGGACTTCCAGCAAAATCCCAACGTTACCCAGTGTGGCAGGGAACAGGACCCACGACACCGCTGTCCTCGCGTCATTAAAATGCCAGCAGGGAGCCTACACCTTACCCTCGCTCGCTGCAGCCGAGGAACCTGCTCCGTAATTGTGAAATGCATTTAAACACGTGTGTGTTGGGCCACGGTATCAAGGAGAGAAGCGGAGGCTTTAGGACACTACAGGAACATTGAGCACGGGCACCACTGTGTGTGCTTTCGCATGCTGAACAACTCAAAAGGAATTGCAACTCCTTGTTTTTTATATATATATATTAAAAAAAACAAGCGAGCTATTTGAACAAAGTGTTTACATTACTTCTAATTATATTCCCAGTGATAAATTATAACATGCAGCCCATTAATTAAACAGTAGTAGTGGAAGTCCAATTTCTTTTGTGCGGCGCCCGTGCTTCTGCAAAAGGCTAATTTCAAAGCTTCTGCACTCACTGATAGCTACTTTTAAAAAGCATTTTCAAGGAGTTAAACTAATTGCTTGTATCATGAAACAAAAGAACTGCCAAGAACTGGCTCTCAGCTGGAGAGGGAAGGGACAATGCGGAGGTGGAAGACCAAGAAGAAAAATCTGTGCTGAGCTGGCGCGACAGGCGAGCTGAAGGGAGCCAGCAGCGCTGCAACGTTTGACTTCAGAACATCAGGTAGGGAAAAAAAACCATCGTTAAGTCTAATCACAAAAACAGCTGCGGAAAAAATAAATAACCTGCTCTTAGCCATTCATCTTAAAGCCCAGGGTTAGCAGACAATGTCAGGCTAATTCAGTTTCTCATACTATAATGCACTTAGAGGTTTAAGTTTCCATCCAGAAAGTCCAGTTTGTGCCGTTTAAAAAAATTGTGTGCATTTAAGCAACAGCTAGGTTATATTTAGCAGTGACTCCATCAGCCACAGTTGACTGATCTTTGCTTAAAGGCAAGGATAAACCAAAGTGAGATTTGTCTTTACCCCAAAGGACTCCCACGGCCAGTTCCTAGGCTCAGGTGGCTCCTGAATTTTGCAGTTCAGGCTCAGATGAGCTTTGGGATTACTTAGTCCTGGTGAGCCTAGAAAGCCCAGGCTCATGTGACAAAAAAAAATCAGATCTTATCTCAGGAAAGCTACCAGGAATGGGATTGCATGTTCCCAGACCCTAGGGAATGGCTACAAGATTTTGCTGTGAACTCTAATACCTGTTTCCCACCTGAAAAGCAGCAGTTGGGGCACCTCTCTCCCCCGTAAAGACCTCATCCCACGTGTGGGCTGCACAAGCACTGCGAAGGAGCTAGACTGACGTTATCTGTAATGTCCAAGGGGTTAAAGAAAGTTCTGTTTTCAAGATCGAGTTTCCATATACCTGGTATTCACACAGGTATTCAATATTTGGGTATTCAAAAAAAGACACCCAAATCCAAGACGTGCTACAACCCATCATGGGCTAGAAGCAGCTGGAGCCAGCAAACCAGTCGCAGCAGCCTCTGTTTCAACTGGAAAGCTCTGATGCTTAAACTGGGAATCTGCCTAATAAATAGATTACCCCAAACATGTCGGGAAGCCCTACGGTCTGGGGAGGGGCACTCTTCTTCCTCTCCCTGCTCTCCTTTCTGATTCATGGGAGAAATTTTCACAGGCAGGGTTTTATTATGCAAATACCTGCAGGCACTTGATGGGATGGTCTTTATTATGTTATATTTCACAGTTTTGGTCTTAACGAATGCAACCGCAGCGCTGAGCTTTCTTCTCAGCAGAAGTTTCCCCTCTCTGTACCTGCACGGAGATCCCAGTGACCCTGGAGCGGAGGTGCAGGGCAGGCTTACGGAGCTCTCGGGAGCAGGAATTCAACCACTGGTGTCGAGCACCTCTATGTAATTTATGCACTTCTGGGTTGAGATGAAGGTTTGATACAGTAACTTGCCTTTGATGGCACAGTAAATCTGTCAAACACTGGAGTGTATCGGTGGCCTGGATTTGAGTCTTCACTCACCGCCGTGTCACCTCCTGTGCCGCTTCATCGCAGCAGTTTGCTGCTGTGCCCTAATTTCAACAGGACCAGGTGCTCCCAACGCTTTAGCCACAAGGTCCTGCCCATCCAGCAGTTCTCAGCCTAAACCCCACGTCATCTGCCAGCACTGACAGCTCTGGTTTGGGGTTCGATGTTAAAATAAGCTGTTGGAAGGCATGGCCAGTGCCAGAGTAATAAACATCATGATGCCAGGACTGAAAATGGTGGAATGACAAGCCAGGGCTTGTCCTGCAAATAAAAAGACATCTCTGTCCACACCTTAAACGTACCTAACTCAGCATCCAGGCACAGCTGGGATGGGATTGTCTCACCTAACCTCACCCAGATCAATGTTAGACTTGTCCTCTTGGCAATGGAGAGCGACAGGCCGGACCTACCCCACCGTGTGAGGTGCCACGGGTCTCCTCGGGCGGCACCGCTCGACTTCTTTTGAGAGAATGTGGATAATGGCTTCAGTCTAGAAACTTGGTGTTCAGACAGCTTTTAGGTACAGTTTTGCCTCAATTTCTAAGCAGATTAGTAGATAAAACCCCTTCAGTACAAATGTGGCTGATCCAGAGAAGGTAACAGGGAAATATTTCTGAGTCTGGCGATGAGCGTGGACTTTTTAACAAAGAAAAAAGCAAAGCAACAGAAGAAACAGCTTTGTCACAGAGGAGTTTACCCCCGTTTCGACCCATCGCCACCACACGCCGTGCAAGCACAGTGACGGTAGAGCCCATCACCCGCAACCTCCCTGCCTTGGCTACGTTTCCAGTACAGATAGCCACAGCTTCTACGTGGGCAATGTACACAAAAGCAGGAGGCTGAAGTCAGACCCATACATCAAATCCTGATGATAAGCACCCCGGGCCTGACTGGATAGAGCTAAAACGCCAGAAGAACAAGTGCTGCTACTCTGTGGTTTTAGGGAGGTCAGGCATGATTTCGGTAATGAAAGAAAACCTAAAAATCACATCGCAATCCTTGAAAAGCCCACGTGTCAGCCGATGGCCATTCTGCTTCCAGACCTAAAGGGAAACTTGTTGTATTTTCTCCTCAAAGATTCCAGGGGAGAAGGACATTGTGCTAAGGGATTTGCATGATGAGATGCTGACCACCAGGCATCCAGAAAGAAAAAAAAAAGGAAATCACAGGATTCAGGCAAAATACTAAAGTGAGGATAAGGGCAGAGATAGGAGAAACCCAGACAGGGAACGTTAGTGGGGAACTGGGTAAATTATCCCCGGAGCTGCAGATCCTGGAAGTCCAGCTCAGAGTCTGCTGTTGGTTTAACAGATGCCAGCAGCGACGGAGGTTGGATCCCGTTTTGGTCCAACGCTATGGCGGCTGAACCAGCAGCATTCCCGTGCTGCTTGCTTCTTAAAACATGGTAAGAGATAGAACTACAGAAGAGGCTGAATTAGTTCATCATCACTAACTTTCAGTATTTGACACATCCACCAGTCCTCCAAAAGACATGAGATCTAGAGTGAATCTTGGAATGACGATTTTTAATCTAGAATAAGCTTAAAATTAGGACAAGAAGCTTTTGGGTTGCTCCAAAGCTTTTGGAGAGGCAAAATGAGTGCTAGAAAACTAACCCTATGGTAAATCCCAGCCAAGCTGAAATGGCTAATTACCATCCCATTAAAAAGCACTGTTTATTTTCTTTACCCAGTTGGTACATTTTTACTCTGCTGGGTGAAAGAGAAAGGAAACATCTTAAAACGCTCTGCTTGTGTACGCTCTGCTCTGCTCATTGGCCATTTGCTTTCACCGTTATTTACCCTCGCCTGGCAGACTTTTTCAAATTATGCTTTTACTTGCAGCTCTGGCATGATTATGGTAATCCAGAAAAAAGCTACTGGAAGAGTAGCTGAGAAAATGCACCTTTATATCTGAGGTATTTTTAACAAGAAGCTGAGCCTTATACATTTGAGAGAGAAGCCAACAGACACGTTGCACATCCATACGATGTCCTCTGCCCATCCAGCCTCCGCCGGGTACCGCCTGCTCCCGGCACGCGCGGTCCCAGCAGAGTAACTCCTCACCTGCGGTCCCCAGCCGTGGCACGGGTACAATATCGCTGTGTGGTTCTCCTGCGGGCCCTGGTCAAGGCAGACGTCTTTCGCCTTGTTGTTTCGAAGCTGTAAGAAATAAAAAGTGCAGAGTTATATGGCCCTGTCTCTTCGGAGATAAGCAATAAACTGATGCGCAGCAATGTCTCTAGCCTCTCTTGCTATAGAAAGAATATATGGTGCTATATCGCTGGGCATAATCAGGCAGAGAAAGGTTTAGTGTGCCATATGTTTTCTTTAAATACAGGGCCTAATGATGACTGCTTTTATATAATAATCACCATTCAAAGGAGCCAACTTCCTTGAACACAGTTTTCTTTGTATTTGGTCATGTGTGGTGGTAACATATTTTTAGACTGCCGTCAGCATGTTGCCAGGAGCCTGAAATCAATGCAGAATTGCTCATATTTCATCGAAATCTCAAAGTGCTCAACAAGGCAGGGAAAAAAGTCCAGCTAGCGCAAGGAGCTCCTTCGAATCGTCGTGGGGATGCAGGAGGCGATGCAGAGATGGCAAACCAGCCGTCAGGCACCGAAGGCCACACTCTGGAGGAAGCGTGGAAGCGCTGGGTTTGTGCTAAAAAGCCATGTGGCCACTGAGCCCCAGCCAGCAGGTCTGTTAATGCAGAGATGTCCTCTCTCCAGGCTCCCCATGCAGGGCAACTGCAACAATGCCTCTGAAAACACTTCTTTTTTGGGGGGTTACTTAATGCTTGAAGGCATTAAGTAACTTTGATAATAAATCTTTCTTAAAATCAATGCCCATCTGGGGTGCTTGGGCTGTGCTTCAAGAAGGCTTCTCCAACTGCCACTATTCCACGAGCCCTATTGCAACAGAGTATTATTAGTCCCCATAAATGCCTGGTTTTATATGCCCAGTACGGTCTCAAAGCCAGCAGAGATTGAATTAAGTCTCCTTACTTTATCTTGTCCTTAAGCTGTTGTGACAACGCGCTGTATCCCACAGAGACCTTGTAGGGAATTAGGCTGAGTTTAAGTCAAAGGGTTTTATAAAACAACTATGTATTAAAAATATATGTACAGCTGCATAATCCATGGAGTCAATGGGTAAAACAGATAATTTTCTGTCAATTCAGTAAATGAGGTATTAAAATATTTTACTGTATATGGTCTCCAAGATCAGAAATAAATCCCAAAATAGGTTTTAGAAGAAACTGTGAACAGATTTACACAAATTTATATAATTTGTGTATACACAAATAGCAGGTTTTGATTCACATTCCTCTCCTTTGAGGCTATTTCTCATCAGAGACTCCCCAGCTGTAAATATTACCAGTCTGATCTAAGGGACTGCTCAGCCTTAATTACCTCGCCATAAGCCACGGTGTTGTTGTATCTTCTCATTTCGGGATAAACGTGGTCCAGGTACCACTGGAAATTTTTACACTTCAAGCTCTTCCTCAATGCTTTTCTCTCAGAAACATCTCCAATGTCAATACCTGGATTCTGAAAAATAAAGGCACAGTACACCACTGAACGGATACTCTTAAAAAAAATTTTCAAAGAGCATATTTCACTGATGTTTGACATCACGTCCAAGCTGCCTGGAAACTGCCAACAGCTGAGTAACTCCACGCAGAGGCCGTGCCAGGGAATTATAGCATGTGTGTCCAAGCTGAAATCGTCCTCCCCGAAGTCAGAAGGAAGACTTGGGTTTCACAGCCACAGCGAGAAGGAAGACGCGTACTTCTCTCGTAGGTTTTGAAGGTCACCAGACTGATGCTGGACATGTTTTGGTCCTGGGATGTAATTTAGAAAAGAGAACTTAAACGGAGAAGAAAAGATTTTGAAGGAAATATGAGAATTGCAGTGCTACAGAGGCGAATCTTCCAACCGATTCCCCTGGGCTTTGCACGCATCTGAAAAAGACTGAATTTGTCAATGGGCACAACAACAAAGTGTTTTTAGAAGATCTCACCTCCTGTTCAGGTACTGATGTACAGGTCTTCCAAAAGAGCTTAACGGCAAACGTACATCAGGATTTAAAGGATGGTCACGCGCCGAGTCCTGGAAATGCAAATCCCTGACTGTGCCCTGAGCACCAAAACCCTTCCCCTTCCTCACCCAGGGCGTGTGACCCTACTAAGAGGCAACGCAGAGGACAGCACAGTTGAAAGGTATAAAATAAGGTGGGAAAAGAAAAGAATTAAAAAAAGCAAGGTTTAAGATTCATATACAATAGAGGCAGATAGCTAAGAATAAAGGATAAAAATTACAGGAGAAGAGAAGTTGAGGCTGAACCTCAGAAAAACCTCTTGACAATTTGGACAATTACGCGGTGAAACAGTCTCCCTGGAGACACAGAGGAACCCCACTGCTCGAGCCGATTTAAAAGGAGACAAAGCTACGACATCTGTCCCCGGAGGAATAATCTTACAAGAGCCAGGAGCAGGGGCTGAGGAGAGCTGCCCGCCTTTAACCATTTATTCCATTACAGAATTTGGGGAACTAAGGCAGCAGCCAGGGGAAGCAAACCAAAGGCACGCTGCAGCCCCTTTTACTCCTTCCTACAGGTGTCTGGGTTTCTACTCTATTTCAGCTCCTGCTCTCGTCTTTTCCAGTGATCATTAAATACAGCTGGGAAAGCAATTTTCCATTACAACGTCTGTAATGATCTTCTAATGAATTATTCACTCTGCTTTAGAGAAGACACCATTTTAATGCGCCACTGGTAGCTCACAGGTAAAAATAAAGATGATTCAGTGTAGACAGGTAGGACAGGCTGAAATCTGAGTGGGCGAGATGGGACGCAGAGCAAAGCAGGACCACAAACCCGTCAGCACCTGAAATATTCAGTGCATGGGGTTTGGCTTGCTTTTGAATATAGTGGTATCATAAAATAATTCAGTGTATATCCATAACCCCCTGCACAATACCAGCCGTCAAACAAGGCTTCTCTAAAATGAAATCTCAATTTTACTGCTAAGATCTATATAAAGATCTCAAATTGGTTTTAGGGTAACCCAGATCTGTTTCCCCAGACCCACCCCCAGTGCCGATTCATGCGATGCTGCCTTTTCTGAGCCGTACAGGACCTGCAGCTTCCCGATGAATTTTAATCCCTTTTTGCCACGCTCCAAAGCTGTTCCTGGGCAGGAGCATGGTGCCTCACCTCTAAAAAGGAATCAGCCCGAGGATTGGGGCTGAACCCGCAGTAATTTATGATCCCTGCCTATGGGCATTCGGATGTTGCAACCTATTTTTAAGAGAGACCTGGAATCACGCAGTCCTGCAGGCAGCTCTGCCTCTCCGTACACTTGGAGCGGAGCCCGTCACAGCCAGCGCCCTCCTGCAGCTCGCTGGGTAAACAGCGTTTCTGTCTGTCTCTATTCATCTATTTCTCAATAAGGGACTAATCCAGGACTCTCCACCACCCCCAGGATGACAAACTGGCAGCTCATCGACCCTTCCCAGGTACCTGTTGTTCTCTAATGCAGTACGAAGTTGCGACTACTGTGGCTCTAAATGCCAGTAACTCTCCCCAGATGTAACCTTTCCTCAGAAAGCAGCGGCAGCTCATGTTTCTGTTTTAATGTTTTTCAAAATGCCCTGGAGCACAGCGCTGCCAGCCGGGGATGCTGCCACAGCAGGACCAGGACCACAGCAGCTCTTTGCAGGAGTGTGATCTGCAAGGTATGAATACTTGGTCCTTATTTTTAGCACCAGAAGGGTGGCTGTGAATAACTGCTTACACGGCGTCTGGCCACTTGTGGCAACAGTTTTTCCTTGCACTTGAACAGAGCAGCCCAGCGCTCGTGCTTAAGTACACGGCAAGGGGAGTGGGTGACGGGGGGCTCTGAAGGGCACCCTGAATCCCCATCCCACCCATCACCCGGAGAGCATCGCTGCCTCCCCCTCCCCACCACCCTTTCTTCTCCTTCTAGCAGGACTGGAGGCAGGAGATGGGGGGACTGGTCCAGCTGGGGCGGCTCCCAGCACTCTCCAGGCAGCGTTCAGAGCCGGGAGGCAGGGGATGCTCTTGGGTTTCATGATTAGACATAACCTGCACGGAGACTGGAGCCCAAGCAGCAGCCTTGGACCTACATAAAGTCCTCCTGGAGCCTATAGAGCTTTACGCAGAAGTGCAGGGAATCACCTAGAGAGGTCCAGGTGCAGGATGTGTCCCCTGGGCATGGTCAGCTTGTCTTGCCGGTGGGACACCACGGTTTTCCAAAGACGCACCACGCTGCGACATGGCAGGATTCACATGAAAAATAACATGTCAGATCTAAAAAAATCTAACCATTTCTGTGCAGAAATAAACATAACCACCAAAGCCATTTAAAGAGAGCGTTTCTGGAGCACTTGCACATTTTGCTGCTGGGAGGGCATCTCCTTCTGTGAGCCACCAACCTCCAATCCTTTACCGCTGAACATGGTTTCTGAGCGCTGATTGCCTCGACTTTCCCAATGCTGGGAAAGCAAACGGCCCAGGCACCTGGACCACACACCGTCCGCGGGGAGTTCTGGGCAGCAACAGCATCTGCAAGCTGGGAAACCTGAGCTGGGCTGCAAACGACACGGACCTGCCCGAGCCGCAGGAAAAAACCTTGTACGCTAATGATGCTGATATTAATAATCTTCTGCCAACCGACTTTACAGACAGACTCCATCTGCGGAGCAGTGTAATGACATAAACTCATGCTGTGTAAACACTCAACGGGGAGATAAACACTACAATACAGGTTTAATTTTTAGAAATGAAAATAAAAAGGCTGATGTGAATCATAGGAATCCCTCCAAAGTCTGCATCAAAGCCGGGGGAGCTCTGCTGACTTCCACAGCTGGGGACGTGGCCCAGGGTATTTAAGGCTCTCCTTCACCTGGGGGCAGTAAATGCTCTATAATTCAAGTTTTTAACCCAATAAAGCGAATACTTAGGATAGAGTGCGACGGCCATACCTCTAGTGGCAGGTTCCACGCAATGTAGACGTGCGATTTGTAGTCGTCCATCCACACCTCGGCCACCCGCAGGGCGTTGCGCTTGGTGTAGAAACCGATGTTGTTGTTGTAGGGCTTCTTCTTGCGCTCGATGTGAGCCACCCTGGAGCAGGGCAGGACCTCCATGCTGCCGCCGCACAGCCACACCTGCAACGCAAACCGCACAACACCGTCAGCACGGGGCTCTGCCGTGATGCAAAGGCTCCACGGCCCATGTCCACGTCCCATGCGAAGCGTCCGTAAATTGAAGAGCAAGAAGTAGTGGGGTTTGAGGTTTCTATAATATCCTGGCGAGCGCAGAGCATCACATCATCCAGCTGGCAAGCGGAAACCCGTGGCCAGGTTTGGCCTTTGCTCAATGGCAAGACAGACAGGGAGAATTTAACCTGTGCCCAGAGCAAAACATGTGTCAACATTAGAGGGATCAAGCCTACATCCAGTACGTGGTATTAATGCTTTGTAGGATCGGGTGCTGAGTTTACTGGGATGTTGCTGCTAAATTAAAAGGATTAGTGACTGGAATAGTTGAAACAATTGCAAGATCTCCTCCTGCAGAAGGGATGACTCAGTGAAACATATGGCAGGGACAGATTTCTCCCACTTGAAAACATTTGTTCATTATTTTTCTTTCATAGGCTGTTCAAAATTCCCTTCAATCACAGTTTACAAGTTAATAAAATCTTTTGAGATCTTTTATCACACAGAAAGGGAATCCAGAGAAAGACATGCCATTACCTAGGTTCTTCCCTCGCTGTTTGTCTTCACCAAGAAGTTATTTATCTTAAATTAAAGATGTGTATCCAGGACACCAGGCAATCGTTACAAACACATATGCCAAACAGGCCTAATAATCCCAGTTTCACCTATTTTGCAGTCTGCTCCGCATTATCATTTTGCACAGTTGTTGTAACACCCATCATTTCTGGGATCTCTTCCAGGCTCACCACCTTTTGTTCCATCTGCGTTCCCTAAATTTTACCGACCCTGCTCAATCCGCTCTCCCCACACCACGAAGACCCTCCTGGCTCTATCAGCTGCCCTTTTTAATTTCTAAGCGGCTGTTTTAGCACAGCCAACGCAGGGCCCCTGCACCTCCCAAGCCCAGGCGCCAGGAGTGAGGGGCAGTACAGCAGGCAGAGGTCTGCCCTTGGGGTACGCCTGCTGCTTGTGCTGTTCCCGCTGGGATTGCTGCAGGATATAGGAGCCCACATCAGAAAATCAGAGCCCCATTTATTAGCTGGTGCATAAACATGTAGCAAAAATAATCCCATCTTACTCCTGTTCTGCCGTTTGACCTTTCTGAACACTTTTAAATACAATTGCATGTCACCAGAGCGAATTCAGAGCTGATCTCTGAGATGAGGAGCATGCCCATCTCCCCTATCCAGCCTCAACCAAGCTCACAGAATCATCGAATCACAGAATGTCCTGACTTGGAAGGGACCCACGAGGATCATCAAGTCCAACTCCTGTCCCTGCATAGGACAACCCCAAAATTCACACTGGCCAGCAAAGTCCACAAGGTCTGCTTGAAGTTTTGCAGCAGGCCACATACTGGCAAAGCAAATAAGACGTGAACAAGGTAGCTCTAAAGAAAAACATATATATTTTTTAAAGGAATATTCCCAAGGCAATAGTTTGACTTCAACCGCCTGTCTTTCTTGCCTGCTCAGTTCTTTAGTTCCTCCATGTCTCGGTGAAACAGGAGCATCCAGGTCTGCCCTCGGGTGCTCCCAAAGCTGCTGGGTTCAACCGCAATGCTGAATAAAACTGCCAGGCCTGGAAGATCCCCAGCACCACCTGGTTTTGTAGTTTGGGGATTTTGTCCTGATTTGAGATCAGAATAATTATTTTAAAAATGTAAAAACAGTCATGTAATTAAAATGTCATTTTCCAGCAAGCTTGCCTCTAGCAGTGAAGGTGCAATATTGTCTTTCCGTGCTTTAGTTAGATAACGCACATGGCTTTATGCTAGACAGCTTTCCTAGATCTCTGGAATATCTGTACAAACTATCTTGAAATGCACCTATTGTAATAACCTGAGAGAGAAAGAGTGCTGGGCATTGTGCAAAGGGCTTTGGTTATATACGTATCGACAAGCCAGTTCCAGAGAGGTCAATAAAAATTTAATTCAAAAAAGGCACTTATGCAAGGGAAGACCACACTTCTCCTAAATAAAGCCTAAATTGACATTAGAAATTACAAAATCTAACTGGTTTTGCAAGGCATTTATAACCATTTCTGCTGGTAACAACGGGAGCAAGGAGAACTATTGCTCGGGAAATGGCCAAGTTGCACCCAGCATCACTGCCCTCAGCGTACAGCAGAGTAAACCATGGCCCCAGGAAGACGCTGCTTGTTCCCACGTGGCCTGGCAAGGACTTTCTGTCCCTGCTGACATGCAAAACCCCACGTGAACAGGCCCACAGGGGACAGCACAGGGACTGCAATCCGGGAGACATCCTCCACGGCCACGAAGCAGGAGGTGTCTTTGCCCTGCAAGCTCAGCGTGCTGCTCTACCCTTGCAACAACCACAACTGTGGAGTGGTGAATGGCCCTGAGAAAGGCCCCAGACTTGGTTCTCTTGGTGCCAACATGAAACGAGCTGCAAGACACCACGACCAAAAGGTCTCAGCAGACTCTCCCAGCAAGGCTGGAAGTCATCGCCTGGCTGATGCCCTGATGCATCTTGGCCACTTGTGTCCACGTGCCGCAGGCAAAGGCCACCCTCGGTCGCGCACACACGTGCAGAGGCAGCCGCCTCCGCCGAGTTCACTGGCACTGATGTCCCAGCCTGCAGCGACTCCAGCCCTGTGGCACTCCGACCCCGCGGGCAGAAGGTTCTTTGGGAACCTTCGCTTATGTCCCTATTGTGCAGCCGTTTGTCCCACCAAAGACCTTCAAGAAATAGATGACCTGCCTATTAAGTAGATCTTTCATATTTATAGCAAATAAACCTAAAATCGTTTCAGATACTCTATTTACTGCAACTAACAGCATTAACAGGACAATCAGTCCAGCATGTTGTTTCTGCTAATTCCGGGAAGAATTATCTCTTAGTAGATGGGTAATCAAGAGCCAGCACAACATTAAGACCAATCAGAAAAGTAAGGTATTGTTTAATAGGCTAAACATTGAATTCATTTGACAAGGCAGAGTCTTTTATATTGTTTCCTACAAAGGATGAAATCACAATCACTTCTTTTATAAAATATGCATGGATGGGATGTAAAGGCATGTTTAAAGACTCAAGATAGAGTATGTAACACAGCAGGTTAAATATGACGAGCAAGTCTCAAGCTTCTCCCTCATTTTCTGACATTCAAATTTCAACACGGCTATTAGCTTGCCATTCATCCACCCGTAAAGAGACGCAGAATTAAAAATAGAAGCATTCCCCTCCAGTAAATGACAGTGACTCAATAACTTCTCCATCAGTCTACACACAGGAGTAATCAAACACGTAGAAAGATGCTTGGATTTATAAATATCCAGTTAACACTAAATTCTAGTGAAGAAATCCCAGAGAAACAAACAGAAAACAAATCCATCACCCAGAGATCTTTGATGTGTTTTTCAGAAAGCTGGTGGGTAATACACTTGCAATTATTTTCCAAGGAAAATGTGACTGTCCTAAGAATTCAGCATGGAAAAGCAGCGATTCCTCTGAAGCAGTGAAATGTCCGAGTATGGCTGACACTGCATCGGCCATCTACTTTCTAGAAGTGTTTGCAGACGTGGGAGGCAAACTTTGGTTAGCACAAGACTGCATCACCTTGCTCCAGTGATGGGATGACCCAGCTTTGCTTTCTAATCACCCTCCAGAAGCACGAAGGTGTCATGGGTGTGCGAAAGCATTCGTGAAACAACCGGCATCTCCATGACCTGCACTGGGGGTAACCCAAAATGGGGAGCAGATCTGGCGTGATGCAATACTGCAGCAGAGCTACAAGGCAGGTCCAGGCACCTCTCTCGTCCATGTGTACCTGCACATTAGTGTGGGCATGCAAGTACTTGGCAATATTCACTAGCAACGTATTCCTCCACCTCCCAGCCAAGACATCAGCATCTCCTCTGCCATCCGCCTTCAGGCCTCCATTTGCAAAACCCAAGAGTTGTTTTCACATCGCTCTTGTGGAGCACTCTATAGTAATGGCAGCTAGGACATGAGCATTTGGGAGCACCCTGGAAAACAGCGGTGACCAGGCCTGTTAGAGGGGACTGCAAGCAAGCCAAGGGAGGAGACACCCTGGCATTGACTTGGGAAACGCACGTCCCCTGCGGTTACTGCACTCCTGGAATGGAAGACTGCTCACAAAACGCAGCGTACCAATGGTCCTTTGTGCACGTAATAGAGACAGAGAGAAAATCCTAATTTTGCTTGACTAGCTCATTGCAACAGCTGCAGAAACAATTTTCAAAGTGTTAAGCAGTTAAGAACAGTTACTGTCCATGATCCCCTTTGCCCTCAAAAATACACTGCAGCTATCAATTTGCTTTGCTCCTGTCTGCCAGAGCCAGCAATTACTCTGAAGGAGCATTATTTAAACAAAAGGGCTTTTGGCAATCTGCCTAATGTCAAAGGAGCCAGCCGGGCAGAAAAGGGTGACCCAGGGGAGATCTACTACCCAGGAGGGTGCCGAAAGCCTGTCCTGTGCCACACTGGGCTTGGGACATCATCCACGCTCCCCAGCTGAGCAGGACTAGAAACACGTGTTGGAGTGGTTGGCCAAGCTCATGCCTTGAGGTTGGCGGTGCTGGTGCTATTATGCTTTACAGGTCTGGTTTGCTTGGAGGGGGCAAAAGCTGTGTTTGGATGCCACCTGGGGCACGCAGGAGGATGCTGCTGAGCACGGGGGGCTGCTGCCTTGTCCCACTCCATCCCCGCCGGCAGGTCAGAGCCGCTGCCTCCACCGCGTGCTGCCCCCCCCGCTCACCCCACGGAGCGGGGGGCCCCCGCGGCTCCCTCCCTTGGGTGCCGGTGCAGCAGTGCTGAAGTCCAGGCAGCGCCCACTGAGCAGCAAGGACGCACAGGGGAAGGCACGACTGCAGCTCTAGCAAAAGAATGGGCGAAAAAATGAACTTTGAGAACAGAGGTTTTAATGCATATATATTAAGAAAACTTTGTTCCCCTCTCCAGCCTTCTGCAACCAGTCCTTGCTATGCCATGGTGCCCACTGGCAGGGAAGCAGAAGATAAAATTATTACTTAAAGGAGAATATTTTCATCAGAAAATACTGATGCAGGGACTGCTTCCCCTGGGACAGCAGAATAACTCGTACGTCGTGCTTCTCTTCACGCGGCTGCAAGCCGTAGAAGGGAATTCAGGCTCACCATCTGTTTTTTGCACAAAGAAGGCCAACATCAGAAAAAGAGACGGACTTCTGCAAGATCAGAGGTGACGCTGGGGCCGGTCCCTAGCCCCCTTCCAGCCCGCGGAGTGCGGGGACGGTGCCCTGCCCCAGCAGAGCACCTTCTCCTCTCATCCACCAGCATCTCTAGATGAAAAACCATACTATTGGCACCCCTGGGGCACTGCTTTATATAATGCTGTGCTTCCTCCTCATCCCTGGGGTATCACTGATAACAATAATAACAAAAAATAAGAAGGGACAGTGACTACCTTGGGTCCTGGACACGGCGTCCTAGCTGGAGCGTGGTGTGACATCCATAATGAATGCTGACAGCTCCCATTAAAGGATCCCGACTTTAGTTGCTTATAACTTTGCCAAATTTTAACTATTCAGACTGAAATATATCCTAGAAAAGCTCGAGCCTGCCTGCAGTTAATGCAAAGAGACATCATGTCTAATGGTGTCAAGATGAGTCTGCGAGGTAAACTTTTAATCTCTCAATGTATTGTGACAGAAGGAAATGGGGGAAAAAAACCCGCTCCTAACTTTCATTACACAAATTCCAGGCTTTTTCAGCTGATAACTTCATTTCTAAGGTGATTAGCAAAACCGTGCCTTAATTAGCAATAGATTTCCCATTTAACAGCTTTGCCTTATCTTCGCCCCCCTCCTTTCTTTTAAAAGTAACTTCCTAAGTTAAGGGAAAAACACAATTACCCAGGGCAGCTAAAATAATAAGGAATGTATCAGAACAAAGACCTAAATAATAAAATCGAGAAACAGCAAAAAAGGCAAAGAAATCATCATTTCTCCACATGCTCCCTCATACAGTTCTGAGAGACGGTATCTCTCTAAATTATTCCTTTTGTCAGAAGAAACAACACTTTTACAGATACATTTCCAGCTACGTATCTGAAGCTGTTTCTGTCCTTTCCATTCCCGTTTTGGCCGTGCTCCATCCCCCATCCCCGCAGGACATCATGGGAGGACGTCCCCAGGGCCAAGCTCACGCTGCCACATCCTGGTCCCCGAGATGCCAGAGCAGCAAAGGGGTCAGGAATGGGATGAAGAAGTCGCTCCCCAAAACCTCTGTAATTGCTCGTGCCCAAAGCGACGGCGGGGACGAGACTCGAGCAGGCAGTGCCGACGTGGGGCAGGGCAGCCCAAGCCAAACTCCTCAGCCCCGGGCAGTGGGGTCAAGGATTCCCACAGCAACGGCTTGTGCGAGGAGAGGTAAACACATGGCATGTTGGGGCAACCACCCCCTACACTTAAAATCCCCCTTGAAAAGAGAGGTAGTGCAGTACCTGCCTGTTATTTGAGCATCCTCAGCACGGAGCAAAGGCTGTGTGTTGGCCTTCCTCTAGAAAGCCCTATGGTTTGGTACTTACAACAGGTATAACTTAGCAGTAGTACCTTTATTCCCCTGGCCCAAGGTCCTTGTAACGTAGCAGTGAGAGATACAGACCACAGCGAGCCTGTTAAATCCCCATATTGGTGAATAAACATCTCCATGCCATCAGCTGATGCCTATTTATGGGTGACAATCAGAAGTTGCATAACTCAGACACAGCAAGCTGGATAACAGTTTATATTTTTTATAGATATATAGATATATATATACACACACACGCTATATCCTATATCATCACTGAAGTGCTCCTTCAAGCTATTGTGAATGCCTCTATCTCATGTAACAATCACAGCAAGAACTTTAGTAGAAATGTTTAATTGAATTACATGAAGGTGAGTTAAGAAGCCACATACAGAGGGGAGAAAAAAAGGAAAATCAGCTCTCTTTGGGAACTTTTTACTTCCACCGCAGTGGAATGTAGTATTCATGATCTCTGCAGGTGGACACCAGCACTCCTTGAAGAGGATTGCCTTTTAATTTGATATGTGGATTTTCACAGATCACATCAAGGGAGGACTGGTGGCATGAGAATTTATACAAAAGCAGCAAATGTACCACCTCTGAGGCCGTTTTGCTACAGATCCAGCAAAGGTGCAGTGTTGCATCTACAGCCAAGACCAAAAACTGGACCAACCGCATGGTGAAGCATTTCTCAGCGCGAGGAGGCACAAGCCCTCTGGTACATCCATCGTGGAAGAAGACAACACCGCGTGGGTAGGGACGACGTCTACACCGATGGACCCAACAGAGACCCTCCTCTTGTTGGAAATCTCAACACAACTTCAACCTGAACAACTAATAAATTATCTCGGAAACCTCTATGAAGCAGCAAAAGAGACTCGGCATCGTGCAGCTGAAACGGGAAAAGGAATTTCGTTGCTAAACCTGTAGATTTGTTTTCTCTCTCGTGAGGCCACGGAAACCCTTTCTGAGGGGATCAGGGCCAAGCAGCCAGATCAGGTGTGGTGTTCACTGCCGTTTCCTTAAAATATGATTTTTGAATGGACGTGTCCTCCCCTGACCATCTCAGACCATGTTCCTTCAAGCAGAGAATGGAAGTGGGAGGAGAGGGTTATACCACATACAAAGCAATAAGTTCTTTTTCTTTTTCGGCATTCCTTCTCTCACATTCTGTCCTCGTGGATGATACCACTTTGGACAGGTTCCTGCCTATGTTGTGCCAGACCAATAACAGAAATGTCCAGATTGCCCAGTGTCCAAATGTCTCAGCTTTCCTGCTGAGACTACTGAATTCATTCCTTTTATAATGGCCACTTAAAAATGCCAAATAAGAGTGGAACTCAGGTGCACAACTGACTCCACAAATCCTAACCTATAGCAATACCGGGTAATAGCCACGGTTTTCAGCCTCTTAACTCAGCAAGGAACATAAATAGTTTAACATTTGACATATTGGAGATGTTAGAATAAAGCAAGCTTCACGTCAATGCAAAGCAGTGATTTCTCTGCGCTGCCACACTTCAAGGAGAATGATACATACACACCGCAATTGTGTTTGCTCAAACTGGAGGCTTTTCCAATGAAAAATTTATGCTGTGCTTCTCCAACAAA
The DNA here is from genome assembly GCF_965183815.1 of Platalea leucorodia. Lineage (NCBI taxonomy): Eukaryota > Metazoa > Chordata > Aves > Pelecaniformes > Threskiornithidae > Platalea > Platalea leucorodia. Next base: position 2,001,122 of record NC_138838.1, read on the forward strand.
TGCAACACAACCTGTTCGAAATAGCGCATCATTCCTGGCTACAATAGGTATTGATTTGACTTTATCACCAGATAGGATACATAAGAACGGGCTTGGTGGGAAGCTACATTTAAAAGACTCTAATCACAAAGCACAGCACGGGGAGGATTAGCTGTAATGACAAGTGTCCGCATCCTCTTGGCGCTGAAAAACGGCTGAAAAGAAGCATTTCGCTTCTCAGTGCATCGGGACTGATATTTTAATTGCTGCAAAACTAAACTATAGCAACCGGTGCGACTGTAGCTTTGTCATTTTAGCGCTTCCAAAAGTTATTTAACAAAAAACCAAAAAGAGGAACAGAATATTTTTAAATCCACATCTTGCAAACGCTTGGTGAAACGGGAGGGATGCTCTCACACCTGAACTCCCAGCCTTGCTGGAGCCGTATCACCAGCTCCCATACGGCTGAGGCCCGCACTCCTGCAGAGCGCAAAGCTCCGGTTACGCGCTGAAGTGGTCTGCAACTATCGCGGTATAAATCTGCATCTCTCCTAATAAGCTGAGTACTAAAATTCTTCAGTACACTGATGTTATCTGATCAGCCTTGGCAGCATGACAAGGACCTGATTATGTTGTGATAGTATAATGCAAAGATTATTACAGACTCATAAAAGACAAGTACCTGAAAAAACAGCATCAGCAATACCTGTGAGCCCTTTCAGAAGGAGAAGAACATGCTGGGCTTTATACACTCGTCGTACAGAAACTACTGCAGGATTTGACCCTGAACTACTTGGAGGTTGCCTTTTTTTTTTTTTTTTATTGCCAGTAATGTACCGAAAGCATCTTGATCTCATTTTCCTATTACCATTTCTGTCAAAGCTGTAAAAATAAAATAGCATAAATAGCGCAACAAAATTTTGATCTATTTTTCATGCAAAAAAGCCTTTAGAGAAAATTATCCGTAGACTGCTCTTCGGACTAACACGATTCCATGTGAGGAGCGGCAGGAGGAGGGGGGAAGGTGCCATGTATCATTTTAACCATAAGAGGCAGCTCTGAAACAATTATTTATGCAGAGAGCGGCAGGCGCGTGATAGAGCAGCTCCTAAGCTGACAGCACCTCGGCTCCACCGAGCTCCTTCTAGTCCTCGTAACTCCAGCACATCACGACTGCGGCTTTTGTGATCTGTAATTATAGATATCCTCTCATCAGACGCGGATGGGGAAGGCGCTGGAAGGAAGCCGAGCTCCTCCATAGATGTTCATAGATGGATGTGATTGAATGAGACTCAGCCTATCCTCTCTGCAGAAAACTGCTCAAGTAACTCATCAAAAAGAGCAGCTAACGAGGTTAAAACTAGAACATGCAAATACAGCAGGAGGAAACGTATGCAGTGCCTGTGCGTGTCTGCTATTTGGCGTGAATGCCTACGCGTACGTACGGACACGTACACGCACGAGGTGTTTCAGGCCATGTCAGTGCTCAAAGCCAGGCTGACAACGATTCCCAAGCTCCCCGATGTTTTTGCCACGGTCTCTCTCATTCATTACGCTGGGAACAGATTCTGAAAAACAGTGTTGAAACAAACTGTCAGGTTTATCTAAGGCTCTCTACCTTTGTTTTATATCTTGTTCTTCTTAGGAGGGGCTTCGAAGGGTCCCCGGTGCACGGAGCCTGCTCTGCCACCCAGCCGCCGCCGAGCAGAGGGAGCTCCAAGCCGGTGGGACGTCTCTGAAGCACAGGTATTTACGTTCCTTTGAAAAACGCTCCGTTCTGAATTTCATTGCTGTATTTTAGTTGATCGTGGGTTAGACGGGAAGAAATGCTCAGAACTGATGTCCAGAAGAGCTGGGGGGAGCCAGCACAAAACCTGTTCTCTTGGTCCTGCCGAAACCCAGAGCGATGCTGCCTTGCCACAGACACCTGCCTGTCACTTCAGTAAAGCCCTATGGGCAGCGCAGGCAGGGCAAGTGAAATCTGGACGCTAGCTGTCGTCTGGCCCTTCTTTGAGGGGGGCAGCAGTATCTGCCCCTTCTACGGAGGCAAGCCACCCCCGCCCGCGGGCTGCCACGTGCTGCTGCCCCACGCACTCCCCCTCCCAGCACCAAGTCTGCTGCAGACCGACTTAGCGTGTGCAAGTTTGAAATGTTAAATAAGGTCCAAACCAGATGGTTAGAGACCAGGGCAGCTCTGTCATATTTTTGCCATTCACTCTGCCATCTGCTTATTTTCTCTGGCAGTGTTAAAATCCCCTCTTCAGTGGAGGCGTCTCGTATTTTGAAATAATGAATACTTTGCAACACAAAGCAAGTATGAAAGTTTAAAGCCTGAGCAATTGCTGTGGCTCTGAAGCTATCATCAGCAAAACCACTGATAACCGATTGTCACAGACAGCCTTCAACCTCCGCTAAAAAACAATGTTAAAATTCTGGTACGTGTGCAGGTGAAGCATCGCGCAAGGGCTCTCTAAGATTAATAACCTACTAACAGCTGCTCGTCTCGACAGCGGTAGGCACCATCATCTGTTGAACATCACTCCTTCAAGTCTGGCCAACTCCTGAAACATTTCCCGTCAGGACAGAACAGCCACTGAGCTGGAGCTGGGATTTTAACTTTGGAAGCCCTGTCTTTGGGCGTTTAGGGTGATAACTGTGGCGCAGCTGCTTGATCTATCCATGGAACGCTCCAAGACCATCGAATTACCTTGGTGGCCATCCATCTGGACTCTCTTTCATCTTCAGAAGTTTCCAGAGCAAACAGCCAGGGCTCGTACTTGCTGTTAGATGTTGGTTTAATGAAGGCCACAGCATCTCCTTGATGTAGACATATTTTGGGTGCATGGCCACTGACTTCAGTGGACTTGAACTCGCTTATAGCAGCCAGAAATTCAACCCTTCAACTAGCGCACAAAAGCAACAGCCAAGAGGACTGAGGCTCTGCAGTGAGTGGGGACAGATTTGGAAGGGATGGAAGCAAAAATGTGTCTGATGCAAAATGTTTTTTTTCCTCCTGTTATACACAGCACTGTTTAAAAACAGAGCTGCATTCCTATTTTTATTAATAATAGTATTAACACTGCTCCTATGCAATCTAATCTTGATCAAAGCCTTGTTTGGATATGAAGTCCTGCCCTCCCTGAGATCCGCAGCACAACTCCCCTTGTCCTTCCCAGAGCCAGGGTTTCAGCCGCTCTCTCTAACCAGCAACAGCAACAGATTTGTGTCAAATGAAGAAAGGATTCGCGTGGTTTTGATGGCTGTCACACATCTGCACGCCCAGGTGTTACATCCTCCACATTACAAAGGGCCTTGTGTTGCTGCATGAAAAAGGCAAGCGTATCTTGGTCAATTCACACTTTTCCCTATCTACAGTGAACTTACACATTTGGATTATTTATAATAATTAAAGAATCACAGGATACCATAAGAAAATACTCCAGATCTGCTGGCAAAGCTGCCTGCATGAGCCCTCCCTAAACCTAATTCAACGAAACCCAGTGAAGGCAGAACATATTGACTATTGCACTGTTCAGGGCAACCCAACGCACTGGAACAACAGCACCTTTGGTCACAGCTCCATTAGGAGATCTGGGATGACATTAATGTCCAGAAGAGCAGCAGCAACCCTTCCCCAGCACAGCCACATCCACCTCTGCCTACCCCCAGCTGGGCATCAGTCGTGCTCATGTATCCCACCGCTACGGCAGGAAAGTGTCCTTCACGGCTGCCCAGAACGCATCTTGCTTCACATTAAGTCCTCTTATAACCCACATTGCAAATTGCTCCTTTGATCCACAGCACCAAACTACCGGGGTAGAGATCAAAGTCGTTTTGAAATCCTACCTCTGCTGCTTGCAGACTCCATTAGCTTGTTACAGCTGGCACTCCCTTCCGGGGAGCACGTTTCAATGCTCCCGAGTTCCCGAAAGCCCAGCCATAAAGCATCTCCTTCCTTTCTTTCCGCTTACCTCAGGTTCTGGTCACAGCATGGACACCACTTTGCAGAGCATCACAACTGATGATTTTTCATGAAGCAAACGCGGGCTGGCTGTTGGGCTCGTTGCAGTGCACCTCTTCAGTGCAATTCAGCGGCAGTGAGACCCAAACGAAGCGTTAGCTCTGCGCTGTCCCCAGGTGACTCTGGCACTACCTGGCTGCCACGCTGCAGAAGAGGCGGCACCAGCTGCTATCGGGATGCCCTTTTGATCATCCGTCCCAGAAGGCACAGCTAGGTGGGTCTCCGTGCTGCCACGGCGTCTGGCCGCTGCCCGCAACGCCGGCTGAAGGTGAAGCTACGCACATGAAATGGCTGTAAACCATCACGTGTAAGGCTGCGCTTGACGGGCCCACGTGGGAGCTTTACGTAAAAGAAAAACACACAGACCCCCAACCACTTTGGTGTTTAGGCACTTGTTTGTGCTTATGAAAAACCTGAAATATCCCAAATTCCTTATTTTCCCCTGCAGATCTACACAGTAGGTAGCCCAAGAAGTATCCTGGGGAGCAGGGGGGTGGGTAGGAGAGCGGTAGCCCCTCTGCCCTACAGTGCCGGCTGGCTGGGTGCGTGGCTGCGAGCACCCCAGGGCTGCGGTCCTCCCTCCTACGTGCACCTTACAGAGAGCTCTGCTTCTGTAACTATTTTGATTTCAAATTTATATTTATTTATATTATTTAATTTTTTATATTACTATTATCTTATTTCATTTATATACTATTTTAATAATATATATTAAATATAGTATAAATAATATGAATATATTAAATATATTATTTTATTTTTAATTCTATAATGGTATTTTATATTATTTATATATTTTTACCATATTATATTATTATTTCTTTATATTATTTCCATTATTTATATTACTGTGAACAGGAAAATACGCCTCCCCTATGCTCAGTTCCCACAGCCAGGATGCACAACAAGAGCATCCAGCACTGGGACCACGAGAGGCTGCAGAGCCTCTGTTCCCCCCCTTGACTGGGCACGGGCCTGGGAAAGCTGATCCGACTCTGAAGCTTGGCCAGCTTTGAGCTGGAAGTGGACTGTAGCCCTCCAAAAGTCCTTCCAGTCTGAATTCTTCTGCAATTCCTGTGCAGAGATGCTTCAGGCAGATGTCGGGAGGTCGCAGTGAGGACGCCACTGGGCTAAGGTAGAGAAAGTGTGAAATACTGTCTTGGTTCTTCCACTGAGCACCTCGACAAGTAATTTCTGTGCTATCTCCCTTTGTCCTCTCCTTCTACAGCTCGGGTAGTCTAACCGAGACAGATACCATCTCATGAGCAGAGAGGCTGTCACAACCCATGCGGATTGTTCCTAGCGCCACGGCAGTCTAACCTCAGCTGAGGCCCATTCAAGATACTGGAATATAAGGAATGATTTTGTACAGTAGAACATTTAGGGATATTTAAAACTTTAATGTCTATTATGGTGTTATTCAGATGTTTCTAATCTCCGAGTCCTATGAAATTTTCCAGTTGAGAAGATCCCTTCAGAGACTTCTCCAAGTTAGATTACTGTACAGCACAGAAGGATTTTTTTTTCTTACCCTCTTCACAGACGCTGTAAAATAACTCCTGGACACCCAGTGTCCACAGGTACCAGACTGAAAACCCGGTCTGAGATGACTTCTAGGTTCCTTAGAGCATGGAGGAGATGGGACCATCCATCGTGTGATCCTGCTAGACCAGACAGCTAAACACAGGCGAGATGGATCAGGGTATACGCTCCTTTTTGTCCATGTAGCAAATAGCACACGAGGACCTGAACTGTGGTCGGGGTCTATAAGAACAACAGGTTGGTGGACGAGGAGGACGTGCTTCGGAGTCTTTTAAAGGTCAGTCTCTACCTTCAGCTGATCAAAGCTCTCCAATAACGTTACAACAGAGAAGCAGAATCAGGAGAAGAGAGTTGGGCAACACAGACATATTGCCAAGCGTCCAAGGATAAACCTGAAGGAATTCCCATGTGCAATAAAGCACTGTTTTTCTGAACAGTCAAATCTCTCAAGCGAATTAAACTGTGCTGGGAGTCGGAGAGAACAGTCATTTCCCGAAATGCTCTACCGCTTAGCTGCAGGAGCTTCATCTGAAGTCTTTGGATCAAAGCAAACCAAAACACCTCTGAACGGGTCATAGACTCAGTTCATTGATTTATTTACAAAGTCTAGAAACTAATATTATTTATTTTGCATGAAATGTGCAGAATAGAGATAGTGGTAAAAACATACAGTCACACTTTCATGGGTTCAATCTGACAGGATACTGTTTACTCATTTGATACTCCTGTGGTTACCACACTTCCGTGCCTTCCCTCGTCCTGTTATGTATAAAAGTCTCACTAAATATTTAATAGATTTTACGAATTTCAATTCTAAGTCCCCAAATGCACGGTCTTTGTTTAAGATCACCTAATATCCATTTGTTTCTATTTTCCTATTCCATCCCTTTTAAAAACCACTAATTAATTTACTCCTCAAAAAAAAGAAAGCCCCTGCAGAATACTGATGCCCTCGGTCCCTCCAAAAGGCGCTCCAAGCCTGCTTGGTGGCACCACATTTCACCCAGCACGGGCCAATTTTGAGATCACATTTTAATAACAGAGGCACAGTCTTTATCCGTCCTTCCCTGACTCCCCCCGTCCTTGATTTGCCAATTAGAAATAACTGCGGTGGAAGCGATACAATCCCACAATGCTGGTGTCTGACAGATTGTCACCCGTATAGCTATTAGAGAGCCATAAAAAGAGCTCACGAGGAATTTTTTTTTTTTCCAATGAAGCATGTTGATCAAAACAATTAATGTTTTCATTTATTTATGTGTATACATACTTATGAACACACATACTCAGATATTTTATTCTAACACAAAGAAACCTATTACCATTCCCTGTAACTGAGAGCCTCAAAAAGCACCAAGAAGTATGAAAATGGTGATTATATTCTAATCAGACATTTCCAGGGAGAATATTTCTATGCTTTCAGCCAAAGCCTGGAACAGCACACAAAACAGACTCTCACTGTAGAAATTTGTCTTTAAGTCAAAATTGCTATTTTCCAAGTCTGCCAGAATTGGGCTGCACTTTAGGCTACCCCATGTGGTGGCATCCACCTCCCACGTGCGTCCCCACCCATTCCCTCGCAGGCCCCGCCGCCCGGGCCGGGGACACCTCAGAAGCGTTATGAACGCCCAGAGCTGCGGGAATTCAAAAAGCCAGCGCTGGGCGTCCTGCAAAGGCTGCAGGCAGCACGGGGAGTGCCACGCACGTCTGGCGAGACAGACAGAGAGCAACGGCTGGGACATGCAGCCTGACTGCACTTTTTCTCCCTTTTCCTTTTTGATTGACCCCAGGCATCCTCATCAACTGGAGTGTCCCGTGGCTGCAGGCTCCCGTGGCCGCCAAGCACAGAGTCCAACACTGCCTCCCCAGTGGGACAATCGCACCGTCTGCCCTGTGCCCTGCAGGGACACGTGCCTTGTCCGTGCTGGGTCAAGATTATGACAACAAGCTGGCTTTGTACGCACATGAAGATCGGCCTCTCCGATGGCAACCGTGTGCTGGGGTCTATGGATGAGAATGAAGAACAGGGCAAGCACATGGTGGCACCTGCCCCCAGGTCCTTCCCAGCTTCAGGCAATCTGTGGCTTAAGGACACCCCGAGAAAGAGGTGAAGTCTTTGTATTCAATAACCCTCTGCAGATTTAATTTCATATTTTTTTCCAAGAGCAGTCACGGGGAGAGCAGCTCACTGTTTCCAAGTGTCTGCAAAAGCCAGGCCAGAGCTCTTGCATGTCATGACCGTGATAAGTCTCGAACATCACGATCTGTGCTTTTATTTCCCATCCCTCGCCAACTAATTTGCTTCAGGCCATTGCCAGAAGAGGGCTCTGATGGCATTTAATGTGACGGGGCTCTATGGATTCAAGACGACCCCAGTACGTAGGGTGGTTTTCTTCCTTGGCCGTGTGAGACTGCCTATGCTCAATTTGAGCTGGCACCAACAAAGAAGGGATTTTTTTTAATAAAAAGCTATACTTGTTATCCTTCGACTGGAGTAGGACACGCCACCTCATGAAGAAGGGCTGGTCTCTCTAAAAACATTTCCTCTTTTTTCTTTGGCCTCTAAGATAAGCGGCAAAGCTCTGGATTGCTGAGCACAGGCTGACTTTGGGGGCTTTGCTCCTTCTCAGCAGCTTTGCTACGCCAGGCCAGAGCAGCTCAGCTCCAATTTCCTGGACAGAAGACCGTCTTTTCATTTTATTACACATCTGCGCTCTGGACTCAGTGCCCCATAGGAAAGCCATTTCCTCCATCCCTTCTGCTTCCAGCAACTCCAAGATTGGGGAGGGCTAACCGGAGCAGGCAGGGAAGGAAGCCAGGCTGCTTAGGAGGCAAATTGCTCTCCCATCCCTCAGTTACAGCCAGAGAGCAGAGAGTCCAGGGAATAACCTGAATTTCTTTCCTATAAGCAGCTCTCTTACAAGAGGGATGGCTGACGCAGCCGGGTTTCTCTCAGTGCTACAACAGCTCCTCCACGTCAGCCGTCTCCAGAGAGCAGCTGAGAAGATGTGGGCAGTGTGGTTTCATGGGAAGAAGGTGAAGAGTGAGAGTTTCCAGATGAAGGATGTAAGGGAGAAAATGGACGAACAGGAGCCCACGTGGTGCGGGCACAGCTGGGATGGTACAGCATCACCTGCACCGTCACAGGGCAGCCCTGTTGTGTTTGGCCATGCTCTGCCTCTACAATGAAGTAATTCAGCAGAACAGGACTTCCCAGGCTGGGCTTCTACAGGGCTCTGGTGGCATCAACACCCAGAGGCAACAAGCGCTTCGTTTTGGAGCAGGACAGAAACCCAGCAAAAGCACTGCTGCTTCTCAAGCACCACGGCAGCTCCCAGCAAGGGAGCAATGAGGCAGGCTTCCACAATCAGAAATTAACAGCCTGGATTAATCACCCTACCTTGTGGGGACAAAATAGTTTCCCCATCAGATATTATGATGTCAAAAATCAGCAAGTTCAGGGTTCTTCATGATGTCATCCACCCATCTGGCCAAGCTCCTGACACACATCTGCTTAGCTATACATCTAGTTCAGGCCAGGGCACCACAGCTTCTGAAACAGCCCTGGCCCATGGAGGGGACATTCCTGCTCCCTCTCTCATTTGGCCTAAATACATTGAAAGTCAGCTGTTAGAACATGCTGGCGCACCAGGGCTGGGAAGGGCAACGCGACCTGTTGCGTAGGGGCTGCTGGCGGCTCAGGGACTTGCGCGAGGCACCGGTGACGGACAAGAGCGAGTCCCAGAGGAGCCTGCTGACGCCCCGGTGGGATGGGTGGGTGCTTTCATGTCAGCACTCTCATCAACATATTCAAAATGCTGTACGTGGAAAAAGGCTGTGCCGTGGAAAAAGCAATCCCTGTCATTTAAGCAGGAGTGCAGAAGGATGAAAAACATCACCCGTTAACAGTAAACAATTAATGGGGCCAGACTGTTCTCAGTTATTTTTGCCGGAGAGACTGAAAAAGATGGGTGCTCCTGATGTAACTGTCACTGAGCTAATTTATTCTGCCACGTTTTCTGCCATGTCTACGAAGTATTTCCCAAGCCATTTATCTAAATGAAGTATCACGTACTTATAAACAAATAAGCGCATGGTGGTTACCCAGCTACATTCCAAATTCTGCCTCGTCTGAAGGAGAGATTCATCTTGCTTTGGAGCCCACTTCAAGCTTTACTCCTGCCTCTTCCAAGCACTCACAGTCACTTACACATCTTGAGCCAGCTTTCATTAAATTGAGATTAAAAGGACTTTCTCCACAGACAAAATCATAAAATGGAAAATGTCTCATTTCAGCTTTTGCCTCCAAATACGAGGCTTGCCATTCAAGGGCGCACCAGCACTAATAACTTTTCTGCTGAAGCAGCTACTTCTATTTTATTCCTCTCAAATGCATGACAGAGGCTACAAAACCCAGAGCGGCAGCACAGGACACGTCTTTAAGAACAGCTCCACGGCACGCGTGCGCTGTGTTTCGCTCCGGGAGACTCTACTGCACCACGAGTACAAAGGACAGGGATGTGAAATGCCCTGCTCTGATCTCGCACTCTTCCCTTACGGCTATCTGCATATAAAGCATATATTCAGCATATAAAGGTCTGGCCATGTCTGAAAACAGAGATGAGTCAAAAGCATCTAAAAACTTTTTATTTAAAAATTTGGAATATGGTGATTTCACTGAAATTCCGCTAAAAAGGAAATGTAGCATTTCGAGATAATGGATCAAAGCCCATTTAGAGCTCATCAGAATGGAGAGTGTCTGTATTTTTGGGTTTGCATTAAGTTCAAAATTCATAATAAATTATAATAAAAATGAAAGCTGTGAATGGAGCAAAATTTCAGATTTAGCAAAACAAAACAGTCTCATCAACTAGAGCATTTTTTAACTTCAGTTCTGGAAACTTTTCAGGCTTTTTTTGAAATGCATTTCAAAACCCAAACGGAAATAATGAGTTTTGGAAACTGGGATGTATAAAGTGAACAACGGAGAAGAAAAGAGACAACGAGCAGCGCTGTGTCTTCAGGTCATGACGACGTTATGACTCACTTCTCATTCATTTGTTTAGATTTCAATACCAATTGTTATTAGTGCCTAACTCATCAGCATTCCTGCGTTGGGTACGAGTTTAAAATGACAAATATAGCAATTCCCTGTAAGCACACAAAACCTCAAGAGATGGAAACAAAGCATCACATCAGAAGACCCCACCTTGATTGCTCCCAAATTGCTGTCAACAAATTTTTCTGAACCACTTGCTGGAAAAAATGTCCATTGCTGGAGCCCTGGAGGCTGAGCAGAGGTCGCCTTCTATGTGCCCCTCTGCTCCAGCAAGGCCATGCAGGAGGAGGGCTGCTCCAACGCTATTCATGGTTTCGCAAGTCATACCAGCATGTTAAGATATTTTATTTTATTTTACCTGTAAGTCACTGGGCAGCCTTAAAGTCACTGCAGACCTCAAAGCAATGAAGAGCCTTCAACCAAATTCCCTCTAAAATGAAGCCTGGGCCACATTCTGGCTCCACTTCAAATTACACTTGTAAAATGTGAGCCAAGTCCCCAGAGGAAAACGGCAACGCTTCCATCCACTTTGATAGGCTTTAAACCAGCCTTAAGCGTGGTCCCACACGCCAAACTCGGCAGCGGTTCGCTTGGGAGGTGCCAACGCCATCATTACCTACCAGGGCTGAGATTTCAATCAGAATATGATGGTAAAACTTTTCTTTAATTAAAAAAGCTGCATTCAGGTGCAAAAGGATCTGCTCCACCAAGGCGCGTGGAGAGCTCTGGATCTGAGAAGCGCCTCTCAGCTCTGCTTCATTAGTTTAACTAGAAGCTGCTCGTTGATCTTCCCTGTAAACGAGCGAGCTCGAGCGCACCGTTAAGCACAGCTATGCACATCATGCTGGAGGCAGAGAAAAAGCCTGCCTGGATGCTCGCATCTTCCTTATTGCTGTGGACAGCCCAGACGGGGAAAGGTTGGAGCTCTCCTCCCGCCTCCTTGGCATTTCTATGTATTTTTAGTTTTCTGTCCGAGCAAGACTCTCCTTCCATCATCAAGTGGTTCCCCCATATTTTGAATAAGCAGCTCCTTGCCGAAAGCACCACGACGGAGCAGCCGCCCATCTATTTTCATCACTACCTGCCCCGGCTGCGAGCTGACAAGGCTGCCTGAGCCTTCAGCACTGCCGGGGAGAGAAAAGATCAGGCTTGGTGTCACCAAACCTGCCCCGCACCAGAGAAGCACATTACGGGTACACACACACAACGATAATGTGTGTATCAGTGTACTCGTGATAATAGGGCTTTGTATACGCTCACACAGCATATAATAACTTACCTTGTTCTCATTTGCTATATTCTGTCTGTCATGGTTTGGGTGCTTTTAAATGTCTTTAGAGCTATTTAGGATTACTCATCCTTCTGCGGCATGAAATGAGAATCTGAACTCAAACTGCTGGTACAGAGCTTGTCACTGACTGTTTTCATCTCGGTATAATTACTTTTGAGATAGATGCCTTCACCAGAGAGCGATGACTCAGCTTCCCAGGGACCAGCGCGCTCTCTGGTTCTGCAACACCCTCTTGCTGTAAGAAAACCTGGCTGGAGGTGTTTGGGGCGATCCGCTGCCTAAACCCAAGTCTTGCGCTGGGCTTTGCGCCAGCCAGGAGCCCAAGCCCAGCCTGGCTTCAGCAAGGACGGGGCAGGCAGAGAGGTCCACAGCAGAAATCGCATCGAGGAGCCACAGCCCAGTTGGGGTGGGCTTGCCGGGTACTGGGAACTCCATTTCCACAAAAAATACTGCAATTTGGAAATTCCTTTTCATTCTTACCAATCCCAGATAACAGCATCAGAGCGAAAACACAGATCCTGCTCTCGCAGAGCTTCTCAGGTTTGACCTGCCATAGCACGGCTTTACTGGGAGCACTGGGAGAATTCACACACAGTGTTTAATTACGGACGCTCCTCACCAAACCCATATGGCAGCAATTAACCCCTCAGCCAGCAGTGGCGGTGGCAAGCCAGTCTAACACTAGCTGCCTTTTAGTTCTCTTAAGCTGCGTACACATAGGAGAGAGCCAGGATTTCACCTCATCTGTGTTAAGATCATATATTACTGGGTCCCGCACGCGCTGCACAAAGCGCAGCCGAAGCCCTGATGCAAATTGCCATTGGCAAATGGCATCTCGTGATGATGACAGAAGGACTTGGTTTTAATCCCAGATCTGTAAAATCTCTTAAAATGAACTAATAGCAGCTGTTAAGCAAATGTACGGTTTAAAGGTAGCAATTAATTTATGCGTTGTCAGGGGTCGCACCCCACACAATCTGTGGATCAACGACTAAGTGGCATTTAACTCCCTCCAAAAGGCAGCAGCAATTACTTGGGACGATGGTATTGTAGTTGCTGTTTTTCTTGAAAGTGCTTTGCTTTGACCAAAACCTATTGTTGTAGTTCATTTTCACACTGGTAGTGTTTCCCTTTTTGCATTTTCTAAATGAAAACCAAACCCCAAAGTTTTCACACACCAAAAAAGGAAAAGAAAGCTGAAAACCATTCTTTTACTGCTTTTCCCTTCCTGCTCCGGAAAGAAAGTATTGAAAAGCTTTTGACAAGTCAAATACTTTCACAACCAGTTCATAGCGTTTATTTTTTTTTTCTGGCATCACCGAGAATAACACCGTTCATTTTCCCAAGCTGGAAGATCAGGATGCAGGGGAGATCTGGCAGCAGCTGGGAGGGGATGGCTGAAGCCGACACCGCCGCCTGCCCCTCTGCTTGAGTTAGCACAGGACTCACAGACAGACGGACAGATTACCTCCGTACACGAGCTGTAAAGTGCCGCAGCTGCCAAGCAAAGGGACATCCTGCTCAATCACGGCTGCGGCAAGGGCCAGGACTGCCACGACAGCTTTAATCTAGTGCTGGATTTGAGTTAACAACCTGAACTTGGAGCCTTAACCCTGCAGTCACGGCTGTGCCAAGTCTGAAGCAGTCATCGAGCCAACCAGCCTACCTGCACGTGGTGTCCCACTGGTGGCAGATCCTTCCTGAAATTCAAGGCCAGTCTATGCTATTCTTATTTAGCTCCCATCTCTCCTCCTACATTTGGTTTTGCATTAAAGCAGAAAAAAAGATTTTAGCAGGGAGCATCTCTTCCCCTCCCAGGCTTTTAACAGCAAGATCTCCAACCCAAGCTCATCACCTATGTGTTTCCCAAACCCATGCAGAAAGAGAGGCACCTCCATGAAGAGCTTTACCCACCAACGTCAGGGTGGGAAGAATCATCCCTCAAAAGGCACTTGTCTCCCTCTGATCTGCAGAGGTAGCTCAGACGTGGGGCCAGAGACAGAAAGACATTTCAAGATAGCTGAGACTGATATTACACAGCTCATCCACATATGGGATTATTTAGGAAGAGCTTTGGTTGGGGTTAGCATCCCCATGCTCTCGGCTCTCTGGAGACCAGTGCACTTCTACGTGTGCCTGGATGGAGCAGCATATTTTAGGCATAAAGCAATGCCCATCAAAATCAATAAAAAATTCCTACAAACCTCACCAGACATTGAATAAGGACTAAAACATTTAGTCACCCGGAAGAAGCTCAAGCTGTTATTCGGTCCTTACTGAGTCGAATAAAGAGATTAGCTTAAAAAAAAAAAAAAAGGGCTTTCACCTCTACAGTGTGGGCGCTGCCACGGCCGAGGATGCGCAGCCCATCCCGTGCAGGACCACGCGCGTGCGGTGCTCCCCCGGGACGCACCGGGAGCGCGCCGGCAGCGGCACCCTCACTGGGCACCCCGCCCAGCCTACGCCTCCCTCCTCCTCCCCGCCGCCACACCTCCTCTTTGCCAATTGCTTCCAAAAGCAGGGATCTACTGGACTAAGTTTTAAGCAAGGCTCATTTTGGTTCACCGTTAGCTGCTCACAAGAAAGGCACCTTGTCCCTGCTGGTCACCCAGGCTTCCCATGCCGTCGATGGAGAGGGACGGGCACTGTCGGAGGATGAAGTACACCCACAGGAGTACCCAGCGCCCCTCCAGCACTAGGTAGGCTAATTAGCACTAAATATCTAATTCCTACCTGACTCTGTTTCAGTGCAACAAATGCCACTCGCAGTGTCACTGTGCCATGGAAGAGACTTCTGCTTGCAACGAGGCCAAGGAATTCAGCTGCAAACGCTGTTCGGCGCACGCAGCCCGAGGGCTGTGTTATACGTGCGTTATTATACCTACAGTAACCACGGAACAAACCCAAACACTGCACAAATACAGTCACGATGAGATTCACGCCGTCGTGGCCACTGCCGGCCAAACGATTATAGGTTTCTGAGTTCATCTACACAATAAAATAAAATAAATCTATAAAACAGCAGGAAACACGCAGGCTAACACTGGACGAAAACATCTTTGAAAACTGAAGTGGTGACTCACTCGCCGATCGCAAGAACTGGTAGGAACTGGGATAATCAGTGGATTACAAAAACAGGATAATGAACCCCAAATCTTAAGGGATGAACTGTTAATCCATGATTCACATTACTGGGTGGTTTCCCTTAGGCACCACCCCACTGAAGTCCCCTTGCTGAGGTTTGCAGCTGAGAAGGGCAAATTCAGGGGCAGGCTGGGCACTTAGTGAGGCTTTCCTGTGACAAGAGCCCACCAACGCGAAGGAGGAATCCAAAATCTGGAGCTGGGGAGATCACGTCTGCCAGTCTCTGCTCGCCCTCATGTGATTTCATTCCGATTCTTACATCTACTGGCTTTAAACCATGGTCAAAAGGCATATCCAAAATGAAAGGCACATTCTTGGAAGGTTCTGCTGCTGCCATCTGCAAATCATTATTTCTCCTTCGTAAAAATAATTAAGTGCAAATGGCTACAAGAAGGGGAAGAAATTCCTTAGCTCCTTCCAGCAGGAATTTTTCCCAGCAGCAGAAAAGGAGGAGAAAAGAGCTGTGTGCAGCAAGTGTCCCCACATCCTTTCAGCAGGGTCCCTCCAAAGCAGAGGGAAAGGGAGAGCAAACGCATCCTGCGCCTCGCCGCAGAAACAGCCTGCACGTGCGCAACCCACCCGACCCGGTCCCAAAGCACCGACTGCCGACACCCAGCTCCGCTCACACCCTGGCGCCAGCCAGAAAGGCTTCAGGTCTAAAGTAATTTTCCAAAATTAATATATATATATATGTATCATTGCAAGAGCCAGCATAGGGCAAAACCGTGCCCCTGCCGGGAACCTCCTGCCCCCTCCCTGGCAAAGGCGGCGGGCGCAGGAGCAGGGACTGACGTGTCTGCATCCTGCACGGGGCTGCTCCGCAGCCGAAAAGAGCCAGCAAGAAATCATCTTGGAGGATGGCCGACCCACACCCACAGCTTACGGACTGCAGCGCTGGGGGCTGGCGTGACAACTTGTGTCTTTGGCTTCATTTTATCCTGGGACCGAGGCAGAGAAGCTTGGCCCAAAGAAAGAAGCTGTTCGGCAGCTATCTCCTATGATCTTTTAGACAAATTTTTTTCCTTTCCAGTGTGAGTCATGAGACTGGAACGAGGGAGATTGAAAGATTAAACAAGTTATCAGATCCCCATCACTGGAAACATAAACCCCTTTTTTCTCTCCAATGGCAATTAACAAGGAGCAAAAGCAGATAAAACCAGAGCCGGCTGCTTGCCATCTCCGCTTAATCTTCAGATAACTATTTTCTTAAACCTCCTCAGACTAGCTGTTCTGCGTTTGCAGCACAGTGGTCCCTGCAGATGAGGCTGTCTCAAGAAGAAGGATAAGGACATAAAGGAAAAAAAGAAGATAAAGAGATGGGGGAAATGCTTGGCATGCTAAAAAGGGCGAAAACCTACAAAGCTATTGCTTAGAAGTAACACAGGAACAGAGATGAAAGGGAAAAGATTAACTTCTGTTGTTCAGTTTTATGAAGGCGCTGTACACAGCCTGAGTTAATAGGGCTTCTTGCTGAAAATCATACAGGACAGAATTAGCAGCAGCTACAGCAAAGGGGGGGATTTGAAGATTAAATCTCAGTGCTGCATAAACGCTCGTTTGCCAGTGTACTGCCACGGTGTTTTGAAGTCTTTATTGTCACAACTCAATCCAGCTGGGCTGGGCAGCGCTGTCTGTCTGTCTTTCCTGAGGTACATTCAGTGAACCTGAAAGTTGCTGCTGAGCAGGGATGTACCACGGATGAGACACAGCCGAGGCGAGGACTGTGCCGACCTCCCCGTGCAATTCCACGTGTTTGCCCTCAGAAAGCCCAGCATTGGAAAAAATGACAATATCTAATCCCTGTAGTCTGGCTGGCCTGGTGCCCCCGAGCACAGCTGTCTGAGCCCAGCACCTCCCTGTTCCCTTCTCCAGTTTGTACCTCGGCAGTCTGTCAATGAGGATGTTATGGGAGACTGTCAAAAGCTTTGCTAATGTCAAGATAAGCATCTACTGCCATCCCCTCATCCACTGAGCCAGCCACCTCATCCCAGGAGGCTATTGGGTTGGTCACGTATGATTTCCCCTTTGTAAATCCACGTGGACTATTCCTAATTGACTTTTTGTCCTTCAGATACTTGGAAATGGCTTCCAGGATTAGTTGTTCCATCACCTTCCGAGGGATGGAGTTGAGGCTGACTGGCCTGTAATTCCCTGGAACCTCTTTCTTGCCCTTCTTGAAGACAGCAGTGACATTTGCTCTCTTCCAGTCCTCAGGCACCTTTCGCAGTTGCCATGAGCTTTCAAAGATGACCGAGTGGCCTCGCAATGATATCAGACAGCTCCCTCAGCACCTATGGGTGCACCCCTCAGGCCCCATGGACTTGTGCACGTCCAGTTTGTTTATCTGTTCCCTAACATGATCCTCCTCCACCCAGGGCAAGTCTTCCTTGCTCCAGACCTTCCCTCTGGTCTCAGGGGCCTGGAGTTGTTCAGGGCCAATCTGACCAAGATGAAGGTGGCACTGGAGACCTCAACCTTTTCCAGTTCCCCTGCCCTCTTCAGCAGCAGACCCACATTTTCTCGAGTCTTCTTCCCCTGCAGATAGACCCACAGAAGCTTTTGCTGTTGCCCTCCACGTCTTTCACCAGATTCAACTCCAGGTAGGCTTTGCCTTTCCCGATCCCATGCCCACGCACCTGGATAGCGTCTGGGTTCCCCCAGGGTGACCTGGCTCTGCTTTCACCCATGGCACGTGTTTTTATATTGGAGTTTTGTCAGGAGCTCGTTGTTCATCCCCCCAGGCGTCCTGCCACCTCTGCTTGACTTCCTGCATGTTGCAATGAACTATGGGCAGACGATCCTTGAAAATCAATCTCTCTACTTTTTGTTCTCTTTTTTAAAGAAAGGTCAATATAAAGTAATTCAGAGTATGTTCCAGTCTTCTTGGATCTCCTCTCTGAGCTGAGAAGTCTCAGCGAGCTCTACCAAAGCTACACTTAGATACCACACTGATAAAATATTATACATAAGACATCACAGGAGGATGATTTTGGCTTTGTTTTTCTTGAGCATAAAAGTGCTAGAAGCAATTTTCCTCTCTTTTATCCAAACCTGAAACATATTATTGAGCTCTCTAGATGCCATTAAAGCATCAAAGCTGTGTTCCACACCATGGTTCTTTAAAAAAAGAATCAGTGTACTAAAAAAAAAAAGTCCAAACTCCAAAGCCTGCTTTCAGTTTGAGCTGTCAAAATATTTTCCATGCTCAGTGCAGGTACACACTTATGACTGCCAGTCATTCCAGATGTCTTCCCTGGTAAGGAGAATTTTACTTTCTTACTTGCTAACTTCTTTATCCATTTGTGGGAACACTTCAGCCTAATTGTCTATTAAAGGCAAGTAAACAAGATGTGATTTCCAGCAGGACACCCACGTAACGCATGTGAGAGACTACACAGCAGACACATCAACCAGGATTGCTGCTTTGACAGAAGCAACCAGAAGGATTTGGATAAATAAACACACCATTAGGGCTACAGCTTCTTAACAGAGCCCCAGGTATTAGGACAGCTTTAAAATATTTGCTAGTATCCTTTCAAGCCCCCAAAACCTGCTGTAAGTAGCTTTAGCAGTTACCGAGAGCCTCTCCTATGAGCTCCGGCTGCGGTGCTGCTGCTTCTGCCTCTGCCGCAGCCACCAGCTTTAGAGTCTCTGCTCCGTTTCCATCGTTCCCTGCTCCGTGGCTGGTCCCCCACGGGGCTCGCCCCTGCCATTTCACTCCCAAACACCATCGAATAAAGAGACTAAAACAACCGTGTGGGTTTTTTTTGATAAACCAGCGAAACTCTTGTAAATCTGTGGCTATTTCACATCCTCCAAGGGTTTCTTCTACCCTTCAGATGAGGACTTTGAGTAAGACTTAGATCACTTGTGACCAATTCCTTCTCTGTGACAGTTTTTACACGAAAAGACATGTTGAATTGTGACATCTCAGCCCCTTCGAGATCCATCTGAAGCCAGGGAACTTGAGCTCAGTTCCCTTTGACAAAGTTGCAGGATTACTAAAGCTGCTTAAGAGACGAGCTGCTCGCGTCGGAGCTGGCTGCGGTGTTTATCGGGGCCGGCTGCGTGACTGGCATCGGGAATGTCGGTGCTCAGAGCTGGCAGCTTCCAGGCCAGAAGGTACCATGTCACCTTGAAAATGTTTCCTCTTGCTCTCAGAGGTATTCTAGATTAGTTAAAAGTTATTTGTTATCTGAAACGCGGTGACAGCGTAACACCGAGAACACCCACGCTGCCGACAGGCACGCTCGCTAGATTTGCTGCCAGTGTCAAGGGGACAGCGGGATTCACAACGGTCGGCTGCCCAAAACAAAACACTGCATTGTGCTCTTTAAACAAATGCCCTGTATCCAATTCCCTTATGCCTCTTTTACAAATTGAGCTGCTTAATTAGTCCATGATGAGTTATTGCATATATTAATAGGAAGCCCATGAATAAGCACCGTGCTGCTGCCTAGCTCAGCAACCGGGCTCCCAGAGCTGCCGTGCGCATCGACTCGAGCACGTGGACTCTGCAAATTAAAGTCAATGAGAAAATCCAATCTTCACGGGTTTGATTTTTTATTTCGCTTCTCGCCACGTAAAGGCTTCCCTGTCCCTGACAGCCTCTTGGCAATGGCAGCCTGAACAGTGGCTCAAGCTTACTTTGTTCTGTTTCGTTTAATATCAGCCTGATAACAGTATGAATATTCAAAAGAAATCACAAACAGGCCAAAATACCCCCAGGCTGCACACGCACCAGCGCCGGTGAGCTACCGCCGCTGCACAGCCATCGCTGCAATGGCCCACGATGGCTTTTAGTGCAGTACTGGCTACAGCTGAGCACTTTGAAAAATCCTTCTCAGCCCACCTGGAAGCTCAGCCTCACACAAATATATCCAAGGTCCTCCTGAAATATATGCTGCTTATTTATCTTATAAATGCACCACGAGTTTATTATCTAGACAGCACCCTCAGCCCCTCGAAGTGAGTAGCACCGACGGGGCTGAGGCAGGATACGTGCACGGCACCGGTCACCCCGTGGCAGCCCCGAGGTCTCACGAACGTGCTCTTGGATGACCCTTTGCTCTTGCCTGTGCTCCAGAGGACTCAAGTGAAGGTATTTTTCAGGAAGGTTGATTTGCAGAGAAGCAAAAGGAGAATTAAAAGCTTGGAAGCCAGGAGCAGCGTTTAGCTTGGCAAAAGTGCAACCAACACCCACGGTGGCCTTCAGCCAGGATCGCGGGCTGGGAAGCTCACCGGATCCTCCACGCCGACAGTATCGGTAACACAACAAGCCTGCAACAACTACACTATGTTACGTTAACCTTGCAGATCATCATCCTATAGCGCTGCGGGAAGCTGGGCAGTTCAGGGTAGCACGTGCTTTTTATTCTTTGAATTAGTGGTAATTAATTGGAAGCTGGATTTGCTGAGCGCGGTGTCCAAATATATTCTCTGCTGCTCACGTGCCGCATAAAAAGGCACAATGCAAAGTTTCCTACTGCCATTTTGAAGATGGGGAACCAAAGTACAAAACAGTTAACGTTACTCAAAATTACAGAAGGAGCCTGAAACAGCTGGAAACGGAACCAAAACTCAAGTGCTGGGTTTGTGCAAAGGACTGACCTTTACGATGCACTGGAAACAGGTGAAATCTTACATTTACTGCAGAGAATAAGCAAGGATGGGAGGAATTAAGGAGAAAAAAGAAAAAATCTTGCTCTTTGCTTATTTATAGCCCCTCTCTGTGCTGCAGGAGAGTGCGTGCCTGCTCACAGCCACGAGACTCTAAAGAACCACGGCCAGACGGGCAAATTCCCTACAAAAGTCTCACAAGGGACATGGAAATGGATCTTTTTTCCTGATCAGGGGGCTCAAACTGACAACATTCAGTTTGCAGAAAATTAACTTTACAGCTTTGAGCCCTGCTTCGCAGCAAACATGGTAAAAGTCACGATGCCCCTGGAATGAAACACAAGCCTGGACCTGGCCGGGATGTTAAACTGCATCGAATACCATCAGGAAGGAGAAAGGCCTGCAGTTTCAATTTACCCTCTGAATTTATTACAGCTGTGAACAGGAAGACAACAGAACAACCATAAGCCACGACAGTTCAGCATTTCTGGCTTCAGACTCCCAAATTTCGACATTTTCAGCACGTGCAAGACTTGGGTCCATGGAATCAGCCACCTTCAAAGAAATGCAAGGTATTTATTTCCCCCTTATATCACTTACTAATGCTGCTCCAACTTACCTCTCCCCCAACCAAAGCAGCCCTGACTTTGCAATGATGTTTAGCTCCAATATATGATCACATATTACAACTACAAGCAGTGGCTGCTGGGCAGGAGCGGGGCTGTCACGAGCGGACCCGAGGCACGACTGGCCCGGGGATGCTCAGTCCTTCATGGGTGATACAATCAGGCTTTGCATTCGCAGCAGCCCAAAAGGTTCCTTGCATACAGGAATTCAATTAAAGAACTGAAAGGCGGCCTCTCGTACCACTTTGCCCAGACAGGCACATCAATTTCTGCCCACAATTAACTAGGGTGAAAAAACCAAAATGAAATCTGAGAGCAACCCTCATTCTCTATTGACTAAATTTCATACTTTGCTTTCAGATAAAGGCCACTGTCAATCTATCACCTTTGTCCAAACCAGTCTGAGTAAGCGTCAAAAAGTAGGAAATGCTGAAGCTGGTATTCAAACCAGGGAAAACTTCAAAGTGACAAGAGAGAGAAATGAAAAGACTGCGAGGAAGCAGAGTGACGGGAGGTTACACAGCCGCCGAGAAGGAACGGGATTATCTAAACAACCTTGAAGACAAATACTCTTCGTCGTGACAGGCTACATCTTGAATTTGTTTCCTTGCCTTTTTTTGTTTACATTTCTCTTCAGCTATTTAAATTCTCTTTATTGTTCTGTTTTTCAAGTAGTCCTCTTCTCAAATCATTTTGCCTTCAGTACAGACTTTGGAAACACATTACTGATGAAAGCGAGAGGACTGTGGTCCCCACTGCGACATTGCTGCCGCCGCGACAAACCCTTTCCTTTCTTTTTCTCTCCTATTTTAACTGCCAGTACTTAAAACTTATCAACTGTGACATTAAGAGAAAAGGTAAAGCAAGAGACAGGGCTCATTTATTCTTCTTGCTGCTTCACTTACGAGACGTCACCAGAGCCAAGACTGCTAATCAGAAGTCCTTTTAGACGTGCAGTGGCTTTTTTTAATGTGGAATGTTGATTAAAGATCTAACTCACATCATAAAACTATTTTATTTCGTGCTTCCAAAAACTCTTAAAGTTTGGTGAGCCCCTCCTTCCTTATTTCAATATCTACTGACAACCGACCCCCCTAAAGAGCCCAGAAATGAACTTCTTCCCAGGGGCGTTATGCTCCGCAGCATACGCAACTTCTGGCTACACTGAAAAATTCAACACTTTAAATTGTTTAAATGCAGAGGCAAAGAAACAATAAACATGTTTCTGAAAAATTTCAGAAAATTGGCTATTCAAAATTTCATTTCCCCATTGGGATTTTAACATCAGTAAAATATCATCTTCACAGTTTTGGTGTTTTGGTTTTTTTTTTTTTCATTTTTGTATCATTTTGCTGTCACTTATAGTATTAAAATGGTTTATTGAAAAATAAGCAAGAGAGACTCTGCTTTGGACACAAAGGTATCTTGCTTGGTATTATGCAGAGAAACACTCCCAGATCTTAGAATAAAAGAGAAAACAGAAAGCAGAATACAAGAACCCCGTACAATTTAACTGTAACGCAGTACTTCAATATTTCCTTCAAACCTCGGCTGCTATGACTTTCATGACCATGTCCAAGTCATAAATATGAACCCGTTAAACCTAACACAATTCAATTTGAAATTAAATTCCGAAGCATCCAGTTTTTCAAGCTCATACTTTAAACATATAAAATCTGTTACCGCATGGATTTTCATTCAAATTTATGAAACTGCATAAAAATACGGATCTTGAAATGGATATTTCCAGCAAACATCAGCTCAGACAACAACTCTGTCTCACCCTACTGCCACAGCAACCACTGCTAAGGCCTCGGTGTACTTCTCCGTGATGTATGATGATATCTATCATATGTAACATAAAATATGTATTTGCACAGCCTCCCCGCTCCCGCCACGCTTCGCAGGGATTGCAGCACAGGCTCCTCCCATGCCTTCAGCACACCAAGGAATAATTTAGTCTTGTCTGTTGGCCACTTTGCAGTGAAAAAGTGCTGAAAGTTTTCTTTATTTGAAAGAGCTGGATCAGAGGTAGAATACTTTTGTCACAGTGATGTGATGAGATGAAACACATGCTGAATCAGCCAATCACGTTCCCTTCTGAACAGTCATTACGGGCTTTCTTTTGAGTTATGAAGAGATCAAGCGACGTTCAGCGCACCCTTAGAAGGCAATGCCGAATGCTGGAGATGCCGAAAGAATGGGCAAGTCCTTAGAGTCTCAGTTTGTAAAGAGCCACGCTAACATTATGTCCATGAAAAAAATCATAAAACAAAATATACCCGCAATACATCCCCTCCACACTGTCCTGGAACCAGCCATAATAAAAGATACTCCATTCAGATGTGATTTCATCCAACGTGACGAAAACCTTAAGACATGTTGGCTTCAGGAAGACAAGGTTAGTCTGAGGCCAAAGCACTGACCTACTTTTTACTTACTTTTTCTAAGGAACAAAATCTGAGGACTGTGGGCTCAGTCCTGTGCCGTGATACGCTGGTGCGAAGAGGGAGGAAGAAGAGGAGGGTGAATGAAGCGCTTTGGTCCTCTGAACAAAAGGCAGGCCAGCAACGCGGAGGAGCAGCAGCGCGCCAAAAGTGGTGAGCAACACTACCGAATTAATAGCGGGTAGGTCATGGCAAGAGCATACACACGCAGAGTCATCACAAAATAGTGAAGAAGCAAATCCAACCCCGCTCCTGCATCCCCGCCTGAAGTTACCAGGGACAGACACGGCCTTCAGGGCATCGGGCAATTGGGACTTGAATCTTCTGCATCTGAGCGGGGTGATCTAAACCACCGTCCTCGGTCACACTTCAAGCACACCAGCACCTTCCTGCCATTTCAGAGATGATGAAAGCTTAGGGGGGTAAGGAAAGTCAGGTTGGTCACGAATGGGAGTCCCACGCCTCCTACCCCTCATCCAGTGGCCCCACGAGCAGCCCAGCCACCACACCGACCCGGGGCCTTCCAGATGGCTCACACCTCACCAGGACCACGCTGGGCTGTAGGATTTTTATTCCGTGCCAAATCCAATGATTTACACCAGCCACAAAAACAGCAAGCTGGCTGCATCTTCTGTTCCGTAGCAGCTTGCATCCATCCAAGAGCCCACAATTTAGGCCAGATCTTGTTTTGTTTTTTACTGGCCACTCTCTGTACAAGCTCAGTTGCTCAATAGGATGTGCCTGCTTTGCTGGCAAAAAATAAGCCTAAGAGTCAACAGGAGTTCAGACCTGTAACAACAAAATGATGGAAAAAATTGTAATAGGAAGAGCCAGAAAGCTTACTTCTTGGCTGCTGTACACTAAGAAATAAATGCCACAAGCTAGCTCAGTGCAAGAAGTCAGTATTTTTCTGTACTAGTTTAGACTTCATGAAGATAATAAGGAGTAATCGCGCTGCACAAACATCTCGGCTCTTTGCGTGGATTATTTTACATGAGGAAAAAAAGAAAAAATTGCTTCAATAAAAGTTTTAAAGGAAAAGTAACTTTGAAAAACTAGGCACTAGCAGCCAGTTAATGACACCTTTTGTTTTTGCTGGGCAAGATGCCTAGAATGCCTAAAACTCCCTTTATTTTCCCTGATCAAGTAGGCAGCCGTTCAAGTGCCCCAAAAGCCCAACCACAGGGGTTGGGAAGTGATTAATACTACACCAGCTGACCCGCTGCAGTCCTTAATGTGTTTTTCCAGATAAAATTAGAAAATACTTCATCCTCCCTTTAATTTGCATGATAGTCACCTGCATTTTCAGCACTTATTACCGCGTTCATAACAGAATAACTAGGCTAAAGACTGAATGTGAAATTGAGTTTCATTTCCCAGACCATGTATTATATTTTAATTAATTCTAATAGCTGCTTATAGATATTAGCACAGTGCCAAGTTGGGACTTGTGTATGTGTGTGTATATATATATATGTATATATATATATATATATACAAAATTTCATGAAAGCTATTTCTGCAAGGGTATTTTTGCAGAGAAGTATTTTTCCAAGGCCCTGGTTTTGTCTGCAATTTGGGGACAACGCGTACCATCTAGGCTGGGCGATCGAGAAGCCTGAGCTGAAGCAAAAGTGTGGCAGAAGGTCTCCCAGCTTTGCACTTGGGGCTTCTTCAGAGGAAAAGAGAACATTCAGGGTTCATGCACTTTCATGCTTAGGAGGTGCTTGCAATAAGTATCCGAAAGACTTTGCTCCCACAAATCCCAGCTCAATCTCCCCCTTGTCCTGGTGCCTACAGAAGCAGGGTGACACCTTCAGCACTGAAGACCTTGGACCTTGGTCCACAATGGTAACTCCTTACCCAGCTGGATCCAAATAATCCATACCCATGTGGGTGTTTTGGGGCTGTTACACAGAGAGTATTTCATTAGACTTAGAGCTGCTGGAAACCATTTGACACTTGGAAGGAAAGGGCTATGGCCTACGGAGGCAGGTGGATCCGGCCCTCACCTCCGTTAGCGGTGTGAAGCAGGGAAGAACCACCAAGACATCCCAGTGTCCCCTGAGCTATGGAACCACCACGCAACATTCAAACAAAACAGAGTTTAAGGCCCTATAAAAATTCGGTACTACATTTTCTTTTGAGGCAAGAAATCTATTATCAGCACATTTTTCCATCACCCAAGAAGCTGTGCGAAACCAAGGAAAACATTTCCACACCGTGAAAGTTTCAATGTTTTCTTTCAAGTAACTTTGCAGCCAATTCAGCGAAACCCGCACAGACACAGCCCGCCCTTCCAGCGAGCGCATATCGTGCCTTTCTTCTTCTTAAGTAGGAAAAACGGTTTATTTTCTAAAAATGGTTTCCATTTCATAGTCAGGAAAATAATATTCCAAGTGTCCTCTCTCCCCAGTGAAACTATTTCACATTCCCACAGCATCTGGTTTTATTTCGGGAATTTTATGTCTGGCTTTGCCAAGCAACTGCTACAATTGAGACAAGGGATGTGAACTAAAATGGGGATAAGCATTTACAGTGTGTTTATTCTGACTTCTGAAAAGCTTCATCAAGGTTCAGACTATCCTTTTGGCCAGGGGGATATGATTTCTGCTTCCAGCTCTTGCCTCCTGAATTCAGCCCAAAGACAGAAATATCTAGAGAAATTAAGAGCTTTGTATTCTCTTTTTTACTGAGCCTTAAATAATTATGCCTTTCTATGCGTGGCGCAATCTATATTGGAACAAGACAAGTGGGAAAGCACATGAAATCCAGTGATTTGTAACTGAAGACTGAGAAAAAACAGATATTTTATGCGAGGTTTTAGGTTTTCACTGTGAAGGCGGCAGGGGAAAACATGCAAGTGAATTTATAGGCATGATCTTTCCCAAAGAACCAGGAAATAATCGGGTCTGGGCAAAGTTTTGATAAGCAGCTTTCCAGTGCGGAAATAATATTTTTTGTGATAATGTTGGCCAGTGGCAGGAGCAAATGGCTGTTTGGGGCACTTCACTGCTACTAGGACATGAAATTCCTTCTCGCGGGATCTGCTTCAAAGGCTTCATCCAAAGGCAGCTACCTGCAACACCCCGAAGCTCTCCACCACCTTCACCCAAACTCCTGCTATAATACCTCTTCCCTACCAGGAGAAAGATCGGCTTTTTCACTCTTTCTAAGCTTGCAGGACGGCACGCTCTCACTACAACGCAATCTCCAAAAGATGACCCCCTTTCCAGAGTTTTCTTTAGCTTTCTAATTTCCCAGTATGCTAATTCCTGCTATTAATAATCACCTGCTGCATCTGGTCGCCTGCGCAGCATTTGCCACTTAAAAGGATTCCACACGTATCAGAAGACACTTACTCTGGCAAAGCATTTGATCTGGAGTAACGCGCGCTGCCCTAAATTGCATAAAGCCAGACTGCATTAGCTCTCGGGGCTTACGCCTAGTATATTGTAAATATATAGCTTTAAACATATCCACTTTTGATCTCAAATCAGAGGAAGAATAATAAGATAATCCACTAAAGATGGGAGCTTGGGAAGATGCGGTGACTAAAAGCATCCTTTGTTTGGAGGCTAAGCTGGCTCTGAACCAGAGCTCTCTTACCAGAGATTGAGAAAGCAGTTAATTTGTTCTGCTACTAAAA
Source organism: Platalea leucorodia (assembly GCF_965183815.1). NCBI lineage: Eukaryota > Metazoa > Chordata > Aves > Pelecaniformes > Threskiornithidae > Platalea > Platalea leucorodia. The sequence goes on from NC_138838.1 coordinate 2,028,499, forward strand.
AACAGATTAAAGTACAAGGCTAAAGCACAGTAAATAACGTCATGTTCCTTCTCAAAGCCAATCGAATGGTTGTATAAAACAAACAGAAACATTTTATAATTCAAATGGAAAAGGAAAGGAGGTTGAATTTGCACAAGACAGACCCAGGCACAGTGTTTTTCAAAGTATTTTTCTCTCCAGGAGAGAAGCAGTAGCAACCTGTCTTCCATTCAGGAAACACTCGGTATGCTGGCAAGTAATCCATCATTTCAAGCTCCTTTTTTCCCTTCAAATAATTATTTAGAGTTCACAGTGTATTAATTTAACGGTAGATCTCATCTACATAGTATGCTAACAGCTCACATTTAATCAGAAATCAGCCTCATGCTTGCTAAGCACCACCTCTCCCTCCTTTCTTTGATTTGCCTGATTCTGGCAGTGCCGATGAAGGACGAGGGTCTTTTATTCGTAGGCAGGCAGCGCAAGTTACCCAGACCCCAGTAACTCATCTTGAACACCACGGTGGCCAGCGGCAGGGCTCGGTGAACAACTCACGTGGAGCAATTCATCCAGTTCAGACAACTTCAACCACCTTCTCTGTTTATGAATTGCCAAAAGACTTCGATATTTTGTTAGTGCGTAAAAATATTTACAGCTGTAGGAGGAGCACGTTAATACAAGCACCTTGAAAGGCTGGGGGATTCAGCGGTAACCCCGAAGCCCCAGCACCGCACAAACACTACAACGTGCTCCAACAAAGGTACGGAAACGGGTGACGTTTTTGAGGGACAGTGTGGGGACAGCAAAGCTGGCTGCAGGTACATTCGGAGCTACGTTAACCCACGCCATACACACGCCGCGTGAACGAGCAGAATGTATTACAGTAACCTCATCGGTTGCTATAATATAACCGATAATAATATAACCAATGTCACACACTGATAGAAGCTAGAGAGTGATCTGGGGATACAACCAAGTGCCAACGACGGGGTCTATCAGCATTTATTAATCCTCCACATCCCTTTCACAAAAGGACGGCTCTCTAACAAATTACCCCCCTTCTCTCGCAGGCTAATGCAAACCCAAACCCGCCACTTTGCATTTCATTTGAATCACAAGAGACACTTCAGCAGGTAATAAACTGAAGGGATTCTTGCCCTATATATTTTCACAACAATAATTTGCTTTACTTCATGCAAAAAATGTCATGAATATGTATTCCAATAGCAGCACACATAAATCAGAGCTCAGGGTGAATACACGGCATGCGGCGCCTCAATTAGAAACCTGCCTCCCCCGGGGATTTAAGCAGACTGTTTGCAGAAAAACACCAGGAGCCACTTTGTCCACAGCAGCAAGAGGTCTAAGTAACGCGCTGCCGCAGGCTACGCGTGCTCTAAGCAACGCGCTGCCCCAGGCCACGCGTGCTCTAAGCAACGCGCTGCCCCAGGCCACGCGTGCTCTAAGCAACGCGCTGCCCCAGGCCACGCGTGCTCTAAGTAACGCGCTGCCCCAGGCCACGCGTGCTCTAAGTAACGCGCTGCCCCAGGCCACGCGTGCTCCGCACACAGGCTGCGGCCGCCCTTCTCGCCGCCAGGTTTGCTGCTCTTCCCTCTCAGTGCAACGCTTGCCAGACCACCCAGTCCCAGATACTCACAGGTCACAGAGGTACCAGCCTGTAACACTCATCCTCAGCAAAAAGCACTGTTTTGAAACACTCTAGCATTGCTCTCAATGACATCTGGCTCAACTGCAGGATGCGGTGCAGAGGTACCGAGTCTTTGGTTTTGTTTAGGCTTTCCTAGGTTGGAGCAACACCAGGGAGGGAGATGATTTTTTCATGGCATTTTTTTTATATGAACAAGCAATATTCGTTAATATAGCATATTTTATCTGGAGACCAGATATAAATGATGACACGACGCTGGTGCAAGCCAAGCTGACGCAAGGAGGATTTGGCGCTGTGGCTATCCGCATTAAACCGCACCAGCTAACCTCTGCCACACATCGAGCAAAACCCTGCCTGAGGATTCAGCCTGGCTGATACGGGACCCACACACAGCTCTTGGAAATTAAAATCTCTTACAACTGACATGTGTGGTTCTTACCCTGAGATAAGCCTCTCTGCCTGGATGTGGAAGCTCACTGGCCTTTTTGTTCTGCAGAAATAAATACAGTTGCAACTTCTCCTGCTTTTAGAAAACCTGATCAGGCTGCATTTCTGCGACGAGCCGAAGCAGCAGCAGCGGGAGGGCTGGGGAGCCCCAGCACGGGAGCGGGGGTGCTTGTGCTGCAGGGCGGCTTGGGGAGAGCCGAGTTGGCTGCTCCGAGCTGGCCGAGATGCGCCTTGGCTGTGCTGCAGCCCTGCAGACTGACATCAGGCCCTGCACTTAATCCCTTCGCAAACTGATCCGAAGCAGCCTGAAGATCCTCACTAGCTCCTGGCCGACTGCAAAGCCACAGAGTGTGGGTGCTCCAGCAACGCGCCGAGGCTGGAGAGGAGGAGCTGGGGGTCCTGAGCGTGCCCCCAGGCCGCGGCAGCACCGCGCCTCTGCACAGCCCAGGTCTCGTGCAATGCAAAGCTGGGACAACAGACCCCAGTCGAACTTCACGGAAACCAGCAGGCACTGGAGGCTTCAGCAAGCGCCAAGGCTAACCTAATTCCTTTGTTCTATCCAGATCACAGGTTTGGAAAGGATTCTGCAAATCTCCTATGGAAAATCTGACCCAGAGAAGTGCAAAGTGTTATTACTATCACCAGCATCAATCCTACAGTCAAAAGGAAGGTTCAGTTCCACCGGGACTGATGGTTTGACTCAAATGCCATCCACGAGCATTACTTCAAAGCAGCAGCAATTATCAGAACAGAAAACTGATGAAACATTCAGAGAAAATACATTTTCAAATACTCTATTAAATCATCCTCAACCAAGGGGATTCTTTTCTGTATTGTGAGCGGGCACGATCACACATCTTCCAAAGACCTTGAGCAAGGCTGATGTCACGCGACTCAATTTGCTGGAAACATTTATACCCCAACCAGCAGAAGGCCAGGACAACTCTCACGAGGACGAGGCAACCAAATTATAGAGAAAAACCACACGCCTGCCCACATCTCCTTCTGCTGTCTGTTGAAGGCATCTAGAAAGGAGAAGAGCAGAGCAAAATGAAGAGACTGGTGTTGGATGCAGGTCCCTACCCTGGAAATGATGCCTATGAATGCGTTCTTGATGCTCAAAAGATTTCTTGCATGGTGAGAGGCCCTGTATTTCCATGCTTAGGAATTCATCGTGCTCATCATTGCTATTTCATCGCCACTTATTTCATCATCAAACAGGGTCTCGGCAATAAACTTAGGTTCTGCGGTTCCTTAAACTCAGCAATACTCCAGTCTGAGGACGTGCTGATAATAACAATAAAGATCCCAGAGATCCAGACATCCCATTTCAACAGAAAATTTCCACCTACTGTGATGGTAACCAAGAGAAACAGGAAAATGCCTGAATAAAGACTCCCTTTTTATACTTGCAAAATTCATAAAACCAGGTGGTTTATGTTTTAAGGTTTCCCCTTGGCTAACACCAAGGAGTTGCCATTTTCTGCCTACAGGGAATTTGTTGTGGATCAGCTCGAAAAGCACGAGAGCAGAAAAACGGGCATTTTCTAGTAACTTTAGTTATTACCTGCTGCCCTGCACATGTTTATGGGGAAATAAGTTAGCTCACTTCTTTAAGATATGATCATGCCACTTCCAGGACATCACCATAATTTAAACAGCAATTCTTATGCAACGTGCAGGAACCGCAAGGCAAGACGTCATGAAATATGTTTTATATTTCTACATGCTCGGGAGGAACATTTTTTGTCTTTAAATAGCACTGCCTTTCAAATCAACTGATATAGAAAAGAGAAAGTAGATAATGACAGTCTGGGAAAGAGACTTTTACAGGCAGGTCCTCCCTGTGCAGAGCCCTGCACGGGGCAATCCCAAAAAACTCACTGCCAGATAAGGGCCGGGGCCGGTCACCTGAAACGGCACAGGATGGTCCAGGACTGGATGAGCATTAGAAAGTTAAACTTATATTTAGGATGATAAACAAGGAAGAAGCAGCCATCGGTTTTCTTAGGTGTGAAGTGTCCAGCTCTTATACAGCGTGTTAGTAAGTATTTCAGGTAAGTGGCTTGACTGTCACGTTGTTCGCTGGAAGGCAGGACCGTTTCACGTTGATAGTTCGGGCTCGTGGTGTCGTGTTTGCCGGCTTCAGACTTTTCATGTACTGCTGGTGTTAAGGCCGCCGAGACTTGCCTTTCCTTGACCCAGCCCCGGGACTGTCAGATATCAGCTGTTTCGCTACACTTCAAGCATCCTCAGTATTTTTGCTTTTTCTTTTTTTTAAAGCAACATTTCAATCACTCTTAGAAGAGAAACATCTTTTCTAAGGTGGGGACAATTTCTCAAAGCTGCTCTTCTGGAGAGTATAAATGTCTCCTGCAGTGATTTTTTTCACCTAAGCTCTAATGATGCATTGATTCTGTTCGTCTTCTTTCTAACCCACTGTTCATGTGAAAAAACAAATTTTGGCAATAACAGCAGGGCCAGAAATTGCATCTGAGATGTCTACTCTGTCAGCTGCATCTCCACAACTCATCAATGCATGTCCCTGCTACCTGTACATCAGCTTTCAGATAGCGCACATTTTTATGACACATCTAAACCTGCCTAAAGTGGTTTAAAATGAAAGCACTGACGCATCAGCCCTCGCTGCAGAACAGGAGTGCCAAATGCAGTATCCGTGCAAAAGGAAACAGATATAATCTTCGAGCATCTCTACTTGTGATGTACAAGGAAGGGTCAAATGAGGAGCAACAGCAGGAAAAAAATCAAATAGAAAAATCTGTAATATCTGCCAATGCTGACTTTTAACTGGCTCGGATGGGCTGGCAAGTACAGCAGCGATGAGGAGGATGAAGTCAGGCACGCTAATCTGATTAACAGGTGATTAAAGGACACGGACTGAGAAAGGAAAGGGGCAAGGGGTTAACAAATAGCACGCTCCCAACAGCAGAAGAGAGGACACTGTCTGCCTTGATGATGAAATGAGTGTAGTTTTGACAGATCTGGGTCTGCTGTGCTTAACCTCTCCTGCAAGGAGATTTTGAGCTGATTTGCTCTGTCAGAAGAAATCCTTCCTTGCTGCTGAGCGCTTCCCCTACGTCTTACGATTTAGCTAGCGGCAGGGCAAAGGAACAGCTTGGAAATCACGTGCTGTAAACTTGTGTGCATCTTCGGTGCTTTATGGCTTTTCCAGAGTTGTCCTATAAACACACACCAGTTGTGAAGCGAGGCCACACAAACAGAGGGGAAATAAGGACTGTAAGATGCATCTCTTCCCAGCGATCCAAAACGTAGGCATCCAGCCTAAGGCATTTATCCAAACTCCCACTGCAGGAGTTAAACTTAAGCAGGATGAATCACTCCGAGTGCCCAACTCTTTCTTCTCATTATAAAGGACACATATTCCCCTCCTGGATTTTTCAGCGAGCGATGCAAGAGGAGAACCTTCAACGAAGAAGCCCAGAGCCGCAGCAGCTTCAACGGCAGCATCACACGGCCACAACCAGGTGCATCCGAGGTGGGACCGCTGCTGCCGGCACAGTACAACAAGATGGGAACAGGTGGGGCAGAAGAGACTTGAATAAGCCGAGCAAGGATAACATTCCAGAGTCAATCTCTGCTTTCAGCCAGATTCAAGCCAAGGTTTTGAGAAGAGAAGTGAAGCTGGATGTGGCCAACAGTCGGTGCTCGGTGAAGAGGAGGAATGTGTAGGGCTGCTGCCCCGGAGCTTGCTCCCACCCTTGGGCAGAGATGTGGGTGACATTTAGGGCCAGAGACAGTCTCTCTAAATTTAATAGCCCTCAGTGGATTTTTCACCCATTAATTAATCCAGGCACTTGTTGAGCAAGCCAAATTTTAGAAGCCAAGCACCCACAAACACCATGAAGAAGGATCTTCTTCAGTGTTTTCAAATACCCTGTGCTCCCTTTGGTATTTGTCCCTCAGAAAGGGCCCAAGAAAAAGCAACTCTCCATTCACTTGCTCTGTGCCACTTCTGCTTTTGCAGCTTTCCCAGATCCTCCTCCGCTATCCAGGCTCCAGGCGCTTTCTCCGCCGAGCACCTCCCCATGCAGGAGCCCTTTTGTACCCTCCATTACCCCCACTGCCCTCCTCTGAACCGTTTCCAACTCTAAGCCATCAGTTTTGAGACTGAGGTCCAGGAGCTACACAGCGTAGTTCAGGGTGTGGGCAACCACAGCGACGTCCTCACCTTTATTCTCAGCTCCTTTCCTTATAAATCCCCGCGGTTTTGTTGCCTTTTCAATTGCCACTGACACAGAGATGATGTTTCCAGAAGCTGCCCGCGATGAGGCAATGTAACGCCAATCCCCAACTCCCCACGCAGAGGACAGGGTTTCATAAAGCAAAGGGTGGACAGCAGCAGAGAAGTCGGTGGGGGACGTATGACCCTACATCAAATGTGGGTCAACCATAACAATGCTTCTACATTTAAAGTACCAAATGCCTCTGAAGTAATGCCAACAGAGAAACCTGCATGTGTGTTTACTTCTGAGAGCCACAGACCCTTCCAGGTGCTTATCAAGAGCATTTGTACAATGGGCTTTTCATGCTCTTCAGTTGACATTATCAGATATTCTTTACAACCTGTTCTATTTACATGATACACATTTGCCAAGAGCTAAATGCTTTCCATGAGAATAATCTACTACGCGCTGCTCATTTAGAATAAAGTTCTCCTTTTTCCTTTACAGTAACGCTTTCCAGTAATGAAAGCATCTGGTCCCAAAATGCCTCAGGACTTACGCTTAACTGGAATTGAAATATGAAAATCCAGGGAAAAAAAAAAAAAAAATCTCGCTTGCACTTCTCGAGATGTGCTCTTAAGCCAGAAAAAGTCTGCAGAAGCAGTATCATTCCCTCAGTGCAATGCCTGGAGATCTTCAGTCTTGGGCCAGGTCTCCTGCAGCTATAAAAAAAATATTGCTCTTCTCCCTCCATAAACCTACATGAATTTACACCAGCAGGATAAGTACAACTGAACACAAGCTCTACCAGATATAACTATTCATTTATCTACAGTTCAAATAACATACCTAAGGTGTGTATATCTGCTTGAAGAGTACTGTGCACTACTTCAAATGCTGCTATAAAACAAGGAGTTTTATGAATACCTGTTGTTTAGTTAATCATCGATTTATTTCTGAAACCTGCATTCTGGAAGTCAGATCACCTTTAGGAGAAAAAGGAAGAGAGATACAATTTTATGAGAAGATAAAAAAAGAGGTTTATTGTATATTACCATTAAAGTTCCTCCTGCAGATGTTTCAATGTCTAAAGAAATTTAAAGCGCTCTCTGTATTTTCCTCCCTCCTCCATAGCGATGATTGCCTTTAGATATATATACCAGTTACAGTAATATAACCGAAAATGATGACATGCCATAGGTATTTTATTACGCATTCCGTTTTTTAGGACTTGGATTATAACTGCATCGCAGAAGCCTGGTCAGTGAAGCCGAGAGAACTTCTGCAAAGGTAGCAAAACTGACAATTTCCCACTTCACATCACATTTTCAAAAGCACTGAACAGATCTCCCTCTTAAACGTTACGGGTCTTCTAAATTTGATACCAATAAACACATTTTTCCCTTTATACGTGTCACAGGAAGAGCCAAGCAAATCCATTAAACGTGCAGACTGTTACACCACGAACGAGGCGTTCCCCCAGACCAAATGAAATCAAAGCCGCCCAGGCACACGCTTCCCCAGGGTGCTCAGTTTTTAGGAAGATACTTCTCAATTTTATTGTTCAGAAAGATGCTGGGAAGAGGGGAGGAGAGGAGCGATTCGGTGTCTAAGTGTCCCTCGCAAAAAAATGAAAATACGGTTGCTGTAAATGTTTTTAAAGACAGCAGAGATTTTGGAAACAAGAGGCACTTTCCAGCTGAAATCGAAGCAGAATATACAGCCAAGTTCCCTGGCCTGATGTGTAAATCTCTACCAAGAAGAGCAGCTTTTGAAGGCACGAATGAGATGGGCACACCCGCTCCAGCTTCTACCCCACGAATCCACGTTTTTGCCCGAAGCCATCCCCCCTCAAGGGAGTTGGGCTCTTGCCCACGCAGTCCGCAGCAGGACACTCCGCACCTTCCTCCCGCCGGAGGCCACCCGCGGCGGCCACGCTGCCCTCCATGGGGACACATCTCCATGTCACCAGGTTGTTAAACTAACCACACGCCAGAACAACAAAACCTGCTCCACAAAGAGACTCCAAAATACGCTAAACCCCTATCTGCCTCTGGTCCCTCACCTCGCCTGGGCAGACAAAAAAAAGGACACTTTGCTCACCAGAAATTCTCCTCCACGAGCTCCTCCTTACACTGGGGACCCGAGTCAACACTGGATGCTGCTTTAGTTACAGTTAAGCTTATACGTTAGGGAAAAAAATAAAATTAACGGCAGTTTCAGTTGAGGAGGTGACAACCCTGTTGCTGTTCTTGAATGTTCTTGTGTTGTACAAATGATAATCCCTGAACAACTGTTTGCTCCTGTATTATAATCTAAATAGACAACATAACTCTTGTAAAAATGAGACAAAAGACATGGCAGGACACTCTTTCGTGTATTTGACAAAAGCAGCAGATGATGTAAATGAACAGTTTTGAAAGGCTTTTAAAATGGTTCATGTGGCTGATTTTAGACTGTCAGCAAAAATTACCATTAAGATGTCCTGCTTAAAAAGGTCTGTACGCTGCTCCTGCAGCTTGTACGAATCTGAGTAACTGAGAGCTCTGAGGCAGTGATCAGACAGGTTTGTTTTCTTAATAATTTTTAAGTCTTCTGTATTTTGAAGCTTTTGCCCCGTGGCCTTAGAGGCACATGGAGATGCACCATCAGACAAGATGCACGCAGACATGGGGGTTCAGCAAAACCTTGGCCAAGAGGTCAAGTCCAAGTAAAGCAGGTATGGTCAGTAAGAGAGGCTATACACGGTCGTTATCCAAGTAAAGCGGTGGGGAAGCAATGCCACTGCTCTGGCAGGGTGGTGTGGGACGAACGGGCAGGCGAGGAGCAAGGCTGGGCAGGAAGCCGAGCCAGTGCCACCACCATGGCACGTCAACAGCCCCAGCGCTGGGCAGCAGAAACCCAAGAAAACTACCGGGGACTCGGTGGCTGTGACGAGCTTGGACTAGAAATGTGGCTGCAACCCTCTGATAACGTATGTAGCAAGAGCTGCGGAGGGGGTTGGGATGGACAGTGTGGCTGGTCACCCTTTTGGGTGCTCTGGCAAAATCTGCTGCTCTCTGGGTCCCAGGGCCACCCACTGCCCCTTGCTCGTGGCTTTGGGTACGGCTGCAGAAGTCCCTGGTGGGAACAGAAGGGTTTGCGGGCTGTCAGGATAGCTCAGTGCAAGAGCTGGCTGGAAGATCAGAATACTCTGTATTTTTTTTCCAGCTCTGAGTTTTTCAAATTGCATTGAATGGAGCCATCTGCACTGGCCATTAAAGCGGGGAGAGAGGAACCCCCGGGGCAGGCAGCATGTGGGTCATCTCCTGGGACTCGCCGCCTCGGAGCACCCGCTGGAGGTGCCACCGGAGCGAGCACAGAGAAGGAGAAAACAAAGCTTGCCAAAATCCGACCTCAGCAGCGCAGTGAGATACTGGGACCTGGAGCTGGCTGAACAGAAACCAAAGCTACAGGAATGTTTTTTTTATGTTCACAGCCAAAGCCCAGGCTCCTGATCCTGGAAAAATCCAATAAGGAACGTGAGCTTTTTGCAGACCCACACCGAGTTTCGAGTACAAATGGCCAAAGCTAAGGTTTTGAATAGAAAACAGATGTAAATCTGTACATTTATATGGTTTTAAACCTAAAATCCCAGGAAGAAGAAAGGAAACATTTTACTTGTAGATGCAAACTTTCTTTGCGTTTGTTTGTAATTCTACAGCTGCCAAGCCAACCCGATCGGACCAAACAGAGGGGCTAGTGCTGAGCCCCAGGCGCCGTTTTAGACTTACCCTCCTGGAGCTCAGGGCTGCTTGGAGGAGACTGGGAAGAGGGGGATGTGTCCTGCCAGCAAAGGGGACCCAAGCAAAATCAGAGGGATGTTTCAAGCCAGGGATTTGGACCAATTCTCTCCATCGAGAGCTCCAGCGACAAAATGGGCAGGCACAGGGGGCATACAGAGCACTTGGGGTTAACACAGACGTATCTGTGCTATAGGACCCCATGAGCAAAAGGAGAATATCGACAGTTACCTTCCTTTGGTGAGTGGATCAACATCTCTAGATGGAAAAGACCATATAGTAAGGAATTTCTTTACCATTCACAATGTCTTTGCTAGCAATGTTAATGCTAGCTCTCAGCCATGAAAGGCTACAGCACCTACCCACAGTCCTGGCTCATCATTTAATATCCAGTTTAGATCCTTCATTTGGAAAGCAAACAAAATGCATCCTCAGAAGCAATTATAAAAACACTGATATGCCCTTAGCACAATCAATACTTGAATGACGCCAAAGCAACAAATAAGATTAAAGAGATACTGGAAGCAGGCAGCTGAGCTGAACAGGTCAGCAACGAGACTACTGGCCTACCTTCTCCTGCAGACAGGTACCCACCTCCCATGGTTTGGGAGATGTGCAGGACACCGACGTGCAAAGTGCTGGGCAAAGACGGAGCATTTCAGAGCTGACGTACCAGGAGCGTCCCCGCTGCCTCGGCCCAAGAGCGAGGCACTTGGGAGGTGCTGCTCGACCTGGTGTTCTGGCCGCTGGCACCCCTGGAGCGGGGAAGGGTGACAGCACCGAGGACCATCTTCCTCCTAAAGTGAGCACTCAGCAGGCCAACGCGGGAAATCCTTTGTTATCAATTGCTTTGGGTATTGCTATCAGCTTGTGTCTTGGAAAAGCAGAGCTATAGACTTAAAACTCCTATTTTACACATTAAGTTAGATATATTTAGTCCAAATGTGAATTTATATCTAATTGTCTCTCTCCATTTAACTCTGTTGCTTTGACAGAATGAAGTACCTTCTACAAAAATAAACTTGGTTTCTTTGTGCCCGAGGCAGATCTAGACAGTTATCTCCTCGATGGGATTACACATATGAATTCTTCATTATAAGCCGCATTATTTGCGGCAGTTTCTGCAGCGCTAGGAAATTCTGATTTTCTTTCTCTTTTTGGTCCTAGCACTAAGCTTCAAGGCACAGATCTGATATTAAGGAACTGCAGTCAGCACAAAGCAGTATTTCTTAATAAAGTAAAAACGCAAAGGAAAGGGTGATCTTGGCTTGATTGATGCCTCTTCTTTTGCATATGCCCACTAGCAGTACTTCGGTTAATTAATACGTATTTTGTGTCTGTAGATGAAAATGAAATAATGGGTTTGCTATTGAAGCTTTAAGTATAAATTTATTCAATGAACAGGTTAGTTTACTTCCCGGTGTCTTCTCCCAGTATTTTCTGTGCAAGTAAGACATAATAACTCTCTAGAAGGTGGTGACACATGACAAAATCCAAGAAGGATGCACTTGTATTTTAAAGCCAGATGAGTTAATTAGCTCATAAAATGCAAGAACTGTTTGGAGGGGGTAAGGAGGGCAAGGATGAGAAACAACACCTTCTTCCAGTGAAAAATTTTGTTTGGAAAGTATTAACCCTTATGACTCAAGTTCAGCTCTAGAGGCCTCAATCCCGAAGGGCACGTAAGAAGCACTTACATTTAAGCAGGCGCAATAGTGCCACAGAAATGAGAAAGACTGCCCAGGTGCTTGAAAGTTAAGTGCTGTGCTGGATGACAGCTGGGCAGTCAAAGGTGAAATTTCATTTTATTCTCTGATCTGCCTCACCAGCTTCCTGTACTGGCTGCTCTAACCAGCTCAGGGAGAGAATGGATGCTGAAAATATTGCTAAAATCCTGAGTGCAGAAAAAAACCTAATATATACTTCAGTTTCATGGAATCTAATACCTTAACGACTGAGTTTTTAGGCAAAGCCAAGGAAGTTTTGGTCAACCACCCGAACTCTTACAGAGTTTGAGGATGGGATTTGGCTGGCAGCTTAATACCAGCACGAGGAGGCTGCTGAGGGGCAGCCCTCGGTGGAGAGGTCGAGCTGCGACATCTTCCCTTGCCCCGGGATTCCTGGGAAAACCCTCAAGTCAAGGAGAGGAATGAAAACTCTGCGCTGTCTTACTGGGGTTAACTACCTTTTATGCATTACGGCAGCGGTGCATCATAGCGATTAGATCACCTGTGAGGCAACAGTCTTGCTATGAATAATAAATGCACACGGGGAAGCCAGAAAGTTCACCGCTGTGACAGTATTCACTTTACGGGGAGCTCTGACTGCGAATGCTGTTCAAAATGAGTCCCACAGAGCACCACCTCTGCAGTCTCCATCGAGTATCACAAGGACACACTAGACTGAAGGATAAACGCACTGGGAAACATAAATCATGTCTAGTTATTTCCACCGTTATTCTCAATGATGCGCAGGGCAAGTCCCAAGGGATATCGCATCAAGGGACATGCATTCAGTGCCATGCTCTTGCTAGTCACAAAAGGAAAGAGGAGATTTTCCAGGATGGCTGAAGGAGATAAATGATTAGTTCCCACTGATTTTGCTGGGAATTTTCTCCTCCTTGTCGCATTGAAGCTGTCACTCGAGTCTGCTGGTACTGAAAGAGCTGTGGAAGAAGTGAGCCAACTAATTTGAGGAGAAGACTAAACAAGCTGCTACTTCTTATCACTGCCGTTAACGTTGGTTGAGTCCAAAGACACCAACCACTTCTCTGAACACGAGACGATGCAATTCCTACCCCAATCAAGCTTCATGTGTATTAAGACAAGCTCAAGTACATAGGATTTGTTCAGATCACAGTAAGCCATTGGCTGGACACAGCGCTATCTGCCAGAGGCAGAAATCTTCTAGAGCCTTCTGCAAAACTCCAGAGCCGGGCATGAATGTGTACCAAGTGTTAACTAAGTGTTTTACATCTGTTTTGTACTCACCGCGTGCTGGAGCTTGTGACAGCCCAACAGCAAATCCTGCCCAGTAACACCGAGAAGCAAAAGGTCAGGAGGCAGGCGACTGGCATACAAACCCGCTGGACTGAATTTCTTGGAAGAACGGGTGACCGTAACACGGCACAATCCATCAAACCTGGCCATAAGCTGACCTAAAAGAAAGTGCTATATAGCAATCGCAAAAGTAGGATACCGGTATCAGAAAGATTTGGATGTTCAAGGGCGGGTCCAGGAGGTGATGCAGGGTCCTCCAGCAAATCTGGGATGCTTGAATGGCACGTGCAGGAGGCAGGGTAGGAAGGCCTGCCTTCATTTGGGAGTGAAGCTGGAGTCACTACAGGGCTGGGACAATATTTGGTCATGAATACTATTACTGTTACTATAATTTTCTGCTGACTCGGCAGAGCCGGGATGTACATATGCAGGGAAATGCAGATGGTCTCCGTTTCTTGCCATCGGCCATCAGGCTGTCAGCTGCCTTTTAACTGCGTTCTGTATTGGTGAGGAGTTCAGATGAAAAAGAAATACGGCTTGAACAGTTCTCAGAGCCAAGGCTGCGAGTGCAGCAGGGGCTCTTGGAAATAGTGTTTTCGTTTGTAGAAATGAACAGGTTTGACCTGAAAGTCCTTGAGAGAGGATGACTGCAAAGCCTTACAGAGACACTGAACACACTAAAAGCCGGTTGCGAATTTTTAACTACAAGCTTTTTTGGTTGAAAATCACAGGAGTGTAACGGCATTGATTACATTTTCACCAGGAACAATCCTCAGGCCTAGGAGCAATCTGTAGTCAATGAAGAGAGTGTCTTATCCTTGAAAAAACCCAACGCTCGGTGATTACGAGACAGGACCGCTCCGAGGTCTGAAGCTACCGCCCTGCCTGAGTCGCCGGAGGCCGGCAAGAGTGATGAAATCAACTTTGCGGCTCTGGATGAGGTAGGGAAGAGATCTGCGTGTCCCACAGCCCCAGCAAGTGCATCGCAAGTTAGTCTTCTCGTAAGAAAGGACAGATGAAAAGACAAAAAAATAACCTTGCCTTCGCAGTCGTGATGAACAGGGAGCTTTCTGAAAGCTTTATGAATATAATGGGATGAAAAACCCCTTATTTCTCATCTCAGTTTATTATGAGCCTCATTTATTGGTGCGTAATTTCACGTCAAAATTTCTCTTGGCATTTCCCAAGCGTGCTTTTTGTAAGAAGACAAAGTTCAGTTTGGCTTGGAGTTGGTTTTTAGGAAGACACAAGCCTGTTTTTTGTTTTATAGGGTAATTTATATCCCAGACATTGTAGGCACACGCACAGAGTAAATGTGCTGCTGCTCACCTTGATGAGTGAACGGAGAAAGCAAATTTCAGAGAATTATTGTTTCAGACACCCAGAAATGCTTTAAAGGACAGTTGTCCTCCAGGGAGCGATGCTATAAAACCAGCTTTCAGGGGGCCTAACTTTGCTCCATCTCAGCAATTCCTGACCGAATTGCAGCTGTCAGGCACTTGGGAGAGCCGGGATTGCTCCGGCTCATGCATCATCCCCACATTAATGAGTGCTCAGTGCTGGAAACGTGACCATGGCCCAGGCAACGGAGGACGGGAAGGGATGTCCCAGGGCTGCCTCCACTCAGCAGGACCCAGAGGGCTAATAAAGAAGCAAACCAATGTGCCTTGCAGTACAGAGGGGAATATGTCACTTGAAACGATACAGGAATCCTTCTTCGGCTGCTCATACCCATCGCTGCTTAAGAGAACTTCAGTAATTTATTTCCCTGCAAGAACACGGAGGGTGAGAACCAAAGCATGGCTGCGCCAAGCCTGCTGGCATCACCCAAGCCAACTCCTTCGCCCCTCAGACACGCCAACCTATGGTGAATGTCAGCACAACAAGCCTCTGGCCCACACAGTCCTTAAGATGCCTGCTGATGGACCCCAAAGATGCAACCCGGATCCCACACTTCAGTGCGTCCCGATGCCCCTGCCCAGCCAGCCAAGAAATGTCTCCTGCTACAGGAAAGACTCTTGAGTCTTCCCCACAATAGCAAGGGCTGGCTCGCTGAGACGCGTAGGATGGCACCGCAGGCATCTCTAGGATTGGAGATGAAAGTAAGCTGTTGCCCGAGCATCAAAGCCAGGGCTGCCAAGATAACCTGCATCTGCCTAGCAAACACCTTCACCAGAGCCCGGAATGGTGCAGACGTCAAAGCAGACCAGCACTGGTGAGGCCGCACCTCGAGTGCTGTGTTCAGTTTTGGGCCCCTCACTACAAGAAGGACATCGAGGTGCTGGAGCGTGGCCAGAGGAGGGCAACGAAGTTGGTGAAGGGTCTGGAGCACAAGGCTTATGAGGAGCGGCTGGGGGAGCTGGGGGGGCTCAGCCTGGAGAAGAGGAGGCTGAGGGGAGCCCTCATCGCTCTCTGCAATGGCCTGAAAGGAGGCTGGAGCCGGGGGGGTCGGTCTCTTCTCCCAAGTAACGAGTGATAGGACGAGAGGAAACGGCCTCAAGCTGCACCAGCGGAGGTTTAGGTTGGATATTAGGAAAAACTTCTTCACCAAAAGGGTGGTCAAGCATTGGAACAGGCTGCCCAGGGAAGCGGTTGAGTCTCCATCCCTGGAGGTATTTAAAGAATGGATAGAAACGGTGCTTGAAGACATGGTATAGATGGACTTGGCAGTGACAGGTTAACAGTTGGACTCGATGATCTTAAGGGTCTTTTCCAACCTTGACAATTCTATGATTCTATCTGCCGCATTTTGTATCAACAGCCTTAATACAAAACATGGGTGGTGGGGCACCCTGAGCCCCTTGCCCCAGCCCCATGCCTAGCCGGGTTCAGGCATTTGCACATAAAATATTGAGGGAACATGGCCAGGAACGGATGCGCCCCTGAGCAACAAGCAAGAAGGGTTGATAATGCAGAGACTCGGGGTGCCTCCTTTGCCGCTTCTTTCTCCACAGAGGATGGAGAGCGGGAAGCCCAGAAGTTAAAGGGCTTGTGGAATGGGTCTCATGCCCAAGAAACACAGCCTGTGATAGAAGAAAAAAAAATCAACCTGTCTTGGGGATACTGGAGGTGCCGTTGATGCCCACAGCCTGGATGCAGGTAGGGGTGTGGGCACCCGTGCTTGAGGAGCCCCTGGAACCACCTCACCGGACAACGTCAGTGTGATTCAAATCCTATAGCAGTGGCAAACCAAATTTCCACAAAATTCAGTGGAAAGAGCAACATGGGAATGGCTCCGTTCAACAGGAGCAGAGTTAGGCCAAACACAAGCGGTGCAGAACCTCTCTCAGGATTTAGGCTCCACTTTCTAAAAACTACTGGAGAAAAACACAAATAAACCAAACTTTGCTCAATCTCTACGAACCTGCACGGCCACTTGCCCTTGCTCTCCACAGCCCCTTTAGCTACAGAGATGCTGTGGCTGCTCTCCGCGTCTGGCTTTCTCCACCTGGGCCCCGAGCCCAGGGTGACCAGGGTGGACTCCAACTATGGTCCAACGTGTTAAACCAACGCCTGGCAAATCCCTAACCACCGCTTGCCAGAGGCACTGATTCTGTGAAAAATCAGTAAAAAGCTGACAGCTGCCAGGGTTTCAAGTGAACATAAGGCATGGCTGAGTCCTAAAATGGATTTCTTCATCCACCGGTGAATCTCAACCGCAACGCACGGCCTATTGCACAGCAAGAGTTATCATGTTTCCCAGCAAAGATGATCAGTGTCTTCCCGGCATAAAAATCAACTTGTCAGTAAAAACACTAGAATCCAGTGGGGTGAAAATAGCGGTCCTTTTCCCCCCCTTACCTGTCCCCATCTGTCAGCGGGTAACAGGCAGGGATGACAAATCATTTTCTATCAGGAGGAAAGAGAGAGACGGGAGCGCTGCGGCTGCCTGCCTGCAATTGCCTTTCCCGAGGAGGGACAGCTATAAACCGCCCAGGCACTGCGGCGGTACGAGCAGAGCTGCTCTCCAGCTCCCAGCGCAGAGGTTATAGCCTGTTTAGAAAATAATCAAAATACGGCTCCATTTCCATGCAGGTGGTTGTGATGAAAAGCATTTTACCAGTTTGGAAAACTACACCAGGGCTTCTTATAAAGCATCTTCAAGCACCTACAGTAAATACTGAGCTGACAACTAAAATGCCAAACATAGGATCTGAATTCATACTTGTACTGATTCCTGCTCTTAAAAGAAATGCCAGTGATTGGATATCATTCAGTGGTGGAAATATTTCTTCCAACCCCACAACAATCACTCTGAAGAGCAAAACGGACTTCTCTAACAGGGATACAGGTACAAATAAACAAACTGTGGCTGTGCATGAAGGCAATGTATTACCGGTGTATCGCTATTTCTAAAGCTAAGACCTTTTCCAAGGTCAGTCCTACTCTGCCTCTTATTTTGTTCCAAGTAAACTTGATTTTTATTTGGAAACAGCCCTAAGCCCCAGTATCTAAGTGGATGTCAGTACCTGACTGATAAAATACTTGGTAAAAGCTGCTCTTGAGTTTACATTGTTGGCAGACTTGGAGGGGGGGTGGGGTGTGTGTTTGGTTTTTTGGGGTGGTTTTTTTTATGTTTCCTAAATTGCAGGAGTCTCTGGAGTCCTGGCACGCCATAGGCAAGTCTGTGATAGCTGCAGCAAACCCACTGCTGCTACGGCTGGACTCGATGATCTCGGAGGTCTTTTCCAACCTTAATGATTCTATGACTCTATACAGCTGCTCCACGCTAAAGGGAGGCTTTTTGTGCCTGCAGATAGAGGAGGGAGATGGGATCCATCCCCACACAGCTTCATCCTGCAGATCAGGCTGGGCCACCTGTAACTCCAAGGTCTTTTAAATAAAACTTCCCTGGCCTTTAGTGGTTCCCCGTTACTCTTACCAAGGTTTAGCCCCCAACTTTTCAAACTGGGTCTTGCTCAAACTCCAAAATTTCTTTCCCGGATAGGTGAGCCCAGAATTTCATCCCCTTCCCCTTAGGCCAACAGCCCCACTCAGGCATCCCCCGACTGCTGGCCCTGACTTCTGCATCATCTGCATCTGACCAACTTTGTGAAGACTGCAGTTCCTCAGTATAAATTCTCAGAAATATTAAAAGAGTGGATATTTGCACAGTACATGCTCCCCAGATAATCAGCTGATACCTGGTAATTCTGCCCCAAAGCACGTCTAGTCAAAGGCACGTTCTCTCCTTCCTTGCAACCAGATGCCGACACCTCCTGCAACCAACCACAAAATAAAGCTTGGGAGGCATCTCGCAGCAAACCCTGTCTGCGCTCCTCCAAGTCCTTCCCTCAGAAGTTCGGGCTGATTTGTTCCCACACTTCCCAAAAAAACCCTTCGCTGCCGCATGTGTGATTTCATGACTAACTCGGTCTGCGCGAAGCTGGGTGCAGATGGGGAAAGAAACCCTGCACATCACGAGAAACTTGATTCAACCCTAACTACTGTGTCTCAGTGAACCCTCACAAGCCTAATAAAGCCTTATGAATAAATTACATGCTTTTCAGCTTCCTATTTTTCAAAGTGATAAAAAATGTAACAACGCATCATCGCAGATCTCCCGGATCCCACCACGCGCCGCATCCTGCAAGCCTCGGCAGGCGCATCGCGCAGCGGCTGGTGAAGGCAGCAGACGTGACAGTCACCGGAGGAACGCCGTCGTTCGCGCCCGGGCGCTGATGGACAGGGTGGTTAAAAAGGGATTTCAGGTGCTGCCTACCGTCAGCTGTCTCTGCCTGCACCCAGACTTTAATACATTAATCAGAAGAACCGAGAGAGAGAGAGAGAGAGAGACATTTGAAGATGATCAAACAAAAAGCCCCGGCAAAACAACATTTCGAATGACAGCACTAACACACATCGCAGAGTCAAAACGTGACACCTGATATTAGATGTCTGCGTGTTTGGTTGACATTATAAAAATAAATTCCACCCTAACCAGGGATATTTTTACATTTTGATGGCAGGCACTAACTATTTAGATATTAGGTTCACACAAGTAGAAACCTAGCCAAATATCCAAATTTATGTGCTCCCCGTTCTGCTCGCGTCTATCACTCTCCATTTTAGAGACGTGCACAATGTCATATAAAGACATATAAAAACACAGGGTATCCGCACTGGAGCCTGTGTTTCCAGCTGAGCTGGGAAAGCAAGCCTGTGCTAGTATGTATTTTTTTCAAAAAGAGAGGAAAAAAAATTAAAACATCTTTCTCAGGACTCCTAGCCCTGCCCTGACGTCCTTCCTCTGCTCCCACCCAGCACCCCACGGCGGGACTTTCTGCCTCCCATAGGGCTGGATACAGGCTGCCCTCGCCTCAGACCCAGCGCTTGCTCTAAATACCCTCATTTTCTTCTTCTTAACAAAAAGATATAGCCATAATGTTATGGAAAATGTATGCAGGAAGAGAAGGATTTAATTTTCTGAATGCAGAAAGAGTCAAGCTCCCTTGTGGAATCTAAATATACCTATTTGATGGCTTTCCTTTTATTTTTGCCTGACCCTCTCAACATTTCAGCATATGAGTAATCGTACTCATATAAACAAAATGGGCTCCTTCATGGATGAAACGCACACAAGAGATTTGTACCATTAAAATGCTATTTAATCTATTTTAAGGGTTTCTGAAAGACTGAAGGGTACACAGGCATGGTAGCCTCTGGGAGAGGATCAATGTCACTGCCAGTGCAATGAGGTTACTTCTGTGCCTAAGCGGCTGCAGGATGAGAATCTGATTATTAAAGAAATCCCCACTAACAACAATATGCTCAATCCATCGTTGCATCCATTTGATTTTCAAAGCTCCATACTCCCAGCCCTTACAGCTATGCACATGGATGCGACTCTCTCTGCTCCCTGCACACAATGCTGGCTCGGCGGCACCAGAAATCTGTCCTCTTGAAGCTAGATGACAAATCTGGGGGGACAAATCTGGGATATTGAGAGGACATGCTGTGCTTTTCCTCTGGAAATAGTTTTAAAAGACCCAAACCAAACTTGTGACAATTTAACATTTATAGTAAAAAGTAGCTCAAGTCAGTCATTAAACCCCAAAGGGCTCCCTGAATTGTACTTTTCTTAATGAATTCAATCATCGATTCTTACTACACAAATAAGGTGTGGGATGGATCAGCTAATAAGCATTCTCAGTTAATTGCCTTCTTCAAGTGACAATTTGTACAAATGATACCATCAAAGGAGTAATAATATCCTTATTGATTAAATTAATCTCTAAAAGACAACTCAAATAAGTTTAATTAGCAATGCATGACAGAAGCACAAAATACTCTGAAACCAACCTTGTAACCCATCCCAGACTTTGAAATCATGGCAACAGTCATGCAATAGCCCTTTCATCTTTATTCAAATAGACACGTGCAATTTTATGGAGCATCTTCAGTGAATGTCTGTGACTAACCATGAAAACCCATGAAACCCTGCCTGCAGAGAAAAAGCGAGACATGCAGCAAAAGCAGTCCTCCCGCTTAGTCACACAGGCACTAAAAGCCCGGGCCACAAACAGTTTTAAAAGAAAATAAAAATTTTCAGCAGAAGGAGCAGAGATGGTCAGAGAAGCCTCTGTGCCAAAATGCACACGTGGAGCTGGTGGGGACCCAGAGCAGCGTCAATACCTTTAAGTTGTGGAAACTGGACACCAGGTTTATAAAATCAGAGCAGAAACTTGTTCAGTACAGCAAAGGGTTAATAGAGTTGGCTCAAAGCTTGTTCAGAGAGAGCAGGTTATTCCTGCTGGGCCCAACAGCAGGAGCTGGGCCCGGGAAGGGGCCAGGCTGTGGTCCGCAGCACCCGCACGGTCCCCAGGACGAGTGGTGGGAGCTTGGAGCAATACCTGCTCTCCCTATTCCTACAGCAAAACCGAGACCAGGCATCAGACGCCTCCACTCGCCCCCGCTCCAGCAGCTTCACCGGTGCTGCCTGGTCCCCAGCCGGGCATGAGGATGAGATTTCCACAAGCAGTCTGCTGGGGGCAGTGATTAATGCAGGAACAGATCAAACATTTGGTCCTCGTGGCTGTCAACACAGTAAGAAAGACCTGGCACTACTATAATTTGATTGTAAGGCACACTTGGAGGGTGAGGGGGAGGAAAAAAAGCATGTTGAAAACCTCTCAGTTGAAATATTAGTCTAAACTGCCTTGCTTAGCAAACACTTCTCCGTTCTTTGCCAAGAAAAAGGGAATTAGACTCAATTCTGCCTTGGGAAGTGAAGTAGTGGACATCGGGGACAAGAGGAGTCAATACGGCCAACCTTCTGGAGACACTCCAGTGTGACAGAAGAAAATACGATCACACAGAGAACAGCACGTTCCCCTTGTCAGGGCCAAAGCTACCCCACAAGCAGAACAGGATTTGCCTGGGGCAGCAACACGCTTAGTGGCTCTATTACCATTATCTGAGCAATCCGAGGATGCTTCCCAGCACGTACGGGAGAGCAGCGAGCCCAGAGCCACCTTTGCAAATGTGTGTAACAAGGGTTTATTCTTTTAAGTGGCTCACGCAGGAGCTTTCTCATTTAGCTAACTGAATTCAGCAACTGAAAGAAACATATGGCCCCTATATTTCAACACACGTAGGTATAGTACAGCTTATTTTAGAATATTTGAAGCATATTAATAAAACAAGGCTCTTGTACAGTATATGGCCTTGGCCCTTCTAGAGTAGGACAGCCCAACCTTCTCAATTATTTATTCTATTTTGCTATTCAGATTACTTGCATTTAATTTTACCATAATATAGCTAGCTTGTGCTTTTGCCCGAAACACTGCAATTTTTTCCATGTCCTTCTCATAGCCTCAATGGGTTTATTATCTCATTTTTGTTCTTTGAGTGTTTTTGGTAATACAAGAATATAATGTTCAAAAAATGCCACATGATTCTCAGAAAGATGATGGAATTTGCACCAGCATCAAAAGGAAAATAAATACTTTCTATATTTATTTTCATCCAAGAATCACAGAAACAAACAAGGAACCACCGGATTGCTTTTCCGACTACAGACAGCCACGTATCAGGCAAAACAACAAAACACCCACAGAAAGCCTAATAATTTTCTATTCGAGTTGATCCTTTAAAACTACTTTATTAACAAAGAGTCCTACGTTACTGGTAACGTTACAGAGCCCAGGCGTGGCAGGTTGCAAGCACGTGAGGAAGGGCTGGCAACCTTTGTACACCAGGACTATTAGAAAGAGATACGCTCACCCGAGACCTGACATCTGCTTGACTCCATGTGACCCCTTACACATCCAACGACTAGCCTTGGATAAACTATTTATGACTGAAATCTTACTACGAAGTGGAACTCAAATAGCTGGCCATCGCAGACACACCATCTCCAGGCCCGCTCTCCGTGTGAGCTACCTGACCCGCATACGCAACGGCCAACGTCTATTAAATGGGACTGATGCGCCATGAGCTCTTGGTTGCTAAATAAGACGCTTGCACACAGACTGATTTTTGGAGCTCAGGAATCTTTGAAAATCTACTTTCTACATAGTCTTACAAGGTGGATTTCCTAAGTATTTTGCCTCTCAAAACCACCAATATTTTTAAAACCTTGACCAGAACACACAGCGTGTGAATGAGCAAACAGCAGGGAAACATATAGGTTGGAAACACAAGCCTGGGAAAGTCACTTGGGGTAGGGAGGGATTATTTTTTTCCAAAAGGATGTTTATTAGACAGCCTTTCTAAAAAGTTCAGCACGTGAAAAAGAAGAGGACGTATGCTCAGCACTTGTCCCTGAGACTTCCATCTTATTTTTCCAGTTAAGAAGCCAACTTCCGTGAAATCCCCCAAAAACCTAGCAGATGGGTTGAATTACTAATTGTGAGAAGACTGGTTCCACAATTATATTATTAAAAAAAACCCATAAACAAACAAATAAGGATAGCCACAAGAGAAGCTTGGTTTAGAGCGGGATCTCTCTAGACCAACGAAGTGAGCTGCATGATGATGTGCAATAATTACTTCATATGGAGAAGAGCTATGTGGCATATTTAAAGCCTTTAATTTCTATTCCCTTGTCTAAGTGAGATTATTGCTCCCTGTAGCCAATAACAATAGATTTCTTAAGTTTCTTCTGATTTGCCAGCAAAGAAAATATCCTCTGGTAAATCTATGAACTGAATAATGATTTTTCATTTTTACAACAGCACAGTCAATTCAATTTTCCAGTTATAAGTCTCAAGCCTCTCCCTATCAGCTTGTTAACGTACAAGTGCTGTACTCTAAAACATGCCTGGAAGAATCTCCATAGACTTTGCCATCCCAAGTTGCTTCTGAACATTGAATTCATTGCTTATGAATCACTTCACTGTATGTAAACACTTGAATCACTAAGCCACATCTAATATTGTACATAGTAATCAAGTGATGTTGTCACAGCGGATTCTGTAACGACGCATGTCTGCGCGGATGCACTGAGGCAGCTCTAAGAACGTGGCTATTAGTGTTTCACTTTAAAAAGCAGGTTTTGCCTGTTTATGAACTTATTTTTTTTGCAGATGCTAAATGCCTGTAAAATATTTTCAGGCTTTGTGTCTTCTTGAGATACTCCCGTGAGTCCCACCAACCTCCCTAAGGCTGTTCCCATGACAAAAACGGCACTATATTTTTTCTCGTATTTAAGATACCTGTAACTTACCGTAACGGTGTGACAACATGACCAGGGCCTGTATATGTTGGCATGCCATTTCATCTCAGTAGCTTTTTACATCAGGTCAGACAGATAAGCATCCAAGAAACAAAAAATTGCACTCACACCTAAAAGCGAGTCATTTTCCCCCTTAAACTTAAATTAAAATGCTGTAAAACACATCAAGGCTCAGTTCCGCTGCAGCATTCTAATAACTGTTTACGCTAACTTGTGAAAGTGCTGCTTTGGGTTCCTTAAATACCGTTAGGTGCAATTTTTCTTGCAAATGTGTCACAAACCTTGATGCCGAGCTCTATGTTCTCCCCTCCGTACACATCCATCCCAGGATCGAGAAGCCCAATCTCTCCAAAGAACTTTCTGTGCACAACAAACGAGCAACCGATCATCGCCGGAGTCCTGTACGAAAAGAAAACCAACAGAAATGCACAATTATTGACGTTTTCCAATTTTTAATGGACCGAGGGCTAATTTCTGCAAAGTTATCTCAGAGACTTTGCAGCAATGAGTGAGCTCTGTGCCTTTGAAGACATTATTTTACCACTGCAATGAAATTGTTCAAAATGTAAGTTCATTTCGCCGTGTAGACTGGAGAAAGACTTCTAGGATTAAAGTACCGAACAGCCTTCAGGTCTTGCCTCTGTCGCAAACACCCTGGTGTGTCTATTGGCAAGGGCACAAATTGTTGGGGTTTCCATTCCCCATTTGTGAAGGAAATATAATAATGGCATTTCCTTTCTACTACTGTCTTCTAGCATGTCTAGTAACAGGGCAGAGCTCAGGACAGGCACTAGTTTTTACGGCGCCTTGTGAAATGAGGTTTCTGATTGGGATCTTTCTCATATATCACAAAGGAGTGGTTATCAACCAGCAAGAACAAGGTAAATTGCAAATTTGCAAAAGCAAATTCTTTAAAAACTCAAGAGACATCTGCTCTGTCATCTGCCCAGTTCCACCAGTATCGACAGGGCTCCGGGCTAAAGATCAAGTTGCCACATTCATCCTGCGAAACCTCGTGCCCTCCAGCCACCGGTGCTGCTCGGCTCCACCTCTGCAAGAGCGGCCAAGCAGTGCCCGGTCGGGGAAAACAAGAGAGAAATGACAGCAGTACTAGCAATACTGACATCAATAGAATAGCAGAAAGATTGCGGAAAAACTGAGTGTCAAGGGTTAATTTATAATAACTGCGCGATTTCAAGGATGTAATAGATGGTTGTGTTTACTCACGACCCCGGCTGCCACATGCACACGCACCATCCCTCCCTCGTTACCTTGCAAAATGCCGGCCCAGATCTCCATCTGATACAGCCTGCCCCAGACGAGGCTGCTGCTCTGATTTGCGCAGCCTGAGATCAAGTTTGGGAGTATTTTTTGAGTGGTTAAACACTTGTGACCCTCTCCATAAAATTACACTTTGCCACAGAGCGCGGCACTGAACAAAACCGTATCATTATGCTCTTGCTGCTTGGGGCTACACTAATCTGTTGCAGTTATGGTATGTGGAAAGTTTACCCCCTGGGATATTTTCTGTACTAAAATAGAAATATAAAAACCGTTCCCCCTTTAACTTGCTTTCATTTGAATCCATGCTGTAAAGACAAAAACCAAGGATCCACTTAGAGGGATCAGCAGGGAGGAGACAATGAATTTTACAGCTAAGCCATGCCAAGGTACTGCCAGAGTCTGCTCTTATGGGGAGCTACGAGACCCCTGGTCCACCGAGCTCAAAGCTTCGAGCAGGGGGAAGGTCCACCACGCAGGATGGGATGGCCACCACCTCTGCAGCTCCTCGCCAGAGCCTAGGGGACGCTCGCCTTGTGCTGCCTGGGGAAGACTTGCAGGGTGTACGACCAACGGTAGCCCGTGTATCTGGAAGTCTCACGCCACTCAGAAATGCCCCTTCTCCAGAGGGAACCTGGTCTTGAGGTGGAAACGGGGCAACAGGATCACGTATTTTAATGGCAGCCCCAGAGTCCTGGCTCAAAGCACATTTTACAGCTTGCCCATGCTGTGGAGCACATTCAAGGCTGAACTAAGCAGTTACGGCTTGCAGAGGAGGAACACACACTCGAATACACCCAGACACAGCTTACAGGTAGCAAGGATCAGGCCCACACTCAACCTCTCCATCCACCCCACACAAAATGCCCGTACCTGCCAGAGGAGCGTCTGGGGTCCCCAGCACACCCAGGCAGCTGCAGGGCTCAATAACCCCCAAGGATCTCACAGCTCGGCTCCGCCGAAAGCCGGCCAAATTCATCTGTGTGAAACCCTTGAGCCCCTTGGATGAAGAGTTCTAGCCACTTAAGTATTATTATTTATAGACATTTTCATACTTTTAGTAGACTGGTAGAACAGCCGAATGCTGCTGCCATACTAAATTAGTTAGACCTGGAATCCATCAGAGGGTTTTTTCAATAGATTTCTTCCCCGACAGCCAGCTCGGCCTTCCCTCCAATAAGTGGTATAATGTTTCATGGTTTGCTGCCACTCTCGTACTTAAGATTTCAATTCTATTGCTTTATTTGTAGCAAGTTAACTGCCACTAACAGAAACATTTCTTTCTGAAACGATAACCATGTTAGAGATGCCAAATCTAATAGCTCCATTATCTTAGATTACCTCCTGGAATTAAATAGAAGGGTAAGTTGCTCTGGTTTTCCACAGAGCATGAACCCAGTTCATCTCCTCCATGGGGAACAGGTGTGGGGGAGCATGGGAACCTTTGACTGCTCCAGGCAAGAGCTGTTAGGTCTGCTAAAGGCACTCGGAGATCAGTTAAATCCAGAAAAAAATCCAGGTGAAAGTTTCAGACAAAAAAGAAACTGCATTTCTGGTCCAATAATTGGGATCCCTGGGAACTCACCACCAGATAAACAAGGTTTTTTGAACTGGAAGCCACTCAACAGTCACGCACAGGAGCTGTACCCCAAGAAAGCTTTTTTCATCATTATTTTGCAACATGACTTCACTTTATAGACCACAGAGTCACCGATCCTTTCCAAAATGCTCTTGGAAACAGCCTGATTGGGATTTTGTAACTTCACCTTCCAATTTTCCTCCTCTTCATTGTGCTGCACATTCTGTTTCCAACACACGATACTGTGAAGCATGCAAAGCAGCACTCCCGAGCGGATCGGAGGTCCCTCAAGCAATACAAATTAAGTGCTACATCCTTCTTTGTAACAATGCCTCCGTATTAAATAAATGAGGAATCAAGCGGCGCTCAACAATTTAAATAAAAACACCATTTGATTTTGTAGTAAATCCTTCAAAAAGGTGGACGTTTACAACAATAGATAGCCCATCCACAATGAAATAATGGCCTGCAGACAAAGAGCTGATAAAGCCTCTTGTTCCTCTGCCCCTTAATTAAAAGCATTAACGGTTTGTTTTTAAAAACCACACAGCTCAGCTCAGCTAAACGCATTTTTATTTGTCCCGATAGCTATTCTTTCTCTAATGAGAAAGGAAAAGCAGAATTTGGCAGAAAAGGATGAACAGAGACGTTTAGCAGAATTACTGGTTTGGTATCCAGAAATCCACAGCGTTAGTTCCTTGCCTTTATTTCAGTTGGCTCCTCTACACAAGAAGTGACGAAAGGTCAAGAAGAGCAGTTTTTATGAAATATCCTCAGCATGAATCTCCAAATAAAGATGAAGAAGTTACAGGGAAAAACGTTTATCCTAGTCTATTAAGTTACTTTAATGGTCTTCCTTTCTTTAGTGCACAGTTACCATCTAATGATTAAAAAGTCTCAAGTAGATTGCTTCTTCAATTCAAGGAAATTAATTTTCCTACACAATTGGATTTTGCTTCCAACTTTATACGAAAGCACAAGTTATAAAATATGCAGGAAAAAAGATAATAAAGAAATAATTAGCAGTCATACTGCTGAGCGCAGGAAGGCTGAGGATATACTTTAAGAACTGCTGCGGTGTCCAGTTTCCATTATACCGCTGTTGTTTTTAATAAACTTCAATCACGGAGTTGCTCTACCTTCAACAACACATTCCCACCGCTTTAGGAGACACGGCACCACGTTTAGCACACCTGGGATGGTCCTTTACCTGCCCAGAAAGGTGTTATTTGTCCCTCTCCCAGATTTGCCGTTCCAAATTTAACATACCAAACTCAAATATCTCATTTTCAATGTGGAGATTTCAGGGTTGTCCAAACCCCGCACAATTTCCCTCTTCTGCTGCCCGTCTGCGCCTCTGTGTTTCAGCGGGGGGTCACTGGTGGGAGCCAGCATCTCAGCAGGAAACACTGGGAGACTCTGAGCTTGATGGTCTAAATTTAGCAAACTCAGAATACGTAGAAAACTTCAGGTCAATTATCAAATTTGGTCAAATTAAGCCTGTGGGTTTAAATAGCGGCCTATCATTTATTTCCCTAACTATACCAGGGTAAGGGAGAACATCATCTTCATTTTTTCACAGCACGCTACAATAAAACATTAGATTTTCTTTTGGCCATAGATGAAATTAAGGACCCAATTTGCACACAGAAACAACTGTCAGTGCTGTCACCTCTATGCTTCTGCATTTGGAGCGCAGTGAACATACTGCAGAATAAATAAAGACAGTGTAACACAGGTTTATAGCAAGAAAAATTAAATACAAATATGTGGCATTAAGGATTGACCCCTCTGGTCATAAGACGGGGTTAATCAGACCCTGCCCACAGGCAGCCGATCTCCATGGGGCAGGGACCATGCAGAAGAGAGACCTCCAGAGACCACGCGAAACCCTTCGCTCCGCTGGCAACAAGCTGCGTCCCTGGGGCTCGGGGACGGCTCGGCCTCGCGAAGGGACTCCAGGCTGGAGCCCTCCCGCTCCGGCTGCCTTCCCGGCCAGTCCAGCCCACTGCAGACCATGCACTGGGCCCAGTCTGACTGCCTCTGGGATGGCAGAGGGGCACCGCCTCTGCTGACTGAAGAAATTAAAAATGAACTGGAAAACAGCAAGCCCATTTTTCAGTTGCACTCAGCTTGGCGACCACCCGCATCCATGGGAGCTGCCCTCTGGAGCCCGCCCTGGCTCCTAGAGCCCGTGGAGCGGCGAGGCTGTGACGGGGCAGGTTCAGGCAGAGCCCGGAGGCGGAAAGCAACCCCGTTTTTCTCTGAAATGAGATTACGCCAGGGCACGACAACTCGCTGTACAGGGGAAATGGCAGGGCCAGGCAGAGCGAACCAGAGGCCCGAAGGCAAACATGGCGCTGCCCGGCCTGCCTGCCATCTTCATCAGCCCTACCCCACCACCACGCTTTGTCCCCTTCCCCTGTCCTTGGAGAGGGTTCAGTCACATCCAGGAGGCACCAGCAAGGATGAGGACAAGGAAGAGGACAGTGCCGGCCCTCGCCACCCTCCTCCCCACGAGCTCCTCAACTGTAATGGCAAATGCGGTGCCCCTGTCTCACCCCTTAGCCCCATCCCAGCTTCTCCCAAAAGCAAACATGCGGGGCAGACAGGGCCTGGATGTGTGCTACGGAGTGGTATCTGCTTTAAAAGTGAGCTTCAGGTCATTAATTTAAGAAGTTTGCAGTGGTGGAAGAGTGTTCGAGTGCCAGGGCAGCCGCGGGAGGCGGCTAACAGCAGCGCACGAGCGCGAAGGCAAGATGCTGATCACAACAGCCCAAAAACTAATGTCACACATGAAGCACATCTCCCAAGGAGAAATACATATTGCTTCTGCCTCCTACAGCGGGGCATCTACATGCACGCAGAGTCAGGCAGGAGCCACGCTCTCAGCTTCCCTTCACTGCCTGCGTAATGGCTTGGGCAGGTAAAAGCTGGATGTCTTTCATGAGAACGTAATAAAATTTCTACGAAAGAACGGCATTTTAGCCCACAGCAGCGTACCTTGCTTAATATTATCCCCAGGATGGCATCTGCAATAGTTGTTTCTTGAATAATTCTAGCTTCCCTGCCCCAGTGACCTTGGTTAATTGTCTGTTTCGAATGGGTTTATTTTCCTGCTGTTGCTAAGTGCTACAGAATCTGCGAAACAAATTAAAAATAAGAGATACCACATAAAAGAGATGCTAGATTGAATGCCTTTTCTGAATTTACTGGAGATTAATACAACTTAAACTTTTAATGGCACAGAAGCTGTGAAAAATACGGATTTTTAAAAATACCTATTATGTCTACCCATGTCTGTGACCTTGCTCAAGATAGATCCGACTTCGTTGCTGTTGTATGCCCGCTCCGATTTCCACGTCAAGAAGAGACTCACTTTGGGACCTCAGGCAAAGCATTTAACTTCCTTATACCTCTGTTTCCTCATCTGTCAGATGAGTACAACACCTAGATGCTCTTGAGAAAAAGCGTTTTTAGATCAGTTTAGTGACTTCCACATTGAGGCTGCTGAATTAACTACCAATATTGTTATGTATACCAGATCCCCCCCCAAATTTAAATCATCTATGGTGAAAGACGCACTGGTAGGTAATAACCATGTAAGCGAGGAATCACGCACACAGTTTGCTTTTCCTGGCCTTGCTTTAAGCCACCAGGAGCAACGAAAGCCGCGTGCGCACCCCCATGGTGCTCGCGGTGCGCTAAGACACAGCGTGCGAGCCTGAAGCAGATTTCTATTTACAGGTCCCAAGCTTCAGGACTGTAATGCAACTGTAAAATTTCCCCTCCAGGATAAAAACTGCTGCCAAGGTCATTGCCTAAAAGCATTTTCCTTCCTCGTGTATTTTGGAAAACCCAAGGATGTCCCAGCACTCAAAATCACCAGATGTCTGGACACTCACCTCTACAGTCCCATTTTCTTCGGCACTTTTAGCAGGGGCTTTTGTGCAGCATGTGCTGCTACAGGCTGTCAAAATGCTCATGGGCAGGTAGTAATAGTCCTCAACTCCATGTATTTTGTCAGCTGAAGTAAAACTCCAGCCCCAAAGATCTCCACTACATGGGTCGGCGCTTACCCCATTTCTGCAGCCACTTGGACGCAGAAGACACTTAGGCCGCATGCCGTCTGCCCAGCCATCTTGCTGGGACCCCAGCAAAAGCCACCAACCTTGAGAAACTCTTCCAGACCCATGGCTGTGAGATGGGAGCGAGCCTTGCTCAGGGGCATGAGAATCTGCACACACCAAGGCGTTTTGGGCCGTTCTCCATCATTCGCCCGAGCGCGGGCACC
Organism: Platalea leucorodia; assembly: GCF_965183815.1. Lineage (NCBI taxonomy): Eukaryota > Metazoa > Chordata > Aves > Pelecaniformes > Threskiornithidae > Platalea > Platalea leucorodia. The sequence goes on from NC_138838.1 coordinate 2,059,412, forward strand.
AGTGCAAGGTGCTAACGCCGACGGTCCCGGTCCCGCGCTCTCTGCGTACACAGGGGAGTAATGCTGCATCACAGCATTTGAGATGTGCGGTTTTGAGTCTAAAAATGATAATTCAGAGCACAAGACCTGAAGAAGTCACCTTGGAGAAAGTAAGTTCGATAATTACCCGTCAAATGGGACTCAGTCTCTGTTCAGGAACGGTTTTGAGGAAATAGTTGCAATTACAGGGTTCTCCCTTGGGATATACTTAAAAGATGGCTCCTCATTTTAGCTAATTTAATGGCAGTTGCAGAGCTATTCCTGGAGGCAACGCGGAGACAGGCACTCAGGGGGAAACCCAGTCTTCCACACTTGGTGGGGAGCCTTTGGCCTGCAGCGATGAGCCCAGGTGCCTCCCCAGAGCACAGGGAAAAGAGGCTCCTTCCCAAAAGCCTCTGTAGCCCGACTGCGCGTTTGCAAACATCAGTACGCCAGGGGTCTGACCCTTAATGGTGTCCTATTTATTCACAAAGGCAGAATTGGGGGAAACAATAGCGATCACTCATAGTGATTTATTAGGGACAGTCTTATAGGAGAGGCGACAGAGAGTCTCAGATTTGGAGGCTGAGATAAAACAGAGCATGATTTTTATATATGCAGTGGCCTATACTGGAAGCCACTGAAAATGCATAAATAGCAAGAAAAATACTCTCCCTGTCTGGAAAGCTATTGCACATCAAGACGGAATACAAAGGGGAGCACAGATTAGCATGGCTGAAGAGTCAGAAAGGCACAGTATTTTGTTAACCTGGTTTAACTTTTCCTATATGACTGGTCCCCTAAAGGTCTTACACTCAGAACGGATCTGGAAATTGCTGTTACATTTTACTTGCACAGAAATTACCCAGCCGGAGTACATCTTGTAATCAAACCCAGGAGCTAAGCCACAAAGCCTTGTCTCCGCTAGGAAAATAGATGTTTTCTTACATCTCATTAGTTAAAACACGTTAACCAACATGAGATAAAATTCTAGCAAAACAAAGCAGTTTGCAATTTTAATCTGAGCCGGGAGGAGAGAGAAAAGTGGAGTCTCTTCCCCGCGCTGCGTATCGCCACGCCACGCGCAGGGAAGCTGCTGTTACTTAATGCAGGATAGGCAGGGAGAGCACAAACCTTTACAGATCAATCAACAGGAGGTCACGGTCTCCTCCTCCTATTGACTATCAGTCGCCTCCTCAAGGCAAGCGGCAAGCACCCTCCTGAACAGCTTATTCAGGGGTTTTCAATCTCACGTGAACTTTTCATTAAAACAGGAGTGTTTGTCTATGCAAATCAGACCTATTTATTCCACGTTAGAGATGCAGAACTCCCCAGAGCAATACAGGGACTGGCTTCAAAGTTTCGCCAGAAGTAGTTTAAAACCTCATTTCTGCTAATTGGCAGCAACTGCAATGCACCTCATTGGGCAGCTCTGAGCAGAACGGGAGGTGCCTTCCCCAGTCCCCTGGATACTTGGATTTAACACACACAGCCAGGCAGCAAATATCTTTAAACCATTTCCCGGTTCCTCAAGATGACAATGTTTCTATATAGTCCTAGGCATAAGGATTTGCATTTGCACCACTTCAAAAATCCCAGTGACACGAGAGCAGATGAATGCTGGGATTTCACCTCTATGAAGGTGAAAGATTTCTTGTACTTTATTTCCCCCCAACACGTGATCTTTCGGCATTTCCAATCCCCAACTTATTGTAACAAAATGTTTGGTGGATGGAGAAAAAGGGAAAAAAAGACCAAACGTTTATCCTTAGAAATACCTGGAATGGAGACCTGAGTTAGCGTGTCAAAGCCTGCACATGCTCATCTAATTTGATATCTCATCCTAATCCCACTGGTTTTCAAATGGGAGCATCTAATTCCTCATGGAAAAAGTAGATCTCAATTATGGAAAACCTGCAGTGGGCACATTTTGGTACCACCTCTGGGTCTCTGCCGTCCCGCTCGCTGCAGCCCCCAGCCCCGGCCGGTTCGGCTCCGCGGCGCTGCTTGCGCTCACCGAAGGGCCCGTCCAAATCGCTTCTGCAGGAATTCGCTTCATCAGGAATACGTCCCTTCGCTTGCTATCAGTCATAAATGCAATTTAACTGTAACTTTGTCTCCTTCCACTGCTGCTAGACTGCTAATTAAATGATAATTACTTTTAGATGTAATATGTATAACTAACAGGCACTTAACAGGAACATGTTATTTACTTTTCTTTTTTTAACGTGAATATATTTTTTCTCAAGGGCAGCAAAGCGGCTGACTTTCAGTCATGTTCTTCCTCTCCACCAAGCATAAAATCACAGCGAACAAATTTCACAGGTAAACAAACTTCTCTTTGCCTCTGACACAACTCTCAGCCCAACGCAGCAACAAGCCGTGCCCCAGTTAAAGCACCGAGCTGGAGGATCAGGATTCAACCCCCTGCTCCTTCATTCAGGTCTGAGCTGCCAAAGGCCCCTCGGTACCCAAAACAGGACTTGGGTAGCGTGTTGTGTCCTAGCCTTTGTCCGAGAAGAGGGAAATCGGTGTCCCCGTGCAATCTGCTGGGCTCCCACGTCTCAGCGAGCGCTCCCCCGGGGCTCCGCGCTCAGCTGCTCTCCACGGGGAGAGGAAGGCGCTCGGGAACACGACCACGACTGCCTTCTTCCACAGCCTCCAGCTGGAGGAGGCTGTGCCACCACCTCATCTGCAACACAACGCACACGTCTGCACGTAGACACATCTACACAGGCCAGTCCAAGGCGGGGGCTTCGGAAGGCAGACACCATGCGGTGGCTGGGTCCCATCCCAACTGCGCAGCTCCTTGTCACCCTTCTTGGATGAAGACACGCGACGTCACAAGGAAGACGTTCGTGATTAATCACGCAAACCCAAAAAGCATTTCTCCAACGCAGCGCTTACACCAAAATACTCCTCCAGCTTCTAAACTTGCTTCAAGTGACTATCACATGCAAAATGAAAGACACGGCAATATTACAGTTAAATTGACTTTTTAAAGGTGGTGATAATATGAAGGTGGGTTCTGAGGGCTACGCATGTGAGCATCACTTGAGAACAAACCTGCTCTCTTTATGGCTGAAATGTCATTTTTATTCTCTGAACATTCAAGCCAAACCCCAGAAATCAAGAGAGAAACCTCTCTTGGTGAACCGTCGCCTATAACAAAGATGCTGCAAACCAAAACCACGTATCTGGGGACAAACACGCAAATGAAACTCTGGGCTGTCACAAAGTAGAGTCCAAAAGTAATTCCCTTAATAGCTAGGAACAGAGCACAAGCCCCTGTCAGCTCAGCCGGCCCCCAAGCAGCAACATGAATAAAAGAGCAGTCAGAGTTTAACGCCATCCTTACACCTGGCTGTGCTCGCGAGTGCGGTCACACACCGCCTCTTCCGTGGGAAGGTTATTTGCACACTCCCTTTCACCGCGTAACCCCAACTCACCGACCGGCCCTCGTTTCCTTCAAACACTCAGACGTACCTCCTGAACACTAAATCCAAGGCACTATCAGAAACCTGCGCTGGGTGATGACCGAGCTCCTCGCTATTAGTTAGTTTTGCACAGACCCGGGTTGCTTTCTGATATATCGCTGTAATGGATGTTGGAAGATAAAGATTCGGGAGACTGAAGTTGTTGGGAATTTCACGGATATTTCTGCAGACAGAATTTAGGCGAGCACGTTTACTTTCACGATGGGCTGGTACTAAGAATAGGGACGTGAGTAATGCTTATTGACAGATGGAGCAGTTTCACTTTGTGGGTAAATGAGAGTGCACTGAAATAGCCCTGTAAGCACCTCAAAGAAGCTGAGTAATGCATTTATTTTGACAACTACTTGATACAAGCCTATTCGTAGGGAGGGCAGCTCTCAGGTTTATCTTACCCTTCACACATCCATAGCGCAGAAGAAATCCTGCGAAATATAACAGATATATTTTGTGCCTCCAGCGTTTAATAGTAAACGCCATTCTCATTTCGCAGGGTTTGGGGTTTATTTTATTTTAAACACTGAGCGAAGCAGACAGAAAAGTAAAATGAGTATGGGAAGAACTGTATTGAAATGTAAAAGCAAACTTGGTAAAGACGACGGACAGGTAAGGGAACTCAGCGGTGGAGAGGTCGTGTTGGATTCACCTCCATCTGGATTAGAGCAGATCTACCCAACACCAAATCCGATGCCCCAGTATTTGCAAAGGGATTTAACCAAACTGCCCATTTAAGGGTAACACAACTTAGGGCCGACAGCTTCAAAAGCAGATATCCCATCCCATCGCAGGTGCAGTTATCACACCAAAAGACCTATGAAAATTTTAAGGCTCTGTGCGTTTCCTCCCATAGATGTGCAGAGGCTGGGGACCACTACTTCTGATGCAAGAGCTCTTTGAACAGGTAGCGTGAAGCAACGCTGACCACAGGGCGAGCAGTGGAATTGTTATAGATGATCTACTGACTTCAAGTCGGTACGCAGCTCAAAGCCTGGGCACCGCAGTCTAGCCCGTGACCGACTTCTGCTGGAATGGGGCACACTCAACACAAACACACTCACAGTCAGTCTGCTGTGGGTTTTTTAGGTGGTTTTTTTGTTGTTGGGTTCGGGCTTTTTGGTTGGTTTTGTTTGGTTGTGGGTTTTTTTTTAAACCCACCAAATGCATTGATTTTCTAAATGGAGAACTCGGATTCAGGCCTTCTTGAAGTTCTTGGCAAAACTCTCAGCAAGCTCCTTGGCAGCAAGAGTTCACTTTTAGATTAAAAAAAAAAAAAAGGTTGAATTACAGGTTGCTCACATAAGCAACCAGTGTACATCATCAGCCAGCTTGCACTCTCTGGCACCTGATAATTAGGCAACTGCGCAAGTCAGGATGAATGGGCTTAGCCACGTGTAAAGGCAGCATCAGCCCAAGAAGAACTGGATTTGATGAAGAGCCAGGATTTCACCTATACACTTACCATGACGGGCGCTCATTTGAAGTCGGCATCCTCAGGGAGCAAAGGAACTGCAGAAAATAGCTCCCTTTTCCCCTTCAAATTGTCATCCCAAGAATATAACGTCATTCACTGACTAGACACAGCCAAACTGGAGAAGTCAGCACGAACGTTCATTTAGCCGCATTTGCAAGTGCTTTCTTGCAACTCACAACCAATCTGGCAACCAGGTTCCCAGGACGAAAAAGGAGAAGGTCAAGGGACGGCTGGCCCCCCGCAGCCCGGGCTTGGCACGGCCCCGGCTCCTCGCCGGGAGGCGGAGGGGACCGCCCGTCACCCACCACGGTGCAGACTGCGGGGAGGGGTATTGGGCACGGTCAGGGCTTTCAGCTCTGCAGTACGGTTTTGTAGCTTGATGCATAAAGATGCAGCTGGGAGCAGAGAGGGAGCTGCTTCCATTTTCTACAGAAAGGTGACATTTTTACCCAGGGAATCCCAAGCGCTTTGCCATTCTCATTTTGCTAACAAAGCGTTTGTCCCTCACCGTAACACATTTGTGGCCAAAAGGCTGACTCTTTTATTTGTGTTTTGCCTAAAAGTTCAACAGCACCAGATTCCTTGGGGGAAAGGATCTGCAGTTTGCCCTGGCAGACCTCCAGCATGCTGCAGGCTTTAAACAAATCAAGTCTTGGTGATTGAATTCACGGTCTGGAAAGAACTGGAGGGAGTGGATGTCAGTGCCTGAACTCCTAGAAAAGAAGCCGGATTAGTGGGGAAACCTTTATCAGTGGATTGTCTGCAGAGCCCTGCAAATCCACAGACTGTCGAACAAAACCATGAGTTCATATCGTAAGGACGTGCTCCACGCTTTCTAATCCAAACTGCCTTCTGATTCTTGGACAAACAAGTATTAATTTAAATTTCATTTTTAAAGTGTCTTTGCAGAGGCTTCTTGCTTGTGCAAAACTAACAGTGGGAAGGAAAGACAAAAAATAAAGGCATGTGCTAGGAATCACTGCCAGTTTTACGACATGGAATAACAAGTATGCCCTCTCTTTCTATAAAGCACCGTGTGCCAAAAGAGCCAAAAGCGCTTTCACTCCACTTTTGCCTTTAATCAGAAAAAACCTGTGTTGATTTTAACAGTCTAAGGACGGACCACGGAATAGCAAAGGAGGCAAGGAAAGTTTTAACCTCTTGGTTGCCAGAGCCAGGTGCAGAAGGAGGCTGCTGTTTAACAGCATGCTGCGATGGTAAGGAGTCAATCAAAAATGGGGAGCGAACAGCAAAACCGAACGCTTCTGAAGCTGTGGGGTAACCTGTACATAACCTGCACACGACAAGTGCTGCAATGAAAAGGTTCATAATCTGTACGTGAAACGCATCCAAACACTTCAGCATTAATGCTACACTGAAGAACCTCTTTATCGAGGTCCCACTTTACCATCCCTGCTTTAATTGAGAGGTGAGAATCTGACATTTTAACAGTCGAGACACTAAATTGTGGATGGCATGCTCTCGCTGAAGAATTTACCCTGAATTAAGAAAACCATTTAAACCCATATTGATGGCCTGTGATACATTTTAGAGATTCTTGACCAGCAATCTTCAAAAAGTACAAGAACACTGTCACACAAAACGCTGTATAGCATACACATTTTTAGAAATTGCTGCTTTATGCCTGCAGCTGTGCAGCATCAAGGGGGAAGCAGGGTGCACCCAAAGCCACTGTGGAAACAAGCTGTCCTGCGGCAGCGTCTCCCAAATCGGAGAAAAACCAAACCAACCCAAAACTTTGCTCTCATAAGTATCTAGCCACTAGCATTTAGAAATACTGTTTGGCAAATTTTGGTCTTACTCACGGTAACAGTACCTCCTTTAATAATATGTTTTCAATTAAAAGATGAGTAAGCGAACAAAGCTTCGAGTATGCATTTTCCATAGGATCAGTGCTTACTGCTGATCTTCATACAGGCTCCAACTCAACAAACCCCTAAACATGGCACTGGCATCAACCACGAGTAGCTCCAACACCTTCAGATCCCTGACGTTACACATTTCACTCATACTGATCCAGAACCTCAGCTGTCGCTGAGGCCAAAACAGCTCGTTATAATTCATTCTAATAAAACTGCTTTCATCCACTTGAAGGTTTGCGAAACTCCCCCCACCCTCCGACAGTTTTTAAGAGAAAAGGCAAATCCATACCCATAGCATCACTTATGCAAAACTCCCAGCGGCACCATGAGATTCCAGACCCAAGTTGGACCATGTGAGAGCATCCTTTGTAACCCAGTCATCCAGGTCACAGGAGAGAAAAGGAAAGAAAGTGCTGAAAGAGCAACTACGACAGCAGAGCACATGCTATCGGAGAGGTGCAGTGATGGCAGGAGAAGGTCTGAGCTGCCTACAAAGAGCCAAATCAAAGCCGTTTGCAGAAGGATGATCTGGGTTCTTAGATATGGTTAAAGCCAAAAGCCCATTTCACTCTCCCCATGGCCCTTCTCCATACTTGAAAATACAGTGACCAAAAGGTAAGCAGATGGCTGGTGCTGCGCTGCGACTGTCGCAACCTTTGCCTTCGTTATTGCCCTGCACAAAAATCCGATCTGCATCCACAGGACACAACGGTTCTGCCCTTAAGCGGCTGCAGCAGCTCATGCCCCTGCATTTGTGATTGGGGCCGTTTGATCTGCAGCTATCCTCCAGGTCCTGCGCTGGCTCAAAGAGTCACGGGGCAGAGAAAAGACGTCAAGTGATCTTGGAAAAATCAAATTGCCCCCCAAAAAGTCAAATCGCCAAAGCGCACGCACGTTGCTCTGTGCAAGCAGCTGGGTTTCCAGCTCTGTCTCTCCCAGGCAGTTTGCTGGAATCGGGGAGCTGCAGATGGGGGAGACGCTTCCCTCGCACTCATAGAAGCTTCCCAAAAGTTTTTTTTATACAATTATTTTAGCAAAAAAGCCCATCTGGCCAATGTAGTTGATGGAAAACTCCTGTGCGTTGCCCGCAGCAAATCAGCCCCATCATACATGCACACATATGCAGAAAAAGATCACAGACAAACCCAGGATTTGATTCCACATCTCACCTTCCAGAACGGGATGAAAAATTCAGCTCTCAATTTAAACACAAAAATTGTTGCTCTTTTGCCTTTCTGAGTGCCCCGAGTGCCTCCAGAGCTGCTTTTGAACCACACTGAGAATCAGACGCAAGAGCCAAAACTCTGCAGTATTAGCCTGGGATTTAGAGCATCTGTGTGGTTGTTTTTTCTCCCCATTAATTTAATTTGACAGAAAAGAGCAGGAAGGCTTCTGGCTCCCGTGTGGGCAAAGTGGATAAACAGCAGGAATTTTAAGGGAAGCTGAAACTAAACAGAAAAGAAAGAGGTTGGTACCCTGGCTAACAGCTGCCATTATAAATGAGACTATTTTCATGCTTACCACTTGCCTGTTTCAACCTATCCTTTGCATTTAATTGAGACCATTTTGATTGGAAAAATAACACACGGTGCTCTCCAAGGAAGATCACCTCCCATGATGGATCCCATGATGCAGGAGGAGAGGCAGTGCCCCACCGCTGCCCGACCGCCCCCCAAATCCACTGGATTCGGACTCGAGAGCAGCAAATCCTAATCCTGCTGCTTCAGAAAAATCCGCAAGAGTGAGTAATTCCTTAACGGGAAAACATTTGTGTAGCTCTGTAGTCAGAACTGCATGAATTTAGCAACACAACTATTCTTGCAGAGCAGATCTTAAAACCGTGTTTGTTTTCATTATTTTCCGGAATATTTTTCAGCGTGGGCAGATACGCTGTACAAGCCGTAGCAGGCAACACACACGGCAGAGCATCTTATTCGCTGCACCTACTCTTGGTTACAGCAAGACACGTTTAAGCCATGGCTGCTGACACCAGCTGATTTACGCCCTGTAGAGCAGCAACGAGTTCAGTCCGAACGTGGAGATCTCTGACCTCGCAGCAGCATATTTGAGCACAAGTTTTTCCAAGCCGCAACACTCCTTTCTTTCTTTATAGACGTCTCAGCCAAACTGAAACGCATCCAGACTTGAAGGAGGCTTGAGGTCTAATCTCAGTCCTGGTTTGGAAGCTCCCTGCTTCCAAGTGGGGAAGGGACAAGGTGACTTTCTCTGCCAACCGCAACAGCATGTAGGATTGTAACTTGGATATATGCAAATGAAAACAGGCAAGTCAAGCTTTCCCTTCTGCAAAGCACACCCCATAGCAGAGCTCTTGCTACAATAAATAACACAAGGCCTAAATCTTAGCCCCTCCCTCTTCAATAAACGGAAAATCTTGGCTCAAGAGGAGAAAGAGTTTTGCAATCAGCTTCAGTAGGGGAAAGGGTTTTAGCCATGATCATCGTCAGGATTTTGACAGAGTGGGTCGGTACAAAAGCCAAGCCCTCTGGGTCTGCCCCACCTCTTCGAGCAAGGGCAGGTTTTAATTAAAGCAGAAGCATATGACGCTAATTCATGTTCCCCGTTACATAACCCCCTCAAACGTCCAGCACAACCAACCCAGCGGCTCTGGATTGCACCCAGCCCGAGCGAGATCAGAGCGTGGCCCATCAGCTATATAAGGAACACGCTAATTAAACTCCAGCTGCTTCACAATTTCCTATAGTTTTATCAGCCACCCACTTTGACAATATAAACAATCAACAAGACACCGCTATGAGAGATGGCAAATGGTCTACGGCTAAAAGAGGATGATGGCGTATGAGAAAAAGCCAATACAAACCTCCCCTCCCCACGGGACTAACCGCACCGAGTCAAACAACCGAGAGGTGCACAGAGACCCAAACGTCTGCGGTTACGCTACGATCTCTGGTGGCTTTATGAGAAGGCAAGATCCAGAGATCTACTGCAAAACCCTGCATCAGCTGTTGATCAAGACAGTTTGGTTTTATTTTACCCACTGCCATACAACCACTGTGACCATAAGCACTTGCCTGTTGCTCTGTTACTGCGCTACCTCTCCATCTCCCATCATCTAGCAGCAAACACCTTCTACGTGAAGTCAACTGCAAAAGGCAAGTACCAGGTGGACTTCCCGGACAGAGATGGGCAACCATTTTCACAAAAAAAGATTTTTAAACCAAAAAAATGTATTTCCTTCAAGTAGAAGACCCAACTTTTTTCACTTTTCAACTAAAGAAGGCCACCCACAGCCTCCTCAGTTATTTTCTCAGACATGAAAACTTTGGGTTTAGATTAGATTAACCCCCCCAAAAAACCCCCAAAGTGACATTTTTGTTTCAGATGACAGCCTGATTTTATTCAGCTGCATTCACATGAAGACATGGGCACGTCCTTCGCATCAGATAATGACGGAAACAAAAATCTCTGACAAACCAAAGTCACTGAGAACTTAGAGGCTTAGAAAATGATGCAGGCTTCAAAAACGCCATTTCATGAGCTGCCAGCAGCAGTCACCCTGCCCAGTGCAATCTGCGCAGCCAGGGAAAGTGAACCGCACTTTCCCAAAGCGGGGAAACCCGTCCCCGAGGTTCCCGTGTCACCCACACCAGGAGTTACCTGCTTGGGGGCTCTCTCAGAAGCACCACGTAATGGCTTAGCATGAATTAAAAAGCAAGTGAGGTTGGAGCGGACTGCCTTTGGGGTTGGGTTATTTTTTCCCCCAACACAGAGAATAATTCACTGTGGGAATGACCTACACAGAGGCACCAGGGATCCTTGCACCCCTGGCCATCTTTCCTGAGACGTCATTTTAAAAGGACCAATGTGGGCTTGATGCACAAACCAGCGCGCTGCTGGTGGAGCTCAGAGGATGGGGACTGCAAGCCATCCTCACGTAAGCAGTCCAGGGGCTGGTCCCCGGCTTCACCCACGTCCTGACAGCGCCCGCCCGACGCGCGCCCGCTCAGCCCCGCCGCCGGCAGCGCGTGGCCGCTGCGGGGACACGGCTGTCGCACAGGCTGCTCCGGGGGATGACGCAGCACGGGCAAAGGCCCAGCTAACCCACGCCAAGGTGCACACCAAGCCGACCCGCGGACCTGCAGTAAGTGGCTGCAGATAAAACAGATCACGAACCAAAGCCTCCAGAAAAGTTTCAGTCTCCACTTAAAGTACCTTTCTTTTCAAAGGATCGTAATATTGTGCACCGATGCGTGCTTACCTCCATGCAAACGCTGGTTTGCAAAACAACTAGACTCATTCAATTCCACTTTTAAAATAAGATCTTTTCATTTATACGAACATGGAATGCACTTTAATAGAGTACTTCAGAAAAATATAACCAGTGGCATAAGAGTTCTTTCCATCAACCAAAGAAGATAAGAAAGGGAATATAATTTATAATACCTTTATTAATAAAATTCGTATAGGATACACCTAAAGGCTTCAGACAGTAAGAACGGCACTTGTGCTTTCAGAAGATAACATCCTGCGGAACATGAGTGCGCACCCTTTGCTTCACTGCTCAACATCTGCACTGCATCGCCCGTGCCCGGGAAAGGGATTTAAAATTACTTGGAATTTTTATGGAACATGAGAACTGCCAGCAAATTCCGCCGTCTCAGTTCTGTACTCCCAAGCAACAGAGAAGAGAAGGAAAAAACAGCAGGTCAAGTGCAATACTGTGCAGTGAACTGGAAGATTAAAAGGTTCAGTAGGGAATAGTTTACCCAGTATTTCTTACAGAGAAGATTCTAGGAGGCAGGAATGTACCACAAGGAATTACAAAAAGAAAAGGTTATTGGAAACGTACGTGATGCTGGGGGTGCGCTGCCAGAGAGCACAGGGAAAAGCTGAATGTTCGGGATTTCTGGAGGGTAGGTCCAGTGGCACATTTTCAACGCCCAGGTCCAGGCACAAACCGATGCTAAGTCCAACATCACTCGTAGCACGAGGCAGGAGGAAAAAGAGCCCCCTGGGCTTGCCGTACTATTGCTTTTCACAGGCACCCCGTCACCCGCTCGCAGAGGCTCGTCACTAAGCTGCATGGGGGTTTCACTACATTAAATGTGATTATTCTTATAAAACTTCACGATTTAGGTAACTAATTTCCTTATCTATTTTTAAATGTAAGGTTTCATGCAGTATCCTCGATGCCCCAACAATCAATACATTCAACATTACGGTGGGTCATAAAAAGACAGAGGGAGTGCATTTTCCAATGCCATTTTCTTGAAAAGGACCTTGCCTTCATTCTCCATGAAACGCAACATTTCAGCAAAAACCTGGCATCAAAATTTTGACTTCTGACATTTCCAACCCGCACAAGAGCTCCCTGTTGCTCCATGCATGAGTGAACTAAAAAGAAAGCACGTTTCAGAAGAACTGGCAATCTGCAACACTCATGAGATTAATTCAGGAGAGTAACGCTATCCCAATCACACATCATTTCTGCTTTCCTTTGATACCGTTTCCCATTACATGTGCAGAAGCACAGTAGCAATAACTCCACTCTGCTAGTTAAAAGCTAGGTACGATCCGGACCTTGAGCATAAAGAGGCAAAATTTTCAAAATAATTCAGCTCCACTGAAAGGCCCCCTACCAGGCAGGCTGGATCCAGGGTCACAGGCAGTCAATACATTTACTACGTCTTTGGAAAAGAGAGTCCACCGTTGCCCTTGTCAGAATCGCATACAGACAAACCAGACTCCTGTCCCAGGAATAACAGAAAACGTTATTCAATGGATGGGCCACTGCCAACATGACTATATAAAGCTGCTCGCTCCAGACATTTGACCTAAAAATCACATCTGCCTTCTTAACAAACACATAGAGTACACTGCATTGTGTGACCAAAAATTTCATGCTTGCAACACTGTGCTTGAAACAGATGCTTGACAAAACTCCAGGGATATAAATAGGGCAATCATTCACTAAGGCCATATGTTGGAAGCATGTAAGATAGACTTGTTTAACTGAAGAGCCTTCAAATAACAGTAATGACGATAACAGGACTGAGCAGATCTCAGATCTAATGCTCTTTGGAGCTTTTTGGTTTGGGGCATTGTTCACCAGAAACTGAAATAACCTCTAAATAGCTTTCTTCTGCTCCCTCTGAAAAATATCTCCAGAAATGATAGCCAGCTACGGGGTCTGACTGAGCCGGTCACGGGCCCAGATGTCCCTGTGGAGAATGGAGCTTGGCTCACCAGTCGTGGCAGCGGCTAGAACACAACCCTCCTGTGATGCTTGCAGCACAAATGTCCTTGCTGCCTAGAGTGGTCTCAGAGTACTTGAAGACCCTACAAATGCAACCTCTGACCGCCCATCCCAAAATTTCTTGCTTGGTTAACACCAAGGTGATTTCTCCAGCAACCACTCCAGGAGCAGCAAACTGCCGTTCAGAGGGACCTAGACGGGAGGAACAGGCCAGCAGGAGCTTCAGGAAATTCAGTAAGGACAAATGCCAAGTCCTGCACCTGGAGCAGCCTAAGCCTTTGCCTGAGGACAGGCCGGGGGCAGCGCCCCTGAGAAGGACCCAGGCGTCCTGGGGGCGAGCGGGCTGAGCACCAGCCAGCAGCGCGCCCCAACAGCAACCCAGGCTTGCAGCACAGAGGGCTGTAGCAACAGCCAGTGGATAAGTTCCCCTTCGCCCGGCATGCGTTAGGCCACATCTGGAAGATCTTCCAGTGTTAGGTCCCCAAGGGTAAGAGAAGGACCGGCCCAGGCAGAAGAGAGTTCAGTGGAGGTCCCCGAGATGGTGGAGGAGAAGCTGTGGGAACAGGGCCTGGGGAGGAGAAGGCTTTGGGGGACACACACTTGCTAACGACCTCCCTTACCTGCAAGGCATTTACCAAGACAATAGAGCCAAGCTCTTTCACTCCCTCTCCCCAAAGCCAGATGTTCGAAGTTACCATGATTAAATGCACGGCTCTTCAAAGAGCTCCATCCAGATACTGCTCACTAATGCAACGGGACGTGTTACAGACAGATTTCTTTGTTATTTCCTGGGTAGAATCCCATTCTCTTTCAGTAGCCTTCATATTTTGATGTTTCTTAATTTCACTGTTATGTTTTTTGGAACATTAAATATTTCCTGGGTTTGGTTTAATATACGGGAAATTATGCGCGCCATATGCGAGGGGGAGCAGAACATGCTGACTGCACAAGTGGGTGGAAAAGTCCGGGGGGAATAGCAGCAGAAGGAAGGGAAGACACTGCATTAAATATTAGTGTGTCAAAGTTCCTGAGCAAGGGAGGAAGATTACGGTAGCTGGGTTTGAGATACCCCCTTGCTCCATCACTCCAGTCCCCAACAGCAAGGGAGACGGAGTGCAAAGCCTGGTGCCCAAATGCGAAACATATGGTGAATAATTCAGAACTCATCCATTTTTCTGATGAAATCTCAGGAAGGAGATAAATATGCCAGTATTTGTCTGATCCTTATTACTGCATAAAGGGACAAATCCTGCACGGTGCTGATGATCAGCAACCTTTTTGAGATCTATCCACAGAGCAGAATCCCACGGGCGATGAGGATGCTCAGTACCTCTCATCCATCAGCATCCCAGCTCGACTGCTGGGAGAGTTTAGCTCTCCTTGTTCTTGTCAAGATGCGTTTTCAACTTCACCGCCTCACTTATTTCCCCCTCTCTTGTTTCAGAGGCTGAATATTCAGCAGCGCTCAGAGAAGGCTCTGCTGTTGGATGAGAACATATTGATCTCTGGAAGAAAACCAAGGGATACAGCTTGAAGTTTAGGGGTAGGAGTAGCTGTCTATAGAGAAGTTCATTCTCCATAAATGTTGTTTTCATTTACAGTGAATGACAGTTTACAATAGTTCACCAAGTTTTAGTTCACAATGAATGGTAATTGCATCCTAAAACCTCAACTGATTCACTGAAGCAAATTGCCCAACAGTGCTTAGAGGTCTTCAGAACCAAAATCCAGTTTCAAAGGTGAGCAGGATGCCTACAATCCTGAACCTCATCAATTTGGGGCAGATCCCCTCTTTCCTCTTACTGCTACGAGACACGGGGAAAATGGTTCTGCAATGCCATTAGCTTCCCTAATACTGCAGGAGAGGTTCAGTGTTAACAGCGAGGTGTTATCGCTGTAAAGGGCCTTAGCTGGTCAGCTATTTATTCTCAACATTGCAGCAGGAAGCTTTTCCACCAAAACACCTTAAGAGAGATCGGTAGCAACCAGGATTTTCAGGTATCTTCCCTGCTGTTTGTGCATTTGGGGCTGGGCCCTGATATGCCACACTCAGTAGCCACCCTGACCAGCTCTGAAGCCAGGCATCAAGACCTCCACATGTTCAAGAGCTCCCAACGGTGACAGCAAGGCCACCCAGGCCTCCCTTGTCCTTAGGGCCACGGCGATATCCCACAATATGGGTCGCCCCATGTCCACTCCACCCTCCCAAGCCCCTCCAAAGCTACTCTTAAATCCCAAAGATGGGTTCAACCAACAGCTAGTCCTAGGTGTGCCGGGGCAAACTCCAAACCACTGACTTTCAAGCCGTTACAGGCGTGTACCACCACAACCCAGCTGTTAATAAGCAGACTTTTATTCCAAAGCCTTCCCAAAGACAGAATATTTTTTTTTTTTTGGAAGACAGTGTTGTTGCTCTCCCTCTTTCCAAAGCCATGCTATATTTGTGGCTGTCCCCGCAGCCTTTGATTGGGATGAAAGCGGTACAAACTCATGACACTTTGCCACAACTTCTTAAAATCTCTCCACTCCGCAACTGGACTCCCTTGGTGCCTCAGGGGCAAGAGGTGTGAAACACCAACTTCCCTGGATGCCTTGCACTAGCACCTACACGTGCTTTGCAGCTGATTGCTACCAGATGAGCAAACTGTCCCATCCCTTACATTTGCAGCTTCGCTTTTAGCAGCAGTGTAGAGTTTAGCTCTGCAAAACCACGTACGGGCTCCCTGGAGCTGGCTCACGACACGACAGCCCCAGGGATCTGGCTCCAGAGTGACAGGGATGTCCTTCAAACTGTCACAAAACGAGCCTCATGAATTATACACACAGAGCAGGCTCGGCGGCTCCGAATTCATCACCCCGCTGCTGTCAGCGCCCTGCCACAACGAGCAGGATCATGCCATGCCATCATCTGGGGTGCTTATCTGCCAAGTCACACCGGCGGCGGGGGGCAGCCCAGGGGACTGCCACCATTTACTAGCGATGCTGAGGCATTTTTGGGCTACCCAGCGCCTGCGTCACTCTTCAGGGTTGGTTCAGGTTTTCAGACATTAAAGGCGGTGGTCTCGCATGTGCTAGGAAGATGCATCACACCCTGGCAGATTTTTCATGCGATGGCATATAACACAATGCACTTCTTCTCAGCAGGATCATTTGTTTTCTGCTTTGTACTGTGCAAGACAGTGCATACACCACCTTACAGAAGAGCTTACTTTAAAGGAGGCAGGTACAGTAAATAAATGTGCTGAGAGAAGATGTGAATTAGTGTTTTGCCCTCAGGGCACAGGCCTATGGCTCTATTCCTGTCCTCCTTACAGCTTGATGTGTGGCCCTGGGCAAGGCTCACACTTCCTACGCTCCACTCCACCTGTAAACACCGGGCTCTAGCTATTCAGACTCCAAGGCCTTTGCAACATGGATTGCTTCCGCTCTGTATTTGATGCACACCTATTAAATGCGTAACCTTGTTTGGGACCTCTATGGGAAGTACCGTGATACAGAGCAAAAACATCCACCGTAGCATCAACAGGTCAAGGAGGGAACAACCAGGGCATGTGTTCCACGTAAGAGTTAATGCTGAACACCCCTCCTCCCTCCCAGGGCAAAAAAAGAAAGGAGGAGGAGGAGAGAGATCTTGTTAACCAAAACGAGATTCAGTTGGTCAAGCTGGCGATAAAGGCCTGCGCTTCCCATCAGTAAATTAAACTGCGACCATTTATACAGCCGACGTGATGCTTTTATGAACCATCTGCTACCGGCTTACTTTTGCTGTTAGATGTAGCTAATGTTTGCAGTTGTTAAACTTTGTCGTTTTAAGACAGTTTCACATCGTTAGAAATTAATTTTAGCTTGTATGACTCACGCTGCTGTTAGCAGGATACTTCTTCTTCGAGACAGAAAAGGTAGCCCAGCCCGCCCCTTTGCACCCTTCTGCTGCCTTCCAGTTCCACCTTGTCCCCTGCCACGTCTAAAAGGCAGCAAACGCGTTTTACCATCTGCTGGTTAAACCTAATAAGCCAGACCCTGCGGTGGAAAACCCCAGATCTCACACACGGTCCTTTCCACAAAGATTGCTTCCAGTGGCTAACACTTTGCATGACTTTTGAAAGAGCGTTTGCAAGTAATTAGTATTCCCGTGCCTTTTTTTCTCTCCCACTCAGAACCAGGCAAAAAAATCTCTCCTTCATAAACTGCAGGACACAAGCCAAGCAGGGTATTTAATGGCCACTGTACTTACGCACAGGGAAGACTCCTCTTTTCAGGGAGCATCCTTGATGTTAGATGTTAAGGAGAGACAATCTTGCAGAGCAAAAGAGCTCTTTAGAGATTTTAAATATCCCTGTTTCTTGGGATTTCAGAATTCAATCAACATTTCACATCTACAAGGGATGAAAGAAGAGCTCGTGGGAGCTCTGCAATCCGGTTTCCAGCTTCCCGCTCCTGTCCCCTGTCTTCTTAGAAATATTTCTGTAAGGCAACCACAGTGGCAAAATGCAGGTGGTGTCCTAATTCAGAATACAAATCCTCTACCATACGTTATCAATGCAGTCTCTTAGCACTCCCAAAGACTGTCACGCTGACTTTCCCCGGCTGCCCCTTCGGTGCGCAACAGCGTGCAACGGGGCACTGCAGCACCCTTCACCTTCATCACCCGGGCGGAAGAAAGACCCGGATGGCCATTCAATTTTTAGGCTGCGGGATGATCATCGTGTTGAAGCCACCTCCCAAATAGCAAGTCACTAGAAAAGGAAGAGCTGAACAATTCATTCTGCAGAGGCAATTAATAAGCCGTTCAGTAATACATGGTCACATCTAGTATTAAGCTGGTCTTATAGAAGACCTTTGGAATTAGTTTTTAAAGTTTAGTCTGAAGTACAACACTACAGATTATTTCTCGCCATTCCTCCCGTGTTTTGCAGGGAACAAAGGTTCCCTGCTAGAGTCCCGACCATAACGTGCAAGTGTGGGCAAGGGGAAAGGAGGAAGAGGAGAGAAAAGGGTTTAAAGAGGAGACTCTGCACAGGGGAAACTCGAGAGGTTTTCTTGTACCGGACAGCGCAGTCAGCTGTCGCAGGCCAGAAGTCACGATACACACAGCCATTCTCCCATGCCGGTTACCTTCCTTTTCTGATGAACCCCAAGGTAAGCCCTGCCCGACTTCCCGGCCCCTCCGCGTGGGCACACCCCTCCTCCACCACAAATCCAAACCTGCACAGTCAGCAAGTCACCGCTTGGACCCACTCCAGATTTGTCTCCCTGCTTAAAAAGCAGCAGAAGCAATAACCTGCGCTGAGGACGTGCTGCACCTCCAGGTATCACCGAGGCAATGCATGAGATTCACACAGTCACATGCTGCCTGTGCATGCCCAGTCGGCTTTCAGTCTCTATTTTTAACTCACTCAGAGAGAAGCAGAAGGCTGAAGAAAGAGTTTCTATCACACAAGATGTGCCTCCATCGTTTATCGCAGGGAGACGTGTGCCTGCTGTCCCTGCCCCGAGCGCAGCTCGCGCACCCCGCCGCTCCCCCTGCAGCTGGCGAGCCCACGCACAGCTCCGCTGACCTCGCTGCAGAGCTTTAGCTGCCTCCAAGCAGCACAAGAGCAAACCTGCCTCTGCCCACCACCTTAGCCAAACTAGCGGGACAGCCCCGCCATAAAAATCCGTGGCGTATCGTCAGCCAAGGGGAAACGGCAAACCGAAGGGCTCAAGCAGAGCGACGCTGCCCCGCGCCTTCAGAGGCCACGTGCATTGCTCCTCCGAGCCAAGCCCTGAACTCTTGTCGATTCTAAGCCACAAATCACAAGTGGTTGCGCTGGGGAGAATAAATAAATAAATAAAATGAAGGTTATTTTCCGTTTGCTTGTACACAGCAAGAAAGATAATGCCGGTTTGCTTTAGAATAAAAATGCCACTAGTTATTTATCCAGGTGAAGAATTAGGTATACTGTACTAGCTAGCAAAAGCTCAATGAAAAAGTAAATCCTTCGGATGGAGCGCACAGGGGAAAAAAAGATTAATTGATTT